>NC_065886.2:10367500-10992500 GCF_932274485.2 Patella vulgata | reverse complement strand
AATCCTTTGCAAACTTTCTTAAAAGAATTTCTCATCAAGTTTGCTTTCACAAAAATGAACAATCTTTTTCCCCCATCAAATTTGGTAGAGATTTCTCCTAGGAAACGTTCAATCAAAAGCTATTTTCTTTCAAAAAGTCAAATTAATTTAAATGAAACTCCAAAAGTCAAATTAATCTTTCATGCTCAGAGAAGAATACTTTGTGTAAAACGCAGTTTATTTTTCTCAATTATTCCAACGACCAAGTCTTGGCCATTTTGTTTTTCATGGATTATAATCCTATTACAAGTTATGTATTTGTTGAACTTCCTTGATCAACGAGAGAGAGAGAGAGAGAGAGAGAGAGAGAGCAATGGGGTTTAATATCCACTCAACACAGACTATATTCTTTTGGGACTAACATATGGTTCAATTTTATTTCAATAATTCGCTTTAGCAGTGTGAGGAAATCTGAGGACCCGGAAAAAACCAACAATGTTGGACAGGCAACCCTACTCCTTGTCACATACAATCGGGGATTCGAAACGACGCCAGCTGACTCAATGACAGACTTTATGATACAGCGCGCACACGCTAACCATTTACCCATCCAACCCCCAGATCAACATTAGAGGGAATCTGATTAAAATACAAATACAGATCTTTATTTCATTTCATTTTTTTTATACTTCCGATGACCTACACTACATGAAGATTTGACCAGTTGTACTGGAAGGTCGCGTTAGGGGTCGTACGAATGACTTTTGACCGTATGACGTCAGACATTGATTAATCAATCAGCATTGACGTTTCTAGTGGTTTACCCAAAGTTCTGTGCATGGCACGGCAAGAAGTCGCAAAACAGACCGTTTCATTGGCTAATCTCTCACGTCATTCAGAACGCGGGTTATATAACAACTCTTCCAGATTCTAGTGTAGTAAAGACAAGTAAATAAAATTTTGAACTATAAAAACGAAACAAAATAGGATCTGTGTTATAATCAGATTGATGGAAATCCTTTCGTCGACATTGTTTGTAAGTGTTAGGTCACACCTGGCAACAAAAAAAATTAAATGAATAATGAATAGTGTAGTACAGACAAATAAAACGAAATTTTGAACTATAAAACAAGAAATGAAATAGGATCTGTGTTTTAGGTTTTAATCCCTTACAAACTTAAACAGTGTTAGAGATGAATCACTATAAGGTATATTAGTCCATAAATGGATTATTATCGGACGTTTTTTTAATCCGATTGCATCGAAGCCAGGGGATTATCTACTGCTGATATTATGATTTAGTTTTCTTAATTAATTATTAAATAATTTTAACTTGGGTTAAGTTGTGTAGAATCGGATATTGTACGAAAAATGGGATCGAGAAATAGAGATGGACATCTACTCAACAAAAACTAGGAAACAGTTTGAGACTAAGATATGGTACAGTATGGAGAAATAAACCGAGGTTGGGCAAGTGACCCTACTCCTTGTGTAGTATAAGCTTAGGATCCAAACCAGGCCACCTGAATCAATGTCAAACCTTATGATCTAAAGTGCATGTATTAGACCAATCGATTACGACTCCTATTCCCACACGCCACAAAGAAAGGTGTGGGCTATGTACCATAATCTATTTTGATCTCCTTTAAATATGAATAATTCATAAAAATATTACAATAATATTTTCACTAGAGAGCGGGAGAGAGAAATCGGGTTTAACGTCCACTCGACACAAACCAGGTCATTTCGGGACTAACACATGGTTCAATTTTATTTCAATAATTCGTTTGCGCGTAGGGGTCTTTAGCAGTGGGAGGAAACAAGGGGGCCCAGAGAAAACCCTTGAGGTTGGACAGGCGACCCTACTCCTTGTCATGTACAACCGGGGAGAGAGAGAGAGAGAGAAATGGGGTTTAACGTCCACTCGACACAACTATGTCATTTTGGGATTAACATATGGTTTAATTTTATTTCAATAATTCGCTTGCGCGTAGGGGTCTTTAGCAGTAGGAGGAAACTGTAGGACCCGGAGAAAACCCACGAGGTTGGACAGCCGACCCTACTCCTTGTCACGTACAACTGGGGATTTGAAACCACGCCAGCCGACTCAATGACAGACTTTATGATACAGCGCGTGCACGCTAACCATTCAGCCATCCAACTCCCCGTACAACCGGGGATTTGAAACCACGCCAGTTGACTCAATGACAAACCTTATGATACAGCGCGCGCACGCTAACCATTCAGCCATCCAACCCCCCATCCAACCGACCTTAAATATGAATAATTCATAAAAATATTACAATAATATTTTCACCAGTGATTAAACTATTTAAATGAATCATAATACAGTCATTCATAAATGAATTATAATATTATTGTTACACTTGATTCAATCATCACTATAAATCAAGCAGAATAATAATTAATTATATTGTAATTAATTACACATCAATCAAGGGAGCACCTGTTATATTATTCCACAGTAAATTACATATTTCCCACTTCAAATTGACCAGAAGATAATCTATCGTCCATGAGATGATTTATTACTGTGTGAAGTAAACGATGACTTCATGATGTATAAACACTGGGAATCCAAGATATTGAGATATTGTCAATAATGATGAAATATGTCCAATTGTTTGATTTATAACTTCTTCAACTCAGGTCCCACCTACCCCCCCCCCCCCCCTCTTCTCAAGGTTCAGCCATAACAATTTCAGTTATTGTTCATTCCAAAACGTTTCAGTTTCAAATTTGAAATTTTAAAAATTTTAAATAAAACTACATTCACCAGACAAAACACTATTTTTCTTAACTCCAAGAATTCTTATGAGTTTGAAATTTTTTTAAAAATCGTACATACAGAAATTGAAAAGAAAGTTTTGACAAACACAAACCCGAAAAAAGCCAAAGAAATTTTGTCTAACATGTAAATAAATATTCTAATAAAATTTTTCACAAAGACTCCATGCAATAGATTGAAAGATTTTTCTAGAAAAATATCCCAACCATCCTTCAGAAAAAAAAAATAACACACTTTTTAAAATCAAATTATGTCTCTCTCTTAAAAGACAATTCCTGCTACGTGTTCCAAAATAAATTTGTCGAGGTTAAAATTGGACTGGACAGTTGGGCTAATGTTGTGTGCCTGACATTAATAAGGGCAAGTGAATAAGAGCCAACACAGTTTTAATGGAGTATTCGTGTTTCAGTAATCTTTTAGCCATCGGCAATTCCTCTCAAATGCTGCCACGGTGAAAAATTACACATAGATGGCCTGAGATAATCTAAGTTTCATTAACAACAACACAGTCCTCTCTTTATCACCTGCAGGTCATACAACAAGCTGAGTGATTGTAATACACTTTACTTAATAATCTAAGCTCCAGGATTCAAAACAACCTCACTTATACCCGCATAAAACCTAAAAACATCATTTTAACGTAATCAATATATTTATTAATGTTTCTTATTCCATGTTAAAACAATGAAAACATTGAAAAAGAGAGAAATGGGGTTTAACATCTGCTCGGGACCGGGACTAACACATGGTCTTATATATTTATTTAAATGGTTCCTCTATTTGATTCTGGTTGAAAATAAAGATGAAACTGAATGGATTTTCATATTCATATTCATATGGGGTTTAAGATTTTATTGTACATGAAATGGGGTTTAAGAATTTATTTTACATGAAATGGGGTATAAGATTTTATTTTACATAAAATGAAATGAAATAGGGTTCACGATTATATTTACATGAAATGAGGTTTAAGATTTTATTTTAAATGAAATAAGATTAAGATTTCATTTTGAATGAAATAAGATTAACATTTTATTTTGAATGAAATGAGGTTAAGATTTTATTTGACATAAAATGGGGTTTAAGATTTAATTTACATGAAATGAGGTTTAAGATTTTATTTTTCATCAAATGAAATAAAATGGGGTTTAAAGGTTTAATTTACATTCCTTGCTGCAATACTTGAGACTTTAAAATTGCATTTTTTTTCATTTTCTGAGCATTTTTAATATTTATTTAAATTGATATCCAGCATCAAACAATTTACAGGAGAAAAAAAAACGGTAACGAAAACGTAACAGCAGGTTTTTAATAAGATCATGAATTTACAATTTAATATCATCCAATAATTTCACTCATGTCACACAAATAATAACAGTGGTTAAAGTCCATTTAAAACCAATTTTTTTTAACGCGTGCTCGATGTCGATGGCGAGCTGGAGAAGTGACGAGAGCTATACTCCACGCCACAACCAGGAAACCGTTTCTCTCCGACCAGAAATTGAATTATAACTTGGTTGAGATGGGTTGCAGATATAATGATAAATTACTGATAAAAGATGTAATTTAATTACTTCCACGCTTAACCCTCCCCATAAAGTCATTTACAGATATTATTAGAAAATTCAAATAACATTTTGCCGATGAGTTAGAGGGTGTTTTCATGTGAGGTTGTATGGAAGCGAGTCATGGGTTTAATACGATATGAAGCAGTAAAATAATTGGACTGCGGCCATATTTATGTAATGGTTTAATATATAAAACATACCCCGTTAATATGTTATTAATTCTCTCCGTAATAGCTTCTAATAATCAAGATCAGTGATTTATCGACATGGTTCAAAGTCTTGCTACAAATTTGGAGATTTCATTTCGTGCCAGTTAAGAAATATCAATAAGTACTGTTATTATATACGGCACGATGTTAGAGTTTACATTCCATTTTTTTATATATTTTTAAAAATGTGGTTCAGTGATTAAAGTGCTGGCTCACTAACATAAAGAGGAAATGAAATGGGGTTTAACATCCTGTTGTGCTGCTCTGACTGGGCTAATGAAGAAAGTGTGCTATGAGGGAAATTTTGCCCAGACAGCGGCACTACAGCCTACTCTTATTTCAAATTCCAACTGTTAAAGGTTCTTTTATGCACACGCCAATGTGTACACGAACAACTATACGTTGTCCCTTGTCAGACCTTCTATGCTACAAGGGGGGATCACACTGGAAATCTTTGATCAACTTTCTTGGCCAACACAAGTAGTGAACACGGGACCCCCAAATTAGTGGGAAAAAAGTCTTACTCATTGAGCCACTGTGGCTTCTCTAACTATGAGACCGCCAAGTTAGTGAAAGAAAAGACTTACTCACTGAATCACCACAGTTTCTCTAACTATGAGATTTTTCAGGTTGATTTCCCATTTTAAGTGGCAAGGAAAAAATATCTCGTTGGTCAGATGGGATTAAACACATAGGCTAAACTGTGTACTCGTAGACATGCATGTGAAAGAACCCTCAACAGATGAAAAAGATGAGGATTTAGCATGGTTTATAAATGAAATGAAATGAAATGGGGTTTAACGTCCTACTGTTCTGCACCTAACCTGGGCTAATGAAGACGGGCATACGCCATACAGTGTGTTATGAGGGAAATTTTGCCTGGGCAGCGGCGCTACGGCCTACTCTTATATCGAATTCCAACTGCCAACCTGGTTTATAACATTAAACTCCATTTTATTTAATCTAAAAAAATGTTTCGTTTATTTATAAACCTCAATCCGTCTTCATTAGCCCAGTTCGGACGTTAAACCCCATTTCATTTATAAACCTCAAATCATATTAATTAGCAAAATATTCAACATCTAGAAATTGAGTTTTATTGAAAGTTTAAAGCAGTGCATTTGAAATTGAATGATATTTGACTTCAAGTAGATAGAGAGAGGGAGAGAAAGAAATGGGGTTCATTTGAAAAACTAGGTCATTTTGAGACTAACCTATGGTGTAATTTTATTTCAATAATTCACTTCCACTTCAGGTTTTTTACATGTAGCTGTGGGAGGAAACCAGAAAACCTAGAGAAAACACATAAGGTTGCAGGGCAGGCAATGAAGTAGATTGAATATTTTGATTTAAATCTGTAACATTCCTGTTAGGTCAGCAAATAATGGATACAATTTAATGTTTATTGAAGGAAATCTTGGAATGTGTGTCTTAGATACAAGATGGGGACAAATCAATTGTAGAATTATAAAAATATTATCAGAACTTCATTCACCATTATTGTTTTAGAAAAGGCAGGATACAATACAAATCAACTCGTCTTTTGTTGATGGTTTAAGAAAAGTAAAACTTTGTACAGCTCGGTACAACAATATGTGAGGCCACTTAAAATAAATTACTTGGTTTAAATAGTCCTTTCATTAACCAAAAAATATCAGAGGGAGAGATTTTTATCTGTTTACAAAAAAAGATAAAAAAAAAAGGATGTTCACAAAAAGAAATATTTCAGACATAAAACTTATATTTCATGTTGAAAAATTAAATAATATCGCAACATCACTGTTGTGTTGACTGAGATAGAAATCTCCTAACAGTCTCGAATCTAGAGCCAACAACTTCTCAAGACATGAAATGAAATGTGGTTTAACATCCTACTGTTCTGCTCCGACTGGGCTAATTAAAATGGGCACTACAGCCTACCCTTACATTAAATTCCAGCTGTCAATAAAGGTTCTTTTATGTGCAAGCCAATACATGTGTACACGGGACCTCAATTTGTTTCATCATTTTGTTGCTGTAAAAGCCCTTGGCAGTTGGATATAGCACACTAACGACATACATGTAACCCTGTCTTTATTAGTGTCAGTTGGTGCAGAAAAGTAGGATCCCATTTCATTTCTGCTGCCATGATTCAACGCTGAAATGTTCAGTGTAGATGATGTACACGCCATAACGAAGCTATATTAGATATTATAGAAGATTCCCCGACAACAAATTCAGATAACACCTTTAAGAATTATCATGCTTCTTCTTCAATAAATCCTAATTAACAGATCAGCACCAAATAAATTACTAATTAATAAGACATTACATCAAATATTATTAGATGTAATACAAATATTTGAGAAATAAATAAAACCCACAAACAATGATCTCGAACGCTGACGACCATCGAAACCAGATAATATTATAACCAGTAAAAACACATGACCACAGTTACTATCGATACGGCCAAACCTCTCAAGTACAAACTCTCCAGTTTTACAAAAGCAATATGACATCAAATTAGAGTTATCTGGTTTACGACAGGAATAAACCGATCATTCTCAACGTTACAGCTCACACAACAAATTACACTTCCGCAGAAAATTTGCTGTTGCTATGGAAAATATAAAGCGGGTGAAATGAAATCAACATCTTTCTTTAATTATCAATTTGTTCAAAGACCATTCGGCTCTTATCAGAGAGAAGACAATGTTTGATCACATTTAATGAACTCTTTTTTTTACGCCAGTAATTTGCTTTTAAATTGTCAATATTTAATTTATTGTGAAATTTTCTACGAACTGAGTCGTTACAAGATATCTAATCTGTATCCGCACCATACCATCGTTTGTTTTTTTAACACGAGAAAATGAAAAACGTGAAGTCATTTACTGCGTATATACAAAGTTATTATCTCATCAGATCGGTAAATGGGAAACAGTTTTATGTGTTATGGTTTTAAAACTTTACCAGTTCTCATTCGAGTCACTGACAACATTGTTGATTTAACACGAAAATGTTAAAATCATATTTAAAATTTTATTAAATGTGCTAATCTGAATTTACACACCTTAATACACACTAAAATGTACTCAAAATAAATCTTTAATATTTAATTAAACATACATTATGCAGGAGTGAAGCTAGCAAGGGGTGGGGGGGGAAGGGGGCCTTGCTCCAAGCTAAATCTGCCAATTGCAGGTCTTTTTTTAGGCCTGAATTGTTTTCTAAATTATTAATTAGATATTAATTCACATAACAAGACCACAATCAACTCTTGATGCCATCGTTAGCCTGCAATATTTAGTAGATTTGAATACTGTTTGTGATAGATAATTTAATTTAAAAATGGATAATCAAAACTTTGTTTTATTATCATACCAACAGTAGTAATGACAATCAAGGATAGCCTAAAATTGAATCGCTAATTCTCAATTTAGAGTTATGAAATTTGACTGAAATTTTCAGCATATTCTGTTTTCATTATCTATTTTTTCAACTATTATAGCGAGAACTACCAGCTCTTTATCTAAATCTTACCTAATTCCTCTTTAAGAAAACAATATCAATTGTAGATAATCTCCATCTTTGATTTAATCAGACTAAAAAGAGGCCCCACGATCAAACAATTTTAGCCAAAACTTTAGATGACATTTCTATAGTCTGCAGAGAATATAGCACGTTTGCAAATTTCTAATTCATCATAATTCATATCTTTGTAAATACTGAACTGAATTGAACCATTTCTGTACTGATATCCATTAAAAGATTCAACTTTTACAATACAGTAGTTTTCAAGGGATTTACTAAATCCTTTCTCTATGAACACAGACAATATAGATATATAATATAGCTCAATTATTTTCCATTTTCAATCTTCCAAGAAAACTATGTTTTGTAAATAAATCTTGAATGGCAATATCAAATATTTTTGAAAAGAGCTCCACATATCACTGGGAAAATAAACCGAGAGAAAATCATGTAATAAATATGGACTAGTCCCTGGTGAACTGTTCAAAGTTAATTCATTACATTTACGGTTTTTCTTTTATTAATATGTCTACTCCTTCTTCTGCTCTTCTCAGATTAGGGAGCCACGGTGGCTCACTGAGTAAGACACTGGCTCACTAACAAGGAGGTCCCGTGTTTGATCCCTGCGTTGCCCAAGAAAGTCCATCAGGATTTTCCGACACGGCTCCTCCTTGTCAGTGGTGCAAGACGGAAGGTTTGGCAAGTGACAGGGTATAGTCTTTCCGAAGGGATGAAAAAGCAAGGTCCAGTGTACACAATGGCGTGCACATAAAAGATCCTTTGGCAGTTGAAATTTGATATAAGGGTAGGCCGTAGGGCCTCTGTTCGGGCAAAATTTCCCTCATAGCCCAGTCAGAGCAAAACAGTAGGATGTTAAATCCCATTTCATTTCTCCTCAGATTTTGATCCACACACACCTCCTCCGGCCCACCCCCTTGTTCTTAAGTTACAACTTATAATTTCATGTCAAAACATAGGTAAATTTTCAAAACATTTAACTTTGACATATAATTTTTTACTTCTGTACTTTTATATCTTCCTTTCAACTTTCATGCATAAATTTTTTTAAAAGTTTAACCATGACATTTAATTTTTTATTTCTGTACTTTGATAACTCTATCCTCTCCCCATGCCCACCTTATTCTTAATTTAAAACTGATCATTTTTGTCAACACATGCATAAATTTTCAAAATGTTTAACATAGGCCATATAATTTATTTCTGTAGTTTTATAACCAACTAGTTTTAAAACTTACCATTTTTGTTAAAAAATGCATAAATTTTCAAAATGTTTAACATAGGACATATAATTTATTTCTGTAGTTTTATAACCAACTAGTTTTAAAACTTACCATTTTTGTTAAAACATGCATAAATTTTCAAAATGTTTAACATAAGACATATAATTTATTTCTGTAGTTTTATAACCAAGATAAAACTACAGTGTACTACTAGATCATTAATAAACAAGACGTCCTCAATTGTATCATACATGTATACAGGTTATAGAAAATTAATATACATTGATCAATACACAGACAGGGCTTAATCTAATTTCATTTCCGTTTTGGTTTTTACATTTCATAAAGTGACAACCCCAGATAATTGGACATTTTTTATTGACAGAGACTAATTCATAAATCCACGCCACGGCACGCAAACTTGTTAAAAAGCAGCAAAAAAACTCTAATAAGATTTATTATGATTTACAAGTAGATTTTCTGTTTTTCTAACCCTTTAGCACTTGGTACAAATGTCCATGTAACATTGACTACGTCCAGTTTCATGAAACAATTTACAAAATATTGCCTGATTTTCTAAGAAAGTCAAAACATACTTATTTCTATCTCAATACTGCTTCATAGGTTGTCAAATCACTACTATATATAATCATAGGAATCATTCTAACACTTAAAATAATAATAACATCAGAAATAATAGCAAATTTACCTCCCTTGTTTTCTATATGTTCCACGGAATGGGTAAAACTCAATGTAGATGTCTTAACATTAAAATGATATATATATATATATATATATATATATATATCAATATATCAACTGCCAATAATAGTGATTTATAGGATTAATAGTAGTACTGAGTATAGATTTGTTTTAAGGTTTTATTTGAACATATTTTAAACATAATATAGTCTTTATTACTTTAAAAAAATGCAACAATCACTTTATCATTGAGGTTTGTACTTTGTTTAATTAAAGATACATTATGGAAGATTAGATAAAGAGCTGACAGTTCCCACTATAACAGTTAAAATGTAGATAATGTAAAGGGAATATGCTGAAAATTTCAGTCAAATTACTCCACTCTGAACCGATATATTAGCATTTGAATTTTAGGCCTAGCATCGATCATCATTACTAAAGTCAATATGATAAAAAACATAGTCTTGATACATAAGATGGCATCAAGGGTTGATTAAGGTCTTTTCATGTCAATAAAATGTCTAATTAATAGTTTATATAACATTTCAGGCCCAAAGAAAGACCTGCAATTGGCTCTTGCATAATGTATATTTAACAAAGTAATTTTTTTTGGTTATATTTTTAACCTATTTTGACATTTTTGACCATATATCCTTAACGATGACTTGTGACTGAGTTGTCACAGACTCACAGGTCACTATATAATGTCAGTTCTTGTGTGTTTATATTTCTAATAAAAGTCTTCTATTTACTCCAATTGCTACAGTATCTTTCCTTCTAGAACCAAAGAGAATTGCTAATGGATTTGACAATGACCTAAGTGCCTGGAGCTATGTCCACACAAGGCAGATTAAAAACACCATTTCAACTGTTCTATTCTTCTACTTCCGCGAGAAGCCTAGCAACTAGAGATGTGACGTGACTATTCTTTATTCGTTTTAATTAAGTCAAGTTTAGTGGGGGATAAAAGTTGCCATCTATAATACTATCATCAATTCTTCTTGTTAATCACAAGCTACTCAAGCAAAATATTGGATTCACTCACAGATACAAGGAGAACGTTGGGTTTTTTTCCCCCTGTAAATTAAAAACATTTCTTGCTGCCTGTGTTCTTGTGTCATCATTAAAATTGGGTGTTTTTTTTCTAGAATTAGTCAAATAATGTGTACAATGATATTTAACGTTGGTCATTAAAATTCTCACAATTCATCGATCAAACTGACCTTATAGAGAGAGAGAGAGGTGACCTTACTCTTTGTCAAATACAATTTAGCCTATGGTACAATTTTATTTTAATATTTCGCTTAGCAGTGGAAGGAAAAACAGAGGACCCAGAGAAAACCCTTACTCCTTGTCACGTACAATTTAGTGTATGGTACAATTTTATTTTAATAATTCGCTTAGCAGAAGAAGGAAAATGTGAGGACTCAGAGAGAAAACCCTACTCATTATCACATACAATCTTTGGATTGAAACCATGCACTTCACTCAATGACAGACGGGGGGGTGGGGGGTGGATGGCCGAATGGTTAGCACGCGTACGCTGTATCATACGGTCTGTCATTGAGTCAACTTGAGGGGTTTCGATTCCCCGGTTGTACGTGAAAAGGAGTAGGGTTGCCTGTCCAACCTCGTGGGTTTTCTCCGGGTTCTCCAGTTTCCTCTCACTGCTAAAGACCCCTACACGCAAGCGAATGATTGAAATAAAATTGAAATGACCTAGTTTGTGTCGAGTTGACGTTTCTTTCTCTCTCTTTAATGACAGACCTTATGATCTAAAGAACATGTGTTAGACTACTCGACCAACCATCACTCCCTTCCTCCTCTCTCACCCGAAGAGTTCACCCAAACATTCCATTCCACAAACATCAACAACTCTTCAAAAATCAATAAAACCCTACACACAATCTACTCACTCCAACTCGCTTGTTCATTGATATAAAAAAAAATACAATTCCCAGTCGATATAGAATGGACTTTATTTGTGACGAATAAATGGGTAAAAGTCTGCGCAAATTGGAATGCTGGTTAATATCAAGTCGTTCAGTCTTAATTTCATTACACGCTTAACTTATTCCTCTCTACTACATTATCGTAACACTGCTCGCAACGTTTTCAACTGATGACCCAGAAAAACTTTAAAATGAACACAGCATTATCCAACAAGTTAATCAGTTTATTTATTGTAATTTTTGTGTCCATCAATTTCGATAATTCGATCAAATTCGCAAAAAACAATATGTTAACAAGTTTATTTATTTTAATTTAAGCAGACGTCACTGATTATAAAGTTTGATTTTCTAGAATAAAATAAAGGAACAGATTCTAGATTACAAGGAGTTTTTAAAACATGTTATTGTATCGTTTTTAATTGTAGTGCTTTATGTTGATACTTTTTGAATTTCAAATTGTAGTGCTTAAAGTTGACTCTTTTTGAACTTGAAATTGTTGTGCTTTAATTTGACTCTTTTTGAACTTGAAATTGTAGTGCTTTAATTTGACTCTTTTTGAAATTGTAGTGCTTTAAGTTGACTCTTTTTGAACTTTAAATTGTAGTGCTTTATGTTGATTTGTTTTTTAATTTGTATTGCTTTATGCTTGATTCTTACTGATTTTTAAATTGTATTGCCTTTGTTTAGGTACCGGTACTGAGGTTGGACCATCTTTTGTATTACTGTGCTATATTTTGTCATGTTGTAAAGCCCAACACCAGGTTATTAAAGTACTTTGTGTATTTACATTCATTTATCATGTTTTACTTAGATTAAGTAAATTAAATAACATATTGAAGAAGGTTTTGTACAGTTTGTTATCAGGTTATTTACATTAATAAATGAAATTTTCCTCCAAACAACCATGAGTTTGTTTATTTAAGGGGTTGAAGTTCAGGCACAAATATATTTATGTTTGTATTTTTATGGAGAAGGAGTCTATAGGCTTCTGCCTGTTCTCCGATCCAGGCTGGACAGGCGACCCTACTCCTTGTCACATACAAGCGGGGATTCAAAACCAAGCCACTTGACTCAATGAGACAATGTGCACGCGTTATCAATTTGTCCAATTTTATTGGCCTACACCAGGATAAAAAAACCTAGCGTCATTTTCACTGTGGCTCCCTGGGCTAGATGGTTACTGACCTACATCGTAAGATTTAGAACAAAGAATACTATTAAACCAATTGTTGTTCAGGCAGAATAACAAAACTAACGTAACAACCTCAAAAAAAAAAAAGGTAAAAGTACAGTACTTAATACCCTCCGAGCTGTCATTTAACACCAAAAATAGGAGAAAAATTTATTAGTTTTGTCGGAGATTCGTTTTCCTGTCAATAGTGTCCTTAAACCATTTTTTTTTACGATCAATTTACTACGATTTACGCTGCGTATAAACTAGATAAAAAGAGAATCAATATCTTTATGTCTGTTTCAAGTATTGTCTTACGTTATATCGTAAATAACTTACACAGCTCTTCCAGTACAACAATATTATCAAAAGGTAAACTATAAAAGAGAAACATTCCAATTGTTGGTCAATCAATAAAATATCTTCTGTAAATTTGTATACAATGAAAATAATTCTGTGATATTAAAAATGTATTAACTAATTCTGTGATATTAAAATTGTGCCTAATGAAATGTCTTAGTAAAATAATTATCTGATATCAGTATTATAATTGTGATAAATGAAAATTTTTATAAAACAATTCACTTATATCAAAATTGTATTAAACTAATTACTGATGAATTCTATCAATGGCATTTAGTAATTGAACTGGAATATACAGGTCACAATTCTATGGAATACAGATTCTGCTTATAAATGAGGGACGTTTCAACTAGACTTCTCTAGTCGTTATCAAGAAGTAATTGTATTCCGAAGAATTGTGATCTGTAAAATTCACTGATATTAAAACTATATTAAAAATGCATTATGTAAGAGCTAAATCTGCCTATTGCAGGTCTTTATTCTAGCTTCAAATTTTATATAAATTATTAATTAACTCTCATAGTCAATTCTCTAGACCATCTGATGGCCGTGATATTGAATGGATTAGAACACTTTTGCCACTTAACAATTTAACGATAAAAAGGATAATCAAGGCTTTCTTTATTATTATAGCAATGGAAATTGACAATCACATCTTACAATTACATCATGCATCTTCAACTAATTCTCTGATATTAAAATTGTGCTAAATGAAATGTCTTATGAAATATGTCCTACTAAAAGAATTAAATAAAAATATTTCTATTTTGCACATGTTTGATTTTTTCGTTTTGAAACTTGCACGGAAAACAACCGGCGCCCCCACCCCTTCACCAACACACCATACTGTGACAGAGAGAGAGAGAGAGAGAGAGAGAGAGAGAGAGAGAGAGATTTGAACACCCATAATAATTTTACATACAATTCAATTTGAAAACTCCTAATTTGGCATACAATTTAATTTGAACACCCATTATTTTACATACAATTTAATTTGAAAACTCCTAATTTTACAAGCAATTGAAATTGAAAACCCATAATTTTGTACAATGTATCTGAATAGTTAAATCACGGCATATCAAAAACTATATTTTACCAACAATCCTGTTATATGTAATATATTATTGTTTTGCATGTTTCAAGTTAACTGAACATTATGTAAGATTTAGATAAAGAGCCAGCCATTCTTGCTATAATAGTTCGAAATAGTATTATTATAAACCATAAAGATATATTATGTAAGATTTAGATAAAGAGCTAGCCATTCTTGTTATAATAGTTCGAAAATAGATCATGTAAAATGAATAATTTGAAAATTTCATTCAAATTACTCTATTGCGACCGAAGATATTAGCCTTTGAAGGTTTGACAAGACGTGTGCAATAATTTCAACCACCGTACTGGTTGTTCAAAGCTAAGTTTTGCTCCTCCATTTTTAGATTAAATCAAAATATGGCTGAACTGTTCTAATCTATTTAATATTGGAGAAGTCTGATGCCATCAAGAGTTGATTATGGCTTGGATCAGTTAATTAATGTCTAATTAATAGTTTAGATAACATTTCAGACCAGAAAAAGACCTGCAATAGGCAGATTTAGCTCTTGCATAATGTATGTTTAACTGAACCTATTCAAAACCTCCATCTTTCATAAAATATTCATTAAAAAATAATCTTTCATACTTTTACAAAAAATAAATCATTTAAAATAAAAACAAAAAAACTTGAAAAAGAATAGTTGTAGGAATAAATTCTCAATTTTATCGGACTCCATAAAATCTGCAGGAAGTCATATTGATAAAAATTACAAGTCACAGTTACAATAAATAAAAAACCTGTTTTCGAACCCACTACTTTTAATCATAATGTTATATTCCCCGATGGCATTATTGTAAATGTTAATTGAGACATTACGCGGTCGTAGTTTTCGTGTAGAATTACGGCTGTATAGTTCGCAGATTTAATTATTAGATAATGAGTAATCAAGACCCGATTATAACTAGCTAGTCGGTCGTGAAGTATTGTACAGCTAAAAGTTAAATCGTGTCTCTTCTAATAAAACAATAGTTTTACAACTGAATAGACGCTTTTCTTTTAATACAATAAAAAGTAGGATTGAATAAGAGAAAGAAATGCAGATTGTGTTGAATGTTTTACTAGAAATCAAAATGAACATTTATTCAACAAAAAGAGAGAATGATACTCGTTTAATTTCCAACCACAGAACAAGTCACATGACTGACTGATTTATAATATATTATATTAAAGTGGCTGTTTAATTGATGAGAGTGAGAGAGAGAGAGAGAGAGAGAGAGAGAGAGAGAGAGAGTGTCTACAATCCACTGACAATAACCTAGTCATTATGAGACTGGCATTACATATTTATAGTCAATAATTTTCTGGCGTGGATGTAAAAACGCAGGCAGGCTACCCTTTTCCTTGTCCTGTACAGACCAAGGTTTAAATCTACGACTTCATATATAGATAACATTTCTTATGAACACTCAATTTGTTTGGGGTCTTCATTAGCCCAGAAGGAGCAGAACAGTAGGATGTTAAACCCCATTTCATTTCATCTCTCAAATCGTTTGGATCTGAAATTATGTATGAACACTTAATGTTCACAAATATATTTGGATATTGACATTTTAGACTTTGTTACTTGATGTCAATTAAACCTTGTGGAATTTGATGAGTGTTTTGTCTAATATCGGGGGAATTTATTAATATTAGTTCAGTGAATTCAAATGATATTCAAAAATAAATCAAATAAAAAAGAAAATATATTATTACAAAGATCCACTTTTTAAAAAAAAATAAAATCTGAAAATGCATTAAAAACAATCCAAAAACCAAACGTTTGAGTTGAAATAACTATTCAAATAGCATTTGAATAATGACAGAGCATTGGAATAGTAAATTTGGCATTTGATATGAAACTATGAAGGTTCCTTCATTTTCTATACTTGACTTAAAGCCTCATAGCATCACATGCATTTTTCGGAAAATATTAACATTTTCCATGGCTTAATCCACATTAAAACGTATTTGAAATGATCACAGTCTCTGATTGACGTTTGAGGGATTGCGGAATCGCTTGTAAATTATGAAACTATGAAGGTTCCTTCATTTTCTATACTTGACTTAAAGCCTCATAGCATCACATGCATTTTTCGGAAAATATTAACATTTTCCATGGCTTAATCCACATTAAAACGTATTTGAAATGATCACAGTCTCTGATTGACGTTTGAGGGATTGCGGAATCGCTTGTAAATTACATTATTGTTTAAATTCTTTCAATGGCATTTAGTAATTGAACAGGAATTAACAGGTCACAATTCTATGGAATACAATTACTGCTTATTACTGAGCGACGTTTCGACTAGGCTTCTCTAGTCATTATCAAGCAATGATAAAATATGAAAATATAACAAGACAGTTTATATACATGTACACAACAATACTTGGTTAATGTTTGACCAACCAGAGAAATGTACATATCAATCTCACTTTCTTAATGTGATGCAGGGATGCCGATAAGATAAGGGTATCTCTGGTTGGTCAAGCATTAACCAAGTATTGTTGTGTACATATTTTTATTGTCTTGTTATATGTTCATATCTTATCATTGCTTGATATATATTAGAGAAGCCTAGTCAAAACATGGCTCTGTCATAAACAGTATTGAGTAATCATATTCCATAGATTGGCGACCTGTGTATATATATATAATATTCTTACACTTAAAATCAGTAATAAGACAACATATTTTATCATTGCTTGATAATGACTAAGACAAACCTAGTTAAAACTTTGTTCAGTAATAAACCGTAATTGTATTCCATAGAACTGTGACCTGTACACTATTGTTTAAGTTTAATTTCTCAAAGGAATATCAGACCAAAGATTGTTCAATCCCTTTCAATATCTCAACATGTATAATGATATAATAAATTGAAAATTTGTCAACACTCGGCAGACAATATAATTTATGAACAGGAAGCCATCAATCATAATCAATGTCACAGATAATTTCCGCAAAAATCATTTCGAGGGTCTCTTTTTAATTCGGCTGATTCGAAGCTGGGGGATTATTGATAGTTGGTTTTGTTTTCTTAATTAAATCAGGAAAAATGGAGGGGGTTAGCAACACTCCCTTAAAAGAGTAGCATAGGCTGGATAGGCCGGTAGTTCTGTGTATCTACTGTATCAAACAATGATGTCAAGGGGGAGAGAGTAGACAAAAATAAAAATATAAAAATCTATGCTCAACAGCAGTACAAACAGATTTTAAGTTGAAATAAGAAGTGGCTAATTAAATGTTTAATTTCAGTACAATTTAGCATGAATTAAAGATACATTATGGGAGATTAGATAAAGAGCTGGTAGTTCTCACTATAATAGTTAAAAACTAGATAATGTAAAGGGAATTTGCTGAAAATTTCAGTCAATTGATCCACCCTGAACTGAGAATTTAGTGATTGAATTTTGGGTCTAGCCTCGATCATCATTACTAAAGTTGGTACGATAAAAAACATAGTCTCAATTATCTATTTTTTTATTTAATCAGAAGCAGCAGACCGGGTTCTAATCCAGTAAATATTACAGGCTAGCGATGACATTGGGAGTTGATTATGGTCTGGATAAGTTAATTAATGTCTAATTAATAATTTAGATAACATTTGAGGCCTAAAGAAAGACCTGCAACTGGCAGATTTAGCTCTTGCATAATGTATGTTTAAGGAGGAAAAAATAGTGTGCAATAAACAGCTTTTAACTGTAAGAAAATATATCTTTAAACAACAGAAGAAAAAGCTATATTAATATTAAAATCTGAGTTCTGTTAGTCGAGAAAATAACCCAGTTTAACACAGAGGACAACATCAATCAATAATGTGTATTCTGGTTAGATTACATGAAATAGATTTTTTTACGAATAATGTTATTATTGCGTTTTTATATTATAGTTGTTAAGTGTGTTAAGATATATTGATAAATTCAGTAAATGAAATGAAATTGGGTTTAACGTTTTACTGTTATACACCAACAAGGTTCATCAGGATGAGCATACGCCATACAGTATGCTGTGAGGAAAATTTTGTCATGATAGTACCCCACAGCCTACTCTCATTTCGAATTACAGCTGTCAGGGGATTCGACTGCCTCCGAAAAGGGTTCTACTACATGTACTCAATGTACAAGGGCCATTGATTTTCCATCCCATCTGAATGACTAGACTCAGTTTCTTACCACAGCCTTCATCTTACACCACTAAGAAGGGGAAACCACCTCCAGCGTCTTTTCTCACTAGCCACCACGGCTCCCAAGTGAACAATAAGATAATTCACAAGACAGAATATTTTATAGAATGCTAAACATCCTGACAAATATATCTTATTGGATATCGAAATGAAAAGAAATAAGGTTTAACATCCTACTGTTCTGCACCAACTGGGCTAATGAAGACGCGGTATTTGATCTGTTAAAAGACAGTAATTTATAACTACCTGTGACAAGTTAACAAAGCGTAGGTTTATGATGATCTAACAAGGTAACGAAACTGATTACGATGTATTAGGAATAAATTAATAAAATTAGGTTTAACATCTATTTTTCTGCTCCAACTGGGCTGATTAAGACAGGCTTACTCCGTGTCATGTGCTATGAGGAAAATTTTACCTGGACAGCAATTGAATTCCAACTGTCAATGGTTCTTTTACGTGCATGGCCAGGTGTATATAAGGTTACAAAGTTTGGTGTTATTCATAATGATGTTCAACCTACCTGTTTAACTGTACCTGTACAGCCAGGTGTATATAAGGTTTGGTGTTATTTATAATGATGTTCAACCTACCTGTTTAACTGTACCTGTACGGCCAGGTGTATAAGATTTGGTGTTATTTATAATGATGTTCAACCTACCTGTTTAACTGTACCTGTACGGCCAGGTATATAAGGTTTGGTGTTATTTATAATGATGTTCAACCTACCTGTTTAACTGTACCTGTATAGCCAGGTATATAAGGTTTGGTGTTATTTGTAATGATGTTTAACCTACCTGTTTAACTGTAGAACTACGCAGTATAAACTGACCATATTTCTTTAATAATGTATCTCCACTCACAGTACTATAATAGAAATAATAATGTATGAACAATGTACAAAATGAGAGAGAGCTATGGACTTTAAATAAATTTTACATACAATTTAATTTAAACACCCATTATTTTATATACAATTTAATTTGAACACCCATAATAATTTTACATACTCCTTGTCACTACAACCGGGAAATCGAAATAAATGAAATGAAATGAAATGGGGTTTAATGTCCTACTGTTCTGCTTCTAACCTGGGCTAATGAAGACGAGCATACGCCATACAGTGTGCTATGAGGGAAATTTTGCCCGGGCAGCGGCGCCTACTCCTATATCAAATTCCAACTGCCAAGGGATCTTTTACGTGCATGCCAATGTGTACACGGGACCTCAGTTTTTCGTCCCATCCGAACGACGAGACAGCTGTCCTTGTAAGGCCCTCCATCCTGCATCACTGACAAGGGGGGACCACGCCGGAAAATCTGGATGAACTTTCTCGGCCAATGCAGGGATCGAACACCCAATCTCCAGGCTAGCGAGCCAGCGTCTTATCCACTTAGCCACATGATCCCCGGGAAATCAAAGCTACGCCAGTTGACTCAGTGACAGACCCTATGATACAACACACGCAAGCGCTAACCATTCACCCATCAACCCACCTTGTACAAAATGAAATGGGTTTTAACATACTAAATTTCAGCAACGACTGTTCTACTACTGAAGATAAGCATACGCATGCAGTGTGCTATGAGAGAAAATTTGCACGGACAGCAAAACTACAGCTTACTCTTGTCAAGGGGTGTTTTACATGCATATGGGACCTTGGTCTTTTATCCCATCTGGACGACTAGACACCTTTCCTTGCCAGGATCTATATTTATCATGCAACAGTGAGATCCTCAGAATTTGTTGGTTCCGGTTTCCCCGTGTCAGTGGTGCAGGCCGGAGGGCCTGGCAAGGACAGTAAACTATTCATTCGGATGGGTCACAATAAAAAAGAGGTCCCAAGTACACATTGGCATGCAGGTAGGAGATCTCATCTGTTGACAGTTGTAATTCAAATCAAAAGAGAGAGAGAGAGAGAGAAAGAGAGAGCGGGTAAACTAGGCTATTTCGGGACTAACTCATGGTTCAATTTTTTTATTTCAATAATTCGCTCGCGGGTAGGGGTCTTTAGCAGTAGGGGGAAACCGGAGGATCCAGAGAAAACACACGTGGTTGGACAGGCGATCCGACTCCTTGTCGCATACAACCAGGGAATCGAAGCACTACCAGTTAACTCAATGACCGTATGATACAGCACGCACATGCTAACCATTCGGCCATCCAAACCCCCTCGAATCAAGAGTAGGTCATAGTGCATCTGTCCGGGCAACAGGAATCCATGCCAGAAAATCTTAAATAGTCGATTTATTTGACACCATATATGTATTGAAATTATGACCAATTACTGTATTTAGAATGATTATACATCAGATTAACGTATAAAACCAGTTTATGTGCTGTAAACCTTTTTATGTTATTTTAAAGAGAGATCAAAGTGGATGTTGGGGTTTAAATCTTTCAAGATATAATCTGTGTAGTTGTATAATGTGTAGCCTGGAGAAATAGTATTTATATCTTTATTTTAAATCTGTTCATGGTTCATTGAACACAAATACAACAACAAAACACCATAATCTCGTTTCATCTTGAATTATAATTACCGTATAAATGTTAGGATTTTTTTTATACGGTAAACTCATGTCGCCCACATGGTGATTGACAGTACAAATGTGACAGGCCCTTGCCAGTCCCTTCATCCTGCACCACTGTAATGCTGTTATGTAATCCTTTTAGAGAGAGAGAGAGAGAGGGAGCGAGAGAGAGAGAGAGGTTAAATGTCCACTCCACACAAACTAGGTCATTTCTTGACCAACATATAGTTCATATATATTTCAATAATTGGCTTGCGAGTAAGGGTCTTTAACAATGGGAGGAAACTGGAGGACGTGGAGAAAACCCACGAGGCTGACAGACGATCCTAGTCATTGTCACGTACAACCAGGTAATCGACTAAACGTACAGCCAGTTGACTAAATGACAGACCTTATGAAACAGCGTGCATGCGAACCATTTGGCCATTCAACCTCCCCGGCATTGCTTTATAACTCCCAATAAGATTTGGATCCTAGATTCTAAGCCCAAATTATTGTTCCAATTAGCTATGGTGTCATGTACGAGGGTTGTACGTGACAAGGAGTAGGGTCGCCTGTCCAACCTCGTGGGTTTTCTCCGGGTCCTCCGGTTTCCTCCCACTGCTAAAGACCCCTATGCACAAGCGAATTATTGAAATAAAATTAAAAGCCATATGTTAGTCCCGAAATGACCTAGTTTGTGTCGAGTGGACGTTAAACCCCATTTCTCTCTCTCTCTCTCTCTCTCTCTCTCTCTCTCATGTACGAGGCCAGGTGGGTTTTTGTTTTATAGAACAAATGACACCATTTCTCATTTATTTGGGATATTTTTGGTATAAAAATATTTATCTCACCTTTCAAATATAGAATTAAATGCTACAACAGCGTTATCTCGTTGTATTGCTAATACTATACAAGGCCCCATCAACAGTACAGGAACCTGAAGACAAAACAAACATGTAGATGAACATTTTGTATACCTTTCTAGCTATTTCAACTTAGATACATACAGACAGATCAGGAAATAATCATTTTACGTCCCACTATTCTCGATATAAGAGTAGGCCATAGCACCGCTAGCTGGGCAAAGATTACCCTCATAGCACACTGTATGGCGTATGCCCGTCTTCATTAGCCCAGTCGGAGCAGAACAGTAGGACGTTAAACCCCATTTCATTGTGTTTCATTTCCCACTGTTCTGCACCAACCGGGATAATGAAGATAGACATACGCCATAGTGTTGTATGAGGGAAATTTTGCCCCGACTGCGGAACTATTGCCTACACTCTTATATTGAATTCCAATTGTCAAGGGATCTTTTACGTGCACATCCCATGCAAATGACTATACATTGTCCCTTGCCTGGCCCTCCGTCCCTTCACCACTGACAAAATGAAATGAAATGGGCTCTTAATGTTGTACTGTTCTGCACCAAATGGGCTCTGCACCAAATGGGCTCTGCAGACGGCCATCTGCGATACAGGATCAATCACAGGACTGAACCACCACAAAAAACCTGACAAAACGACATTCTTAACTTCGTGCTGAACATTTATTAAAAATATCAACAAAAAAACAGAAAATTACACAAATCTGTGACTGACAAAATGATCATATTCCTCACAGTGTTTCGTCTGATTTGAAAGCAAACTTCTGTTCCAAATTTTGACTGGTCAATAGTCCGATTAACAACCAATACCTACCTGCGTAACAATGTCATTTGGGTTTAAACAGAGCTCCAGATATGTTTACTTAACGTTACGTCAACCGGTGCATAGCAGAATATTGCAGAAAAGATAACTGTGTGACAAATCAGGTTATAAAAATGGCTACAATGTAAACAATACTGTCCCTCATCCAGTTACTAAATGCCGCTTAAACAATTTTAGGGAAGACCCAGCTTAAATTAGGGGCTGTCAAGTTGCTGTACTTAGGTGAGATGTGATTGAACGGGAAGAATAGACACACTCCCTCAAAAGCTCAAGTATCAGAAGCCAATCCAGCAATGGCCAGAAAGGGACTTCTCGATCCATAGCTGAAGGAATAAGCTAAATCATAGGCACCAGAGAAATTTGTGCCTGACAATGTCTTTGACAGGTGGCGTATTTCCAGAATATTCAGCATTCTTGACACATTAAGTACATAGATAATATTTTAATTTGGACCTAACCTGTTTAAAACTACCAGCTTCAGTTAAACACAGAAATTGTTCAGCTTGTGTCTGACTTAGATTCACCATTCTAGCACCAACTATTTCAAATCTGTAATAAATAATTTCATTGGTTAATAAATTGAAATGTACTATGAGGGAAATTTTGGCCCGGACAGCAGCCCTACTCTTATTTCGAATTCCAACCATGCTAGGCCCTCTGTCCTACACCACTGACAAGGGGGGAACCATGCTGAAAAATGCTGATGAACTTTCTCCGCCAAAGCAGGGATTGAACACTGTACCTCCAGGTTAGCGTGCCAACAACCTACTCAGTGAGCCACCTTGTTTTTCTAGTTACAAAGACAGTGCAAATAATTGTGTTTAACTTTAGTTATAATAACAGTACGTATAGAGTACTATTCAATCTACTAAATACATGGAAGTTTTGTGAACCTATCGATTAAAAGTGGGTTATAAGCACATAACTTTTATGTACAATAAATAAAAGGTTGAATTGACAGTTAGATAAACTAATGACCCCTTCCATTGTTGAATTCTCAATGGATTTGTACGAATTGGAAAATCAATCAAGACAATGAAAAAAAAGGAGATTTCTGCAAATGAGCTGAATATTATGAACAGTTTCTACGTCTGTTTGTATTTACCCATTAGTTTGTAAGGATTCCATGACCTCTACATAACCATGACCTTTACTTCTAGGAGTCAAACCCAATAATGGTGGAGTCAGTAAGATACAATTGGTCTGAAGTAAAAGGGTGGCGTGAATACCTGAAAATATAAACCAATCAAGTTTGAGATTTTCAATCCATAGCCTTGTTCCGTTGCAAATCTAATTGGTCAATTGGAGAATATTATTTTGTATCAAAATGGTGTTTATTATAAAGCCAACAACTGTTTGTTTCGGGTGACGATTCCCCGGTTGTACATGACAAGTAGTAGGGTCGCCTGTCCAACCTCGTGGGTTTTCTCCGGTTTCCTCCCACTGCCAAAGACTCCTACGTGCAAGCTTACTATTGAAATAAAATTGAACCATGAGTTAGTCCCAAAATGACCTAGTTTGTGTGGAGTGGACTTTAAACTCCATTTCTCTCCCTCTCTGTACGTTTCAGAAACCTTTAAATTATTTAAGTTGCAATTAGTAACTGACTGAAAATATCACATGACACTGCTATATTTAATTCAGGTTACTTAGATGTTTATTTCTGGTGACATTTCATTCAGGGTTCTCTTGTTTTTATCAAGCAAAGAACATTTGATTGGAACTGTTTTGAAATGTCCCCTGAGTCGCCGATAAGAGACATTTGATTGGCAGAGAGAACTGGTCTGTCAACCATGTGATTGACTGTCTAATCAAGATACTATTACAACCTGTCTGTAAATGTTTTAATACACAATTAAAATAGCATCTTGTTTTAATCACAATGTATCTTTTGTGTGACTTGAATCTGGAAGGGGAATCTCAGAATCTTGTAATCTGTACCGGGAGAATCTCGTAATCTGTATGGGGGGGGGGGGGAAAGAGAGAGAGAGAGAGAGACAAACATATGGTTCAAGGGGAGAGAAAGAGAGCGAGAGAGAGAGAGAGAGAGAGAGAGAGAGAGATGGTGTGTTTGACGTCCTCACAACACAAACCAGGTCATTTCGGGACAAACATATGGTTCAATTTCATTTCAATAATTCACTTACACGTAGGGGTCTTTAGCAGTGGGAGGAAACCGGAGGACCCGGAGAAAACCACGAGGTTAGTCAGACAACCCTACTCCTTGTCATGTACCACTGGGGAATCAAAACTACACCAGTTGACTCAATGACAGACCTAATGATACAGCGCACACTCGCTAACCATTCAGCCGTCCACCCCGGTCATGAATAGAAGGAATTTAAGAGATGAATGTTTTGGTGTATAAAACCTACCAGCCATTGTAGAATCTTCATAATGTAAACTGCATCCATCATGATTGATAGAGATCTGTCGATTGTTATTGTAATCTACATCTATAATACTGTCTTCTATAACTTCCTCCTGTAGACAAGATTATCAACAAACACAATAAGTGAAATAAAATGGAATGGGGGTTTCCCCCTGTAGACAAGATTATCAAGAAACACAATAAATGAAGTTAAATGAAGTGGAATGGGGGTTTCCCCTGTAAACAAGAATGTCAAGAAACACAATAAATGAAATGAAATGGGGTTTAATGTCCTACTTTCACTGGTTTATAAATGTATAGCACAACGTTTCAACATGTGTTCTCTTATCGTCATCAAGCACATTTGTTGAAACGTCATGCTATTAGGGCTGGAACAATATATATCGTTGAATCGATGTATCTACATTAGTGAATCATGAGACGCTGAATCAAGTTTTCACGATTATTTCTTGTCACTTCAGTAATTATCCACGTCACACATTATCCATAGGTACACAAACACTCTTATTTTGGGTCCTTATTTTGTTTTGGTCCTTATTTCGATCCACATATATTATCAATTATTCATTTATCCTGTTGTTTTCTTGGTAAATATTAACCTGGGGCCTGTTTCACGAAATTTTAACTAAGATAAAATCCAAATTTTAGTAATTTGATTGGATTATATTAGATTGATTTTAGTGCTCAGCCAATCAAAATTGAAGTATCTATTTAAATTTGGATTTTATCTTTAGTTAAAATTTCGTGAAACAGGCCCCTGGTTATGAATCGTGTTACACATCGTATCGTAGTACCTGAATCGTAATACATATCATATCGTGACTGCAGTGGCCATACCTAGCACTATGTGCTATATGCGTATAGACCAGTGATTGTTTTCCATATAAATTGTGTTCTGGAATTTTCATCATTTCTGCACTAGTTTCCTTATTTTTGAAATAATTATAAAGATTTTCGTCTATAACACAGAATTTAAATTACACTATGATTTATATTCATATTATAAATACTGTACCTGCTGTGAATTATCTAATAACTGTGTGGATTGTTCAGGAAAGAATACCTCTAATTCTTTTACAGCTGTACAGTAATTTACAGAACCTGCATAGAATATCAAATTACAGGTGTAACTATGACTTACTAATCCAAACTACTCATGTTAAAATGCTATTACATTTCAAATGATTTAAATTTATCCTGATATTACATGTATATATGTCTTTGTATCTTAAGAGGGATTTATGGAAGATTGGTTTTTTTTGCAAACTAAATAAGTTGCCTCATTAAATAAAGTTTTAATTATTATTATTATTATTATACAACCATGGTCAAAGGGGAACAAAAATAGAATCAAATTCTAAAATCAGAGTTACCTCCCATTGATCTTCAAAATCACATATATTCCTACTAAAAAGACATTCCAACCTTGGCTTCAAACCGAACATTTTCTTGTTGTGAGTCCAGTTTCCTGAACACACAACTCCACTGTGGTCCCTAATTTTATAAAGAAATGTTTTACTCACCATATAAACCATTAGCCACGGGATCAGATCCAAATATTCCTCTCCACAAAAACTGACTTTTTCTTCTGGCTGCTTGAGGATCATCTGGGCCAATGACATCAACTAATTTCTTTACACTGTTTTCTCTCTCTAGACATATCAACACTGATGGTCCAGATGTGAGGTGGGACAGGTGTTTTTCTTGTACCCCTTCATCCTGCAAGTTAAATGACATGAAAAGATATGAGATGGAGTTTAACGTCCTACTGTTCTGCATCAACCAGGCTAATGAAGATGGGAATAAGCATGCTGTGTGTTATGAGGGAAATTGTGCCAGGACAGCAGCATTTCCACCTACTCTTTGTCAAATTCCAAATTTTATTTCAATAATTCGCATGTGTGTAGGGTTCTTTAGCAGTGGGAGGAAACTCATGAGGTTGGACTCTACTCCTTGTCATGTAAAAACGGGGAATCGAAACCATGCCACTCAACTCAATGACAGACCTTGTGATTTCATGAGCATGTGTTAAACCACAAGACCACCTAACTCCCTCTCCCCAAATGGGAAGGGATCTTTTATGTGCACAACATGTACAGAGACCCTCAGTTTTTTGTACCACCCAAATGTATAGACACTGTTCCTTGTCAGGCCCTCCGTCCTCACCACTTACAGGAGGGAAAGCAAGGGTAGAAAATCACAAGGTACTTTCTCTGCCAACACAAGGATCAAACCCTGGAACTCCTAGTTACTGAGTCAACCCCTTACTCACCGAGCCAATGTGCCTCCCATTCAGATTGTGTTCATTTCACTTATTTCAGGTGTGCATTAATGTTATCTTACCTCTATCTCAAGAGACTGGATAATCACATTTGCTTTCTGTTCGTCTAGAACATCCAGTTTTA
Organism: Patella vulgata; assembly: GCF_932274485.2. Classification (NCBI taxonomy): domain Eukaryota; kingdom Metazoa; phylum Mollusca; class Gastropoda; family Patellidae; genus Patella; species Patella vulgata. Next base: position 10,964,706 of record NC_065886.2, on the reverse strand, counting down.
ATCCCACAACTCTAAAACCTTCTTGTCCAAATTTCTTGAGGAATTTTGTTAACGGGTGTTTCTTTACAGCTCCAGGTTTAATGAGTAGAAAAGTTTTGATTGGACAAGAACCAGACTTCATAATATCAAATATATTAACAGATATTCTAGGTTCCGGTTTATGGTCAGCACTAGATTTTTTAATGGATGAAAAACTGAAAGAGAAAGGGGAAAAACGATTTTTTCATGAAATGCAGTCCTTCATGTTTATAAAATTGTGCAGGAGCCATAAAAAGCTCCTGATTCCTTGAATATATGCAGTTTAAAAGTAAACAAAAACTGAAAGTAGTTTATTAATCTCAATATTTAGGAGAGCGATTTAGCTAATTTGCAGGAGTCATTAAAGGACAATATTGGTGCCAGTCATTATCACATGTTATAGAGCTGGTTAAACGCATTCCAAATATAATTTTATCTCAGAGATCATTGTTACAATAGCGGAGTAATACAGTTTTTCTGAATCGGAAGTGACGAACGCCAAAGGAAAACACGAGTCGCCTCTCTATATAACTGACTGATGTGATGAATGATAACGGATATACAGGCGAATTTCTGCTCACTAATAATTCCTTTGAAGACCAAAAGTTGTTGTGTGAGACTGTGAGAGGATATCTGACAATTCATAAAAATAATTGACTGTCAGTAGATATGTGAACACGAAAGAAAAACAGAAAAAGTCTGTGCATTACCATGTTTTTATAAGGCATAGAATGAATATAAACAAGAGAATGTACGGACTATATTCTATTTTTCTCGTGTTCTCTTATCTAATGACATTCAATTACTTTATTGAATTGTCAGGTGTCCTCTAACTGTCCCATAGAACAACTTTTGGTCTCCGAAGGAATTATTAGTGAGCAGAAATTCGCCCGTATATCCGTTATCATTCGTCACATCAGTCAGTTATATAGAGAGGTGACCCGTGTTTTCCTTTGGCGTTCGTCACTTCCGATTCAGAAAAACTGTATTACTCCGCTATTGTAACAATGATCTCTGAGATAAAATTATATTTGGAATGTGTTTAACCAGCTCTATCACATATGTGATAATGACTGGCACCAATATTGTCCTTTAATGACTCCTTCAAAGGAAAGCCGACGTGCTTCGAGAGGAGCAGGAGCGAAAGCTCCCCTTAAACGTGAAGGACTGGAAAGGCCTTTCCTTCCCTATGCTTTTTTAAACCGCGAGTAATTTTCACTATATTATCGAGATGGTTGACTGAATACAATATCCAGCTAAATGAACATGCAATGAAACAGGGTTTAACGTCCTACTTTTCTCCACCAACTGGGATAATGAAGATGGGCATTATGTATGTTATTAAGTGTGGTTTGAGGGGAATTTTACCCAGACAGGAATGTTTCCTGTTTCCAACTGTCAGGGGATCGTTAACATGTTGCCAATAGTATAATCAAGACCTTTTTTTTTTTTTTTTTATCCCATCAGAGCAACTAGACACTTTTCCTTGTCAGCCCCTATACCTCGAACCTTTGACAAGAGGAAGATAGATGATAAAATCCTAAGCAACTGTCTTGACTAACCCAGCAAGCTCAACACACACCGAACAACCGTAGCTTCCCACTTCCAGGATAAATAAGAGAAGGAGAAGGAGAGAGAGAAATGGGGTTTAATATACACTTGACACAAACTAGGTCATTTCGGGATTAACATATGGTTCCATTTTAATTCAATAAACTGCATGCATATAGGGATCTTTAGCAGTGGGAGGAAACCAGAGGACCCACAGAAAACCCACAAGGTTGGACAGACGACCTTACTCCTTGTCATGTACAAGCGGGGAATCGAAACCATGCCACTTGACTCAATGACAGACCTTCTGATTAAACCATTTGCCCCCCCCCCCAGGATATATGAATGGAAGTACTTACTGTAATGATTCTGGTATATATGGTAACAAAGGTCGTGAGAGGTTATCGATATATAGTTCATGTTTCGAGAAGAATAAACGGGCGAAGGTATACGCCTCCTCGGCTGTATGTGACATGAGTTTATGTAGTGGTGTTTTATTGGGTTGATTTAACACACCAGGGGGCACCATACTCTCTAACTGTATAAATGCTCCAACACCTCGTAAAGCTAACACAAATGCTGGTTCTAAAAATATAAAGGCACAGAAGATTAAGTATATTAAAAAGTGTGGTCAACAAAATATTTGTTGTCACAGGAATAAAAAGAGAGAAATGGGGGTTAACGTCCACTCGACACCAACTAGGTCATTTCAAGACTAACATATCGTTCAATTTTATTTCAATAATTCACTTGCTCGTAGGGGTCTTTAGCAGTGGGAGGAAACCGGAGGACCCGGAGAAAACCCACGACAACAACCCTGCTCCTTGTCACATACAACCAGGGAATCGAAACCACTCCAGCTGTCTCAATAGTAAGTGCAGGAGGACTGCACTACAGGTAAACAAAAATTTACAAGATAAACCTGCAGATAAGACCGAAACCCTCCCTCACAGGAATAAAATCTGCATACCATAAGATTTAGCAAACTCTGAATACTATAATACTGCAACATTTGTGATAATATATCCATTCCTCTCACCTGAAGTTAGTCTGTGAATACTGTCCTTCCATAATTTATCTCCTACTTCTATCGGTGTAACTTCTTTGGCTTGAGAAGTAGTTAAATAAGGCAGCCATTTCAAACCTAATAATTCCATGCCTTGTGTGAGGGGAGATATAACAGGTGTTCTACTGTAAGGTGTAACATTTAATAATTGACCTAGAAAAAAAAAAAAAAAAAAAACCCCATCAGATATGAACATTTGGAAATGACATGGGGCATTGTATAATCCATATGGATTCTCAAAAAAAATGCATACAACTCATCAAATAACGAATGTGTATCGAAATAAGAGGTGACACATTAATACATAGACACTGTTCTTTGCAAGCTCCCTGTGCTGCACCATTGACAAGATGAAAACCAGTCTGGAAAATCTATGTGCAGCTTTCCAGGGCAACATCGGGATCGGATCGAGGGACCTCCTTGTTTGTGTGCTAGTACATTATTCAGCAAGTCACCATTGCTTTGCTATTCAAAATATAACTTACCAATAAATAGGCCACATGATTTCTGTATATTATAGCTATGTAATATAACTTACCAATAAATAGACCACATGATTTTTGTATATTATAGCCATGTAATACAACTTACCAATAAATAGACCACATGATTTTTGTATATTATAGCCATGTAATACAACTTACCAATAAATAGGCCACATGATTTTTGTATATTATAGCCGTGTAATATAACTATAACTATCTGTTCTAGTTCATGATTTGTATAAAACGTAGGCTGGATATAACTTGGTCCACATTGTGTATCATAATCAGGAGACTGGAAAATACAAGTAAGTTATGAAACTATTATTATGTCATTAAATTATTACCAAACACAAGAAATGTTTTAAACTATAATTGTGCTGTCAAATTATTACCAAGCTCAACAAATGTTTTAGGTTATTTGTAATTTGCAAAAAAAACCATAAGATATGGGGCATTATTTAATCCATATGGAATCGAAAAAAAAAATTAAATAAAGTTGAAATGTATATTTACCCTGGTAAAATCTCCACCCAGACTAGACAAAATATCATCTGTGAATGTAGCAGCGTAAAATAGCTGTTTAGATCCAATACTTTTACTGTATTCTTCTTGGATGTCGACTGTAAAACAGTAAGAAGAGTAAAGAATAATAAAAGAGAGACGCAGGGAGAAATAGGTTTAACGTCCACTCGACATAAACTAGGTCATTTCGGAACTAACATATTGTTCAATTTTATTTCAATAATTCGCTTGAGTGTAGGGGCCTTTAGCAGTGGGAGGAAACCGGAGGACTTGGAGAAAACCGACAAGGTTGAAAAGGCAGCCCGTCCTTGTCACGTACACCCGGGGAATCGAAACCACGACAGTTGACTCAATGATACAGCATGCACGTGCTATGCATTCGGCGATGGTAAAAGATAATTGTTCAAATGGTATTGTCAACCAAATACCTTGGTTATTTTCAGTTAATACCATGATAATATTAATGACTATGGTTACACATGGATTGCAAGGAAGGCGATTTTTGCCCCACATGTGACATTTCGACCTACTCTTGTTGGATTTCAAACTGTCCAGAGTTACTTTTATATGACCACCAGTTTGTACACGAAAGCTTTTCTCAACCCATGCTAGTATTATGAAACCAGACTTGTATTAGTATACACATCCCATTAGCTAAATCAACACAACATCAATTTAATTATTAACACCAGTCTAAATGGAGCCGCAGTGACTCAGTGAGTATGATGCTGGCTTGTTAACCAGGAGGTTTCCGGTTCGCTCCATGTGTTGAGCGAGAAACGTCTACTGACTTTGCGGCGCAGTGTGCCCTTGTCAGTTGTGCAGGACGGAGGGCCTGTCAAGGACAGTATATTTATCTACTCATATGAATGGGACAAAAAAACATGGTGCCATGTACACAATAGCATGTTTGTAAAGGAACCCTTTACTAAGACTAGAGTAGGCAGTAGCACCACTGTTCTGCAAAATTTTCGTCTCAGCACATCGTATGGCATATGCTCATCTTCATTAGCCCAGTCTGTGCAGAAAAGTAGGACATCTATCCCCATTTCATTTCATTTATTGTGTTTCTTGATATTCTTTTCTACAGGAGAAAACCCCCATTCCACTTTCATTTCACCAATTATCTAAATGTTTTGACACGTTTTCGTGTATTTGTTATTTATTAGACGATCCCTACAACTTGTTTAATCTTACCCATCAACCCTTTCAAGGTCAGTTGTACCATAAAAGCTTCGATAAGACTAGCTGCATTATGGGAAGCATTTTCTTTCTCCAGTAAAAATACAGTCGATGGATAATCTCTATTTAAGTCTTCGCCACAAAATAATGGACGGTCCTCCGAGTTAATACCTGAAAAAATATATAAACATGTGTCTGCTGTGTCATCGTCACAAATGGATGGATTGCTCTATGTGGAATTTCCGACATGGTTTCCCCTTGTCAGTCGTGCAGGACGGAGGGTCTGACAAGGACAGCTATCTAGTCATTCGGATGGGACGAAAAACCGAGGTCCTGTGTCTACATTGACATGCATGTAAAAGATGCCTTGGCAGTTGGAATTTGATGTAAGAGTAGGCCATAGTTCCGCTTCCCAGGCCAAATTTCCCTCATAGCACATTGTATGGCATATGCCCATCTTCATTAGCCCAGTCGAAGCAGAAAGGATGCTAAACCACTGTTTGTCGTGTATTTTGTACACGGTGAACAGTCCATATACTGATTACACTATTTTGCCTTATTACACTATTTTGCCTTATTACACTATTTTGCCTATACCGTTTTTTTTTTTTTAGGACTTCGAATTTTGTCTAATGGTTTGGATTGTTCCTTATTGGTTTTATTTTATTTCATTTCATTTCTATGTGGAATTGATTACATATCTTAGCCTATTTCTTTCTGTTGAGGTACAGGAATATCTTCTGGCTCATATTTACAAGATAGAAAGGTGCGATTTGTAAATCTTTACTCAAATTGACTGGTCATGGTTCAGTTACAAAGATGAACCGATTCACAAAATTACAAATTGATAACTGGTTTTCATAAGAGAGAGAGAGAGAGAAATGGGGTTTAACGTCCACTCGACACAAACTAGGTCATTTCGGGACTAACATATGGTTTAATTTTATCTTCATAATTCGCTTGCCCGTAGGGGTCTTTAGCAGTGGGAGGAAACTGGAGGCCCCGGAGAAAACCCACAAGGTTGGACAGGCGACCCTACTCCTTGCCACGTACAACCAGGGATTCGAAACCACGCCAGTCAACTTAATGACGGACTTTATGATACAGCGCGCACGCTAACCATTCAGCCATCCAACCCCCAGATTTTCATAAGATATCTGTCCTTCATCAAGGAATCTTTTACTATAAATCACAAACATACTTCATAATACACTTGTCATTTGTAAGAAATCACATAAAAATAACATCTATAAATTCCTGCTTCAACTTTAGTTTACATTACTAACACTCTGTAACCAATGGTCCCAAAACTTACTGCCTCCATAATCAGGTACCGACTGACTGACTTTTGCTTTAAGACTAGAATACAGAGTTCTATTACACTGTCCACAGAGAACTAAACAGTTTTATTCATTGATATATTTTACTCGCTGTTTAAATACTTTTTCTATAAAAAATGCCATTCATCAAGCAAAATCATGATATCATAATTGGCCACATGCGTACTTCCACTTACCTAAAACCTCTGCTCTTCTGTTTGATAATCTCATTCGTTTTACTCCACGAGTCTGATATCCGCGTCTCTGACAAGTAGCTAAAAGAATGCCCACGGCTTTAGGTGGAAACAGTGGCGACACCACTAAAAACAAATCACTTTTCGTTGTAGCCGTTAATGTGGCTAAAGGTCTTTGTGTGGGAATGTCATCATGATCTGGTTTTGTGTCGGAAAATGACACTTTTTTGCCCTTGCGACTTTTAGGGCTACCACTTCTAAAACGTTCTTTACGTTCATATGGCGTTCCTACATCAATACTGCCCCCTGGTGGGACCCGACCAGCAAACCAGCGGGTCATTTCACTGAGAACACGGGAAGAGTTTCTGGGACAAAACAAAAGGCTCTCATCTCTTGACAAACCTCCATATTGAGCACATAAAGAATTGGGGTCAGTTTTTCTGGCAAGAACGGGATCCGAAGGTCCCACGGCATCAAGCCAGATAGATCGTGCAAAAGTCCCACGTATTGCCAATGCCAGCACCGGTCCCACATTATTTAACAAGTCCAAATCTGATTTATTACCAGAACTTTCATCAGACGATAAATTTAACAGTTCCGCAGTCGGATAAAGCAGACGGACACCAGCCAGATCCAAACCTTCCTGTAAAATACGGATCATGATTCCCATCAATGATCCTGGATCACGATAAATCTTTTTATAAACTAACGACATCGTGTTCTGCGTCTCATAATCCACGGTTTCATCTTCCAGCATTCGGTCAAATATTTCTTCTTCTGTATCAATCGTCTGCCAATAAAAGCCGACGGCCATATTGAATATTCTATAAGCAGCTTGCGGGTCTGTGTGAACCTCAATAAATGACGCCAAGGGTTTGTCCGTGACATTAGGCAAGGGCGGACAATAACTATATGACTTAGAACTGGAGTTGTCTTCTCCTGGTCCATTTACTTCCATGGATACAAGGCCTTGTAACCAAGGACAGACTGTGTGTAGAGTGTTGCCAGTTAAGAAGTTGTGTATATACTGCATGAATGGATTTCCACCCTGAAAGATTAAAAATATAATACAATTAGATCATTAATTCACAGGTTCTTGACTGGTGTGAGACAAGAAGACTGTTTTATTCAACCCTGGTTAAGGGAGCCACGGTGGGTGAGACGCCGACTCGCTAGCCTGGAGGTTTCGGATTTGATCCCAGTGTTGGCCGAGAAAGTTCATCGGAATTTTCTGGGGTGGTTTCCCCCCTAGTCAGTGGTGCATAACGGAGGGCCTGACAAGGACAGCTGTCTAGTCATTTGGATGGGCAAAAACCAAGGTCCCTTGTACACATTGGCGTGCAGGTAAAGGATCCCTTGGTAGTTGGAATTTGATATAAGAGTAGGCTACAGTGTCGCTGTCCGGGCAAAATTTCCCCTTCTAGCACACTGTATGGCGTATGCCCATCTTCATTAGCCCAGTCGGAACAAAACGGTAGGATGTTACACCCCATTTCATTTCAGTTTATTTCATTTAAACCCTGGTTCTCTCTTGCTATGAGAACACAGATCAGACTAGAAGCCCTTGCACTACATGATCTGTCAATCCACCATGTTTTAACTGTGATATGTTCCCATGAATGAGCAGGGCAAATAAAAATGAATCAAATTAAACAGGGTTTAACATCCTACATTTCTGCACCAACTGGGCTAATGAAGATGAACATACACTACGCAATATGCTGAGGGAAATGTTGTCCGGACATACTTTTTTTTTGTACCACGTAAATGACTCATGAACAATCTGACATGGGTAAAGCAGGCTGGATAACCCCAAGGACATTTCTCGCCCAATACCAGGATCCTATCTAGGACCTCCTGGTCAGAAGTCGGCTCCAAACTCACTGATCAACCCTGATTTAACAGGTAAACGGCTCTTTATATTTCACATTGTTTTAAGAGCAATAAACAGAAAGGATCATAACCCAATTCTTAGAAAAAAATATTGTGGCAAAGTTCATAGGTACCTGATATTTTTTAGATTTATGTGATTGAATTAGTTTGGGATCAAAATGTTCTGTGGGTGTTATGGCCACAGTTAAATAGAACTTCTCCTCCAGCCAGATCTGTTGTAAACCAATCACGTAGAATGGTACATGTGGTACGGTGTCATTCACTGGTTTAACTTGTACTGTCCTCTGTAGGTAGGTAAAGTTATCAGGAACAAGGGAGGTAAGCCAGGTTAATAAGGTGGTATACGAAGCTGATAAACCTTCACCTATAACCAAATCAAATATTTGTATTCAAAGCATTATAACAGTTCTTTTAACGATCAAAAGATTCTTATTATAAAAACTCTCATACAAAACGCTACTGTACATATCCTCTTATACATACCAAATTTTACTTAAAGTGGCATTAGGTAAGATTAGATAGAGAGCTGATAGTTCTCACTATAATAGATAATGAAAAGAGAATATGCTGAAAATTTCATTCAAATTACTTCACTTTGAGCCTAGATAAACAAAATCTCGATTATCAATTTTTACGGTAACCGCATCAACCACAAAACGTATTCAAATCAACTTATATCACAGCCATATTATTATGATGGCATCGAGAGTTAATTATGGTCTTGGTAAGTTAGCTAATGTCTAACTAATAATTTATATAACTTTCCAGGTCTAATGAAAGACCTACAATAGGCAGATTTAGCTATTGCATAATGCCTGTTTTACAACTGAAAAAGATGGTATATCTACACGGTAAAATTTTTGATTTAATCACATTCCAGTTATATTTTCTACTAAATATTTTTTTCTGACCTGTATCAACACTTTGGTTTGTTCTGTTTTTATGTAAAATGATTTCACCATTACAGGCTAAATGTATCTTCAATAATAGGCAAGGTTGGTTAGGGGAAGTAACTCTGGGTAGTGTATTTGCAGCAGGTTCATATGATGCTTCCTGCCAAAATAAAAAATAGTCATTTATTGTATAGTAGATTACAACTGATCAGAGAGAGAAAGAAATGGGGTTTAACAGTGCGCTATGAGGTAAATTTTGCCTGGCTGGCAGCACTATGGCCTACTCTTATATCGAATTCCAACTGTCAAGGGATCTTTAATGTACACGCCCAATGTATACACGAGACCACAGTTTTTCATCCCATCCGAATGTCAAGTGGAAACCACGTCGGAAAATCCCGATGAACTTTCTCAGCCAATGCAGGGATCGAACACGCGACCTCCAGGCTAGCGAGCCAGCATCTTACCCTCTTAGCCACCATGGCTCCCCTGACAAGAGTAAATAGGTAAATGATTAACCTTACCAGATCATATAATGTAGGTGTAGCTTCAGCCATAGCTTGTCTACCGGTTACTGAAGCTGTAGGTCGAACAGCCTCTAATCTATGAGATAATTTAATACGATGTTCACGTTCTTTCTCTCTTTCTTCTCGTAATTTCCTTTAAAACACAAATATTAACTCAAAATCAGATTAACTCATTGGGTCCGATAGCGCTTATTATATACTCTTCAAAAAAAAGTAGGGGATATTCAGAAACAATACAAAACTGAGGAAATGCATTGGGTCCGATAGCGCTTATTATATACTCTTCAAAAAAAGTAGGGGATATTCAGAAACAATACAAAACTGCGGAAATGCACTGCTGTTTTTATTAGCGGTAACCAGTGTATGTTATTAAATATTAACTAAAAATCAGTTTAAACAATTTGTTCCTGGATGAAGGAAACTTTACCTGTAACATTTACGCTTAACTGACAGGAAGTTACATATATTTGAATGAAATCTGGTAGATAAGTGGTTAACTTAAGACTTCAAATTTCCTTTGAATATGGGCCCAGATCTTAGCTAATGGTAGCCGGGAATTTATTTCGACAGTGGTGTTTCTTTGAATTCCAACATTCAAGGGTTCTTTTAAGTGCATGTCAATGTGTAAATGGTGTGATTTCAATTTTTATCCTTACAAAACGACTGCACACACTCTGCTTGCCAGCTTTACCAGCGCAACCCCAGACAAGTGAAGACCAAACTTCAAAATCTTTATAAACTCTTAAATAAATTATCTACAAAAATAATTATTGAATTACCTTACAACCTCCATCTGTCGCTCTTTCTCCCTCTGTGCCATTAATTCTTTCTGTCGAGATTTGTTATCGGCTACTGAGATCTGTGACTGGTCAAGTAAACTTGTATCAGATTGTGATTGGTCACGATTATCTGACGTTCTGTCTAACATGTTGATAACTCGATGTGGTTGTTTATAATTTGGTTTCCTGTCAAAGATAATACACAAATACCATCTATATAAATAAAATCAAAGATGTGGGTGTATGTTATTAGCCAATCGGCAATCACGAATCGTCGCTGCGATCCATCCCCACGTGTTGTATCATAAGGCCTGTACTTGATTCAACTGGCATGGTTGTACGTGACAAGGAGTAGGGTGGCCTGTCCAACCTCATGGGTTTTCTTCGGGTCCTCTGGTTTTTTCCTACTGCTAAAAAAACCTGTTAGACCGAAAATGACCTAGTTTGTGTCGAGTGGACGTTAAACTCTCTCTCTCTCTCTCTCTCTCTTTTGACATAGCATTTGTTATCCAGCTAATGATAAAGACTAAAGAAGCCTAGACGAAATGCTACTCAATAATAAACAGTTATTCAATTCTATAGACCTATGCCCTTGTGCCACATACTAAACAGTAATTGTATTCAATGGAACTATCCCCTGGTACCACTTGTATTATATAGAACTTGTACGACATAATAAACAGTACTACAGAACTGTGCCCTTATACCACATGATAAACAATAATTGAATTCTATTTGTAAGTGCAGGAGGACCACACTACATGCAAAGAAAATCGATGACAAATCTGCAGACTACACAAACATTGCAATGCTTAATAAACAACAAATATCAAATTAAGCGAATGGATCCGGGGGCTATAATAAACAGTTATTCAATTCAATAGAACTATGCCCCTGTGCCACATAATAAACATTAGTATTGTATTTACCCAGGTGGGGATTTGTGTTTATTTGGTAGAGCTTCAGTCGTGACACCTCTAGATACAAGTTTCTGTTTTATCTTTTTACGTTCTTTTATCCATCGCTCGGTCTCATCTTCAGATTCACTTGAATCTTCAGCACTTCTGATAAAAAATTTAAATACAGGATTATAATCCACTCGAAACCAAAATGTCAAATTCAGGTATCGTAGTTTTATGTCTGTACAGCAGGATGGAATGAATGCTATTTTCCGTACTCTCCATATGTGTAATCATGACCTTCATGCCATTAAATGCATACTGTAAACGAATTCGGGGCCCTTATTCACGAAAACTTAAACTAAGATACAATCGAAATTTTAAGAAATACTGCAATTCGATTGGCTGACCAGTAAAATCAATTTGCATATATCCAATGAAGTTGCAGTATTTCTTAAAATTTCGGTTGTAATTTAGTTTAAGTTTTCGTGAATAAGGGCCCAGGTTTTACGTCCTACTTTTCTGCACCCACCGGGTTAATGAAGACGGAAATGTGTCATACAGTGTGCTATGAGTGAAATTATGCCTGAACACAGTCTATCATAATCAACCTACTTTTTATTCTTCAAGCGTAAAATAGCCTGAACTCTTTCCATATTCTGTTTTTCTTCCTCTCTATGTTTCTCAAAACCTCTCAAATCAATAAACACGGTCTCTGATTTACTCACATTTATGTTAGAACCTGATAAAATAAAACAATGTATAAATAACAACCAGGTTTATATACAAACTTCTTATAAATTATAGATTTATATCAGGTGCAGTGGAGATAGAATAGAAGACTGGGAAGGGAAGACTGGGGGGGTATGTTTGATTGGATGGAAAACTGGGTGGATAAGTTTGAGGGGATGGAAAACAGGGTGGGTATGTTTGAGGAAGGGAAGACAGGGCGGGTATGTTTGATTGGATGGAAGACAGAGTGGGTATGTTTAAGGGAATGGAAGACTGGGTGACTATGTTTGAGGAGATGGAAGACAGGGTGGATATGTTTGCCCTGGAAGCAAGGATATGGTCTGCTTTTATTTTAATTTAGTATGCAATGGTATAAATTAAGACTCAGCTTTTCCTTGCCCAGTCCTCCATCCTAGACCTCTGATAAATGGAAAGCAGGATCAAGACTGGGACCACCTGTTTGTGAGCCAGCACCTTATGCACTGAGCCATCGTGACTTCCATTTCAAGATGTAAATTGGAGAAACATTATATTTATTTACCTAGTTGTAGTGGAGGTGGACGTTGTGGTAAATCACTAGTGTTTGTTCCCATACTACACGTTTTCTTACTGATTACTTCTTTCTCTGTCAGAAATAAAACAAAGTATAAATGACTACAGTCGTAATAATACCAATACAGGATTCATCATTCAAAAACATGATTTTTCGTACAATCTGGGGTCATAGTTTATGAAGTTACGATCCGATATGCATGATTATCGACAGGAATCAAAATCTTTGGGTTATAAACATGTATTTCAAGTTTGATCAAAATCAGATCATAATTATAGCCTCTAGCGGGTCCACAACCATGATATACCATATGTTTACACTAATTTGCGTACGAGGGGCGGCTATTGTGTTCGGTAGTTTTGTTCTGATTTTCATGAAATTCGAATTCAACCATCATTACAGTGTAATATATTCTCGAATGGGTTTTTAAATCAGATAATAATTGCAACCTCAGGGGCCATAATTCAGGAAGTTACGATCCAATATGCGTGAATATCGAAAGGAACCAAGATATTGAAAAATATAGAATGGAATGGGGTTTACTGTGTCGTCAACATGATACTTTGGTCATTATAAGACTAACATATTGTAGTGTTTATTTCTATGTTTAGGCTACATGTGCAATGAGAGGTAGGAAAATTTGCCCGGAGAAAGAGTAAACTAGGTCATTTCAGGATTACCGCACGGATAATGTGCTTGCACATAGGGATCTTTAGCAGTGGGAGGAAACAAGAAGTTTTAGAGAAAACCCATGAGGTTAGAAATTTTGTCAAGTCAGAGCTTTTCTTTAATTTCTAACTATCAAGTCATCTCACCCAAACAATGCAGAATACTTCAGGGCCACTCTGACCAGTGGGAGACCAAGCTTGAAAAATCCTAAAGCAGTTAGTGCTGTGAGTACTAGACTGCCATGGCCCCCCCATTCAAAACTAAATATTAGAATAAATATGATAGACATGTACAATACAGTACCTTTAATTTTGTTTTTTGAGTTGTTTTTGTTAGCATTAGTGGACAACCATTTATTATCAACATGGTAGATGTCAGGATGATATTCACTGGTGGCGCCCGTCTGTGGATTAATCTCGTTTAAACCAGAAGCACCTTGTTTTACTGATAGTGCCGCTAGTTTCTCTATCATCGTCATGCCCTCACCTGAAATATTTTTGTTATATATTACGATATTTTTATACAACCAGCGGTTGCCAGGCAAGATACCACAACATTTTGCAAGGGATGGATGTTTCGTACAATCAGGGGCCATAATCCAGGGAGTTATGTATGGTCAGAAATGCGCAAATATCGAAAGGGACTGAGATCTTTGGGATATAAAGATATATTTTTAAGTTTCATCAAAATCGGAATAAAATTGTAATTTCTAGAGGGTCCACAACCTTGATATACCATATTTTTACGCTAATTGAGAACGAGGGGCGACAATTTATGAGTTACATACATATCATTTTACTTACTTGAATTTGTATCTTTTTCAGAATCTCCTGCTTCTCTTCTGGCAGCAGCAACAGATGTGAGCTCACTCCACACAGCTCTCGATCTAGGTGGACCATACTGATTATCTTCATTCAATGTTTCTAAAACCAAATCTGTTATAAAAAGAAACAAAACAAATTATAACATAGACGTTGCCTCACTGTCAAAATAAATAATACCAATCTAAGGATAATCCAACAAAAACATGCGTAAATATAAAATTTGATGATCAGCCGACAACTGACAAATAAAATGGGCTAATGATGAAAGGCTGTGCCATGCAGTGTCCTAATCTTGTTTCAATTACCAAATATCAAGGACCAACAACTGATAATGAGCTAAATATTTTCATAATGTAGAGCATGGGTTCAATGTCCGCTGTATATGCCAGTCAAGACCGAAGGCTATGGAAAACGACCAAAACTTCAACTGACCCGACAGGTCATTTTGCACGCCGGAAATAGAGAAAATTTTATGCTGAATCATAAAAATCCTGGACACAACGTAACTCCATGTGTGTCGTTATGTAAACAGTCGAGTATAATAAAATTAGCAGTGCTCACGTATGGAAGCCACTGCAAATTAATTACTGATCACAATCAATAGAGGATCAATAAAAATACTGATTTACAGGGAATGCCTGGTATAAAAAAACTGAGTGGAAACATTAAAATAATTTGGCAAATGTTTCTATTGATCTACTAGTACTATATCAGCATTATTAGACCAATTTGGTTGTATTAACTTACCAAGATCGACATTTTCAAAGACATTAAGAGATAAAGTTGGTGTTTCTGGTTTTAAGAACTCAGAGAACCTTCCATTATCTTTCTTTTCTTTCTTTATATCTGTTGTTACGTCTTTTTTATCATCATCGTGTTCTGTTTGTTCAGCGTCATCATGTAGATCACATTGCAAAGATACTTCTTTTGTCCAAGCATCTTTCGTATTAGCCTTGTGCTGTAATTTTCTATTATTAAAACTTAAATCAACCGAAATGTCTTTCAGCTGGGAAGCTCCAGTACCACTCAACCCAAGGGCAGATAACTCATTGCTTTTAAAGGGAGGTGACTCTGTTCGTTTGTCCGCTAACATCTGTTCACTTTGACTGGTGTCAAGATCTTTGTCTTCGTCTAATAAATAGTCTGAGGATTTCAAGTTTCGATGAAATATGAGAGGCTCTTCAGATACTTCTGAGTCTGAACTCGTCTGAAAAAATAATATATCTAATTAATAAGCTACAGTCTTCATCTACATGTATAGTAATAACTAACAAAATGAAATGAAATGGGGTTTAACGTTCTACTGTTCTGCTCCAACTGGGCTAATGAAGACCAGTATAAGCCCTCCAGTGTACTATGAGGGAAATTTTGCCCAGGCAGCGACATTATGGCCTACTCTTATATCGAATTCCAACTGCCAAGGGATCTTTTAAGTGCATGCCAATGTATGCACAGGGCCTTGGTTTTTTGTCCCATAAGAAATGACTAGACAGCTGTCCATCCTGCACCACTTACAAGGGGAAACTACGCCAGAAAATCTTGATGAACTTTCTCGGCCAATGCAGGGATCAAATAATAACCAACAACTATATTCATCTATATATGGACGACATAGACTGGACAATTATCCAAGCCAGGAGATTACATGTATCTACCACTGATATTTTTTTCTTTTATCGGTTTTGCCTTGTCAGTGGTGCTGGACAGAGGGCCTAGCAAGAAACAGTGTCTGGTACACAGAGTCCTTGCTTGAATAATTTGGGGAAATGCTAATGATTTCTTGGGAAAATCGATGATACGTTAGTTTTTTCCTAGTGTGAAAGAGGTGGGGAAATGCTAGTGATTGCTTAGCTTTTTAATCCCCTATTTCACAGTGGGGTTTTTCACAACAGAGTAAAAATTAGGTTAAAACACAAGCTGTGCACTGTACTTACATCACCAAAATCAAAGTCCAAAGAAGGTAGATTTTGTTCTACTTCAGCAAATATGGATGCCATCTGTGGTTTTAGAGCTGATTTCTGGCCGTCTTGTTTCTCGATGGTTTCATCGTCACTATCATCACTAGAATCCATAGTGACTAATCGACCTGAAATAAATGAATAAAAATATCAGCCTGCCATGGACCCTCACATGGATTAATCCAGGGGTTAGGGGAGAAGAATGGAATGAGACCATTGGGGATACTGAGGATGGTATGATACCAGTAATAATATTTAAAAGACAAGCATATCAGACATGTACATGTATCCTCAGAAGTTATTGACGAGGAAATCTAGTACAGAAAATTGAACATACTTTCTAAAAGTCCTTTATCAAACAAAGTAATGTAATGACCTTTATATATGTGTGTAAAAAACATATCAAAGTTTAGTACTGGGGAGGTCTAAATAATCATCGTGGCAAACTGCCATCAACTAATGACAAAGCAAAATAGTGTACAGTGTTCTGGAAAAAAAAAAAAGGGGCCAACTAAACATTTTTTAATCTTGCAATATCATTCAAATAAAGTCACTGATCGCCATTTATATATTTCAGACAATATCTACATGTAATTCTTTGCCTGTCCAACCTCGTGGGTTTTCTCCAGGGCCTCCGTTTTCCTCCCACTGCTAAAGACTACTTCGAGTTGGGTTTCCCCTTGTCAGTGGAGCAAGACAGTGGCTATTGCAAGAAACAATGTCTAGTTGTTCGGATAGTACAATATACACGTATATGTTGCACGGCATACAAATAAAAGATCATTTTACACCACAGTTTGAATTCGATGAAGATTACATTAGCCCAATTGATGCTGAAAGTAGGATGTTAAACCCCATTTTATTTCATTTAAAAACCAGGCCAAAAGACAACTTAATAATAGACTGCGATTATCCTGGGAATTTGATTAGAAATAAGTTTAGATCAAGCAGGTTTTATCCAACTGACAATCAATCAATGATTAATTCATTTAACTGTTAAATTCATTTGCATCAGAATAATATAGTAGATTATTTCTCAGTCAACATTATAAACTTAGAAGTGTTTTGAATTGAATATAAGCTTATTGATCGGTTTTTTTTTTTGTGGGGGGGGGAATGGACAATCACCAAATTAATGGCAAATTTTCCACAGATACAGACCCACGATGCCACTTTCTGTATTTAAACTACTGTACTCTAAAATTGATTGATGGCTGTAGAAATCGGTTTTAAGTAACCAGAGGCAATGCTAAGATTATTAGTGGTATATACACATATTATATGGGTTTTTGTTAGATGGGGAGCTAGTTGCTGAGTAATACTAAAAATTGTTGAGTTAGGCTTAATAAAATCTCCAGTATGGAGTTATTTTGCTCAGTAAATACTAAAAATTGTTGAGTTAAACAAAATCTACAGTTAAAAAAAGTACAAACAAATCAAAATAACCATTCAACACTTCAATTTGACTAAATCGTGGTTTCTTAAATTTGAAACAAGTACCATCTTGCTTCCATAGCAATTATGACAACATCCGACTTCGGTTTGTTTACAAAATGAAAAGAACGCCGAACTTATTTTAGGGTCAAAAACAATCTGAAAAGTGATAACAAACCCTTAATTTTGGTCATGATATAGATCCAAATAGATATGTCCTTCTTCTCCTCGAGTTTTTCGTCTATGAGGCCAAAATGTTTGGCTTAATTCCAAGATAAAGTTCGGGAGAAAAAATGTCAAGTTCAACCTTCCGCCATGTTGGTCACCCGGATGTGACTATAAATTACGGATCGGGTAGAGATTAGGCGCTAGAAGCGAAACGAAAAATCAAGTTACAACGTACGCGAGGAAATATTTTTGACATCTCTCCCGTAATACCGATCATCCGTACAATCTGTCGACATCAAAAGACGATCTTACTATTTTCTCGTTAATTATTAAAAATCTACAGAATCTTAAAACTTTGATGAAAACCTTAGGCTATATCCTATGAGCTGACATAAGAGTGCGAAGATTCCTTGAATGTTGATGTGGAATGGGAAGGTGTTGAACACACTAGGCCTACTTCGGTTATTTTGAAGCTCATAATATTGGTATATTTCTTAAAGGTCGTGTGTGCAATTAGGGTGTGTGTGTGGTGGTGTGTGTGTGGGGCGGGGGGTGTATATGTGCTCATTAATGATCTTCGGATTTTCTTTCCATTCGAAGGACCAGTTACACTTTTCTTATCCACTCCGCCCCACGGATGCCACCTAACAAGTCGGATTTTTTGTTTTGAAAGTATTATAAGATATGACCTTTCAAAATTAATCACCAATCCCTGTCAAGGTTTTTCTTTTAATGTCATGGACTATCCAGTTATTCCATGTGATAATCATCTCCTTATATGTTGCTAGTATTCAGATGCTTACCATAGTAGCTGGCTACAATCGACACTTCTTCCGACACAGCAAAACATTAAAGTGCTACTGTATGGATCGGAAACGCTAACACATGAAGATGAAGAAAATGTGTCCGTATTTAACCATGTACATAATTTTATTAAAAAAACTCCCCCGAAAGATTTGAATTTTAAAAAATTAGGGGATTTTAATTATTTCAAATTTATGTTTACATGTATGTTTTATTATTAAGGGTTATGTGTAGATATATACATAATTTCCTTTTTATCTATTTTTTTTTTTCTTTTTTTGCAATCTAGGGTGTAATATTGTGTAATTTATTTGTAACCGGGCGAGGGCTTTATATAAGTTTTGCCTGTTCCCCAATCCTCTCAGTTTCCGAAACAACATCGATACTCTTCACATTTTGACCTTGGGATCGATTGTGGCTGTCTGATGAACGAAGTTTTTAATATTGCATTTTGTAGCCTACAACTTGATGTTGGAACCATATCTTATACTAGTATACACTTTCTTGCCATTTATAGTTTCCAGAAAAAATGATAAATAAAAAAAATCGAAGTGGCTGTTAAAGTGATATTCCAGAAACATTATGACAGTATTCACTTCCGTATCTTAAATAAAATAATACAAAGACAAAACTATGCTCGGCTGGTGTAAAATTGGGAGACGTTCCACCATTTCTATCTTTATTAATCTGAACATCCCTTACTTATTAAATAATGTATTCAAAAAGATATCTTAAAAAGATTTCGGTCATCAAAATAGTAGTGTATGGGATATGCTGTTTCAAATTCTTGTCGCGACGTCCACGTGAAACGTTTTGGAATATTCAAATTATCTCGCCGTTAACGTAGGCTGTACTGTCGATATATGGCGAGGAATGATCCTGCCAGGTCAAATTGTCCTCTCTACAGTGCTGGATTAACCACCGAGCAAAATAGGTGCTTAGGACCTCTGTGGGTCTCAATCCGGTCCTGCCTCTTTACAATATTTACACAGGGCATAATATGGATTTCAATTACTGTTAAGTACTTACCGACGTTTCGACTACATGCTTCTCCGGTCTTTATCATCGCATGGTAAAGACCAGAGAAGCTCAGGAATAAGTAGTAATTGTATTCCATGGAATTGCGACCCGTGTTTTTACCGTTAAATTACTGAATGCAATTGAAAATTGAAACAATTCACAACATTTTAAAGGCTCAATACCACTCTTGTTGTAACTGAATAATATGTCCCAATCTTTATTCTGGACAACAAATTGTACCATTTTACAATATTCCAATTAATTGATGATACAAACTTCATCTTAACACACCTAATTTACAAAATTGGAAAAAATCAACTAAATGATTTGAAAAGCCTAACGTAAACCTTTTCAAATGTGACCTGGATATAAAAATATTTTCGAACCCTCTGAACAAGTAAAATAGGATGTAATGGATAATTTACACAACAGGTAGGACATTTAAACATCTAGTACTTAGAATAAGGCTATTATTTATTTTCTGGAGCTGTCAAGCCAGCAAGAGTGTTATTGTCCCTTTAATAACCACGGCCATATAAGGCAGTGGGTAAAAATATTAAAATATTCACTGACTAGTGTAACCTCGCCTCTACGGTTGAAAAGTTTCTTAATTGTGTGTTTGGAATAATATATTTATTAAACGTCCAATTCTACGTTGAAGTGATGTCGCAGATTTGGTTATTGTCAGTACAGTGGCCATGATATACACGTACATGTATAGGGATACGTCACCCGTCCTTCCGACGTACATTTCTGTGCTATCACCAGGGGAAATAACTCTTCAATACTCCCGTCCATATTAAGTCGTTATAGTTTCATGATACAATAACACTTGTATGGGGAGTACATTTTCGTGAAATGCTTATAACATTATAAAACTGATTTTTTTTTTATCTTTATGATTGTTTGTATGACATACACCGGAACTCTGGTATGTAAAGAAATATAGTTCAATACGCCAGCACCACCCGGGCTATATTCCAATGGACATGATACTATTTACGAGACGTAAACTCGAATATAAAAAGGCTGTTTTGGAGAATAACATATAATTGAATTTGTTAAGTGCGATAACTTAAACATTATATCAGTTTTCTTGTGAAAATCCGATAAGAGTTGTTGTATTTCGTTGAAAGAAAACAAATAAAACAGTTACAATACATCATTTTTCTTTATTGCTATGCTCCTTATTTTACGAATTTGACTAGGCACCATGTAGGCCTACATCATTATTAAAGATTACGCAATCTTTGGGAGCCACGGTGGCTAACTTGGTAAGACGGTGGCTCGCTAGCCTGCTGGAGGTTGCGTGTTCGCTCCCTGCATTGGCCGAGAAAGTTCATCGGAATTTTGAATGAAGTCTGCATCATTACTGTCCGTGGACTGTGCTGGCCTGGGATCCATTCACATGATTTGATATACATTTTTGCTTCATTGCTTGCTGGAGCCACGGTGGCTAAGTGAGTAAGGCGCTGGCTCGCTAGCCTGGTGCTCGCAGGTTCGCTCCCGGCGGTGGCCCGGAAAGATCACCGTGATATTCCAGCATAGTTTCCGCATGTCAGTGGTGCAGGGCGGAGGGTCTGACAAGGACAGCTGTCTAGTCGTTCGGATGGGACGCAAAACCGAGGTCCCGTGTATACAATGGCGTGCACGTAAAAGATCCCTTGGCAGTTGGAATTCGATATAAGAGTAGGTCACAGTGCCACTGCCCGAGTAAACTTTCCCTCATAGCACACTATGGCGTAGCGCCCGTCTTCATTAGCCCAGTATAGGAGCAGAACAGTAGGACGTTAAACCCCATTTAATTTCATTTACGCCATCTTTGACAAGGGAATGTGAGAGTTAAACAATCTCACAGCCTCATTTCGGACGCCATCCCGCGTGATTCGAAGCCAGGGTAGGCCTATATTATAGTCAAGAATATAGTTCCCTTGACCGCTAGACTACCCCGACCCCCCTATAGCATTCACATGTGTGTGTTTCAACATGATGTCTAATTTATTTAGTCTGGTTCAACCACCAAATATGTAGCACAGCGCTGTTATAATTAACACCTTCCCTCTTCAAATATCCACTTAATAAATAAAAACAACCAACAGACTGTTTAAATATCGTTTTAAGTTTATCGACAATATATTTACCATGGTAACAGAGACAGAGAAAAGAGGCTGTTTTGGCGTATTGACCGTTTGGAAAGTAGCGCCACAGCGGCATCTCGAAACAATCAAAGCTAGAATGGCTCACTTCACAATGGATAACTGAATCTCCGCCTAACCAAATACATATACCGCAGGTGGAATGTTTTTCCGGAAGTAAAATAACTGAGATAATTTCTCACGAACAGCCGTCGAGTTGTTGTTGATAAACTTCCCGCGTCTGTTGCAGAATAACTTGCATGCGTGATTTTCATGCGGGAGTTTACGGCACTTTCCCCGACTGGCTACCCTTCTTTGTGGTCCCCTACTTTAATATCAGTTTCATATAATTATTGTAAATATTGAGGGAGAAATCGGATTTACCGCCACACGCCACATACTATGTCACATGAACATATCGTTCAATGTTATTTCAATGTGGGAGGAAATCGGAGAACCCGGAGAAAACCCACTGATCGATACTGATTGTAAATATATGGCATGTATTACACTGATTGTACATTTTGTAAATAACATATATTATACTTATTATACGTGTAATACATGTATATAACATGTGTTTTACTGATTGTACATTTTATATATAATATATATTATACTGATTGTACATGCTATATATAACACATTATTACACTGATTGTACATTTTACATGTAGCATATATTATACTGGCTGTACATGTTATATATAACATATAGTATACTGATTGCACATATTATATAAAATTATACTGTTATAAATAAACATGTGTTATACTGATTGTACATGTTATATAATATTATACTGATTGTACATGTTATATAAAACATATTATACGGACTGTACATATAACATATATTATACTGAGTATACATTTTATATATAACATATATTATACTGATTGTATATGATATATTGATAAGTGTAGCAGAACCACACTACACGCACACCAACCCGACAAGACAAACCCGTGGACATAAACTACACAGACATTACACGAAATGAAATTGCTCCGAACTTGGCTAATGAAGACGGGCATACGCCATCAGTGTGCTATGAGGGAAATTTTGCCCGGACAGCGGCACTACGGCCTACTCTTATATCGAATTCGAACTGTCAAGGGATCTTTAAGTGCACGCCAATGTGTACACGGGACCTCGGTTTTTCGTCTCATCAGAATGACTAGACAGCTGTCCTTGTCAGACCCTCCTTCCTGCATCACTGACAAGGGGGGGTGAACTTTCTTGGCCAATGCAGGGATCGAACACCCTACCTCCAGGCTAGCGAGCCAGCGTCTTACCCACTTAGCCACCGTGACCCCCACATTACACGAAATAATCGACAAATATCAGATGAAGTGAATGAATCGTGGATATATCATTATACTGATTGTACAGACTATGAGTATGACATATATTATTATATTTAATGGGTATAATTAACAGTGATGAGTAAATCCTATAGAGTTACACTGTATGTCTGTGGTCATGATTTATAGACAGTTTTAATGGCTTTTTGAGCTTCCATACAGATTATGATATGGCCCAGATTTTACACACATAGTTCACACAGGTTTAATAACATTTTATAAATAATATTAGGTGAAATTCTGGTAAATTGGTAGGGAATCTTGTGAAACTTTGTTTTAAAATTTTATATCAGTGGCCATTGTGTTCGGGAAAGAACAGGCATTTGGGTTCATATTCTCGTTCTCACGATATTTCGGTTATTTTGATACTGAAATATGCTAATCTGTATGGTTACTTATGCGAGAGATGGGAATTTTGCCCGGGTAGTGACTTTTCCGTCAACTCTCACGTGACAAAAGTATCTTTACTAATTTATTTGTAATTATAACTCAACAATCTGCAGACCTTGCGAAATGAAATTGGCCATTATAATGCCGTGAATCATTCGACAAAGATTCTAAAGGAAATAAGAAACGCCCCTTGTCTTTGATATTTGAACTTCAGGACGATAAGCAGTTAATTATACGTATATACCCTATGTAAGTACATATGTAATATATAAGTTAAATATATGTTGTTGTTCTTAGTGTTTAACGTCCGCTTCCCCCGAGGGTGATATCGTGGATGGCTGAATGGTTAGCACGTGTGCGCTGTATCATAAAGTCTGTCATTGATTCAACTGGCGTGGTTTCGATTGCCTGTCCAACCTCGTGGGTTTTATCCGGGTCCTTAGGTTTCCTCCCACTGCGAAAGTCCCCTACTCGCAAGCGAATTATGGAAATAAAATTGAACCATATGTTAGTACCGAAATGACCCACTTTGTGTCGAGTGGACGTTAAACCCCATTTCTCTCTCTCTCTCTGATATCGTAGACAAGCTGTCTTAATTCGTTTGTATTATCTTAGCGCACACGCTGGTGTCTTTCCTGTTGGAGGAAATCTAAGTACCCGGAATAAACCCGTCCGCTTCCACCGAGGGTTATGTCGCAGACAAGCGGCATTATTTTTATGTTTATTATCTTAGCGCACGCGCACGGGTCTTTCCTGTGGGAGGAAACCGAGGTACCCGGAGTAAACCCACGAGGTTGAGAAGGCGCCCCTATCTCCAGTTAAATATATTTGTGTACATCCATTTTGTACTTGAGTAACATGTGAAATTTCTACATGTGAAATGGTGTTGAGTATTGTAGAAAGGGTAATCACCTAGCTTGTTCTTTATTAGGTGTACTGAGTATCCGTTTGACCTATATAAAAACGTTTCCATGAGAGCAACAGGGGCGTGGTCTCTGATTGTCATATTAACCCAATAATAAAATAAACCAATTAACGTCACGGTAACGTCAAACTGGTAATATCAGGCTAAATACAATGAAGGATAAGGTTAAAGAGTAACAGTCCAATCGTGCATAATCAAACATGACCTTTGGAATTTGTAAAAGTAAACAGTAGCTGGAAATGAAATGAATTTGGGTTTAACTTCATACTTTTCTGCACCGACAAGTTGTAAATGAAATCATGGACCTTGTATTATAAGGTCCATGATGAAATAAAATGAAATGGGGTTTAACGTCCTACTGTTCTGCTCCGACTGAGCCAATGAAGACGGACATACGCCATACAGTGTGCTATGGGGGAAATTTGTCCCGGGCAGCGGCACTATGGCCTACTCTTATATTAAATTCCAACTGCCAAGGGGTCTTTTAAGTGCACGCCAATGTATACACGTGGCCTCGGTTTTTCGTCCCATCCGAACGGCTAGACAACTGTCCTTGTCAGGCCCTCCGTCCCCAACAAGTAGTATGTAGAGGTTTGGTGATAACCGGTGTCAACTCCATGATTGTCTGTCCCATAGACAGACCCAAGTATGGCTATAATTCCACATATTAAAAAATTGAGTGAGCCCCGGCCCACCCCACCTCCCGAATTGGAGGTCAGAGGTTCGATCCAGGTATTGGCAGCAAAAGGTCCTCGAGATTTCTTTCTTAGCGTAGATTCCTCTAGGCAATGGTGCAGGAACAACGTCTAGTCGTTTGCATGGGACGATTACCAAAGGCAATGGTGCAGGAATCGCGACCTGACAAAAGTGTCTAGTCCTTCGAATGGGACGATTACCCGAGGCAGTGGTGCAGGAATCGCGACCTGACAAGGAACAGTGTCTAGTCCTTCGAATGGGACGATTACCCGAGGCAGTGGTGCAGGATTGGCGACCTGACAAGGAACAGTGTCTAGTCCTTCGAATGGAACGATTACCCTAGGCAGTGGTGCAGGATTGGCGACCTGACAAGGAACAGTGTCTAGTCCTTCGAATGGGACGATTACCCTAGGCAGTGGTGCAGGATTGCCGACCTTACAGTGTCTAGTCCTTCGCATGGGACGATTACCCGAGGCCCCACGTACACGTTGCATTCATATCTTGCTATGCAGATATATCACAGGCCGCAGGGCGCCAACATAGATAGGATAGAAGCAACTTATTAAAAACATGCGATAACAAGGGGGCGCCAACATAGATAGGATAGAAGTGACTTATTAACAACGTGCGATAACAGTAAACAATTGATTTTATTAGACAGATATACACAAATCGATGGCCATTATACCATATAGATGTTATAAATATTTACGTCTTATGGTTTGGTGGCTTTAAAAAGATGATTTGAGAGAACACATCAATATCTTGACATCCGCGCAGTATCGACCTTCTTCAAGAAAAGCTTACAAAGCTAAATTCTTTAATATAGAAAATTACTTTAGAGTTTGAAGACCGGTTCTGGAGTTTTCTTTATTTTGTATACAATTACTGCGGGTTGTGTGAAGAGAAGTTCAAGAGTTTCATCAATGAATTTATTTCTTTTGTTCGCTCTTTTGTTGTCAGATAATCGGACTGAACCGTGACATTGGATGAAAAGAAGATTTCGGTGATCAGTCAGAATAAAAATAAAAATAAACGATTTCTAAAGAATATATTAAGAAATGAAATGAAATGGGGTTTAACGTCCCACTGTTCAACTCCGACTGGGCTAATGAAGTCGAGCATACGTCATACAGTGTGCTATGAGGGAAATTTTGTCCGAGCGACTATTATGTTATAGACTATAAATTATAGAGACCAAAATCTGTTGACAGTGCACGTAAAGATCTCCTGACAGTATAAATTCCAAAAGAGAGAGACGGAGAGGTGGGGTGGGGGCAACGTCCATGCCACACAAACTAGGTCATTTCGTAACTAATATATGGTTCAGTTTTATATCAAAAATTCCTTGTCACGTACAAACGGGGAATCTAAACCACGCCACTTGACTCAAAGACAGTGTATAATTGAGTAAGGGGCTGGCTCGCTAGCCTAGAGGTTGGGTGTTCGATTCCTGAATTGGCCGAGAAAGTTCATCTAAATTTTCCGGCGTGGTTCCCCCTTGTCAGTGGTGCAGGAAGGAGGGCCTGACACGGACAGCTGTCTAGTCGTTCGGATGAGACGAAAAACCGAGATACCGTGTACACATTGGCGTGCACGTAAAAGATCCACTGGCAGTTGGAATTCGACATAAGAGTAGGTCATAGTGCCGCTGCCCGGTCCATATTTCCCTCATAGCCCACTGTGAGGCGTATGTTCGTCTTCCTTATCCAAGTCGGAGCAGAACAGTAGGACGTTAAACCCACGTCGGAAAATCCCTATGAACTTTCTCGGCCAATGCAGAAATCGAAGGAAACTATAGAATATACGACTCGTGTACTGATTATAAAATGTTAATTGTGTATTTAATATTTTGGAAAATATTGAGGGGATGTGGGGAAAGGGCCTCTTTAAACCCAGCGATATCAAAATTCACGCACTTTGTCACTTTTAATAATCGATAGTCTGTTTGTATGTTAAAACTGGCTATCTGTATATGATTGTCTGTATGTTAAAATTGGGTATATGATTTTATATAAACTAGTGTAGGTAATATATATAAGGTATACCTTGTTAACCCCATAATCAGTAGATCTATTGAACCGCCATATTTAAATAACTATAATATTATATCCTTTATATACCGACCGTTTTAATATCAACTGATCCGCTCTTTAAATCCCGACCAGTTTCTTTAATAACAGACCAAGGCTTGTAATATTGCTCGGGATTATCCAGTCTGTTTCCCCGGTGCCAGTGCTGCTGGACAAAGAGATTGCCAAAAAAAGGCGTTTAGTCGTGCACGGGAGAGAGAGAGAGAGAGAGGGGGGGAGAGAGAGAGAGAGGATCGAGTGTGAAGATTCCTAGAATTTTGATGTGGAATGGGAAGGGGTTTAACAGACTACTTCGGTTATTTTGAAACTCATAATAGTGCAATTACGGAGAGAGAGAGAGAGATAGAGAGAGAGAGAGAGAGAGACGGGATTTAACGTCCACTCAACACAAACTAGGTCATTTCGGGGAAAGCAGAGGACCCGGAGAAAACCCACGAAGTTGGACAGGTGATCCGACTCCTTGTCACGTACAACCGGGGCATCGAAACCACGCCAGTTGACCCAATGACATACCTTATGATACAGCGCACACATGCTAACCATTCGGCCATCTAACCCCCAGGGCCCTTGAAGAGTAGGCAAAAACACTGCAGTGTGGACAAATTTACTTCATAGCGCACTGCCTTAATCCAGTTGGTTTCGAACCCCATTTCGGTTTATTTACATATCAGATATTGATATTCAAAGGTCATTTTGTCTAGGCAACAGTGCAATGGACAAACCTTTCAACCACATAAAGTAAAATTTATTTTTATTAATACATTTTGCCCGAGCACCCGTCCATTGCGGAGCTGTACCTATCGTCTAATCTAACCATCTCGAGCCGGTGTCGGGATTTGACTCGGTGCCAAGTTTGACTCGGTTCCGTGTTGCATTGGATTTAGCGAAAAGCCTATCTGTCACCGAACCATATATTCGCCTGTCTTCGGAACCTATGTTAAAACAATTGGTAACAGATCTAGCAACTCACTCTCTCTATCTCTCGTTCTCTCTCTCTCTATCTCCCCCTCTCTCTCTCTCTGTGGCCCAAAATGAATAAATTTGAAGCTTTTCTAGCAGTTCGGTTGGTAAGTAACCCTATATTCAGACACCTACTGTTGAAACTTACACCGTTCCCTGATCCATATCAAAGTTACATAATATAACTCTTGCGGGGTTTAATGTATTGAGTTTCAGTCCGCTACTTTTTAACTTTTCAACAATTTTAAAGATAAAAGACAAGATAAATCTCCGTATGGTTTTTAGAAGCAACGGATAACCATCTTCTTGATCTTAAAGTTAATGAGTTTATCTTCGGGACTTATTGGAGAGGTTTAATATTTCCTTGAATTGCGACTCGGGCTTTTACAATGCTTTCAGAAGAATTACTTGCAGCGTTATAATTTAACAAAATTAAACATCCTACGCTGTTATTATAAATACATTATATAAGGTTTAGATAAAAAGCTGATCTTCTTGATATAAGATTTCAGCCATCAGATGATCTAGAGAGTTGATTACAGGCATGTCATTTGAATAAATGTTTAAATAATGACTTATTTAACACTTGAAGCCAGAACAAAAAAAAAAGACCTGCAATAGACAGATTTAGTTCTTACGTAATTCATCTTTAACATGACACGAAACAATCAATGTTATACGTCTTAGTTTATTTTCTCAGCCAATCGGACTACAGAAGTCGGACATGCGCAATAAATGCAGTATGCTATGAGGGAAATTTTGCTCGGACATCGTTGCTATACGTCCTATCTGTATTTCCGGTGTGCATGGTTCGGTCTCCGTAATGGTATTCCCTTACACGTGCCGTACACGTTGACATGGGTGTAAACGAACCCTGGGTAGTTGGAATTCGTAGAAGACAAGACTAGGAGTAGGGTCGCCTGTCCAGCTTCGTGGGTTTTCTCCGGGTCCTCCGGTTTCCTCCCACTGCTAAAGACCCCTACAATTTAAGCGAATTATTGACATAAAATTAAAACAATACGTGAGTCCCGAAATGACCTAGTTTGTGTCGAGTGGACGTTAAACCCAATCTCTCTCTCTCTCTCTCTCTCTCTCTCTCTCTCCCCTTCATAGCACACTGCATGACATATGTCCGTCTTAACTATCCCGGCTAGTGCTGGCAAGTAGGACGTTAAACCCCATTTCATTTGAATTCTATAGTGTATAGTGAATATTGATCGCTGGTTCACGATGTTAATTGATAACAATAATAAAATATCTGTACAATTGTTTAAACCATATCTAAAGTCTAGTCTGTTTTTTTTTTGGTATACAAACACAACTTTTACCGATCTTAAACACCAACGTGAAGGTACCTAAAATATCTCTTCACATGAACAGTTGTTTTTTACAGCACGTACTCAACCCCCGCAAACACATCACTTGAACTCTACTATAAACACAACACTCAAAACCAAACATGTACAAAACTAGAATTCATTTTAAACAATATACGTATATAAATATTATAATCAAATAAAAATTAATAAAAAATAGAAATTCACTATAAAGATGCATTCCCATAATTTATTTTAAACAATATAGGTATTTAATCGAATAAAAAAAATTAACATTAAAATCCACTTTTAAGATGCATTCCCACGAAAGTAAAAATAGTTATTTTCCATAAAAGTATGGTATATTTGTATATGGAAAGTATTAATAGGGTAGTTATTTTCCATAAAAATATGGTATATTTGTATATGGAAAGTATTAATAGGGTAGTTATTTTCCATAAAAGTATGGTATATTTGGTATAGGGAAAGTATTATTAATAGGGTAGTTATTTTCCATAAAAGTATGGTATATTTGGTATAGGGAAAGTATTATTAATAGGGTAGTTATTTTCCATAAAAGTATGGTATATTTGGTATAGGGAAAGTATTATTAATAGGGTAGGGTAGGTAGTAGGATGGGCTTAAGAAATGGATCTAACCGGGTCCCGTGTACATGTTGGCGTGCACGTAAAAGAATTCCACGAGGAGTGGGATTAGAGGACTTGTCGTTGTCAGGGCAAACTTCCCCAGGTGTCCCGTATTCATTTGCCCGGTTGTTTTAGAAAAGTGGGACGCAAAACCCCGTTTCATTTCCAGTGTAGTGGAAACAGAATGGGTCTAGTTGTATTCAAATGTGTTTTTTATGGTCATTGACCGTTTTGTTCGTAAACCGGTTGAGGTGGAGGCCATCTCAACAGAACAATGTTTAGTGTAAATAAACTCCCGTGTGGTCAGGTATAACATTCCATCACATCAAGAACACCCACTTTGGGCCAGGTCGGTGCTCGTGTTAGAGTTTGTGTCGGTAAAAGAGTTCATCTGAGCCCCTTAATCTGATATCCGAGGATCTCGCGTCCTTCCCTTCTCTTCTCTTCTCCTCTATTCTCCTGTCAAAGAGTTCATATTAAAACTTTATTTCTCTGCCGTCTACGAACGGCACTGGGTGAAAATGGAATTTGACCCGTTTGAACATACCAAAAGCATTAACGGAGTGGAAATTAAAAGTTAGGACATTGTTCAAGAAAATGGCCCACTTGGGTCATTCAGTTGTCAAACGTCATTCTTTTAGTCATTCATGGTAGTTGGAATTCGATATAAGAGTGGGCCGTATCGCCGCTGCCCGGGCAAAATGTCCCTAATAGCACACTGTATGGCGTATGCCCGTATTCATTAGCCCAGTCGGAGCAGAACAGTAGGACGTTAAATCCTATTTCATTTCATGTTCTACCTAATGCTAGGTTCCCACTATGACGATTCGCGCTACGATTGAAATCGTGGTTTTAATCGTGTGGAGTAATCGTGGTGATCCTATCAGGTCATCATATATTGAGGTCCGTCGTAGCAATCGTGTTGATCGTATCGAAACGTATCCGAACGTATCTGCACGTTCCAGATCGCCGACTAAATAGGGACATTCCTATCGTAACGCATCGCACGACAGGGGGAGCCTCGCATTAGAAAACAAACCTAAAATAGCGATAATTAAACATATATATAATCTTATATTGTTTTCAAAACGACAACACTGAAGACGACAATTTTTCAACTATCGTTCCCGACTGCCATTCTATGGCGGATTATAGGCGGTTATAATTTATCTATTTATCTTCTTTTAACACAAACCGGTTCATTTTTAATCTTGTTCTTGGTGTTCTGCTTCTTAGGGCACCGCTCTGTACTTTTGGCATCGATTGACTAGCTTCGAGTTTTGATATGACGTCTTGATTCTCAGATGGCTGTGATGACGTCATAATCGGTTCCTGATCTATATAGTACGCTCGTCCTTATTCATCTTGTGATCTTGGTGATATTATGACGTATTTATAGAAGCAGATGTTGAGATGGACGATGTAAGTTTATTCTTTTGTGTCTTGGGTTTTTAATGACTTACACAATGGGGGGGGGGGGGGGGATTTAGATGTTTTGTTGTACATTTATTGAAACTTGTAACTCCAAAACATCAAAGAGTTTTAAAAATTCTTCAGGCCTGTGGCGGCCATTCCATAGAAACTTGACCTTTAGAGTTTATTTACAAATTGCGTGATGTGGGGACTTTAATAGGGGCCGATATCTTTTGATGGTACAAATAAAATGTATCAATGGTTACATGTTAAAGTCTTTGAGGGAGATTGAATCCCTTGCAAACTGCAATATAGTGTTTGGGTGGCGGCCGAATGGTTAACGCATACACGTTGCATTATAAGGTGTGCCACTGAGTCAACTGGCCTGGTTTCTATTCCACGCTTGTTTGTGAAAAGGAGTAGAATCACCTGTTTCTCCATGTCCTCCGGTTTCCTCCCATTTCTAAAGGCCCCGACGCGCAAGCGAATCGTTGAAATAAAATTGAACCATATGTTAGTCCCGAAATTACCTATTTTGTGTCGAGTGGACACTCAAATCCGCCCCCCCCCCTCTCTCTCTCTCTCTCAGTCCAATGATGTCCAAAGATATGATGATTTCTGGGATTGTGAATGTGGCATAAGTTGCAAACTACAATACTGTGAAAGTTGAATCTCTAATAGGAATATCAGTCCATCAAATTTATTTTCTGTGAATAACTGGTACGACAAAACTGTATGGGAGGTTCACTAATAATTAAAAGCAATATCAGACATTTAGCATTATAAGGCAATTTAACATTTTCAACCTCAAACAGAACCAGAATAGCGTTAGGTGCAAATGAAAATATGCATTAACAAAAGAGCTGCAGTCGGTTGTCGTTTATTTAAAATCATGAAAATACAATTACGCAGTACTTACAGATGGTGCCTGTCAAAGAATGATGAATGTTGTGCAATGTTAAATTCGTCATATCTTTATAAATACTTATCGGAGTTGAAATAATTTTGGACTGATTTATTCCTATTAGAGATTCAACTTTTACAATATAATAGTTCTCAAGGGATTAACAATTCCTCAAATCACGACCATCGGCTTTACGGTATACAGTATATGAATATCTACAGTGTCCTGCATTTTGGTTAGTGCTGAATGATAAGGCCAGCTAACGCTAATCCCAACCCTAACGCTAACCCTGGACCTAGCCCCAATGCTTACCCTAACCCTAACCTACAATCTCGCCAACAATCTCGCGCCCTAAACTTATTTACATCTCAGCGACCTTGAAAAAAAATTGAGCTGGCCTTAACAAATAGATTTAGTCGTGTTATCATTTCTACGAATAATTCATGTATGCCCGTAAACCTATAAGTTTTTCATACAATAAATCCCCGTCTTCTGATATGTATGTGTTTCATTGAATGGGGGGGGGGGAGGATACAAGTAATAGACGCCATTACATTTTTGTATCTTTGTTTTGTTAATTGACCAATTGATAATAAAACAACCATTCTAATGGCCACATTATGAAATAAAATGGAATTTAACGTCCTACTTGCCTTTTCTAGTCGGGCTAATGAAGACGGGCATATGTCAAACTGTGTGTTATGAAGGGCATTCATCGAATTCCAGCTATCAAGGGCCTTGTACACGCACGCACGTGACCTCGGTTTTTTACCCACCCAACCGACCAGACACCGTTCCTTGCAAGGCCCTGCGTCCTTCACCACTAACAAGGGTAAACCACGTTCAACAAATCCCGAGGAACCTTCCCGGCCACCACCGTGCCCCGATTAACTTTCCCGGCCAACGCCATGCCCCGAGGTATCTTCCCGGTCAACACCGTGTCCCAGGGAACCTTCTGGGCCACCACCGTGTCCCGAGGAACCTTCCAGGCCACCACCGTGTCCCAAAGAACCTTTACGACCACCACCGTGTCCCAAAGAACCTTCACGACCACCACCAGATTAGAACACGGGATCTCCTGGTTAACTATCTCACTGAATCACAAATCGTTCGTTCATTCGTCGAGCTTAACGGCCACTTCCACCTAGGGTGATATCCCAGACAACCATACAAGATCCACAAGTAGTTCCCTAATGACCACTAAACTGGGTCCCGTGAATCGTCTGTGATACACAAATTAATTAATTAATTTAATTAGTCTGATTTACGAGCTGATTGATTGGTATTAATTCGTTCCTAGTGCGTTAATTAAGAGATTGGTGTAATAAGTCGTATACAAGAGCATTACTTAACGATAATTAATGTGTAGGTCTAATTAGGGAACACGTCGAGCACATTCGTCAAGTTCAGAAGGAATACCATAAAAACAAATAAATATTTTGTGTATATTTTGTGTTTTTACCAAATTTAAGATGACTTTTGATATACACTGACGTTTTTATTTAGTGTTTTTACCAATTTTCAACCCATTAAGTGTAAATAACTTAATTAAATCAACCTGTCCATAATATCATATTAATGTATTGGACGTTAAATCTTTAATAAACAACAACATATATACAAAAACTATATCAAACACATATATATAACACATATTAAACTGAATTACATATTTAAATATAAGGTAAACATATAGGAGAACAAACGTTTTTCAATGTACGTTGCTTGTTTGCAAAATATAAAAATTTCTCTAGGTTAATTAATTCATTAATTTAATATTTCGTCACCCATCGCTCAACCTGTCTTACTGCGGAGAATAAACATAGATTAGAATCTCACTATATCACCGCTGTTGTTTCCCAAAATTCTTCCTTTGAAAAAGTGAATTCAACCAGGACACTGATTTTAGCGGTTCGGTGACTATCAACGTATACTTTAGACTGAATACATGGTAGTACCCCAACAATTCTAATGTCTCTGATATTCCTGTTAAATTACATGAGTACCCCCACCCGCCTTCTTCCTCTCGTTCCCCCGCCACCATTAGAAACTGGTCGGCAGGGCCCCTGACAGGATAAAAATGTGCCGGAGCTAGACCATTTTTGCGCCCCCCCCCAACACCCCCCCTCCTTTCCAACTCTAGTCATATCTAGATGATTCACTAGCAGATTGTGAAAAAGCGAAATCTTTTGTTTACATACTTATATAATCTTCAAAGGAACAATAAAAATTCATGTATAATTGACCATTTCAATTTTGAACTTTGATTTCATGGACCCCATACTCTTATTGGCCATGGGACGGCGCACCGGCTGCACCCCCTCTCATGGGTCCTGCTGGTTGTATCTTCTTAATATATCCACATTTTTACAGATCAAAGATTAAATACGTGAAAAAAGAAATGTTTTTAGCCTCGTACTTTTACAAAATCACGCCCACAGGAAGAGTATTGGTGGTATGATAAGTAATTCTATAAGTAAGAGATTATCTATAGTAGATATATATGTATATAACGGGCACCTGCTAGATGATATAGGTGTATTATCTATACCAATAGATATATCTAATCTACTACATGTATATCACATTACCTATCTTATACAACATTTACAAGATATATTCTACTCGTAAATATCCTGGTTAATAGTCAATAAGAGATGTGACTTTATACTGAGGGGGAACAAGTTCTAACCCATTGCGGTATCTTGTAGCGAAAAGAATAAAGTTAATGTCAAAATAAGTGAAATGCCGAGGAGACGTTAAAATCATTCAACCATTCTTAAATATAATTTGACCATTCTTAAAAATATTTCACTGTCTTACAGTATTTCTCAAAATTTAAAAAGAGCTTGGCGAATTTCCCAAATGACCAAATTTCTTTCCATCAACAAAAATTGAATGATGTAGATAAGCATTTCATATTAGTCAATCATGTGCTGATTAACGATGTGCTTGGTGAATCTCTCAAATGACAAATATGATTTTCATCAACAAAAAGTGGACGGTTAAGATACCCATTTTAAATTAGCCCGTCATTTGTAAATAGATAGAGAGAGAAATGGGGTTTAACGTCCACGCGACACAAACTAGGTCATTTCGGGACTAACATATGGTTTAATTGTTTTATTTCAATAATTCGCTTGTGTGTAGGGGTTTTTAGCAAAGGGAGGAAACCAGAGGACCCGGTGAGAACCCACGAGGTTGGACAGGCGACCCTACTCCTTGTCACGTACAACCGGGGACTCGAAACCACGCCAGTTGACTCAATGACAGGCCTTGTGATACAGTGCGTACGTGCTACTGCTAACCATTCGCCCCCCCCCCCTCCACACACACATGTGTAAATAACCGATTGTAGGGATATTCGTTTCCACCTTTCAGCTTATTGTGTATTATTACTTTATAGTGTATTTTTGATGTGGTGATATGAATATAGATTACATATATAATCTTATGTTATACAGTTAGCTAGGATTAGTAAGGATATGACTAATTCTTTATCAAAACTTGACCTAATAATCACACACCCACATTAAAGCGTTGTGTTTTTTTTTCTTCTGTTTATGTTCAATTTTTGCTGGCCACTTCAAGCAACCTCATATATACAATATCAAACATGATCTGTCCTGCTGCTTCCAAAATTGTAAGAGTTGTTCTATAAAAAATGAAATGGGACTTAACTCGTACTGTTCTGCTCTGACTAGAGGCCAATGCCAGGCGCGGATCCGGTGGGCACGCCCCCCCCCCCCCTAGTTTTTGCGATGGCGAACGATTTTTTGCCCCATATATTCTCGCGGGAAAGAAGAACAAAAATACTTAAAAATGGTAGTGATCCCCGTGTGTGGTGACTTGGTTGATTGCCCGTCAGTTCGCTCACCGAGGGATGGGTTACGCACTCCCAAGTGGGGGCACAACGCCCCCCCCTTTCTGAAAATCCTGGATCCGCCCCTGAATGCGTACAGGAGACCTCAGTTTTTCGTCCCATCCGAACGATTATACGTTGTCCCTTGACCCTTGCCAGTCACCCCGTCCTACACCACCGACAAAAGGGGGGGGGGACACGCCCGATAATTCCTTTGACCTTTCTCGACCAACGTAGGGATCGTACACGGACCACCAGGTTAGCAAGCCAACGTCTTACTCGCTGGGCCACAATGGCTTCCTGTTCTATAGAAGGGCAATATAGTCCAGTCGGTGCTGACGTACAATAAAACTCTATTTTGTTTCTTATTACTTTATTGATCTACTTATTAATGACCTTGCATCCATGATAACTCGACCTTCAAGCTTTTTTAAAACAACGATGATGTGCCTAGTGAACGAGACAAATAAAGCGTTTATAAAATGTAAGCTTACCTCAGGTCCTCCGGTTTCCTCCCTCTACCCACAAGCGAATTACTGAAGTACAATTGAACCGTATGTTAGTCCAGAAATGACCCCCTCCCCCCTCTCTCTCTCTGTGTTATTTTTGTTCGGTTTATTTGATAATTCTACAAACAAATAAAGAAATGTTGAAGAAGAGTGCGCACTGGACCCTCGAGCGACGACAAAATTAAATTATTTATCAATAAAATCTGTCCAGTTTTCCGTATCATCGATTTTAATTGAAAGATTGATTCAAAGTCGACCAATCACAAGCCGTGTCCTATACAGAAATGTACCAATAACAAAATAAAGCGGGGTAAACAACCGAAACATAAAACGGAGTTAGAATGGTCCGTGACGAAATATGACAAAGCTAAAACATCTGAGATTTTTTAAGTACCAGCTCCCTATATACTA
Source organism: Patella vulgata (assembly GCF_932274485.2). Taxonomy (NCBI): domain Eukaryota; kingdom Metazoa; phylum Mollusca; class Gastropoda; family Patellidae; genus Patella; species Patella vulgata. Next base: position 10,927,587 of record NC_065886.2, on the reverse strand, counting down.
GTTCTCTAAAGACCTGTGTCTGATCGAACGCCTGACAAGGACAGCTGTCTAGTCGTTCGGATGGGCAAAAAACCTAGGTCCCGTGTATACATTGGCATGCACGTAAAAGATACCTTGGCAGTTGGAATTCGACATAAGAATAGGCCATCTTTGCCCAGGCAAAATTTCTCTCATAGCACACTGTATGGCGTATGCCCGTCTTCATTAGCCCAGCCGGAGCAGAACAGTAGGACGTTAAGCGCCATTTCATTTCATTTCATTTACTTGTTGTTCTGTAGTATAAGCTACTATGTACATTCTTCAATGAATTTCAACACAATTACTGTTCCGGTTGTCAAACGAATATATTTTTTCCTCCCCGGAATAGCCAGAACGTGATGGATTTACGTATAAATGACGTATTTACAGGGGTGTAGTGTCTATATTATTTACATAAATGACGTAGTTCAACAATACAGTTTTAACTTCTATTTATAGTAAAAATACAAACACCAGTAAGTAATGTGAAACGTATACATTCACCTACAGAAAAGGCCTATTTATGGTCAAAATACAAACATTAGTGTAAGTATTGCCGCAGTGCTGTTTTCTGGGTGTTGTAGCTTATTCCAACACTAACGACGATGATAACTCAGAATAAATAGTTAAATTTCTACTTTTAATAACGAGTGTCCAAAAACTGGTCACAATAACGAGATATGTATCGCTAGAAGAAGATATGGACATAGCAAGAACGCGTGTTAAAGGACAATATTGGTGTCAGTCATTATTACATATGTGATAGAACTGGTTAAATACATTCCAAATATCATTTCAACACAGAGATCATTGCTATGGTAGATGTGTAACAAGCACGTGAAGAAACGGGAAGTGACGTCAAACATGATAAACACGAGTTATCCTTCTATATAACTGAATGAAGTAACGAGCGATAACAGACAAACGATCGAATTTCATTTCACTGATAATTTAATTCCGTTGAAGATGAAAAGTTATTATATATGGGACGGTGATAGGGTATCTCACAATTCAAAAATAGAATTGGCTATCACTAGATAAGGGGAAACGAGAAAAATAGAAAAATCCAGTGCATTCCCCCGTTTTTATTCTTTCTGTTCTTAATAAAAACATGGCAATGCACGGATTTTTTCTAATTTGTTCGTTATCTTTTATCTACTGACAACCAATTCTTTTTTTGAATTGTCAGATATCCTCTCACCATCTCATATAATAACTTTTCATCTTCAACTGAATTATCAGTCAACTGAAATTCGATCGCGTGTCTGTTATCGCTCGTTACTTCAATTAGATATATAGAAGGATAACTCGTGTTTGTCATGTTTGTCGTCACTTCCCGTTTCTTCACGTGCTTGTTACACATCTCCCGTAGCAATGATCTCTGTGTTAAAATTGTATTTGGGATGTATTTAACCAGTTCTATCACATATTTTATAATGACTGACACCAATATTGTCCTTTAACTATAATAACGTAATATTTATCGTTACATTAAGTTTAAACCCAAACAGTTTAAAGACTTAAAAGACTAGTTAGACATCAATTCGGACATTGGTTAATTACTATTTTAAATAGTAATAAAATATATACAAAGATACACTATAACAGTACTGTAAAACGTATACATTCACTGACAGAAAAAGACTATTTATTAATTACATATTACCGTCTCCGTTTTTTTTCTTCAAATGCTGTGAAATTAGGCGTAATTCTGTATATATACCCATGGAGTCACGGTGGCTCAGTGATTTAGGCATCACGTTGTGAGTAATACATGAACGACATTATATAGATCCGTTCTAACGACGAGATTCCGGTTTCGATACTCGTGTTGGTCGAGAAAGTTCCCCAGGATTTTGCGGAGTGGTTTCCCCTTGTTACTGGGGGCGGGTCTGACAAGGACAGTTGTCTAGTTGTTCGGATGGGACGAAAATCCGAGATCCCCGTGTACACGTTGGCGTGCACGTAAAAGGATAAAAGGACCTTTGACAATTGAAATTCAATCTAAGAGCAGAGCGCAGCATCGCTTTCCGAGCAAAGTCTCCCTAATTATCCAGACTGGCACAGAGAGAGAGAGAGAAGAAAGAGAGAGGTTTAACTCAGTTGACACAATTACAGACCTCCTGATACAACGCATCCGCGCTAACCATTCGGCCATCCCCCCTCCACCCCCACACCCACGGCACAGAAAGGTATGACGTTATTATTATGTTGTAATCAGACAAGACAACCATACATCTTAAACTTTATTGCCTCGTAATTCTACAAGGAATGTAAAAAATAAATTCCCTGAATGCCATAGTATTCAACTCCAGAAAAAAAGAGGAGTGGATGGGCTTTATTTTGTTGGTTTTATGAAAGAGCGGGTGGAGCGGGAGGGGGCTACTAAGTAAGAGGTTAGGGCAATATTATATCATTTAATTTTCGGACACAGTTGACATGGTTCATTGTCAGTTTGTAGAATTTTTTAAAAATTTGATCTCAGATTCCCTCCAGTTGGATGGAAAAACCATTGACAATTGAACTTCGAAATAAGAGTATAGGCCGATATACGGGAAATATTTACCATTAAGCACAATGACGTATATGCATATCTTTATTAGCCCGGTTGGTGGAGAAAGTTAGGACGTTAAACCCCATTCCATTTCATTGTCAATTTGTTGGATTTTTTTCAAAATGATCTGCGACATCCCGTTGGTTGGAAGCATACGATAAGACAATCAAAAATACAAGATAACCTGAACACCAAATCAGTGATTGTTTCACCCTTATCAAACACAAAACTATTTAGATAACATTTAAAATATCGTTTATCACCGTACATTTATAGATATACATTACAAGTGAATACTCGGGTCAAACCTTTATTTATACGACCTAAATATTTAAAAAAAATATGCAATTAAACCCTAACGGGGTTTATATATATCTCTTAATGGTATGTGAACTATTTACGCATCGCTGTATATCCATTCAAATTAAATTTTTATCAAGTGAAACATTTTCAAAGAAAGAATCTATATAATGTCGTCCATGTATTACTCACACAACAGAGTTTAAAAATAGTGTCAAAGTAAAATAAAAAAAAATAAATAAAATCTTGTTGTTATCGAATCAAATAGCTATTTATGCAATACGGTATTGAGGTAAGTCTCATTGTATAAAAAGGTTTATTGAACATGAGTAAACGCCCAAAAGTTGTTTTCAATACATTTTTGCGTACGATATCGTTTTGATAAATATAACCGCACCACCAGTCATTGATGAAACTGTATACATCTGAACTAGGCGTCGACCCAAGCACTGGCACGTGCCCATGCGGTGCGACTAAAAAAAACTAAACAAACCCACAAGTTGCGTGTCTATTCATAGGGCATCTGTTTATTTATTATAAATTTATCTTTGGATTTCTTTTTAACTTATTTCCCGCCCGGTTGGTGCAGAAAAGTAGGACGTTTAACCTCAGATCATTCATAAATATTACTTCCCTAGTTAAAATATTTCCCGTACAGAGTCAGCCCGCGTCACGGGTTAGATTCGAGCTATGCTTGTAGGTTTACCAAAAAACAAAAAGTTCTCTGGGAATTATTAAAGACAGAAACTAAGCATTCATATTTAGATAACTTTGCAAGTGACAGAACTGTTTAAAACTAAACGATGTCCAGGGTATTTATTCAACTTATAGAGAGATGGATACACAAAACACCTTTTTCGGGCAGCATCATTAAATACATTATGGCATTATATATATTACATTTGAAAAATACAAAGAAAGTATGCACAAAAAAAATAAACCAAAGTTATGAATACATAATAGTTTGCTTGAACTATGCACGAAAAAGGACATCTTTATCAAAATTGATTTTTGTTTGTTTTGGGTTTATGCAGAAGTTTATACGGTCTCGCGAAAATTTTCCCATACATCTATTATAAGGTTCATGGTTTTCCGGAGAAAATAAATCCACTGGGAGACTGTAATATGTCGTAATTGTTACAGGCTTAATAAAGTTGGGAATACGTCAGAACATCCATCGAGTATCTGTCACGGATTTTTGTCGGCTTGATGACTTTCTCAGCGGGATTTTACATCATTTGACGGACTTTACGTCAAATTGACGGATTAGTTTTTAAATGCTCTGTGGTTGAAACCCTCCGATCACAGGTTCGCCGGACAAAACACCAAATAAAGTACTTCGACTACACTAATCGTCAACAAAAACATTTAATCTTGGGCAATTTATAAACATCATTAGCGCCCGCATTAATCCGCTTAATGTATTTCTATGAATGAAACCCTGAGAAAATATTAGAGTACGTGAAAAAACATACACATTGTTTCGCTCACGTGCCGTTACGAATGAATGAAACTGGACACAGGTTATATCACTGACCAATCAAATTGTCGAGGGTGACGGAGAATGGTCACATGACCGTGTTATGACCCCCTTCAGGCATTGCAGCACAGAGAAGAGCGGGTTGTTTATAGTTTAGATAACGCGAAATATTTCGAGAAAACTTTTTGGACGGTGATTCTCCGCAATGGCTTTATTGAAGGATCATGGATTCGTTTTCTGATGTCGTAGTGTGTGTGGGATTCGTTTATTGGATTTATAAGTAGGCCTACCGATCCGATAGAAGTTTGCTCTGTAATCAGATGCAAAGAATAGTACTATACTTTACGCTATCTTCTATCAGTACACGGCCACTATACACAAAACATCGGCTGATTAGTATTCAACGGGTTGGTTATTCACAGTGCAGTGAAGGGCTTAGTCTTCACTGGGACGCTTCTTCGCGTTGTCCCGTGTCTGTGTGTGTATCGCCTGTGTAATAAAAACCAAGAGGATATTGTCAATAAAATATGGCACAGACCGAACTAGGAACGGAATCTGAAGATTGGGAAAATAAATATTTAGAAGATGAGGAGTTAGAATTTTTCACGGAGTTAGCGCTTCACGAGACAGAACGATGGATACAGGTAAGTCGTGTATATATATATATAGGTCTTTAAAAGTCATTGAAGCGGTTTTAAGTGGTCGCTTGTAGAGGCTCTATGACAACATTTGAATAGTTTCACCTGTCAAAATCCCGATGATTTCATACGTGTGACTTCATTTACGTTTTGTCAACACACGATTCACCGGCTTACTAACTCCAACACGTAGCTACAGTTTTGAAGATGTTCTTGAAGAACGTTAAAAAAAAAATAGTTGACATTTTTAAACGTTTCGACTAATTTAGACTGCGCCCTGTAGCTGTTCACTTCCAGTTTAGGTCCGTTTACTATTTCACTCGTATTTCATGAATGTTGTTTTTTTTTTTCGTTAGTGATTTAACGTCTGCTGGGTTTTTAGGTTTTTGATTTGGGTATTTATTGTAGTCCCACGTGAAGCATACAAGTAGGCCAAATATAAATTTGATATCCACGGTTTTATGACCGTTCTATAAAAGCGTCAGTCTGACATTGAGTGACCTACCACGTGTTATCTGGGAATGGCATTCTGTAGAAGAAGTTCCGCCCTTTTCCAGCGCGCGAAATGTGGTATATATTTCTAGATTACGTATTCCCTACATAATACTAATTGAAATAATTTGAGTGATGGCTGAAGTTGAGGTTTATTTTTATACTGACAATACTCGTGAAAACAGTCCATTTAAAAGACCGCGGGAATCATTCAGAATAACTTATACACAATGTACGTCTACGTGAAGTGTCGTTGACAGAATTCTCGAGCAGGGAGAAACGGTCAGCGGACACCTTCGGGGGAGAGACCGTTCCTATATGAAATAGGAATACACCAAGATTTGGCCTGCACACCTTTATTCAATATTTGTAAAATTTCCTCTAATTAAACATGCATTATGCAAAAGCTAAATCTGATTATTGCAAGTCTTAATTTAGGCTTCAGATGTTATAGAAATTATAAATTAGATCTTTATTTAAACAACAAGACCAAAATCAACTCTGTAGACCCACGGATGGCTCGGCTACAGCTCGGATTTAAATAGGATTTCACTAATTGATTAAATCAAATAAGGGGTAACCTGAGGAAAATACGTAAGTTAGATCGAGGCTAAATGATAGAGTATACTTAGCGAGGCCGCTGTAAAGCGTTTCCGTATGCCATTGAAAACTTTACTTGATAATCGAGACATGTAGGTGGAGTTAACGCCTGTCAATCAAACGATCGGCAAAGGTGAAGACACATTTCGCTACCATTTCTAGGCAAATATTACAACGATGATAACTATGTTCAGAATAAAGTAATTTGACTGAATTTTTCAATATATTCTTCTTTCATCATCTACTTTTGAACTGTTATAGCAAGAATGGCCAACTCTCTATAAAAATCTCCCATAATGTATCTTTAATTCATGAAATGGGGTTTAACGTCCGACTTTCCTGCACACAAGCGGGCATATTCTTTATCGAAATCCAACTGTTAAGGGTTCTTTTAATGCACATCAACGTGTGTACCAGGGACCTCAGTTTATCACCCCATCCCAATGACTAGACACTGTTCCTTCTTTTACCAACTGCCTGTCCTGCATACTGAAAAGAGGAAACCACGCTGAAAAAATTAAGAGGAACTTTCTTATCCAAAATCAGAATCAAACCAGTGACTTTCTGGTTAGTGATCCCCGAACCATTCTCACTGAGTCAGAGCCATACTCACTGAATCAGAGTCCTACTCACTGAATCAGAGCCATATTCACTGAATCAGAGTCATACTCACTGAGTCAGGGTCCTACTTACTGAGCCAGTCATACTCACTGAGCCAGAACCATACTCACTGAGCTAGAGTCATACTCACTGAGCTAGAGCCATACTCACTGAGCCAGAGTCATACTCACTGAGCCAGTCATGCCAGAGTCTGAACCATACTCAATGAGCCAGAGCCATACTCACTGAGGTAAACCATACTCACTCAGCCAGAGTCTGAACCATACTCAATGAGCCAGAACCATACTCACTGAGGTAAACCATACTCACTCAGCCAGAGTCTGAACCATACTCACTGAGCCAGAGTCTGAACCATACTCACTGAGCCAGAACCATACTCACTGAGCCAGAACCATACTCACTGAGCCAGAACCATACTCACTGAGCGCCACTGTGGCCTGAAGGTCTTGGTTTCGCTCCCAATGTTGACCAAGAAAGTTCCCCCTTGTCATTTGTGCAGGATGGGAGAGGCTGGCAAGGGATAACACATAGTTGTTCAGATGGGATAAACAACCAAAGACCCGATTACACATAGGCGTGCACGTAAAAGAACCCTTATCAGTTGGAATTCGATATAAGAGCAAAATTTCCTTCATACATGTAGGAAGCTGTAGGGTACATGCCTGTTCTCTTAGGCCAACTGGAGCAGAAGAGTAGGACATTAAACCCCATTTCGTTTCTCAACCTCGCCCATTCTAATTGTACCTAGTGGGGTTGGATGGCCAAATGGTTAGCACGTGTGCGCTGTATCATAAGGTCAGTCATTGAGTCAGCTGGCGTGGTTTTGATTACCCGGTTGTGCGTGACAACCTCATGGGTTTTCTCCGGGTCCTCCACTGCTAAAGACCCCTACGCGCAAGCGAATTATTGAAATAAAATTGAACCATGTGTTGGTCCCAAAGTGACCTAGTTCATGCTGAGTGAACTTTAAACCCTCCCCCCTCTATCTATCTCTCTCTCTCTCTCTCTCTCTCTCTGAAAACAATTTCATCTTTGGCATCTTGGTCATTTGCCTTGTGGTCAGCTGTGAGAAATGACCTAGTTTGTGTCTGGTGGACGTTAAACCCCTCTCTCTCTCACTCTAATTGTACCTGTAGGGTATATTAACAGATCACTACTGTTTATATATGTACATGTGTATATTAACTGATCCCTACTGTTGTATATGAAATCTACATGTAGTAGATATGGAATATGATATTAGTTTATCTGGTAGTGTACATACATTAATAACATCTTGTTTCTTATTTAGATACTGTATGGATGAACATGTTTTACTGTAAAAATATTATATTACATGTATGTTTGTTAACAAGTTGTAAGTGTAGGTTGAGAATTCTTTTAACCGTCATGTACAGTTTGAGAAGGGAATTCCCCATGACCAAGATTCTACATGTAATAACCATCATGTACAGCATGAGAAGGGAATTCCCCATGATCGAGATTCTACATGTAAAAAACCATCATGTACAGTTTGAGAAAGTAAATACCCATGACCAAGATTCTACATGTAATACCCTTCATGTACACGTACAGCATGAAAAGGGAATTCCCCATGACCAAGATGTAATACCCATCATGTACACCATGAGAAGGGCATTCCCCATGACCAAGATATAATACCCATCATGTACAGCATGAGAAGGGAATTCCCCATAACCAAGATTCTGGATTTGGAAACATGTACATGTAATAACCATCAAGTACAGCTCATGTATAGTATGTGAGGGATCCTAATAATGTTAACAAGTTTCATTTTAGAAAGTTGGTTGGCAAAGTAGAAGATGATCAAATAAAAGTTCTCTTGAATCAAGTCAAATATTTGGTTAAAATTAACAAATTAAATTGACTTAACGTTATTGACAGACTGTTTCGTTATATTGATACTTTATATAGTAGGGGGGTTGGATGGCTGAATGGTTAGCGTGCGCGCGCTGTATCATAAAGTCTGTCATTGAGTCGACTGGCGTGGTTTCGAATCCCCTGTTGTACGTGACAAGGAGTAGGGTCGCCTGTCCAACCTCGTGGGTTTTCTCCGGGTCCTCCGTTTTCCTCCCACTGCTAAAGACCCCTACGCGCAAGCGAATTATTGAAATAAAATTAAACCATATGTTAGTCCCGAAATGACCTAGTTTGTGTCGAGTGGACGTTAAACCCCATTTCTCTCTCTCTCTCTTTGATGTAGTGTCTTAATTATACAATAAAAAAACGGACCACAATATATTCCTAACCCTAACTCTTGTTTACTGTTGTGTAACAATTCTTAGACCGGGTTACCCACATATTCTGGTATTTCAATTTGTTTTCCACATGTTTTAATATTTACTGATCAAAGATAATGTACACATGTTTTATTTCAATTTGTTTGACCTGTATTTCAATTACTCGTTGATTATGTCATTTACAATGTAATAATATTTACTTGGTCAGAAGAACATGTGTTAATGAACAATATTGTTCCTAATTTAATATTTACCGATTAAAGATAATGTACACATTGTGTACATGTATATACTGTATGTATTCAGGAAAACTGGTAAACAAAACATAGACATAGAAAACAATATGTACAATTTAATATTTGCTGAAGATGATGAAGTACATGTACATGTATGATGATCATGTATACTTTATGTGTTAAGGAAAACTGGTAACCAAAAACATAGACACAGAAAACAATATGTACAATTTAATATTACCAATATTAGCTGAAGATGATATACATGTACAATGTACATGTACGATGATCATGTATTCTTTATGTGTTAAGGAAAACTGTTGACCTAAAACATAGACATGGAAAACAATATGTACAATTTAATATTTAAGAGAAAACCAATTGATATGCCAATTAAAGTTTGTTTTCAATATTCTATACAATTGACATTTAAAAGATTAATTAACTGTTTGCTACAACTTATTGATTTTTTACTTACATCTTAAAAAACTTGATTGACTTGTTTATATTTTTATTGATCAAACTATGGCCTATATAATCTTATTCTTACTAAGATGTACATGCAGTTGGTTAAAGGTACATTATGGGAGATTCGATAACGAGTTGCCAGTTCTCACTATAATAATTAAAAACTAGATAACGTAAAGGCAATTTGCTGAAAATTTCATTCAATTTGATCCACTATAAACCGAGAACTAAGCGAATGAAATTTCTGCTTAGCCTCGGTCATCATTACTAAAGTCAGTATGTTAAACAGCTTAGTCTCGATTATCCATTTAATCGTTTAATCGAGAAGGAAAGTTATGCAGTAAATCGGATCACAATCCACTTAAGATCGCATTCGCAGGCTAGCGATGCCATCTAGAGTTGATTATGGTCTGGATAATTTAGATAACATTTCAGGCCTAAAGAAAGACCTGCAATAAACAGATTTAGCTCTTGCATAATGTATGTCTAAAAATTCCAGCTGTATGCATACAATGGATAAAGGCAATAAATTTATCTCTATGTACATGTAATATCTGATTGTACCTGTACTGTAATATCTACATACATGTACTGTACCTACATTGTACCTTGATAACTACATGTAGCCTACAATAGGAGCCACGGTGGCTAATTGAGTAAGACGCTGGAGGTCACATGTCGATCCCTGCATTGGCCGAGAAAGTTCAGAGGTGCAGGACGGAAGGCCTGACAAAGACAGCTGTCTAGTGGTTCGGGTGGGACGAAGAATCACGGTCCCATGTACACATTGGCGTGCACGTAAAAGATCCCTTGGCAGTTGGAATTCGATATAAGAGTAGGCCAAAGGGCCGCTTTCCTTGCAAAATTTCCTTCATAGCACACTGGCATATGCCCATCTTCATTAGCTCAGTATAGGAGCAGAACAGTAGGACATTAAACCCCATTTCATTTCATTTGTATGCACGATAATGTACATGTACAGTATATATGCATGTATATAAATGTACCGTCCTATATCTACCTACTGTATACATGTACCTACATACCTGTAATATCTACCTGTATGCCTACCTATACACATGTAAGATTGATTTATCATTAATCAATGTCAATAAGGTGTCAACATTAATGACAAATTTTTCATTTTTATGTGTATTTTTTTCGTATTTTCACCTGATATATCTAAATTTGCTAATCTCCCAATCAACATGTGTAAGTTGGAGGAAATACGTTCAGTGACGTTAATATTTTGTACTTCGTCAATCACGTTCTGATTTTTCTGTTTTCATGCATTGTTTAACATTGCTAGGCACAGGTACACGAAGTTGTCAGATCGTTTTGACAGGAAGCACCTGGTCTAAATTCTAGTTGGGATGGTCTAGAGTGTCACGCTTTGACGTCTTAACTGGCCGGTCATCTTTGGCTTGTGGCCATGGTTTGCTCCAATGCGGGGTGGGGGTGGGGTGGGGTGGGTGGGAATCAGTCGATTGGTTGAATCAGGTCTGTCATTGAGCCCTGTGACATGGTTTCGATTCCCTGCTTGTACTAACAAGGAGTAGGATCATATGTCCAACATTGTGGGTTTTCTCTGGAGTCCTCCGGTTTCCTCCAACTGCTAAACCCCTACGTACAAGCGAATTATTAAAATAGAATTGGACCATATGTAAGTCCCAAAATGACCTAGACATTAAACCTCTCCCTCCCCCCCCCCCAAAAAAAGTTATGACAAATCCACTTCCTTGCATGGTTGTTAAGATAAGAAGAAATTTACAAGTGAAAAACAGAATGCAAAATTGACCTCACAGAGACCTACATTGGTATGTAGTTAAAAAAAAACAACCTTTACATGTTGACTTAACAAAAATATCTAGTAATTATCAATCATGCTGGGTTTTTTTCTCAGTAAGTCACAATAAAGTTATTTTCAGTGATTCATTCCCTCTCACGATAGTGTATTCAGCCTATACATTCATTAGATTTTTTATAAAAGGCTATCAAGTTAACAGACTGGCTGGTCTCGTTACAGATTTTAAACATCAAGGTATTTTTTAAATTGGACAAATTATTTCTGGTAGCATGAACGTTTTAATAGAAAGGGCATTTAACATAAAAATTAAACACATTTAGGTCATTACTAAAACGCCCCATCGGTTAACAAGTCATTACTAGACAAAATGGGAGTTCAATTGTCTATAAAAGGAATTATTAAGTCATTAGGTTGCGTAAGACTGTCAGTGTTTCTGCTATAAACACCAATATAAACAGACATAGGAAATAATAAACCCCAAGCTACCCTCATTACCAGAAGACTTTGTTTGAGGAGGAACATAACACGCCCACTTTAACGACCCCTTAATCAGCTAGGGGTCACTTCAAAAGCTTTAAGAGGTCAAGCGTAAAGGTCATTGGTTAATGGTTTTGGGTTGCAGGGATGTTTTTTTTGTTAAGATAGGAAGACGTTCTGTGAGCTATTGTCATTTGTTAAAAGTAAACAGAATCTGTTATCTTGTGTGTGGTGTTCTGTGAGATAGAAACCTTTAAGTTAAAGCTTGTTTCTAGATCAGCTTGTATATATATATTGGCTGCTGAACCACCATTAATTAACCCAATTGACTTCAGTGTTTATTCCAGTGATTCTCAACCTTTTTATGCCAACGGCACACCTTGAAACACATGAAAAAATAGAGGCACACCTGCCTAATATATATGAAAAATATTTGAATTTTGCAAAATAAAAACATGGCAATTCATAGACGGCATTAACCGTAGACACAGACTAGTCATAGACGCATAGAACGACTCAAACTAAATAAAGAATAACGCAGCTATGAAGTTACCAGTAGACACCAGTGTGAATACTCAATTAGGATCATGTTGGTTTTTTTGCATTTTCTTAGTGTGCCGTTCAAAATTTCGCGACACACTTAGGAGAATCACTGGTTTATTCTGATGGAACTTTTTACCAAAGTTTCATCAAATGTGTACCAAAACCTGAAAGAAAATATTAATTCAAACTTTGTTTTTTGATTGTAGATAAAAAAAAGCCTAAAAAATTTGCTCATGTATACACACTATAAATTGTACATTTAGATGCCTAGATTTGGAAAAATTAATGGTGGTCTGCCTCTGTAATAATGACCAGATATCGCCCTTCATCTTATATACATGTACATGTAATACAGGTTTATAGTCAACACAAATATTCTAAAGTTTTACATATTTTGATTTTGTTTGATTAATTGTTAGATAATTACCTGTAATTTGAATATAACTTAGAGGCATTTAGTAACTGGATAGAGCAATAAACTACAGGTACATAACACATACTAATTGAAGAACAATTACTGATTTATTTTGGTGACATATTATGGTTTAGCATCCAGGTTACAGTCTAGCTTGGATTAAGTCATGAAATGTTAGATATTGTTCAAATTCAGAAGTCATGTAATATTTCTACAAAGTTTAGTAATTAACCCTTTGGTACTTGAAACGCCTGAAACTACATACTGATGTCACTACATGTATAGCCTTTCAAACCTCACAAGTAGCAGTTTTTTATCCTATTAAAATAGTTTACCACTTAACACTCCATATAAAGGCTTAATCTATTTGTTAAAGTCAGCTTATTTTTTGTCAAGGTTGTTCAGATGTAAATAAGGTTAGGGCACATGATTGTTGGCGAGATTGTAGGTTAGGGTTTGGTAAGGATTGGGGCTAAGTCCAGGGTTAGGGTTAGGGTTGGGATTAGCACTAGCCCTGTTTACATCTTGTGACCTACATGTATGATGAAAAATTGAACTGGCCTTATCATTTAGCACTAATCCATTATTACCTGAAGTTTTGAATAGATTAACATTTGACCTTTCAGGAAAGCAGATTGACCTTTTAAAAAAAGGATAATGTGAAATATTTTGAATATTTTAAAAAGTAAATATTATCTATTTAAGACATGTATATCATGAACTTGTCACTAATTATTATAATGTAGAGGAAGACATGTTTGCCGGGAGTATAAACTCTATCTTTCCTCATTTCTTACTTCAACAAATATCTTGGTTTAAAAAATATGTGACATATCAACAAATATCTTGGTTTAAAAAATATGTGACATATTAAATATAGTAATTATTGTTAGGTGTTTAATGAAATGAAATGGGGTTTAATGTTCTACTTTTCTGTACAGAAGGGCTAATGAAGACCGACACACGCCATGCATTGTTCTTGCCCAACCTGTCAGAAATCCTGAGGAACTTTGGCAACTACATCAGGATCAAAAACCCAGAGTCTGACTCACCGAGCCACTATGGCTCCCTGCACTGACAGGAAGATTTCCTGAAATCGAGTGTAAGAAAGGGTCCCCCCCATACTCCTCGCAGTGTGGCTCCCCCAGGAGATTTTCTCCCTATATGTGTACATGTGTATGGAATAGACTATTCAACCCACCAATCACTGTGTCCAAGAGAGTACATGGTTGTCTTGGATATACTGTACATATATTGTTGAACAATTTGTCTGATTTGCTAATCTGCTGTTCTGAAACTGTGGGGGATATAATCGAGGCGTGTTGGCTGAGAGGGATTGTCCATTTTCTACAGGGTCATGGAACTAGCTAAATGAAAACATGAATAAGCTAACTGATTTTTGAAACTCTAAATAACAAAGGCAGGGTGCAGGATTTTGTCCTAGGGGAGAGAGAGTTAAGCAGGGGAAATTTTTTGTGGGAGTAGAGGATATTTCCATACACGAATTGTTCATAGAGGTGAGCCATGGTGGATAGGTGGTTAAGACGCTGGCTCGCTAGCCTGGAGGTCGGGTGTTCAATCCCTGCATTGGCTGAGAAAGTTTATCCTGATTTTCCGACGTGGTTTCCCCTTGTCAGTGGTGCAGAACGGAGGGCCTGACGAGGACAGCTGTCTAGTCCTTCGGATGAGACAAAAAATGGAGGTCCCGTGTATACATTAGAATGCATGTAAAAGATCCCTTGACAGTTGGAATTCGAGTAGGCGATAGTGCCGCTGCGTATGCCCGTCTTCATTAGCCTAGTTTAGGAGCAGAAGAGTAGTACGTTAAACCCCATTTCATAGATTTTGACCTAGGGGATGGAGTTGCATTTTATTGTGGGAGGAGAGGGACATTTTTGCATACCTACCCACCTTCCTCCAGTAAAAGCGTACAGGTCCATGTACAGTATTGTGGTTAAAGGGACCATCTTGATTTTAACAGAGTATCAGAAATAAAACTCTGTGTATGTATGAAATTTAAGAGCATTAATATAGAGGAATGGTGTATTTATCTGGTCTCAAGATTTCACCTCAAAATATTGAGTCACATGGACGTGGACGTCAAAACCGCTTATCCGGGCACGTAACCCTTTTAAGATTTTGGGTCAATTTTTTCGTTGGGTGCCCTGATAATCTATTGCCGTTCCTTTAGAGGTCTATACAATGTACATGTATGGTCCACGTGCTGTACTTGATAACGAAAGGTAAATTTCACCTACACGTTTTTATGAAATGAAAGTCAGGTTTTATCCAGACACCCTATAATACCGCTTGGGACATCCAGTCTCCATTTCCAGATGAAGACTGACGTGTTTAGGTTTGAAAACGTATCAAACAAATCGAGTTTGTTGCTCAGCACTAAGGTAGAGGATTTTAAGGACTTTTCATATAAAATTAAGCAGTTTTGCTCTCCAAATATAAGTTCTGGTTTAAATACATGTAAAAAGCTGAGTGTGTTAAACTTTTAAAATGGTTGTTATATGAAAGTTGATACATGTGTCTACTGTCTGTCTACATGTATCTATATATATATAATTGTTTAATATTACCATATGATGACATTTATAACACTTTGATTTCAGTTTAGTCTACTTACAAACTGTCAAATTACATGTATATACTCAGGGACAATTAAATTACAAGGTTGATGAACTCGTAAACCTGTCAACCACCTTTACTCACATTTATGATTTACTTACACCCAAAAAATGTAGTTGGCGGAAAGTTAGATGAAATATGGTTTAACGTCCTGTTTTTCTGCACTTGATGGGCTAACGAAGATAGGGTTACATGGGCTAACGAAGATAGGGTTACATGGGCTAACGAAGATAGGGTTACATGGGCTAACGAAGATAGGGTTACATGGGCTAACGAAGATAGGGTTACATGTACATGTACGTCATACAGTGGAGAGAATTTTTCTGCTCCGGATGGGCTAATAAAGACAGGGTTACATCTACTTCATACAGTAACGGGAATTTTGTCAGGAGAGTCATTTATGACCTACCCTTATTATGAATTTTAACTGTATGAGGACCTCAATTATCCGCACCATCTGAACGACAAGACAAGACAAGACACTGTCCTTACAAGGTCATCTGTACAACTGAAAAGGGGAAACAGCACCAAAAAGTCCCAAGGAACTATATATCTCAACACCCTAGAGCAAACCTGGTTAGCGAGCTAGCATCTTACTCCTTAGGACCCCCACACTGCTAGGATTAGATATTTCTTTTAGATGTTAATGAAGATGTTTTTTGTTGGTTGAAAATTTTCTCTGGGTAGTGACCTACATGTAGATGTACATGTACTTGCAGTCTACTCTGAATTTCTACTGTCATTGGTTTTTTTTTTCACCATTGTTTGTGAAAATCCCTTTTTGTCTGTCAGACATTTACCCAGATATTTTATTCCTCTATTTCCACCATTGATATGATATTGGCAGCCACAGTGGTTCAGTGAGTAAACCACTCGGCTCACTAATCTGCAGGCGTTGACCGAGAAAGTTCATCAGGATCTGTACAATAGAGTTTTTTTTTTGTCCTATCCAAATGACTAGACACTGTTCGTTATCAGTCCTCCTTCCTGCACCACTGACAAGGGGAAAACCACGCTGAAAAATCGTGGACTTTTGTTATGTAGAAGTTTATTGCGATATAATAAAGGGTCCTTTGAAGCTGGGTGTCCAGTCTTATGATAGCGTATAGATCTACATCTCCCCCCTCTCTCTCTCTCTTCCCCCTCTCTCTCCCCCTCTCTCTCTCTCTCTCTCCCTCTCTCTCTCCCCCCTCTCTCTCTCCCCTCTCTCTCTCCCCCCCTCTCTCTCTCTCCCCCCTCTCTCTCTCCCCCTCTCTCTCCCCCCTCTCTCTCTCTCCCCCCTCTCTCTCTCTCTCCCCCCTCTCTCTCTCCCCTCTCTCTCTCCCCCCTCTCTCTCTCTCCCCCCTCTCTCTCCCCCCCCTCTCTCTCTCCCCCCCCTCTCTCTCTCCCCCCTCTCCACCTTTAAATGTGGGGTAAAATCTTTTGATGGGCCGGTTTTGAAACTGGATCAAAGCTCAGATATTTTGGTTTCATTAATTAAATGTTAAACAATCCATAAGAGACAATAGGAGAGTATTTTAGCATGAATTGACCTGGGAAAATTTCAAAAAAAGTAGGATCAGAATTAGCGACTTTTAAAAATATGTCTTTAGTGATTGTACACTGGGTGCAGAAGACTTGTCACCTTAAAATAAGAATTTACACAATCAGATATTCAGAACTGGCGAATTTTAAAGGTAATGTTTTGGGGATTGTCCATTGGATGTGATTGACTTGTCAGCTTAACTATGGTGGTCACAGTTACATGTCGTATAAATAGTCTTATTATTTATAGAGTATTGTTTAAACATGACATAGTAATCTCGCTGTCAATAAACTGACGACATGTCGACAATTAAACATTGAATAACATGTACCAGTTAACACCATGGCCTGGCCTCCAATTATATTTCTAACTCGTTCTCATGTATTATAGTACAGGAGACTGGGAGGGAAATGAAATGGGGTTTAACGTCCTACTGTTCTGCTCCGAACTGGGCTAATGAAGACGGGCATATGCCATACAGTGTGATATGATGGAAATTTTGCCCGGACAGCGTCACTACGGCCTACTCTTATATTGAATTCCAACTGCCAAGGGATCTTTTACGTGAACGCCAATATATACACAGGACCTCGGTTTTTCGTCCCATCCGAACGACTAGACAGCTGTCCTTGTTTGTCACCCCTCTGTCCTGCATCACTGACAAGGGGAAACCACGCCGAAAAATCTGGATGAACTTTCTCGGTCAGTGCAGGGATCGAACACCCGACCTCCAGGCTAGCGAGCCAGTGTCTTACCCACTTAGCCACCGTGATCCCCAGACTGGGAGGGGGTGGGGGGTATAGAGTAATGGAGCTGGTACTTGGGAGGGAGGGGCATGCTCCCTAAGAAATTATACTTCTAACTCGTTCACATGGTATACATAGAACAGTACATAGGATTATAAAGTAATGGAGTTGGTACTGGGGATGACGGGGCATGCTCTGTGGGAAATTGTTTTTCTAACGGGTTCTCAATTCATGTACATATATTATGATGGAGTGGATTACAAAGTCAGGGAGTTGGTATTAGGGATAAAGGGGCATGTTCCTTAGGAAATTATTTTTTAGGAATCTGATTTGATCATTGTTTTACCTGAGAAAATTCATCAGGATTTTTTGGCTTTGTTCCCCTTGTTGACAAGGACAGTACCTAGCTATTTGGATGGGATTGAAAATCAAGCTGCCATGTACACTTTGACTTTGATAGAATTCAATTGCTGTCCAGATAAAATTTCACCCATACATGTATATGTAGCTGTAGCGTATCACTGTCTTCATTATCCTGGTATGTGCAAAATTCATATTTGAATTCATTTCATTCTTTCACTCACACATCTTCATGGTACCACCTCTAATACCAGTAGTGCTGGGCATTGTGACTGCAGTCATGATACAATACATATTGCGATTCAGGTACTACGACGCAATTCATATCACGATTCACAACCAGGTCAATATTTACCAAGAAAACAACAGGATAAACTGTTTTAGATCATGATATTGATGTCGATCAAAATAAGAAACAAAACAATTTAAGAGTGTTTGAGTATCTATGAATAATATGTGACATGGATAATTAAGAGTGACAGGTTAAGTACTGAAGGGACAAAAAGAACCTACAAAAAAGAATCGTGATTCAGCGCCTTGCGGTCATGAATCTGGAGAAGGTAAATCGTGATATATCGATTCAATGATATGGTGCCAGCACTAAATACCAGCAGGACAGTTATTGATATGTGTGTGCATTTCAACATGATATGGTACCTGTAACTCTAAGACAACACCATGTCTGTGAGTTGTAGACTACTGAGAATCCATGACCCGTCCAATAAAGGTTAACCATAATTGTCTTTTGAAAATACCCTGATTGTGGAGGAATCTGACAAAGTTAGTCCAGAAATACCATAGTTGTGTTGTGTGCATCTTAATCCCCATTCCCTGTCCACTAGCACTTTGTTTACAAATAACTGACATGCCTTCTCATGTCTTTGTTAGTTGTGATGACCGTTGATAGTAGCCGATTGACCAACTGTGTAAACAATAAACTTTTAACTTCCTGTGCAAATTTAAATATCTAGCAGGCCATTATACATTGTATATTAAGACTAGTTTAAAATCGACAGGGTTTTTATACATGTCAGATTGAACAGGAAATTAAGGCATTTTTTTTTAGTTAATTTAGTAAGAGTGGGTGTTACTATTTTGCATCTTATTAAAAAAAAAATACCCTATAAATCATTTCATTGGAATGTGTCTTTTTTAAAGATTTTAAACATGCATTATGTAAGATTAAGATAAAGAGGTGACCGTTCATGCCACATGTACATGTATAATAGTTCAAAAATAGATAAGGATAAAGAAATTAATATATTAAAAATTTCATTCGAATTACCAGTACTTTATTCTGGGCAAAGTTATAACTGACTGGTTATTATCGTAGCAATGGTACTTGACAATCAAGACTTACATATAAGTCTCAATTATCCATTTTATTGTTAAATTTTTAAATCTAGCATGTGTTCAAATCCATTCAATTGGTCCAGAAAGTTGAGTATACATGTACATGTAGTAAATAAATGTCCAATTAATAATCTATATGAGGCCAAAATAAAAACCTACAATAGACAATACAGATTTAGCTTTTACATGGTGGCTCGATAGCCGGGAGGTCGCGTGTTCGATCCCAGCATTGACCGAGAAAGTTCATCAATCAGGATTTTCCGACGTGGTTTCCCCTCATTAGTGGTGCAGGAAGGAGAGCCTGACAAGAACAACTGTCTGGTCGTTCAGATGGGACAAAAAACAAAGGTTCCATGTATACATTGGCGTGCACATAAAAGATCCCTTGGCAGTTCGAATTCGATATAAGAGTAGGCCATAGTGTCGCTGCCCGGGCAAAATTTCTCTCATAGCACACTGTATGGCATATGCCCGTCTTCATTAGCCCAGTCGGAGCAGAAAAGTAGGATGTTAAACCCCATTTCATTTCATTTCTATTGTCAACTACTGTAAGCTGAACTTTTAAAACTTGACATTCTGACGTTTATTATTGAAATATAATCCTACAAGGTGACAACCTGCGATTTTTTTTTTTCTTACAAACTTTAGGGGTCATTCGGTCAAATATTATCACACATGTAGTTTTTTTTCTAAACAAAATTTTATATATTTTATTAGCAATATTGGGGAACCATACCTTCTTGCCCTGAATATTACTGGTTCAACTGGTTGGGTGGTTTCCTAAAAAATAAGACAAAACCACAGACAAAACACACTATATAGAGAGACATTGCCAGTAATAAAAGACAACAAACATGTATATCAAATCAAGTGGATGGATCCGGGGGTGGGGGGGGGAACGGGGCAGTCGTAAGCATCCATAATGCTGTATGGTCACAGACAAGTACATGTATTAGAATGACCAAAATTTTGAAACGTAAATAACATTTAAAGTAGAAATGAAAAAAATAAATAATGTTGATGATGTTAAGCTAACTTGTTTGCCAGAATAATGTAATTGTACCACTTTTGCTTCCTCATGAAAATACCACATCCAATTTACTCAATTCAGATTTTGCTTTATGCAAATAAAAAAGGTCGTGTAATAAATTCTATTAATACATGTAGTCAAACAGACTGCCAGTAGTTTTCCCTATTTATTGTAAATAACTAACAGTATTCTACACGGAAATATGCCAAAAGGTAGGAATTAGTATTAAAGATACAATTTTTTTCAATAGCTTTATGATTTTTTTTTCCTGAATCAAGTAATATCTTTTAAAGGAATTGAAGTAGTTTATGATATTTATGACTAGTAGGTTGAATAGATTAATACTGTGTGTACAGGAAATAAACTAACTTTTAAACATGTCCTCATTACTATAAGACATAGTTAAAGGGCGTTGTTTATGATATCACTACGGTGGAAGTGGTGGATGTCCTCATTACTATAAAGGGCGTTGTTTACGATATCACTACGGTGGAAGTGGTGGTTAAATAAATGATTTCACACACACACACATACAGGTATATGGCTCTATTCTTTGGAACATTAAAATCGCACATGTTAATGTAATATCAATGTATCAAAGTGATTTACCGGGTACATTCAATTCTGACAACAGATTATTGTAATTTCTAATCAATTATGTTCAGTAAAATCCAAATTAAACGCCTGCTTAAAATGTAATTGGGAATACTGGATGTTATAACCGTAAAAAATAGGATTTAAAGCTTTGTCTCTTTAACAATTTTAATCCTAGATTACTTAACCATTGATTGTAGATTGTAAAATATATGTATTTATTATACATTGTAATTCTAGATTACTTCACTACCATTGATTGAAGTGGGATTGGATGGCCGAATGGTTAGCGTGTCATTGAGTCAACTGGCATGGTTTCGATTCCCCGGTTGTACATGTCATGGAGTAGGGTCGCCTGTCCAACCTCGTGGGTTTTTTCCGGGTCCTCCGGTTTCCTCCCACTGCTAAAGACTCCTACGCGCAAGCGAATTATTGAAATAAAATTGAACCATATGTTAGTCCATGAAATGACCTAGTTTGTGTGGAGTGGACGTTAATCCCATCTCTCTCTCTCTCTCTCTCTCTCTCTTCATTGATTGTAAGACTAGAATATATTCAAACAGTATGCACTTTAACCCAGATATCATTCAATCTTGTGTATTTAGCCGTAATTCCTTTCACATTCACATTCATTCTATACAAAAATCTTTGTTTGAATATTTGTAAAAATCGTTTAAAATCACACCAAATCATCTAATTTTGTGCTTGTGTCCGGTTTAAACATGACTGTTTAGTTTCAATAATGTGTGTCCTGTTTACATATTTAATTTCCTGACCAAAAATACGATATCTGGTTAGATATACTTCAACAGAATCCCTGTGAGCTCTGTCGTTGCCAGGTAATTTGTGGGTTATATGCTTGTTACCCCATGCCAAATGAAGTTATGGGGAAGGATGTTAAAATGAGCTCTGTCTGTCATTGATTCCAACAGACTCTAGTGGTTCCGATAGTACAAAACAATGAGATCACGTGTACATGTTGACATGCACGTAAAAGAACCCTCAACAGATGTAAGTTTAGGCTGTAGCAAAATTACGCCCATAGCACACTACAATGTCTGTCTTCATTGACCAATGTTGGTTAAAAAAAGTAGGACGTTAAACCTCATTTTATTTGTTTCCGGAGTATAGATATATCTCAGGAACCACTCCAGATATCTTTATGATACTTCATAGACACATCATGTATTATATTATAACACTGTAATCCGGGTATCGTTTAATTTTGTGTATCAAACACAAGTTGATGTGTCTTTTGCTAATTTGAAATTTCACAGTTAGAAAAATCATTGTTTGCACAGAAACAAATTTGACTGTCCATAAAGGTTCGGGATGTTGATAACTGGTCATCTTTTTAAATTTATTGCATTCTTATTATTCAATTTGAATCTATACATGTAGTATTATTGTTCCTGGTCATTACAAATATCATTGAAATAAAAATATTTTGACCAACTGTAATGTATTGATGAGGATTATATCCCATATCAAGTCAGTCTCAAGAGTGGCTAGAGGCTTTCGACTTTGATTTGAAGATAGTAACTGGCTACTACATTATGTTCCAGTCGTATTCTGTTCCATTTTATAATTGAAATAAAAAAATTTGTTTTCATGTCCATGGATGTTTGAGAGACATCCCATATCTATTCCCTCCCAAGAGATGCAGAAGTCTCTCGGCCTTGATTCAAAGAAATATAACTGTCTAGGTTACAATCGTAATTCTGTCCATTTGTATAATTGAAATATTATAAAAGTTTTTGTTTTCGTGTACATGGATGTTTTTATAATCTTTGAGAGGCATTTACATGTAGAGATTGAGGAACAGATTAAACAGAACAAAGCAGAACAATAAGTCTGATAACGATAAGAGAATACTTGTCGAACCATCGTGCTTTTAGAATAAAACCAGTGATTGATATCCCATAAAAATTATAGTCTGATTCATGGGTGTTTTATCGTGTATTTTATAGCCTGCGTTATACAATAAACAGAAGGATGTACATGTGTGTAGCTTAAGGCTTGACCGTCTGCATGGATGAACAGTAGTTATCAATAACCCCTATAGGGTATAATTAACCCCCAGTAAATACTATATTAATATACAATATACCTGTCAATAATAACGAACCATTATATACATGTACCTTGGGCTAGTTCACAGTTGTGGTTATCTCTCAGTTGATTTTATTTATCACAATAGATAGGTTTAGACAATTGCATATTATCTAATTTATAGTTCTTTTCAATTTAGGTAGCATGGTGTTGGGCGACTGACTGGTAAACATGTACATGTACATGTGCATGTAGGATCGTAAGGTCCGTCATTGAGTCAAGTGATGTGGTTTCGATTCCCCGCTTGTACATGACAAGGAGAAGGGTCGCCTGTCCAACCTCGTAGGTTTTCGCCGGGTCCTCCAGTTTCCTCCTGCTGAAAACCCCAATGCGCAAGCGAATTATTGAAATAAAATTGAACCATTTGTTAGTCCCAAAATGACATAGTTTTATGTTGAGTGGAGGTTAAACCCCATTTCTCTCTCTCTTTAAGTTTACGTAGCCATGGTTGTTTGTTGTGTAAGGCACTGCATAGCTCACTAACCATGAAAAGATCCCAAGTTCAATCCCTTTATTGCCTGAGTAATTTCCTTGGGGTTTTTCAGCAGGTTTCCCCTTGCAGGATGAAGGGCCAGTCAGTAATTAGGATACATGTAGGATCAAAACCCAAGGTCCCATCTAGGCAAAATGTACCCCATAGCACTTTGCAAATTGTATGCCTGTCTTCATTTCATATCCCCCCCAAGCCCCACCCTCCTCTTGAATACATGAACACCACTGAGTCCATTAAGGTATAGTTGTGCTATTTTTGAAAGGAGGTATTTAATTCTCCTCTTCAAAGTACAGGATTTTATAGTTTGGAGTATGTTTTGTATTAGCAACTATCAACTCTGAACTTCGACACAGGCGCTTAATTTTCTTATTGAATAAAAATATTTAAGAAATTCCTTTCATAATTCATATCAAAGTCATTTTCTTTTTAATAAATAAAGATCCGTAGTTTATATGCTCTGATTATGTTTGTGAATGAGTTGTTCATTCTAGCTTGACAGTTCATTTGACAGTGTTTTATCTAAAACTAATGTATTGGTACAGTTAGTTTACTCTCCTCGTGTTGTTCAAATTTCAAGGTTTTATGGGCTGTTGGGTGGCCGAATGGTTTAACATGTGTGTGTTAGATCATAAGGTCTGTCATCGAGTCATGTGGTGGGGTTTCCAATCCCTGCTTATACATGTACGTGATAAGGAGTAGGGTCACCTGTCCAACCTCATGGGAAGGGGGATTCTACCACAATTCTGTCCAAGTCTTATCCTCCTGTAATATTGTTCAAGTGGGATCCTATTGAAATGCTTTTCAAGTGGGATTCAACTGCCATACATTGGACTGTTCAAGTGGGATTCTACTGTAATGCTTTTCAAGTGGGATTCTACTACATGTACATTGTACAGTGGGATCCTAGTGCCATACTGTCCTAGTTGGATCCTACGTACTGTAATGCCGTTCAAGTGGGATCCTACTGCAGTGGTGTCCCAAGTGGTGTCCTATTGAATGCTGTGGCATGAGAGTAAGGACTGTTTAATAAAGTATACAGATTTTAGTAAGGTCTGAAATGAAATGAAATGGGGTTTTAACTACCCACTTTACTGGTCCATCTGGGCTGATGGGCATACACTATTAGTGTGTTATAAAGGTAGTTCTGCCTAGGTTCTTTTACATGCATGTATTTTTTTCCTACTATCCAAGCGAACAGATACTCTGCGTTGCAAGGCTCTCCATCCTACAACTCTGACAATGAGAAACCATGCTGGAAAAAACCATGGGATGGGGGTAAAGAGCCAGCGCCTTATTCAATGACCCACCCCAACTCCCATGCATGATATAGATATTGGGAGCCACAGTGCCTAAGTGAGTAAGATGCTTGCTGGCTACTCTGAAGGTTGCGGTTTCGCTCCCGGGGTTGGCTGAGGAAGTTCATCTGGATTTTCTGACGTGGTTTCCTCTTTTTTAAGTGATGCAGGATGCAGGGCCTGACAAGGACAGCTTTCTAGTTGTTTGGATGATACAAAAAACCGAGTTCCTGTGTACACATAGGCATGCACGTAAAAGATCCCTTGGCAGTTGGAATTCGATATACATGTAAGAGTAGGTCATAGTGCCGCTGTCCTGGCAAAATTTCCATCATAGCACACTGCACAACATATGCCCAGTATAGGAGCAGAACAGTAAGACATTAAACCCCATTTAATTTGATTTAATACAGATATCAGTTTGTAAAGTGATTTGACCTCTTTTCTGTTATCACCTTTAGGTGTAACATATTAATGTTACCTGTATATTATACCTGACAACATTATCTATATACAGGTACACACTACTCAACTTTTATTCTAGTAGATATACACACAGTTAATTATCAACCAGATGCGCCACTAAACTATTACTCTAGTCTAAGCACAGTTATAGGTTACAGTGTACCTATCAAATAAATTATATCAAAGAATCCGATAAAGGAACTTAGAAACATTTAACAATTATTTCTCAATTGGGAGGTTTGGATGGCCGAATGGTTAGCATGTGCGCGCTGTATCGTAAGGTCTGTCATTGAGTCAACTGGCGGGTTTTCCATTCCCTGGTTGTACGTGACAAGGTGTAGGGTAGTCTGTCCAACCTCGTGGGTTTTCTCCAGGTCCTCCAGTTTCCTCCCACTGTTAAAGACCCCTACGTGTAAGTTAATTATTGAAATAAAATTGAACCATATGATAGTCCTAAAATGACCTAGTTTGTGTCAAGTTGACGTTAAACCCCTCTCTCTCTCTCTTTCTTCAGAGGGGTTGGATGGCCTGTCATTAAGTCAAATGGCGTGGTTTCGAATCCCCGGTTGTACGTGACAAGGAGTAGGGTCGCCTGCCAACCTCGTGGGTTTTCTCCGGGTCTTCTGGTTTCCTCCCACTGCTAAAGACCCCTACGCGCAAGCGAATTATTGAAATAAAATTAAACCATATGTTAGTTCCGAAATGACCTAGTTTGTGTCGAGTGGACGTTAAATCCCATTTTTCCCTTTCTCTCTTATGAGATGGCTTGTAGCCATTGTTTATTATCCCGCGCCGAACGAAGTTAGGGAGGGATATTGAAATGGGGTTCGTCCATCCGTCCGTCCGATTTCGTTTCTGGAGCATATCTCATAAACCGTTCAAGATATCTTTCTGAAACATTGCACACATATCAACCTATTACAGTAGTTGTGCCTTTTACTATTTAGGAATTTCTGGGATTTATATTTTTTTGTGTTTCCATGGAAACAAAAATGACTTAGTTTTTGGTGTACAATTTTGTTTCCGAAGCATATGTCATAAACTATTCAAGATATCTTTCTGAAACTTTGCACACACATCAACCTATTACAGTAGTTGTGCCTTTTGCTATTTAGGAATTTCTGGGATTTATATTTTTTGTGTTTCCATGGAAACAAATTTGACTTAGTTTTTGGTGTACAATTTTCTTTCCGGAGCATATCTCATAAACCGTTCAAGATATCTTTCTGAAACTTTGCACACACATCAACCCATTACAGTAGTTGTGCCTTTTGCTGTTTAGGAATTTCTGGGATTGATATTTTGTGTGTTTCCATGGAAACAAATTTTACTTAGTTTTTGGTGTACAATTTTGTTTCTGGAGCATATCTCATAAATCGTTCAAGATATCTTCATGGCACTTATTTTGAATTTCTCAGATTTCATAATTTTATGTGTTTCCATGGAAACACATTTGACTGTTCAAGATACCTTTAAAATAATTTTACCCATTATTTTATTTTCTGAAATCCAGCCTTCCGTCCTGATTTTGTTTCTGGAGCATATTTTATTATCTGTTCAAGAAATCTTTTTGAAACTTTGTACAAATATTAACCTATTATAGTATTTTATTTTCTGATGTATAAGTTTATTGTTTAACATACAGCAGCTAATTGAGGTAGGCAAAGGTTGTTGTGCAAACCTTACAGGGAGTAGCGACCCTGCCTTGCTGAGCTACTGTGATCAGAGTATGAAATTCTGTGAATTGATATACCATGTGTCGGAATATGAGATTTGTCTAAAGCTCCAGTTCCCTCCACTTGCAAAATATCTCTATTTTCTATGTAGTCATGTCTAATTTTTAAAACCAGAGCTTAATGTCATAAATTATCTCAAATCTTCTAGTAAATAGCAATCAGTCATTTGTTTTCAGAAATAGAGAGCAATATCTACTAAACAGGGCCACAATATTAGGACCAGTGACACTGTTTGCGAAATCTGATACATTTTTATATTGATTACCAATAGCATAAACAAGTTATTTTTCCTTATTTCTTCCAAACAAGTGCAAGGGCGCAGGATGTTGATGACTAGTCATCTTGTTTGTAATTAATTCAACTAGCGATATTATATTTTAAAAAAAATAGTACTGATAAAAAAAATGGTGAACATGTATATTAAGTTTTATTTGATCGGCTGATGAGCTGAATAAAATACCTTAACACAACACAGTTCTATAGATAACAATCACTATATTATATACACACAACGTTTTGACAAGATTTCACCTGTCGTTATCAAGTATACAAATGAAAACGACCAGTAAAATCTTGTCGAAACATTGTGTGTATGTAATATACAGTTGTAGTCATTGCTATCTATACAACTATGTTGTGTTATATTATGTTCAATTGCTTAAGATCATCACAATTCCTTTTTTTTTGTTAAATAAGGAAAGTTCGAGGTTAAGAATAATCAAACTGCTACTTTGATATTGTATTGAAACTTTACTTGATAAAGACTAGAGAAATCTGGTCAAAATGCACTTAACAATAATTGTATTCCATAGAAATGTGTCCTTGTTTGTTGATAAATGTTCAGTGTCACGTAAGCCTTTGAGAAGTACAGGGCAGTCAGAATTAAAAAAACTACATTCAAACTCTTTCCTGACATACTTTTCCACTAAATTATGCTTCTGGATTATAACAATAGAAACTAAAGAAAAACTCTATTTAACTGTGTTTGTATCAACAATTTAAAAGTTTATCCCCCAACATGTTTGTATTCTGAAGACTAAAGGGAGATAATCAGGACTTTATTTCTCAAGATTGGTCAAATATGTCTCAGTTTAATAATAACATCATTCATTCTTTGTCTGTCTAAAGAGTATGATACTATAACAGAGATAGCCTAGTGGAAAACTATATGGGGGAGGAGGTGGGGGTCGGCGTTAATTACATGTAAATAAACAAAAAAAGTCATACCTGTACTTGTACATGTAGTTATGTAGTTTGATTTGGAGACTAAAGGGAAGTAATTCTGTAAAGAATCAGGGTTCAGACTATTAATTCTGTCCCTTTTGATTCTGTCCCTGTTGATGTTAAATCCATGACATTTCTTCTAACAAAGACCCCCAATATGTCCTACTTATCGGAATAAAAATATTAAAGGGGGGTTGACATAAAAATATTTTGATAGGGTTGGTCAAAGGAATCTTACCCCCGCCTCCCCCCTCCCCTCGCACCACCTTTGAATGCTCGGCCTAAAACACTTTCTTTTTTTTTTTACCAAATTTCATCAGTCTTATCACATTAGAATTCCAATTTGATACAGAATCCTGCAAATGGAAATGTGTGAATATGAATTAGACCAAGCTCTTAGGAAAAATAGAAATACCCATATACACATTCTATATAAATGTAGTGTTCCCTAAATACACATTTGTCAAGGGTACATGTAGCAGTTTGTGGTCCTAGCAAGTAAAGTGGTTGCCTAGTCAGTCGGATTGGACAACAAATAATTTCACCTGTGTACACATTAGTGTACATGTAAAAGAATTCTTGACATTTGGAAGAGAAGGCATAAATGCCACTGTCTGGGCCAAATTCACCTCTCTAGTGTTGCACACATGACAATAGGACAAAAGTAACCACATGTTAGTCTCAGAATGATCAAAGTATTGTGTTGATGAGATGTTCCGCCCATTGTATTATAAAAACAAGTATTAAGATTGTTAATGACAACATAGAATGTAGTTGTCTCCCTTGATTAGATCACACTACATGACATGAAATTGTTTGTCACAGTAGAAACACACAATAAATGATATATATATTTTACTTTTGTTTTCAGGCTGTTACAAGAAAGAAGTTTATCTTCCCAGATGATCCCAGAAAATCATTGGAAGATGGCATCCTGTTTTGCGAGTAAGTTTTCTCTCTTGTTTTGGAAATCCTAAGATTTGTTATATTGTAGAGGGGAGAGAAAGAGTGGAATGGAGTTTAACATCCACTCGATACAAACTAGATCATTTTGGGACTAACATATGGTTCAATTTTATTTCAAAATTTGCTTGCATGCATGGGTATTTAGCAGTGGGAGGAAACCCATGAGACTGTACAGGTGATCCTACATGTACTTCTTGTCACATTCAAGCAAGGAATCGAAACCACGCCACTTGACTCATTGACAGACCTTGTGATTTCACACCCATGCGTTAAACCACTAGACCACCCAACTCCCAAAACAAACTTTTTTATTTTACAACTAACATACATGTATGAAACAAATTATATTTCAATAATTCTCTTGGGCTGAAGAAGTAGTTGGCAGTGGGAGGACAGTGGAGAAAAACCTACAAGGTCGAGAAGGAAACCCCCTCCCCCTACTCCTTGTTGCATACAAGCATGGGATCACGCCACTTGATTCGGTGACAGACCTTATGATCTAAATAGCACACATTAGACTACTGATAAGCAAGTAAATTATTAAGATAGAATTAAACAACCTCTCCTCTCCCATCTCTCACTGTCTCTCTCTATTCAGTTATTGGATCTGTGACACCATGTTATTTTAACTAGATATTTACAGGCTTGTTCTTTAATAATACAACAAAATGTACCTAGTGAAGTTTAAAATTATTATCAACAGAAAAGTTACATGTATAACATCTTTAAATAAGTTAATACAATGATTTAGCCTCGGATATTTAAAGGTAGTGTAGTACACCTTTAAATAGTTAATATGGTGTTTTATAACCTCCATTATTTAATCTAAAAAAAGATTAATACAATATTTTATAACCTCCACTATTTAATCTTACAAAAGGCAGTACATTTTAAATAAGTTTAAACCATGTTTTAACCTCCGATATTTAATCTTAAAAAAAAGGTAGTTCACCTTTGAATATGTTAAAAAGGAGTTCCCCTTTAAATATGTTAATACAATCTTTTATAACCCCTAATAATAAATAAATAATAATAATGTGCATTTGTAGAGCACCAAATCCATCCAAAAGCATGCTCAATATTAAATCTATTTGACATTTGAAAGGTAGTGCCCCTTTATGTTAAAAAGGTAATGCATCTTTGGATAAGTTAATACATGTACAATGTTTTAACCTCTGCTACATGTATTTAAAGGAGCTAAATCCCTAATATTTGGGACCTAGAAATTGACACAAATGGGTCACAACATATATACATGTACATATGGATGTATAAACTGATTTACATTCAGTCGTTTCCATTTTTACTCTAATTTTTAATCAGTTACATGTATGTTTGGCGATATACGCCAGAAGTCTCAATCGAATTGCAATCTCTAGTGTCTTGTTATTCCAGTCTACACCGATAGTAAGATAATGGCGTCACCGTTTGACATGATTTGTGAAATATGTTTAACTGCGTTCTTCGAGTCCCTTGTTACAAATAGTGCTGAAATGCATTATGGTACTCGATTTTGTCTTGTCTTTTGTCTTAAATATTGGATATCAGAAGCCCATCTTTTTCCGGTAAAATCACAACATCAATGTTGATTTAAACTGACAAATAATTTGAGATTTCAATTTCTAAGACTTTGGATGATTTTGAGTTAGACACTTAGCTACTGTAAGTAATCTTTAATAAGGTAGTGCCTCTTTGAATAAGCTAATACAATGTTTTAACCTTAGAGCTAGTACACCTTTAAATATGTTACTTCGATGATTATAACCCTGGCTATTTAATCTTAAAAAAAGGTAATGCACCTTTAAATATGTTAAAATATAACCTCCACTATTTTTAAATCCGTCTGTCTGTCCGTCACACTTTTTGGGACACGATAACTCTCCTTCTTAATGCCTTGATGGAGTTCGAAGATGAGCATTTTCTGCTTAGGGTAAGCAGAGATAAGCAATTTGATTGGTTGATGCTTTGGGACACGATAACTTTAGTTCTAATTAAGTGAGAGTGATGAAACTTGGTGTATAGTTTCAATACATCAATACCTTGACTAAGTTCGATAATGAGCATTTTCTGCTCAGGGTAAGCAGAGCGATAAGCAATTTGATTGGCTGAGACTTTGGAACACAACAACTCTCCTTCTAATTGAGCTAGAATCTTCAAACTTGGTGTAAGTGTTTATTAGGTCAATGTCTTGATGGAGTGTGAAGATGAGCATTTTCTGCTTAGGGTAAGTAGAGATAAGCAATTTGATTGGTTGATGCTTTGGGACAAGATAACTTTAGTTCCAATTAACTGAGAGTGATAAAACTTGGTGTATAGTTTCATTACATCAATACCTTGACTAAGTTCGATGATGAGCAATTTCTGCTCCGTGTCAGCAGAGCGATAAGCAATTTGATTGGCCGAGACTTTGGCACACAATAACTCTACTTCTAATTGAGCTAGAATGTACAAACTTGGTGTAGGTGTTTATGAGGTCACTGCCTTGATGGATTACGAAGATGGGCATTTTCTGCTTAGGGTAAGCAGAGATAAGCAATTTGATTGGTTGATGCTTTGGGACACGATAACTTTAGTTCTAATTAAGTGAGAGTGATGAAACTTGGTGTATAGTTTCATTACATCAATACCATGACTAAGTTTGATGATGAAAATTTTCTGCTTAGGCTAAGGAGCAATAAGCATTTTGATTGGTCAAGACTTTGGTTAAACAACTCTGCTTCTAATTGAGTTAGTATGTTTAAACTTGATGTAGATGTTCGTCTTGATTGAGTTCAATGATTAACATATCGAGCTAAAGCTAAGCAGAGATGTGCAATTTCCTTAGTCGATGCTTTGGGACAAGATAACTTTGATTCTATCTGATAGAGAGTGATGAAACTTAGTGTATAGTTTGATTGCTTGATACATTTGAAAAAAGTAAATGTGCGATTAATTAATATGTGTCATCTATTTATTTGAGGATTTCGGCGGGGGACATCAGCCTCACTGTTGGCTTGTTAAATCTTTAAAAAGGTAGTCCCCTTTAAATATGTTAATTCGATGATTATAACCCTGGCTATTTAATGTTAAAAAAAAGGTAATGCACCTTTAAATATGTTAATATTATGTTTAAAACCTCCGCTATTTAATCTTGGTGAGAAATGGATCAGTTTATGATGTTTGTCAAATATTTAGAAGTGTTTTAATTCTTCTTTATAGATGTCATAATATATGAGAATAAACTAAGCCACCTGTGTAACACTATCACACAGATTCCCTCAATACAAATTTTACAGCCAACCTCTAATTATACATGCTTTTATGATTTTGCAAAATGCTTTGAATTTTAATTAAATTGCGTGACTGGTTTATTGGTTAAAGTGGCATTCTCACATTCTAGAAAATTTGATGTGAACAATTTTATATATCTGATTTTAGAAAATATTCTTGCAATTAGGTGAAGTGTGGAAAGATTAAACTGCCTCTATGTTCATCCTCATTATCCTGGATAGTTCCTTTCATTTCATTTCAAATCAAATAAGAAGACAATATTTTAAAACTTGGTGGATGGTCAGCAAGATGAAAAACTTACTCTTGTTGTGATTACCGTCTGCTTCCACCCATCAAGATGATAAACTGCCTCTTCTTGTTGGGTTTAATGCCTGCTTCCATCCAGGGTGAGAGACTGCCCCTCGTCGAACTTACTGTGAGACTGTCTCTTCTTGTTGGGTTTAACAGTCTGCTTCCACCGGGGGGTGATCTCACAGACTGCCTCTTGTTGGGTTGAACAGTCTGCTTCCATCCAGGGTGATATCACAGACTGCCTCTTGTTGGGTTGAACAGTCTGCTTCCACCCAGGGCGATATCACAGACTGCCTCTTTAAGTTATAATATGTACATGTATTTGTTGAATAGTTGAGTTATTGTTGGCCTGTGATAATATTTCGTCGTGGAATGTCCTTAAGTGGCTATTATTAACGTATTTATCAATTATCATCTCCTTCTGTTGATTCACATGACTTCATTCTTTTCAGATTATTGAATAGTATTAAGAATGGATCAGTTAAACGAATCAATCGACAAGCAGCCCAAATAGCAGGTTTGGTGAGTCATCTTCTCTTTAGTTATAGTTTGATGTTATGATTTTATTGTCCGCCCGGTCCGCCTGGTCAAACACATACATGTAAAAGTTTAAATAAATTAAATTGGAAATCCATATAGAAGTGGGTAGCTGTCCAAGATGCCATTCACAGATTAAGAACTTTTGCTCCGGATTAAATAATGATAAGATTTAGTCTTGGAAGGGTCCCCACCAACCCTTGTACATGTAGTATACAGTAAAACTCGCATAAGTCAGATTCGTATAAGTCAGAACTTTGCTCAACTCGGATAAAATCGTTTGGACCCTTTGATACGGCACGTTTTTATTATTAAATTTCGATGTGTAAGATTTCCTAAGTCGGATCTTTGCTTAACTCAAAATGTTCGATCCATTTGATCTAATTCTGTTTTTTTTCCTTCGCCTAAGTCAGATCGGCAGTATGTTCAGAATTTGACTGTTTCGTCCCGATGGTCTAAATCGCGGTTAGATACAGTATTCCACGCACAGAGTTCCAAAATACTTTCCTCTATCATTTTGTATAGAATATTTCTGGGAAAATTTAGGACATTTTTCAAAGATGGCGACAAACCGGAAGTTATCTACTCGCACATACGAATAGAAGCTTGAAATGTGACTTTGAATCAATTATTATCTGGCTCTTGCAGTTTAGTTCTAATCGAGCTAAGATGGAATTTCGGTCTTCGAATAACTCGGATCTTCACTTAACTCGGATAAAATTGGTCAGTCCATTTAGATCAGACTTATGTGAAGTTTACTGTACTTTTTAATAAATTAAACAAAATTTCAAGTGATGGTTAACCTTTGTTCAATTATTTCTTCTTTTTGTAAGACTAATACAGATTAAAAATATATTTTTGCTTTTTTAAATAATGTAGAACTGAAATTTGACGGACAATTACAGAAAAATTACATGAGGTTTAACAACCCATTTTTCTACACTGCAAATGCAATGCAGTGTGCGGAGAGAGAAAGTTTGCCCAAGTATTTCCTTGAACAAATTATTATAATTAAAATATACAAAATATCCCTCGTTTCAAAGTAAAGAGGGAAATTATTGTATTAATGTCACGAGTGTAAATCACTTGACATGTGATAAAGGCGGGAGTTAGAAAGTAATTCATTCTTCTAGCCCAACGATTGATCATATTTATTGTTTATATCAATTATGATTGTTAATGCTAGGTTTCCACTGTAGTGCGATGCGTTACGATTAGATAGTGCCTATTGAGTCTATGATCTGGTACGTGTGGATACATTCGGATAAGCTTCGATACGACCAACACGACTAACCTCAATATATGTTAAGACATGATAGGATCACTACCATTACCCTACCACGTTCAGTCGTATCACGAATCGTGATAGTGGGAACCGAGGATAAATCATTCCCAAAGATTCCCTATACCGTTTGAGTATATCTCCTGAGACGATTATTGCATTGGATTCGAAGCCAGGTTCCAGAACATTTTTGACCAAAGATTTTTTGTATCTCTTGTTTTCCCAGCTGGTGAGGTCATCGTTGATGGAGAAAAGTATAACATGTTTGTACGTGACAAGGAATAGGGTCGCCTGTCCAACCTCATGGGTTTTCTCTGGGTCCACCGGTTTCCTCCCACTGCTAAAGACCCCTATGTGCAAGCAAATTAATGAAATAAAATGAACCACATGTTAGTCCCGAAATGACCTAGTTGGTGTCAAGTTGACTGAAACCTCCCTCTCTCTCTCTCTCTCTCTCTCTCACTCTTGGTAAAATACCCTTGTATTTTATCGTATGGGCTATCAGCAAAATAGGATTGTATGTTTTATATTAGACTAAATTAGATAGTAAAGTGTATATTGATAAATAGTTACCTGCCTCTAGTGATAGGTATATATATTGATACAGTGTAATCAATATATACAGGTAACAATAAGGTGAGGTATGTGTGGAATGTCTTAATCTCATCTTCTTACTGTCGTGGACGTTATCTCTTGTCACTTGTATCTTTATGATAATCAATATTTACACCTGATAATAATGTCACTGTGTTTCATAAAACTCATGACGTAAATTAAAGAGAGAGAAAGAGAGAAATGAGGTTTAACGTCCACTCGACACAAACTAGGTTATTTTGGGACTAACATATGGTTTAATTTTATTTCAATAATTCGCTTGCATGTAGGCGTCTTCAGCAGTGTGAGGAAACCAAATGACCCGGAGAAAACCCACAAGGTTGGACAGGCAACCCTACTTCTTTCCACGTACAATTTGGGAATCGAAACCATGCCAGTTGACTCAATGACAGACCTTATGATACAGCGTGAACATGCTAACCATTCGGCCATCCAACCCCCCTAGGTAAATTAAAGGAAAGATGTTTATAGTAATAGAAATCTACTAGAGATATTGATATTAATGTGACTCTCTAACCTGGAGGCCCCATGTTCGATTCCGATGTTGGCATAGAAAGTTCATCATAAAGATATCCTGGAAAGGGACAACGTCTAGTCGTTTGGATGAGAGGAAACACTGAGGTCCCATGTACACATTGGCGTGCACGTTACAGAACCCTTGGCAGTTGGAATTCCATATAAGAGTAGTCCGTAAAAGAACCCTTGGCAGTTGGAATTTGATATAAGAGTATGCCGTAGCCCCACTGTCCAGGCAAAATTTCCCTCATTATCTCAGTCAGAACAGAATCCCATTGAATTTCCTTTCATTGATATTAATGGTTAGACTATATTTATTTCTTATATTGGTTTAATTAACCGGTCAATAATATTGATAAAGTTAACGTCCATGTTGGTCAGTGATAAATGGTTTGATAGACACCCTGCATGGCTACATGAATCTTGGTGTTAGTGCCAATCTACACTGATTGGACTAATGAAGACGGTTTATTGGTTTAATGAACTTGTTAATAATTGGCTACCTACATACTTTACAATACATCAATAACAATTACAACCAGTTAGTGATAAATAGTTTGAGAGACACCTGAAACTACCAGCTTTCCCATTTTCTTGTGAGATGGTCAATAGAAATGAGTCGGATATCCAATTTCCGATTTTCTTGTGAGATGCTGAATAGACATGTTCGTTAAGTCGGATATACAATGAAACAAAAAGAAACTTGGGTTTCTTTCAAGTATAAATTTATAGTTCCACTCCTTGGCCTCGATCGATGACCTAAGGTCATTAAATATTAACTTTTTGGTCTGATTATATAGTGGGCTAATGATTTACCGCAACAGTGCTCTCGTTGTCCAAAAGATGAAACAAACTTCTAATTGTGTAAAAATGTCTTTGACCTTCTTGGAATTGACAAATGATTTATCGCAACAATGGTTTCGTAGTCCAAACAAACAAATAAACTTGTAACTATATAAAATAATCTCTTTGACTTTCTTGGAATCAAGTCACCTCACCTCTTCTGTTACATTCTCATAGAAGTTAAAACCAAGACAATTAAAACAAAGTATCTATGGCTTCTTTCATTTATTATTTACCCATCTGTTGACGAATGATTTTTGGTCATGAAATATTCATATGATTAGTTCTGGCATTGGCTATATTTTATAAAAGCGTAGGTAGAATGATTCCTGGGAATGGTTGGATGTTTATTTTTTAAGGTAGATTGATTCCTGGGAATGATAGATAGATAGATATAAATGGGGTTTAATGTCCACTCGACACAAACTAGGTCATTTCGGGACTAACATATGGTTTTTAATTTTATTTCAATAATTCGCTTGCATGTAGGGGTCTTTAGCAGTGGGAGGAAACCGCAGGACCCAGAGAAAACCCACGAGGTTGGACAGGCGACCCTACTCCTTGTCACATACAACCAGGGATTCGAAACCACGCCAGTTGACTCAATGACAGGCCTTATGTTACAGCACGCACGTGCTAACCACTCAGCCATCCAACCCAGCTCCTGGGAATGGTTGGATGTTTTATTTTAAAACAAGAAATACAAAATTTGTTCCCCAATTCAAGATTTAGAAATTACAAAAACTTTTAGATATTACTTTATGATAGATTTTGAAAACACATGAGCAATTATGTCTTTACCTTGCCCAAAAAATCATATAGAAGTTAATGCATCCTTAATGGTGGCAAAAAAATGAAACCGTTACTTTACAGATTTAGCTTTGTGAAAAAACCCAACTAATTTAGAAACCAAAAGTTGACAAGCATCAAGGGGCTATTTACTTATAAAGACATTGCAGCACTATGAATTCAATTAACTTGGCCTGTGGAACAAATAAATCAACCTTCTGTTGTTTAAAAGTTGACCTGTGGACCCTAAGATCGTGAAATATTAATATTATTATAACTACTGTTATTGATTGTAAGGATCTGTCAGATATTGAAGTATTTGATGTGGTATTTGTCTAGGGTGTAAAACATGTCGTGGCCTCCTGGACAGCGGTTTAATGTGGTATAAATGTCAAACAATGACAATAATTGGTAGAAATTTGTTCTGTTAATAAACCCACATACACATCTCTCTTGTTTATTATTTTTATATATACCAACTATAACAAACTGACTGGGTGAGAGGGAGGGGAGAGAGAGATGAGAAGGAATAGAGAGGAGAAGAGAGAGAGGGGGAGAGAGAGAGAGAAAGTGCGAGAAGGGATAGAGAGGAGACAAGAGAGTGGGAGAAGGGATAGAGACAAAGGGGGAGAGAGGATGAGAAGGGATAGATAGGAAAAGAGAGAAAGGGGTAAAGGGGATAGAGAAGAGAGAGAGAGAAAGGGGGAGAGAGAATAGAAGAGAGGAGAGGAGAGAAAGGGGGAGAGAGGGGATGAGAAGTGATAGAGAGAAGAGAGGGAAAGGGGAAGAGAGGGGATAGAGAAGAGAGAGGGAGAGGGGGAGAAGTGATAGAGAGAAGAGAGGGAAAGGGGGAAAGAAGGGGATAGAAAGAGGGTGAGACCGGAAGAGAGAGAGAGAGAGAGAGAATAGAGAGAGGAAGAGATTGATATAGTTTAATTTTATTACAAGCTGGGAATGAAAACCACTTTACTTGACTAAATGACAAACCTTTTCATCTAAAGCATATGTATTAAACCACCTGGACACCCAACCCCCGTGAATAATAAACTATTATTATAATAGATATATACAATACAAATTATAATAATAGATATATATGTTGTGTAGATGTCTAAGGTATAAAAGTCAGGTTGATTTATGATAATATACTGGTATTTAATTCATTGTCCTGCCGACAAAACATTTACATATATTATTTGATATATGAAATGAAATGCGAGTTTACCATCCTCCTTTTCTGCAAAATCTTGTCTAATGAAGACGGGCATACACCTATTCGTGCAGGATGGATGGCCTGACAAGGACAGCTGTCTAGCCATTCAGATGGGACAAAAAAACAAGGTCTCGTCTACATGTATATATTGGTGTGCACGTAAAAGATCCCTTGGCAGTTGGAATTTGATATAAGAGTAGGCAAAATTTCCCTCATAGCACACTGTATGGCATATGCCCGTCTTTATTAACCCAGTTTAGGAGCAGAATGTGGATGATTTTACTTGCACACCAACAGCCCATCTTCTTCAGCCCTTACAGTATGTAGGAAACTAAGACTTTAAACCCCATTTCATTTCTCGAACAACCAATATTTTTTGATTAGATCACATTGAAAACTTGAGACAAACATGTGTTGTGGACTGATATGTCATGTCTGCACAATCAGATCCTCTTTATAAGGTACCCGACAAAGTGTCAGGCACCAAGGGCAGATCCAGAGACCTGGGATGGTATCATGCTTATTTGTGCAGCAGCCGGAACCCAGGTCCAGACACAGCAGGAACTACTGGTTTAAATCGAAACTGTCAAGTGTACATTACGATCTGTGACTCGTACATAATTAAGTCGGACCATGTGTGCGACAAGTGGCCCCCACTTGATCTGCCCTTGGGCGCTGTTAAACCTGGTACCTGACATTTTGAACTTGGTGCCGGACATGTATTATCAACATCATTAAAATTTGTGTCAAGGACACAATAACAGAGGGGGGTTGGGTGGCCAAATGGTTAACGTGTGCATGTTTGACCATAAGGTGTGTCATTGAATCAAGTGGTGTGGTTTCGATTCTCCACTTGTACGTGACAAGGAGTAGGATCGCCTGTCCAATCTCGTGGGTGTTCTCTGCTTTCCACTTACTGATAATGACCACTTAAAGCAAGTGAAATAATTCAGTAAAATTGAACCATATGTTAGTCCCAAAATGACCTAGTTTGTGTAGAGTTGATATTAATCCACTCTCTTTACCCCTCTCCTTCCTCTCTCTCTCTCTCTCTCTCTCACAATAACAGACCTGCAAAAGTGTCTTTATTTCCAGATTTTATGACATCGCAGTAAAAACTTGTTTGTACATGTAACACTAAACATTTTAATGAAAAAAAAAAAAAGAATAGCTATGAAATTTTTAAATCTCTGATAATTTTAATGGTGGTGCAAGTGTCACGCCAAACTGTCAAACTGTCGAATCATGTGACTTTAATACATTTTAATTATGACATGTTTTGTCAATAATAAATCTCAATATTCATCCCTTCCCATATGTCTGAATTCATGTCATGTCCAGCTGCGGGGGGAGAGACCCATTAGCAGAAACATGTCTGATGAATTCTTGTTGTGTCCAGCTGCATGGTAGAGACCCATTAGCAGAAACACAAATATGTCCACCAAATGTTTTCTGTCTTCTTTCAGTTCTGATAACTGATGTCTGGATCCAGGGCTTAACGTGTGGTCAAAAGGCAGCCATTTGTTAACTTTCACAAGTAGCTAAGCTTTTCTTTCATGCCTTTGTCCACTTGTGTGCTATTTGTCTTTGCTTGAGGTATTAATATGTTTAGATTGCTTTGAAGTATGTTAGTCGGTAATAGGCTAGCCTCCTTCACTCCCCTACACTTCTCTTCACTTCAAACAGATAATACCCAACGGTTTGATATCAGATATATCTAACACATTGTCTCTGGATTAACCTCTTCAGTTGGGATATTAACCCCTGAAGGTATTTCTGGATTGTTTGGACAGAGACAGACACAATTATTGTTTGTTTTATTTGGTCAAGTTTTAAAACAGAGCCTCACTACATGTACATCTCCATTGAGTGGTCAACAGTAGTCTACCTTCAATGTGTTGTGTCTGTCATAGTGAATTAGATCCCAGCGCTCTTGTTTGCAGCCGTATTTGCCAGTCGGACTAACGGCCAGTGAACTTCATCGACTGGAGAACTTACATGTCCATTTACATGTTATAATTGTTCAGAGTTTTAAAAAATTTAACCTTCAAACACAAAAATTATAGTTAAGTTTGGATGGTACAAAAAAAAACCTCAGAGGTTCCATTTATACCATTTGGAATTCAAGATTAGAGTAGGCCATAGCGTTGCTGCGTGGGTAAAATTCCCCTCAAAGCACACTTTTTGTCTGTCTTCATTGGCCCAGTTGATGCAGAAAAGTGAGATATTAAATATATTTTGTTTTATGAGAAAACTTCAATGTGATCACTTTGTTGATGGGGTTTAATGTGCACTCACTACCATTGAAGGTGATATCATAGACAAGATGTCTTGGGGTCTTTCCTGTGGGAGGAAACTGGAGTACCCGAAGTATCTCCAAGCCACATACGCTCACCCGAGGGATCAAAGCTACCAGCACAAGTCAGAACAAACCAACTAGCTAGAGCTTGAAGAGCGACACTTTAGACCACTAGTCCACCCGACGCCCCTCTGTTAACTGGTTAGGATAGACTGTCAACTGTCAACCTTGTGACCGGTTATCAGAAACTGACTACAGCATTCCTTGCACTCACGACTGGAGACTATTTGATCTGTGTTTGTCGGTACATGTTTTGTTTTAAGTAGGCATACACCATTTCTTTTACAGTCTCTAAAAAAAACCTTTTAGAAGCATTGTAAAATAATATTGTGGCGAAATCTTGGCTCTGATAAAACTGAATTTTAATTGAAACAAACCTATTTTACCCCATATTTTATTCCCTATTAAACTGGAAGATTTTTAGAGAAAACAAAAGTAGATAAAAACAAAATCTAGGCTATTTCGAAACGAAATGAAATAGGGGTTTATCAGCCTACTTTTCTGCACCATCTGGTCTTATGAAGATGGTCATGCGGTGTACTATGGCCTACTCTCATTTTAAACTGTTAGTGGTTCTTTTACATACACACCACCTTGATTTTTCATCTCAATTGAATGACTAGATACGGTCCTTGCTATATCCTCTGTCCTGCAATGTGTCTTTACCAACAGAGATACTTTTAAAATTTAGGTTACAGTTAAAATGAAATCATTCCTTGATTGCATACATGCATGTAATTAAAGATGCATGTTATTAAAGATGCATGTAATTAAGTATGCATGTAATAAAAGATGCATGCATTTGTTATTAAAGATGCATGCATTTGTTTTTAAAGATTCATGC
Source organism: Patella vulgata (assembly GCF_932274485.2). NCBI lineage: Eukaryota > Metazoa > Mollusca > Gastropoda > Patellidae > Patella > Patella vulgata. Next base: position 10,885,582 of record NC_065886.2, on the reverse strand, counting down.
ATTTGTTATTAAAGATGCATGCATTTGTTATTAAAGATGCATGCATTTGTTATTAAAGATGCATGTTATTAAAGATGCATGTAACTAAAGATGCATGTCATATAATAATTTTTTTTTTTAAAATATCAAATTTGTTCATGTTTTAATCCATGTTAGTACATGTATGTACTCGAGATTGATTATTTAACATTTAATTAAGAAAAGAAAATGGAAATATCAAAGATAGATAATCTTATGATTCAATCTGATTGAGAGACAAATGGGGTTTAATGTCCACTTGACAAATACTAGGTCATTTCGGACTATTGCATGGTTCAATATTATTTCAATAATTCGCTTGCGTGTAGGTCTTTAGCAATGGGAGGAAACCAGAGGACCCAAATAAAACCCATGAGGTTGGACAGGCGACCCTACAGCTTGTCGCGTACAAGTGGTAAATCGAAACTACATTACTTGACTCAAGTGATACTTCTGATACAATGCCCACGCACTAACCATGTTAACAAATATTCAATTTCAATTCATCCGTCAAATCTTTGTAAATACTGAACAGAATTGAACCATTTTTGGACAATTATTTCTTTTAGAGATTAAAACTTTTATCAAATGGCCATAAGAGAATTAATCTAAAATCTACATTTCAAGCTTGTGTTTATTTTATGTGTCAGAAAAATATCTACATTATTTATATATACATGTACATGTCTAAAACATATTCAAGTTGTGTTTATCAATTATCAAATTATCGAAAAACAACAGAAATACTGAAACAGTGAACTGACAACAACAAGAGTATGAGATATATGAAACAGACTATAGGCTGTTTATTGTCAATACCGTGTTGTCACATTGCGTGTACAGGTAAACTGTGTGTTCACATTCCTGCTCGAACTCTTCTCTGACATACGACAGGCTAGTTTTAACCCTCGGACTGACCTGACTGAATATAACACTGATCATTCATTGTCGTGGTCAGCTGGCCCTGTTATAGCCTACCTAAGGAGTTTTTATTGTATTGTGTTACGAGTGGACGGACATAAGGTCCTTTATTTAATTTTACCTGATATTTTTTTACCTGAAGTTAACAAGGTAAGTCCTGCTTCATCTTTTTGACATGTTGGGTTTTTTTTATATCCTGTGCTAGCAAGCACCAGGTTTGGTTTTGTTTTTAAATCTGTGTCTTGTTTATTTTAACTCAGTCTAATATTGAGTCTGAATGTACTGGGTACATATTAGTTGAAAACAGAGTAGACCAAGGCCACTATTGACAGCTTGTGGACAAGAAACTGTAAATCAAAGATTTAAGTTAGGTTTTAGATATGAATAAACTCTATAAAGAGAAAACAAAAATTGAAAAACAAAAGTATTTAGATGCCAGTGTTATTTTAAAAAAAAATATCAGAATAGTTCGTTTCTGCTTTGAAAAGTGTTTATGTCTTTCTAGAAATGTATAAATTAGTTGAAGACATATCTAAAAAAAAAATGTTGACAATAAGTCTGTTTAGTTAACTCATTAACAATACTTGTTGGGGTTGTACATGAGGCATGCTATGCTTTCTCTGTCTGAAGCCTGGTGCTGCCGTGTTCGATGCTGTCAGGACACTGGATTTATGACTAGATTATCCAGTGTATGAATCCTGTTGTGTGTCTGAGAAACCCTTAAGGATTTCTGAATCCTGGTTTCCTTTTGTCAGGAGTAGCAAATGACTAGTTGTTCGTAAGGTATAAAAACCCTCAGGTCCACCCATATACACATATTAGTGTGTGAGTCAAAGAACCCTTGATGGTTGTAAATTAAAGATGTCTAAATGGAATCTGAGCTGTCGATGCAAAATTCCCATAACATTGCGTACATGTAACCATAGAAACAACAATTACCATATGTTAGTCTCAAAATGACAGAATTCCAAAAAACAAAATTAAAACAATTTTAAAGCGACAGACACACTAGGCGAATTTCTGGCAGAATCCATCTGCGCCGAATTGCATCCGAAAACCTGGATCCATCGCTGGGACACGTTTTTTTTCTTCTATTTTTTACAATCTCGTCCGAGAATTGGCCGAGGAAGACATTGGCGTTATGAAGCCATGATAGCCACCATTTTGTCTTCAAAAAAATCATGTGACTTTCTCGACATCAGTGATTGGCTAATGAATTTTACAATCAGGAGATGTCTTTGGCGAACCAAACACACTATATATTAAACATGGTTGATTGAAGTAAATGATTCGCGCGAATACAAATTTGGATTCAGACTCTGGACGCACTATGCGAATTTCAACTGCAATTGAAATCCAAAAATATTGAACAGAAACATTATAATATACATGATATATTGGTAATATGATACATGTATATTGTTTATTAGAATGGTATATATATTATTTTGTTACTATGGTATATTTGATAATGTGTGATATACGAGTGTGGTATATTGAACACAAGTGTGGTATATAAACCATGGTATATTGATATAGTATATACTGTATATTGACCAATTTGACTTGTTTCTGCAGGACTCTATTAAACTAATACATGTGTGTCAATCAATAATTAACAGTGACATAAACTGTTTTTTTACCTGCCTGCCAGGTAGAATAGAAAAATACCTTTATAAAGCAGTTGTATTCTTTATCACAGGTAAATTCTCTTGTAGTGTAGGATTTTTATGCATTTATCTGGACATTTTGGACAAACTTTTTTGTTACTTGCCTGCCAGGTAAAATATAAAAAGCAGTTGTATTCATTCTCCATCACAGGTAAATTGTCTTGTCACTATATTCGTCTACCTTTAATTCTGTGTTATGTTGAATCATATTGGATTAGATTCAGTAAAAAATATTTTGTGAAATAACTAGTAGTTTCTACCTGAAATACCTTAAAACAGGTTATAGACGAGATTAAATGCATAATTTCTGACTAGAATGACCTTATAAGGATACCTGTAATATACAGGCTATACAACACCTAGTAAGGTATAGGTATGTCATATTCTGTTTATAGATATATATAACTCTTGTCTTATATAATCATGTATATATGTATTGATTATTTAAACTCTCCTATATTATTCACTATTGACATGTGAGTCAGGCCTCAGAGTTTTTTAGTTTAGCAGTTATTTTAATCTGTGTTGAAACTCTTGAATATTATTCTCTTGGTCAGTATTTTTTGGTACGTAATTTTTATTATTGTGTATCTGTTGTCATCTTATTTGTTTTTAAATTTGATGCACTGATTATTTTGAACTTTAGAATACTATTCTGTAAGTCTGAAATGTGAGTCATTAAGGTTTTTTCACCATTTGATTTTAATGAATTTAGAATAACTTTCTAATAACTGATGTTTCGAATATTAGAATTTGTCGAACAATATTTAATTTTTTTACGTCTCATTCACCACATTATACATATACTCAAATGTTTTTGTGTGTAAATAATATTTCATTTCAAATGGATGAAAAAGGGTTAGGGCATAGGCATAGCCTATATCACCCCTCTTCTTGACCATTTAAATTGACGAAGAATACAAAATATCATGAATAGATAATTTCTCAAATCTCTAGGTTTGGGTTCAATCTGATTGAAAAGAGTCTTGTTTAGTTTATAGTATAACTTAATGATTTTATGTACCATATTAAGACAATGGAGAATTGGGAGTACGGGAGGGGTCTATTAATTAGTTCTAATTGATATCTTCCAAGTTGTATATAGATTCAAACTTATTAGACCCACTTTGTTAAACATTAAATATTATATGTTCTAGATTGGGGTCTAGTGGTAAAACGTGTGCACGTTTGATCAAAAAGCCTGTCATTGATTCCCCGCTAGTACAAGAAGTAGGGTTTTCCCGGATCCTCCAGTTTCCTCCCACTGCTAAAGACCCATAAGAGCAAGCGAATTATTGAAATAAAATTGAACCATATAATTATGTTAGTCCCAAAATGACCTAGTTTGTTTTGGATGGATGTTAAACCCATCTGTATATCTCTCTCTCTCTCTCTGCTCTCAAGTGTATGTTAATATATACATGTACTAGTATAACCGTAGTCCTGAAGGGCGTATTACATCAACAATTGTTTGTTTGTCAGAGACAATGATCAATTAGTATATAGAATTAACATACAACATTTCTTCATTATTTAATATCAAAGGAATAATATAATCAAAGAATAATTCTACTTGTCAAGCCTCAGTACTCCTTGTCATAAAGTTATTTATTGATAAATTTGAAAAAGATAAAAACAAGAATGGGCTTAACTTGAAACATTGTATAGCCTGTACCCTTTATTACACTGTGGCGTGGACGTAAAATATCCCTTGGCTGTTGGAATTCAGTATAAGAGTAGGTCAAAGCGCTGCTATCTGGACAAATTTTCTCACATACCACATTGTATGGTTTATGCCCGTGTCTAGTCGTTCGGATAATACAAAAAAACGAGGTCCCATGTACACATTGGTGTGCCCGAAAAAGATCCCTTGACAGTTGGAATTCGATATAAGAGTAGACTGTAGTGCCGCTGTCCGGGGAAAATTTCCCTCGTAGCACACTGTATGGCGTATGCCTGTCTTCATTAGCCCAGTTCGGAGCAGAACAGTAGGACGTTAAACACCATTTCATTTTATTTGTCTTCATTAGCCCTGTCAGAGCTGAACAGTAAGTTGTTAAACCCCATTTCAATTCATTTCTATACCTAATAGGCTTGATCACACTTGTTATGTTGAGATGAGGTAAAGGAATTTTTTTTTTTTCGGTAGGTAGGGGTCTGTATATATGAACCATAAGAGTCCTGTAAATTATGTCATAATAAACTTAACGAATTCTTGTTTATGTTATCTTGAATAGTTTGTGTAAATTTGCATTCATTTTGGCCTTGAATTAGATGGTTGAATGATTTATGAAGCTGTAGGGGGCTTGCTGTGACTCGAGTGGTGAGAATGTTTAATATTATGCATACAAAACTGGATGTTAATATTATGCATACAAAACTGGATGTAAATATTACGTATACATCTACAAAATTGGATGTACGCTTTATGTTCTTGGAAAATCAGTGACACAAGTTGAATGAATTTTAAACATACACAGAAAACATGTTGACATGTAATTTGTTTTTTTAGAGCTGAAATAAACTAAGTGAACTTGTATGAGTAAGGTACGTGTATGGTATCATATATAATATTATCACTATAGAGACAGAGATTGACTATAGAGACAGAGGGTGACTAAATCGCTTTAGATACAGAGTATACAGAGGGTGACTATATCACTATATAGAGACAGAGGGTGACTATATCACTATAGAGACAGAGATTGACAATATCACTATAGAGACTGAGGGTGACTATATCACTTTAGATACAGAGGGTGACTGTATCACTATATAGAGACAGAGGGTGACTATATCACTATAGAGACAGAGATTGACAATATCACTATAGAGACAGAGGGTGACTATATCACTATAGAGACAGAGATTGACAATATCACTATAGAGACAGAGGGTGACTAAATCACTTTAGATACAGAGGGTGACGTGACTATATCACTATAGAGACAGAGGGTGACTATATCACTATAGAGACAGAGATTGACAATATCACTATAGAGACAGGGTGACTATAAGACTATAGAGACAGAGATTGACAATATCACTATAGAGACAGGGTGACTATAAGACTATAGAGACAGAGATTGACAATATCACTATAGAGACAGGGTGACTATAAGACTATAGAGACATAGAGTGACTATATCACTATAGAGACAGAGGTTACCACACGTATATAACTATAGAAACTGATGTAGACTATATCTCGTCCTTGTTCAATATTGAATCATGATGTAATATCAATACCAAGCTTGAATAACTCTTTTCAAATTTCTTTTATATGAGTCATGAATTTGCAAACTTTGAGCCGATTGAGTAAACAAACATGTACTTGGCAACAGGTAGAAATGGGTTCACCTTAAAGAATGAAACGCATCTCTTTGAAAGAGAAATATTATTTGCTTTTTAATATGCAATACCATTTACTACATTAATTAGAGAACTTGACAATTAGTGTAATGTAAACCGTGGGATAGACTTTTCTGTTAAGATCACAGGCATGTTCGTATATCAAACCTATATTTCTTTCCTGTGTTTCTTTCATTCTTGCCCTGATGTGGTTGGGGTGTAGGGAGGTGGTTGCCAAGTGGTCAGGACATTTTCCGGGTTTAAATCCCGATGTGTGCTGAGAAGGCTGATAAACAGAGTGTGACTTTGTCCACCCGTGTACACGTCGGAGCAGAACAGTAGGACGTTACACCTTATTTCATTTAGGGGGATTGGATGGCCGAATGGTTAGCACGTGCGCGCTACGCTGTATCATACGGTCTGTCATTGAGTCAACTAGCGGGGTTTCGATTCCCCAGTTGTACGTGACAAGGAGTAGGGTAGCCTGTCCAACCTCGTTGGTTTTCTCCGGGTCCTCCGGTTTCCTCCCACTGCTAAAGACCCCTACGCGCAAGCGAATTATTGAAATAAAATTGAACCATGTGTTAGTCCCGAAATGACCTAGTTTGTGTAGAGTGGACGTTAAACCTCATTTCTCCCTCTCTCCCTCTCATTTCATTTAGTCTGAGCCGAAAATAAAAATAATATCAGTAAACAAAATGAAAATTTAATAGCATATATATGAATGATTTTAATGTTATTTCCTTTTATACCTGAATTCTCATTCTTCACAAATTATGAAATTGGATTGTGGAAATACTGACCTGTGGGGATTAAGGTGACAAGTATGATTAATCTATGTGGGGTTTATGAGATTAAAGCTTGAATGAACACGTTTGTAATATTAGGGAACCATAAATACTAGAGATATCCGAGTCTAATGAAGCAAGGGGCTGACCCCAAACAACCTTAAAAACATTCGGCTTTGGTATTCAGTGATCTGTCTCCAAGTGTATTATCATGAGTTAATCCTTTAATCCCTGACAAACACCTAACAATATATAAACATCTACTACCCATAGAGATCATGTGACCCATATAATCCACCCTTGTGTCATCAGCAGATCTGTCCAATCAGGCTTGTAATTTGAAGTGGTTTTTATTTCTGATCCTGTCATCCAGCCAGATGTGACCAATAGAATTATAAGCCATATGTGTTGATAAATATTTACTACAAGTAGCGATGTTTTATAATGAAATGTCCAACTGCACTAGACCAAGGTTAAAGTTGCCATCCAGACCGTCGTCATCATGCTGTATCATGAGGTCTGTCATTGAGTCAACTGGCGTGGTTTCGAATCCCCGGTTGTACGTGACAAGGAGTAGGGTCGGCTGTCCAACCTCAGGGGTTTTCTCCGGGTCCTCCGGTTTCCTTCCACTGCTAAAGACCCCTACGCGCAAGCGAATTATTGAAATAAAATTAATCCATATGTTGGTCCTGAAATGACCTAGTTTTTGTCGAGTGGACGTTAAACCCTCTCTCTCTCTCTCTCTCTCTCTCTCTATCTCTCTCTCTCTCTCTCTCTCTCTATTTAGTTCTTGTTATCCCCACGCCCAATGAAGACGAGGGAGTGATTGAAATGGGCTGTGTACCTCCATCCTTCGTCATGGTTTTGTTTCTGGAGGATATTTCATAAACTGTTCAATTGAAATAGGCTGTGTACCTCCATCCTTCGTCCTAGTTTTGTTTTCGGAGGATATTTCATAAACTGTTCAATTGACGGAGTTAGCTGTAAATCGCAACAATTCAGTACCTGTGCATTACAAAGACTTAGGTCGCACGTTTCATCTTCGAGTTTCCTCCAATCACTGAAAACCTTTAATGTTAGACCCAAAATGACCTAGTTTAGGTTGAATGGACCTTGAATTAAACCCCATCCTGTTGGTCTCTTTCTCTTGTTAAGGAAGAACAACAGGACCCAATGCTCAGATATTGGTAACAGAGCTGTGACTGCTGTTTTTGCCTTCCGTAAAGTTTATTTTGCAGCTCGTGGAAATGAGTGAGGTGGGACACAGGGGGTCAATATCAACTAACCAGGTCCTAAATGCCGACCTTCGACTTATCCCACAGCATTTGTGAGGTAACAGAGCCTGCCTCCCTTGAAGTTTATATTGAGTTAAAAAATCTCCTGCAGCGGTGCATTGGAGAGGGGGTCAATAGAACTGACCTTGTTTATCTACAGCCCCCTTCACATAATCCCTTAGCTTTTTGAGGTAGAGGGTACTTGACCTTAAGGTTGACCTGTTAATGAATATTTTGACAGGATAAATGTAAGATGATCTCAGGTGTAACAAGATGATCACCTGGACTCACCTGAAATTTGCTGACGGCTAAATACTTGAGTTACCTTATAACACGTTTGTTGATATCTTATAGGGTCTGATGAAACATATACAGGTAGAATGACTGGACATTGTCTATACTGAATACAGAGAGAGAGAGATGGAAGTTGAATGTCCACCCAACACAAACTTGGTCATTTTGGGACTAACATACATGTATATCAGGGTTTGTCGAAATGGTAGAATGACTAGACAATTTCTATACTCAAAACATAGAATAAACAATGTGAGTCTTTATGCTTACAGTTTACTGGGTGGGGATTTGGTGGAGGCATAGTCCCAAAAATACTTATTTTGTGTCGATTGTAAGGGTTGACTTAGATTCATTATATGTTTAAAGTCTAAAATATAAAATAATTTGATTGTTTGATACTTTATGGGGGGTTGGATGGCCGAATGGTCTGTCATTGAGTCAACTGGCATGGTATCGATTCCCCGCCTGTACATGACAGGGAGTAGTGTTGCCTGTCCAACCTCGTGGGTTTTCTCTGTGTTCTTTGGTTTCCTCCCACTGCTAAAGACCCCTGAAATGACCTAGTTTGTATGAGTGGACATTAAACTCTCTCTCTTTCTCTCTCTCTCTCTCTCTCTCTCTTTCTCTCTCTCTCTCTGCTTTATTTTGAGGATAAATGTACAAGTAATTAATGAGTGTTATCATATCTGGTTGTTACTGACACAAATTGCCAACGTGACCTGTTGTAAAACCTTTAATGTTGTACCGATTTTAACGAGATTTACCTTTTCAGTAAATAGGTAGGCCAGTGTATCAGTTGTACTTTATGTATGTAAATGTATATCGGTAGGTAATTGAAAATACCTACGTCCATGTTCAGGTGTGAAATATATTCACGATCAGGCTTGTCACCTTGTAATTTTATCAGGTATATAATTAAATCGTAAACATCGACAAGACGATTGACAGGTGACCAGAGATATTCTTTTATCATCTTGTCGTGGTTAAAGGTGTGATCAGACTTTATCGAGAACCATCATCCTATATCTTCTCTTACCTTTAAAGATAGGATCAGTCATTTGATTATTGATGGACAAAAAAAAAAGATTTTGAGAATTGACTGTGCTGATAACCCCTTCAGAGATGACATATACATAGTGGTAGTAATGGAACTTGTACAACATATACACCGTGATGGTAATGGAACTTGTATAAAATATACACCGTGATGGTAATGGAACTTGTATAAAATATACACCGTGATGGTAATGGTACTTGTACAGATAAAGGAGAGTTTGGCTTTGGTCCCAATGCAAGGCAAGAAAGTTCTTCTGGATTTTCCACTCTGATTTCGACTTGTCAAGGGGGGTTGGGTGGCTGAATGGTTAACATGTGCACGCTGTATCATAAAGTCTGTCATTGAGTCGACTGGCGTGGTTTCGAATCCCCGGTTGTACGTGACAAGGAGTAGGGTCGCCTGTCCAACCTCGTGGGTTTTCTCCGGGTCCTCCGGTTTCCTCCCACAGCTAAAGACCCCTACGTGCAAGCGAATTATTGAAATAAAATTAAAACCATATGTTAGTCCCGAAATGACCTAGTTTGTGTCGAGTGGACGTTAAACCCCATTTCTCTCTCTCTCTCTCGACTTGTCAATGGAAAGGAAAAGAATCTATTCATTTGTATGGGACAGAAAACAAAGGTCCGGCCATGTGTACACCAGTTGCAGAACATTTTACAGATTCCTTGATTTTTGAAGTGACCAGGAGTAGGGTTGTCTGCCCAGTCTTGTGGTTTTCTCTGGGTCCTCCAGTTTCCTCCCACTGCTAAAGGTCCCTGCGTGTAAGCAAATTATTGAAATAAAATTGATCAATATGTTAGTCCCTAAATGACCTAGGTTGTGTGGACATTAAACTCTCTCTCTCTCTCTCTCTCTCTCTCTCTCTCTCTCTACTGTTGCTGTCCAGAGGTAAAATTTCCCTCATAACACACATACTGCAAATACCTGACCTTATTTTCCTTGTTGATGCAGAAAAGTAGGACTTTAAACCCCACTTCATTTCATTTGAAAAGTGCTGTGTGTTTACCTATGTGTTTACAAAGTGGTATCAGATGTTACATAAAGAACCAGCCTACTCTGCCTTGTGTAATACACAAATACCTTAAGTATCTGATATCCTGTTTAACTTATACCCTCTTTAGCACCTTGTCATTGACAGAAGTGACAGCCCCCTATTCTTAACCTGTCAATCAGCGGTTGTTATACCGGGAAGATAAATAGGGTATTTAGTGACCATTGGAATGTTAAAACTGTTGAGTTGGTCAGATCGGAATGAAAAGAGGATCAAATGTTGTCAAGATTGCATTGAGTAGCTTATTGAATTATGGTGATTAATTCTGACTTTAAAATACATCATATGCTGTGTGCGTGTGAATCCAGGTTAGTTTTTTTTTCTATGAAATATGATTTATCACCTGTTTTCTCTTTCACTTTCCAGAAACTTGTGTAAGAGATATTTGTTACCATTCATTGTTTAAATTATGCCAATATTGCTCATATACTTTTTGGTGATATATTTTTTTCTAATGATAATAATAATAATAATAATAATATGCATATTTATATAGCGCTAGTACTCCATGCACAGAGGCATGCTCACAGCGCATACAATTGATTTAATTTGATTAATCCTGATATCATCATTCGTAATATATTTTACTCCAATGACGTTGGTGATATATCCGTGATATATTTTATTCCAATGTCATTGTTCTTCCATGAGGATTGAAAGTTGTCTCTTGCTTTCCTTTCCTTGAATATTTTGAGGTTTTTTTTGTTAGGGACAAAACTGTATCCACTCGTCAAGAGAATAAATAAATGAAGACTGTATTATTAATTTAGTGTTACCGAGTAATATATCGAATAATTCATGGTGATAAGTCAGATGAAGATAAAACCAAAACATCCTTGAAGGTTCCTAATGTGGTTTGTGTCTGGGTTTTGCTTCTAAAGATTATCTTAACTGTTAATTGATATCTTTATGAAACTTTGTACACACCTTAACCTTTTAGAGAGTTGTGCCTTTTGAAATGGGTTAATGAAGACGGGCATACACAATGCAGTGTGCTATGATGGAAATTTTGCACGGAGAGCGGTGCTATCGTCTACTCTTATGTCAAATTCCAACTGCCAAGGGATCTTTTAAATGCACGTTCCATCCGAACGACTAGGCAGCTGTCCTTGTCATTCCCTCCGTCCTGCACCACTAACAAGGGGAAACCATGCCAGAAAATCCCAATGAACTTTCTCGGCCAACACCGGGATTGAACCCATAACCTCCAGACTAGCGATCCAGCATCTTATTGTGAAGACCGAGTAGGCTGTAGTGCTGCTGTCTGGGCAAACTTTCCCTCATAGCACACTGTATGTCATATGCCCATCTTCATTTGCCCAGTCGGAGCAGGAACAGTAGGTTGTTAAACCCCATTTCATTTCACCTACTTTATAATCTGAACTATCATAATTCGGCTTATATGACCTACTGGATAATCTCAACTATTTTGTACCTACTGGATAATCAAAACTATCTGACCTACTGGATAATCGAAACGTATATACTGGCTAATCTAAGCTATCTGGCGAACTAGATTACATGAACTATCTGACCTACTGGATAATCTAAACCAATTACCCAGCATCTAATTATTACTATTGTAACTCCATACTGAGATAATTACAGCAATAATAGTCCTCTAACAAGGTGCTAAATACATATTACTCTAGACAGTATCTATCATCAATTCTATTGGTCTATTGTCATGTGATGGTATATACTGTCAACAGATCTGATTGGTCTATTGTTAAATGACAATATCTGTCAACTATTCTCATTGGCCTATGTAATTAGTAATTAAAGGAATACTAATGTGATTTCTGGGGGTTATCAAGTTTTCCTCAATGATGCTCCATTTTTTGGTTCGTTATTAAAGCCCCTAACTGCCCCTTAAACCTCTCACCCGCCATTAAAGGAATTTTGAATCCCATGCAAATTCCGATATTGTGAATGTTTAATTTTTAAGAAGATTATCAGTCCAAAAATGGTTCGAAACAATTAGTTTCAATGTGTCTGCCATACTTTTCTGTACCAGGGCTAATGAAAATGGGCCAATGAGAGAGAGAGAGAGTCATCAGGTTTCCTCCCACTGCTAAAGATCCCTATGCGCAAGCAAATTATTGAAATAGTCTTGTAATGACCTAGTTTGTGTTGAGTGGATGTTAAACCCCGTTTCTCTCCTCGATCTTGTTTCGTTTTGTTTTAAGTTTACACAAAACCGTATATACAACTGTAACATCTAATCAGCAATGGGTTTTTACCCCTCAAAATCTGTTTTTGAAAATCTCTCTCTCTCTCTCTCTCTGTAGAGTACATTCTAATACATGTTGTATTGTGTTGATAACCAAAATAGTACACCAACAACAGGTCAATATAACTCTGCAATTTCCGTATAAATACAAGTTCGTTAAAACTATATACACTATAGTACTGCAGTGAATCATTACCAACAGACCAATCAACTTTCAGTTTTAATGTCACCAAGGACAGTTGTTTTAAGGTCCGTACTTGGTCAATATTACATTGACTGAAATTAGTTGGAAGACATGATGTTTTATTGATCTGTGTGTAGAAGAAGCAACAATAGTTGTGTCTGTTTGTTTATTTTGACTTGTTCGTGTAAACCAAAATATTGTTATTTTTTTAAACAATGAAAACAAAGGGGGATAATTTTCTGTGTACCTTAGATATATGTAGTAGACATTTTGTAACACAAGGTCAAGACAATTTCCTGTCCCACCTCGTGAGTTTTCTCCGGGTCCTCCGGTTTCCTCCCACTGCTATAAAAGACCTCTACGTGCAAGCGAATTATTGAAATAAATTTGAACCATGTGTTAGTCCCGTAGTGACCTAGTTTGTGTTGAGTGGTTGAGTGGACGTTAAACCTCATCTCTCTCTCTCTCTCTCTCTCTCTCTCTTTCTCTCTCTCTCTCTCTCTCTCTCTCAAAACAATTTCATTTTTGATTCCTTGGGAATCTTTGGGATCTTGGTCTTTAACCTTGTGGTAGGCTGTGAGAAATGTTTTTTCAGGTTTTTGTTCTTAAAATTTCAAATTTTGAACCCAGGATTTAAGAATTTCGATTGTCTATTGTTGTATTTCTGTACCATTTTGACATATTATCTTCGATGGCAGTCTTGAAAACATAAAAATTTGAAGCCAAGATTTTTGAGAATTTTGATTGTCTATTTCCTTTTTTTTTTATTTCTGTACAGGTTTGACATATTTGCTTTGATTTCTTTCTTCTGTAGTTGATTGATCTCCGTTTGTTGATTTTCGGGGCTGAATTTTTGCAGGGACGGAGAATGAAATCCTGAGTAGACTGAAAGCCTTGATCTATGTGAAAGGGGGCAATGCTTCTCACCAGATATGGCTCACAGGACGTTGCTCTCGTGTGAGATCATGTGACATGTAGCAGCAAGCACCAGACGCAGACGTGCTGAATTTTTCGTCTGCTAACTTAAATTCTAAGTCTGTCAGCTTATTTGGAGAATTTTGTTTTTCAAGCTAAGAATTTATTGGAATTTTCAAACCTTTTTCGATTTGTCATTTTTTTCTTCTCAAATACATGTATAGGTATTTAGGTTATCCTGCGTAGAAGTACGTTGAAAGATGATTGTCGGTTGTCAAGGTCTTGGAAGAACATAGCTATTTTTAAAGTGGTGTTTAAAATTGCCTGAGTGCTTTTATTATTGGGGGGTTGGATGTCCGAATGGTTAGCACGTGCGTGCTGTATCATAAGGCCTGTCATTGAGTCAACTGGCGTGATTTCGAATCCCCAGTGACAAGGAGTAGGGTTGCCTGTCCAACCTCATGGGTTTTCTCCTGGACCTCCGGTTTCCTCCCACTGCTAAAGACCCCTACGCACAAGCGAATTCTTGAAATAAAATTAAACCATATGTTAGTCCCGAAATGACCTAGTTTGTGTCGAGTGGACTTAAACCCTCTCTATCTCTCTCTTTTTCTCTCTCTCTCTCTCTTTTTCTCTCTCTCGCTTTTATTATTAAAGATAAATCTGCCTCACGCAGGTCGTTTTTCTGGCTTCAAAATATTATATAAACTATTATTTAGACATTATTCACATGACAATAAAACCTATAATCAAAAACTTTAATAGTTTTCATATCTCGATTTCAAGTACATCCTGGATAAAATCTAAACCGAATAACCCTGGCTTACGAAGGAGCCGTCCCTTTAAATCATCAAATGCCACTGGAAGACAGAAGACAATAAGACGCTTCTATAATCTCTCTATTATCCAGTCTGTTAAATAACTATTGATAATTTGATTGAGAGAGTATTATAAGGAGGGTGGTACGGTGTTGTAATAGAATTAACGGATATCAAGCTGTTTATTTTACGGTTTATCTTGTAATCTCGTCTTTCAGAGGTACACTAAGGACAATGGGATAAAAAAAACCCACACAAACGATAACAGTCTTTATGTGAAAAAATAGCAGTTTTTATGTGAAAAAATAGCAGTTTTTATGTGAAGAAATAGCAGTTTTTATGTGAAGAAATAACAGTTATTATATGAATCCCCAAATATCAGTTTCAAACAATCTTAATATAAAGAATTTTCCCAATTTTTATGTAGGTTGATGCATTAAAAGATTTAAGAAATTAGGTTTGTTGGGATACATTAAATGAAGATTAGGTTACATCTTCACAATGGAACGTACTCAAGTGTATTCAACCTACATATATAAACTCATTGGAGTTGCCTTCCTAACCTCATGGCTTTTCTCTGGGTCTTCCAATCTCCCTACTACTGTTAAAGAGAGAGAGAGAGCGAAATGGGGTTTAACATCCACTCGTCACTAACGAGGTCATTTTGGGACTAACATATGATACAATTTTATATCAATAGTTTGCTTGAGCAGTGGAAGGAAACTGGAGGACCCGGAGAAAACCCCCAAGATTGGACAGGCGATTCTACGACAGACCTTATGATACAGCGTAGGCGCAATAACCATTCGGCCATCCACCCCCACCCCCCTACTGTTAAAAACCCATATGTGCAATTGAATTGAAATTGACAGATATACTAATTAAGTATAATAAAGTCCAGAATGATGTGTGTCCGAGCTGTGTACACATGCACTTTAAATAATAAGGTCTGTCATAGAGTCAAATGTTGTGACAAGGAGTAGGATTAGTTGCCTAACCTTGTGGAATTTCTCCTGGTTCTTCAGTTTCCTCCCTGTCTCTTCTGTTTAGTTTTCATTCTCAATGTTTGTACGTCTGTTTTAATGAGACGAATCCAGTCGTTGTATCAAGAAAACATGTTTATTTCATTCAATAATAATAATAATACATTATATATAATGCGCTCAATAATCCATCCATTTAAACATGGTCAAAGCACTACATTAAGGGAGACTATCTGTTTCTAATCTGGATAGTCAACTGGCGGGGTTTCGATTGCCCGGTTGTACGTGACAAGGAGTACGGTCACCCGTTCAACCTCTTGGGTTTTCTCCGGGTCCTCCGGTTTCCCCCCACCGCTAAAGACCCCTACATGTACGCGCAAGCGAATTATAGAAATAAAATTAAACCATATGTTAGTTCCGAAATGACCTAGTTTGTGTCGAGTGGACGTTAAACCCCATTTCTCTTTCTCTCTTTAATCTGGATAAGAGAGTTTAAACAAATGAATTTTTAGCCATGACTTTTTGTGAAAGTTTGAGATTCTCTAATGGTTATAAAACTGGCAACTGATTCCAAAGGTGCGGTACAGCAACACTGAAACCTTTAGTATCAAATTAAAGCAGACCTGCCCTTTCAATAAGGTGTTCCTGAATCCTATAAGACGTCCCTAAAAACAGTTATAATTTTTAAAATGATGCCCTGAATGAAATAACTATTTTATGAAATAACAAGTCAATCTGATTAAAACACAGATCCTATTTCGTTTCGTTTTTTTTGTTGTCATTACTTGTCTTTACTACACTAGGATCTGGAAGAGTTGTTATATTATCGGCGTTTTGGTTGAAGTGAGGGATAAGCCAATGAAACAGTCCATTACAGCGACTTCTTGGCATGCCATGCACGGAACTGTTGGTAAACCACTAGAAACGCTAACGCTGATTGATTAATCATTGTCTGACATCATAGGGTCAAAAACCGCTCTAATGACCCCTGACACAACCTTCCAGTACAACTTGTCAGATCTATATGTAGTGTAGGCCATCGAAAGTATAAAAAAACAAAATACTACCGTAAATATATCTTACAATACATTTGTTATATAAACCACAACCAAGAATTAAAATGAATAAATCAGATACTTTTCCCATTTCATCTAAAATAAAAAGTAAAGTCTAGACAAATTTTCCCTTTGATATTAAACTTTAACCTTAGTGGAAACTGTTTATTAAGCACAATGACAATTTGTTCCCATTTTTTGTGTTAAAAACTTGGTTGATTTCCTCAGTAAGTACTTAAGGTGTCGATTATATTTTTTACATGAACATGTGGTATGAATACAGAGAGAACATTACAGATTTACTTATATATAAACTGAAGATTTTGTAGACAAAACTCACCGCAGTCCTGTGAAGGCTGTAATAGATGTCAATTTAAATACATGTATCCTCAATTTTTTGTAGGAGTATAAATTATTACCATCCCTATTTGTCAATCTGTTAAACTCCTTATTTGGGATTAAATTTTCAAATTTTCTTGGATTCTTGGGCTAGTTCTTGGCAAGAACCCTATTGAAATTCAGAGATGCACGCGGATTTTTACAGTGTTACTATCCCTTTGTCCGAAACCTCAATGATGAAGAATTTTAGAGATTTGGTTTTATTACCAATTCTGGTTTTTATTACATCATACATGTAAGTGGAATTCTGAAAGCTAGGAATCAAGTTTGTGTATTGAACCATTAAACCCTTATTCATAATATATATAAAAATAGTATCAATTTATTCTTCCCCGTATTTATAATTCATAAAAAAAAAATAGTTTCAATATTTTCTTCCCCTTATTTATAATTCATAAAAAAAAGTATAATTCGTAAAAAAAAAATTATAAGTCGTAAAAAAAATTAGTATCAATTTCTGCTTCCATCAGTCAAACCAAGTTTATTCAGGTTCTACAACTTTATATTTCCTCGTTAAAATTGGCGACAAATTTATCTTAATAATCCAGGTAAAGAAATACCTGGTGGTTTATATTAGATAACCCAGCAGACAGACGCCACATGTCATTCGAGATAAAATCATTTGAAATAAGAGACAGTGATAGTAATTAGCCCCTTATATCACATGTGTATTGGGACTGTGGTTTTATATAGTCACATTTATTATGTACCGTATGTATCAGATGGTAAATGTATTCAGATTTTATCTCAGAACTCTTCAGCTCCATTATTTCATCTCAAGGTCTTTCAGTTATTGTTACTTTATATTCAGGTTAATTGGAGACCCGACCCCCCCCCCCCAAAGACTTTGATCAAAATCTTCTATTTGGTGTTTCCTGATATGCTCACATTTAATTTTAGACAGAAGGAGAGGACAGGAGGATAGTTAGCCAACTTCCCCAACACAGCAACACAATGGTATCAACCAACACAGCAACACAATATTATCAACCAACAACACGATAATATCAACCAACCATACAACATTATCAATCTACAACACGATAATATCCACCAACAATACAATGTCATCAACCTACGACACCATAATATCAACCAACAATACAATATTATCAACATTGCATACATCACAATAATATCAACCAACAACACAACAATATCAACCTACATCATGATAATATCAACCATCAAAATAACAATATCAACCTACAACACGCTAATATCGACCAACAACACAATGTCATCAACCAACAACACAATGTCATCAACCAACAACACAATGTCATTAACCAACAACTCAATAGCATCGACCCACAACACAATAGTATCACTCTGCAACCCGATAACATCATCCAACAATACAATAGCATCAACCCACAATACAATAGCATCAACCTACACAACATGATGGCATCAACCTTCAACACAATAACCTAGCATGGTTGTACATTGTTACCAATCCAATTGCGATATCCTGAATTAAATACTATAGTTATAAAACTAAAACTTTAATAATAAAGAAGCTATAACACATAATTTGTCAATCCATCATAATTAATTGCCATGACAGTGCAAAGAGCTTGATCGTTATTATATTTCCTTTCATGAAAATAAGGAATAACTTGGGTTTCTCATTACGTTTAAACTAAATTACCTATTGAGTCCGAACCTTAAATTTATTTGATATTGTTGTACCAGGATCAGATGTCTCCTAATAACACCTTTCTCAGACAGAAATGTCTGAATAAAAGACGACTTGATCCATATTTCTATAGCTTGGATTATCTAGTGAACTGAAAGTTAATCTTGTGTTTATAATCCAGTAGAATGTATTTGCTATGAGTTTTAACCATCATGTGTTGTTGAGAAACAGGAACTTTAGTAATTTTCTGTACATATGTATAAATACATCACATATGAATGATCCCTTGACAGTTGCAATTTGTGGAAGAGAAGGTAAAATCTTTGATGAAAGGCATCTACATACAGATACACTGCATAACTGGTTATCAAGCGATATTATTGTTGAAACCTGTTAATATTTTTAGAGAGAGATATGGGGTTTAATGTCCACTTGACACAAAACTATGTCATTTTGAGATTTACATATGGTTCAATTTTATTTCAATATTTTGCTTGCCATAGTGGTGTTTAGCAGTGGGAGGAAACTGGAGTACCCGGAGAAAAACCCACGAGGTTGGACAGGCGACCCTACTCCTTGTCACGTACAAGTGGAGAATTGAAACCAATGACAGATCTTCTGATACAATGCGCACAAGTTTATATTTTAAAGGAAATTGAAGCTTATTGACACTATTTAGTTGATACTAACCTCTAGTATACCAATTCTAACCAATTCATTTCAAAACGGGTCAAGAATTCTCCTCCCTCTTCATGACAGAATAAATGGGTTTAACCGTAAAAACCAGGTGTCTCTGAAAAAATCAAATAACTTCAATAAAGCTGATTCTAGAATAGTCATGCAATAACAAAAAATAATTTATTTCTGTCGACATGTTGAGTTTGATTAAATATTTATATCTTGGCGGTTGTTTGCTTAGGTTATAAATATTTACCCTGGGAAAGTTCTTACATATTTTATGATGACATATTTTATGTAAACATATCCTGATACCCATCTATGGATATAATCTTACTTTTAGTGCACAAGATCACCCAAATATACTGTAGGTAAAGCTAGACTAAATACAGTCCTTAGATGTAGTTAAAGCTAGATTAAATACAGTCCTTAGATCAGTTAAAGCTAGATTGTATATATATACAGTCCTTGGATCTAGTTAAAGCTAGATTGTATATATATACAGTCCTTGGATCTAGTTAAAGCTAGATTGTATATATATACAGTCCGTGGATCTAGTTAAAGCTAGATTGTATATATATATATACAGTCCTTGGGTCTAGTTAAAGCTAGATTGCATATAAACAGTCCTTGGATATGAAAGTAGTACTTGGTTTTATTCTGGGGCGAGGTGGGCAAATGGTCTAACACATGCACTATAGAACATAAGGTCTGTCATTGAGGCAAGTTGTGTGGTCTTGATTCCCAGCTTGTGAGCAACAAGTCTGTCCAGCCTCATGAGTTTTCTCTGGGTCCTCTGCTTTCCTCCCACTGCTAATATGTTAGTACTGAAATGACCCAGTTCATGTTGAGTGGACTTGTTTCGTTTCGTTTTAAGTTTACACAAAACTGTATACCACTCTAAGGACTGTAACATCTGATCTGCAATGAATTTTTACCGTCAAAATCTGCTTTCAAAACCATTCTCTCTCTCCTGCCCCTCTCCGAGTTGAAGCCTGAATTTGTATTGCTTGTGGTCTCAGATCAGATTTTCTGGTGAAAATAAAATGAATGCCAGAATTCCACTTCAAATCATTTGGCTTTAACTCTGTATTTCATGTTTTATGACAGAAGGGGGAGGAGCCAATCACTTTCAGAAGGGGGTGGAGCCAATCACTTTCCTGGCATCCTCCCACCGTTAATATAGTGGACAATGACCATTTATAATATTAAAGTCAGTGCTTATTGAGTTGTTTCTCTTTAATTTCAGGATAATTTGAATGTGTTTTTAAAGGCGTGTAAAAGCGAGTTTGGTTTATCGGAAACTCAGTTATTTGATCCAGCAGATTTAGAAGATTTAACACAACGTGCTATAGCCGAGTAAGTACTATTATAATAATATTAGTAAGTGTAGTAGCACCACACCCCCGAGAAATTTCATTGGGATTTTCCAATGTGGTTTCCCCTTGTCAAAGGTGTAGGACGGGGGGCCTGACAAGGACACTTGTCTAGTCTTTTGGATAGGAAAAAAAAACGAGACCCTGTGTACAGATGGATGTGCATGTAAAAGATCCCTTGCTACCTGGGCAAAATTTCCCTCACTGCACACTGTATGGTGTATGCCTGTCTTCATTAGCCCAGTCAGAGCAAAACAGTAAGATGTTAAACCCCCATTTCATTTCATTTTTCATTTTTAGGCCCCCCCCCCCCAAAAAAAAAACAAAACAACAAAACAAACAAAAACAAAACAATTACACAAGACAAACCTAAGGACAGGAAACTAAATATACACAAACACTGCAATCAACAAATGTATATATCAGATCAAGGTGAAGGTCTGGAAGATCATGACTAATACTTGATAGTCAAGTCTTATCAATATACATGTAGGTACATGATCAACACAGATATTCTATTTTAGGGTAATTTGTGGGGATATTGAGGAACTTTGAAGTTTTATCTGTACAATGATCATGTTTACAATACGATTAACGGCTGAATTGATTCATGTGAAGAATTTCCAAACAATGTCTGAACATTCTCCTCTCTCTTAGAGACGGTGATATATTTAATTAAATGATATGATTGACTTTGGAAATGCGATAAAAACAAGTATGAAAGTATTACATGGACCAGATAACGAGCGTACCTGTTCCTGGTCTAAATGGTTAGTGTGCGCGCGTTGTATCATAAGGTCTGTCATTGAGTCAACTGGCATGGTTTTGATTCCCTGGTTTTCTCCGGGTCCTCCGGTTTCCTACCACTGCTAAAGACCCTTATGCACAAGCGAATTATTGAAATAAAATTGAACCATATGTTAGTCCCGAAAAACTTAGTTTGTGTCAAGTGGACAAACTCTCTCTCTCTCTCTCTCTCTCTCTCTCTCTCTCTCTCTCATTAGTTGGTTGGTGCAGGAAAGTAGGGAATTGAAATCCCATTACATTTCATTTTCAAAGCTTATGTATTTTTGTAAATGTATAGTTGGGAGGCTTGAACATGTACATTATGTATTGTTTAATGGTCGAGTGCGAGACATTATGTAATATACTGATATTGTACAACTGCAATATCTGTATATTACGCAATATCTTGCACAAGACCATTAATTAAACAACTTAAATTACAGACAATATCCAGCACGTGCATTTAAATTAAATACGTCACATGCGTCCAATATTGCAACTAGTATAAATAATGTACGCTTGGCACATTGCTCCTACCAATATTTGAAATAATGATACACCAACATCAAAGGATGACATCACATCTGTATTTTAAATTCTTTGAAGAGATGTCATTGAAGTAACTGAATTATTTTGATAATACCATGAACCTGGAGAACGTCAAAGAAATATATTTAGTTTAAATCTAGTCAAGTGTTATATGAGAAGGGTGGGACACGTACATAGACTCATTCTCTTCTTTACTTAAAATTAAATGTTTTTTTTTATAAAATGTCAAATCATGTAATGGGCAAGTACATTAAACAAATACTAGATGTTGTTTTCACTTGTCAAGGGGGCCACCTGTCAGGTTGACAAACATACGCCTATATAGTTGTTTGGAACTTAAAAAAAAACAGAAGTTTTATCAGATGTTATTTTCACTTGTCAAGAGGTAGCGCCAATGAGGTTGACAAGTCACATCTGCTTAGTTGTTGGGTTTGTAAGAAAAACCCTGGAGGTTTCTCAGGTGTTGTTTTCACTTGTGTACACCAGAAGGTTCATTAGATGTTGTTTTCACTTGTAGAACTGGAGGTTTCGTTAGATGTTGTTTTCACTTGTACACCCGAAGGTTCATTAGATGTTGTTTTCACTTGTATATCCGAAGGTTCATTAGATGTTGTTTTCACTAGTGAAAGGTGGCACCTGTGTGGCTGACAAGTTATATGTGTCGAGGTGTTACCCTGGAGGTTCCTCAGCTGTTGTTTTCATTTATCGGAGGTGGCATCTGACTTGTAAAATGTGCCTAGTTGTTTGGAACGCACAAAAAAACTCGTTAGAAATCGGTGCAGAGTATGTAAGCATACATGCCACTGCCTGGCCAAAATTTTCCTTCCTTGTAATCATAGAAACACAAATTACCATATACACCCCATTCCAATTCTTTTGATGTTGAAGATGTTTATAGTTTTATAGTCTCTAAGAAACCTTTTTTGGGGGGTAAGGTCACTCTAACCAGGAAATGCGTGGTTTGATCCTGGTGTTGGGACAGGTCGAAATATTAAGGCCACTTGCAGATTTCGTCAAGGTGACTAGATGTAAAAGGGTTAGGGCATGTGATTGTTGCTGAAGATTGTGGGTTAGTGTTAGCACTATAACCCTGTTTACATCTCGTGAGTTTGACGTCATCTGCAGATGGCCGTAATATTTAGACCTAACCCTGGTTTTGAAAGAGAAAGTACCTTGGGATTTGTCAGGGAGGTTTCTCAATGAAAACGAAGGTCACATGTACAAAATTGTTTAATTTCTAGAATATCAGTAACAATATATCATTTAAATGTCAAGAAGGCATATTCCCTTTAAAAACATATTTTAAATATATTTTCTATAGAAGTAAAACTTTGTTGTTTTCAAGTAGGGAGAATAGAATTGAATATCTTGGTGGTAGGTCTGGTTGTAAGAATCGTGCACACTGGAAAATAATACAAAACACTTATTGTTAACAGTAGATTTAAACAGACCCAGGTGGTCCACGACCAGATTATCAAGGTCAAAGGTTATCAGGATTGGATTTGCTTCAATCATAATTCTTATTGGCATTCAGATCGTAAAAACATTCACAGATTTCAATGATTGTTTGAAGTTTTTAATGCATGCATTAAGAGAGATTTAAAGTACAAGTATGTTAATGCACTCTTATTAATCTAGAAGCATGAAATTACTCTGAGTAATTTTTTGTGGGGTGTTATCATTGATTTAAAGTTGAAAGGCCTGGTTCTGTTACCTCTGTGAAGGTCATCGTGCGATATGAAAATGGAATGAAATAGGGTTTAAAGTCCTACTGTTTTGCTCTGACTTGGCTTATAAAGATGGAACGTGGGATATCAAAATAGGGTATATTATCTGCGTCGCAGCTGTCCAAAGACATAATATTTTAAAACATAGGGCAATGTTCCTTTTGGAATTACAACTGATTAGTTTCTGTAATCCTCTCAGAGAATATTTATGTAGGTGATTATAAGACATGCTTTTGTTCCTTTTCTGGGGCGGGGTGGGGGTGGATGGCCGAATGGTTAGCATGTGCACGCTGCATCATAAAGTCTGCCATTGAGTCAACTGGCATGGTTTTGAATCCTTGGTTGTACGTTACAAGGAGTAGGGTCCCATGACCAACCTCGTGGGTCTTCTCCACGTCCTCCGTGTTCCTCCCACTGCTAAAGACCCCTACACGCAAACGAATTATTGAAATAAAATTGAACCATATGTTAGTCCCAAAATGACCTACTCTCTCTCTCTCTATTGACTTGTCCTTGTCCAGACAGAATCAGGTCATAATTATACTCTGTGACCTTCTGTGGTACTCCCTGATAACATCCATCACAAACCTACCAATTAAATTATTCATATTTAACAAGATGGTGAGATCATTGTCAACACAGCCCACCTGATATAAAAGGAGAACATCATGTTGTATGTAAATTGTGGATTAGAACAAACAAGAAGTCATCTGTGTATTATTTTAAGATGTAATTATAAGAATAAGATGATGTCATACAGGTTGTTGACCAATGGGGTGCAGGGGTGTTGACCAAAATTTGTTACAAAGCATCAATCTGTTTCACAGAGTATTACGAAAGTCTTCTAATATCTCTGTAAAAGATGATTGCCTACAACACATGACATCATATCACGCGGCGTCAATCATTGGCTCAATGGCGCATGCATTGTTTTTATAAGACGTTACTGATTCGAGCAGAATGGTGCCTTTTACTCATTTTAATACCCATTTACACCAAAATAGGAAATAATTGTTACCAACAAATACTTCAAACATCTTTATTTTTCTAATACATAAAAAAAATGTTTTAGAATTTAATTTGTCGGAGGAAAAAAGTTAATATTTGTGGCTCATTAAGTCACATCGATGTCCACCTTATCAGTGATTGTCACGGCCTAGCGACTATTCACTGCAGATCAGTGTGACTAAGCATGTCTTCTTCTGTTCAACTGTTTTGCTTCGCCTTTACCTTTCATAAAGGGGGGTTGGATGGCTGAATGGTTAGCGTGCACGCGCTGTATCATAAAGTCTGTCATTGAGTCGACTGGCGTGGTTTTGAATCCCTGGTTGTACGTGACAAGGAGTAGGGTCGTCTGTCCAACCTCGTGGGTTTTCTCCGGGTCCTCCGGTTTCCTCCCATTGCTAAAGACCCCTACGCGCAAGCGAATTATGTAAATAAAATCAAACTATATGTTAGTCCCGAAATGACCTAGTTTGTGTCAAGTGGATGTTAAACCCCATTTCTCTCTCTCTCTCTCACCTGTCATAAACATCTTGAATTAAAAATATTATCTAGAAATAATTAAGATAAATTTTGATAATTAAATATTTTGAACAGCAGATAATTAACATAATTTTTCATTCTTATGGTACATGTAATTTGATTGGCTTATTACAAGTTGACAGTAATCACTAGGTGTTGACGTTTTCCCATTAAACCCGGTTTTTATTGAGATACAAATTTATAGACCGACACATAATAAACTACATGTTTAGTTGTGCAACGAAAGAATGTCATCGCATTCCAATCTTATGATTCATTTACTTGTGTGTATTGAAGGCGCTGTGTCAATCTCATATTACATACATGTAAACAAGGTAAATGCACCACCTTTTAAATTCTTGACAGTTTTCTTTCGTAATTTAATTACAAATAAAAAAGAATAAATTCATGTAGGATGTCGCCTTTTTATTTTGGTGGGTAAAAATAAACATACATGTAATATTCACTTTAGTTAATTGAATTCTCATCCATCAAATGCACTCATCGTAAGTTTACACAACACCATATGTTTCTCTCTGTAGGTAAGTTTTAAAGATTTTAAAGTAGCTAAGTCCGTAACTCAATATCATCCAAAATCTTTGACATAGAAAACACAAATTTTTTTGCAATTAAAATCAGCATTGGTGTTGTGATCTTACCTGGAAAAGATGGGCTTCTGATATCCAATATTTAAGACAAAATAAACATTTTACCATCGTGTACCATAATGTGTTTCAGCGCTATTTGTAACAAGGTGCTCAAAGAATGAGGCTAGACATATTCCACAAGTCATGTCAAACGGTTATATCATGTTCTTATTTGGAGAGTATGCGCAATAAATAATATCGGTGTTGACTGGAATAACCAGACGCTAGAAACTGACTTGCAGTTGAGACTTCTGGCGTATTTCGCCGAACATAACTGATGACAATTCACAGTAAATCGGACACGATTGAATGTAAAACAGTTTATATAAAATCATATTACATTATTACGTGTTGCGACCCATTTTCGCCAATTTTTAGGTCCAAAATATTAGCGATTTAGCTCCTTTAAATTAAATTTGATTTTGACTGAACTCTTTTTGTACAGGTTAGGAGAATTTGGCCAAGGCATATAACTCTCATATACATGTAGATCCATCAGATAACAAATAAATTTATAATTGTCCCCCGCCTTTCGAAGAAAGCAGGGGACTATTAAAATGGGTTCGTCCGTCTGTCTGTCCGTCTGTCTGTCCGTCTGTCCGTCCGTCTGTCTGTCCGTCACACTTTTTGGGACACAATAACTCTCTTCCTAATTGAGCTAGAATGTTCAAACTTGGTGTATGTGTTTATTAGGTCAATGCCTTGATGGAGTTCGAAGATGAGCATTTTCCGCTTAGGGTAAGCAGAGATAAGCAATTTGATTGGTCGATGCTTTGGGACACGATAACTCTCTTCCTAATTGGGCTAGAATGTTCAAACTTGGTGTATGTGTTGATTAGGTCAATGCCTTGATGGAGTTCGAAGATGAGCATTTTCCGCTTAGGGTAAGCAGAGATAAGCAATTTGATTGGTTGATGCTTTGGGACACGATAACTTTTAATTGAGCTAGAATGTTCAAACTTGGTGTATGTGTTTATTAGGTCAATGCCTTGATGGAGTTCGAAGATGAGCATTTTCCGCTTAGGGTAAGCAGAGATAAGCAATTTGATTGGTTGATACTTTGGGGCACGATAACTCTCTTCCTAATTGAGCTAGAATGTTCAAACTTGGTGTATGTGTTGATTAGGTCAATGCCTTGATGGAGTTCGAAGATGAGCATTTTCCGCTTAGGGTAAGCAGAGATAAGCAATTTGATTGGTTGATGCTTTGGGACACGATAACTTTAGTTCTAATTAAGTGAGATTGATGAAACTTGGTGTATAGTTTCATTACAGTAATACCTTGACTAAGTTTGATAATGAGCATTTTCTGCTCAGGGTAAGCAGCAATTTGATTGGTTGATACTTTGGGGCACGATAACTCTCTTCCTAATTGAGCTAGAATGTTCAAACTTGGTGTATGTGTTGATTAGGTCAATGCCTTGATGGAGTTCGAAGATGAGCATTTTCCGCTTAGGGTAAACAGAGATAAGCAATTTGATTGGTTGATGCTTTGGGACACGATAACTTTAGTTCTAATTAAGTGAGATTGATGAAACTTGGTGTATAGTTTCATTACAGTAATACCTTGACTAAGTTTGATAATGAGCATTTTCTGCTCAGGGTAAGCAGAGCGATACGCAATTTGATTGGTCGAGACTTTGGAAAACAATAACTCTCCTACTTTGATTGTTAGACTATAAGTAAAGATATACTGTTTGATTGTTCAATCCTTTGTAAAAGATAATTTGTGATAAATTTATATGTGTCCTCTAATTATTTTCCTATTTCGGCGGGGGACATCAGCCTCACTGTTGGCTTATTCTTTGTAGAGTTACACTTAAGTCTGCTACATTAATTCTATTGAAAATTTTATTAGCATCATGTAGAATTTATAATAATATTTGGCTTCCAATATTTGATAATTGCAAGGGATTCCTATTTCGCTCAAATCACGCACGCTCAGGGACTTTATATTAAAATACAATATTGATGATATGCTTATTTAAAGTTTCGGTTCTTGTTTAAATTCTTCTGTATTATTTCTCAATTCTATTTGAAATAGAATTTTGTTTGGAATATGTGACTATAAATTGAAAGTAGTTATTCAAAGTTTCCAATTTTGTGTAAATTCTTCTGTAATATCTCCGAATTCTATTTTAAAATAGAATTTTGTTTGGAATGTGAGTAACTTGATATTAGTTTTTCAAAATTTCGTTTTTTGTGTAAATTTTTCTGTAGTATTTCTCAATTCTATAATTTTTAAAAGAATTTTATTGGAATGTGACTATAAATTGAAAGTAGTTTACAAGTGTAATAGAATTCTATGTAAAGATGTCTTCAAGTGACGTCAGTTTTCAACACAATGCTGTTTCATGGCTGGTTTTAAGATTTTTCGTGTTGACTCAAACCCACTTTAAGGGGGCGCAAACTCTGTTTATAACCTGACAATGTTTACGATTGGCTACTCTTTACCACCCAATGACAACATTTCTTACAACTATAACAAGGACCATGAATTATTCAATGTAAGAAATTTTTAGTATTTCGTAGAAATGATGATGACATTGTTGGTCTCGGTATTATAATCATATGCAGTGCAACTTCCCACACAACCCTTTACTTCCTTTGGGTCATCCATTTGCTAACTTAAGTAGCATTAATGGGCAGTTCAGAATCATTTGACCCCACCCCAAACAAACCATTAGATTCCTGATAATAGACCCTTTAACATTGTTATTCAATTTACCGATTTAAAGGCATGGCTATTTTAAGATATTATTTTGTAAAGAGGGATCTCTTTGAGAGAGAGAGAGGGAGAGAAATGGGGTTTAAAGTCCACTTGACACAAACTAGGTCATTTCGGGACTAACATATGGTTTAACTTTATTTCAATAATTGGCTTGCGCGTAGGGGTCTTTAGCAGTGGGAGGAAACCGGAGGACCCGGAGAAAACCCATGAGGTTGGACAGGCGACCCTACTCCTTGCCACGTACAACCGGGGATTCGAAACCACGCCAGTTGACTCAGTGACAGACTTTATGGTACAGCGCGCACGTGCTAACCATTCAGCCATCCAACCCCCCTGGATCTCTTTGAAATCTTAATGACAACATTCATCCAAATACTAACTTGGGGATTGTATGGCGTTTTCTGGGTGCCTCATTTGTTTGAACTGTATTTTAATCTAGAAATGACCTGGTTTTGTCAAGTGGAAGTTAAACCCCATTAGGATGATTATACTGATAAATTGTGTTGAATAAGAGAAATATCTCCTAACAATATTGATATTGATATAAAGCCATCATTTGGCAAGATGTGTCGAGTCTGGTATTAAATACCCTCTTGTATTGTAATAGATACTCAACGATATTTACACGGTCACAAGTCAATCATGAAGGGTTTTACGAATGATACCATAATCCTCCAACATAATATGGTGGAATTGTGATCTTGTTGAATTGTCCATACGAATGTACAACAAATATATGTATACTCTGTGGTTTGTTTAATGGGAAGTGGTATCGGGTGTTCTATGCACGGGTGTCGCAGTGGCTCTGTATCGAGTCTGCTGTGTTGTAGTTCTTCATAATTTATTATGGTGGCAATGCATCAATACAACCAGAATAATTTGTAGTTATTAATCAGTTTTAATCATACAGAATGTTAAATATTTATATCAATTTAAAGCATGGGCGGGTGGCCGAATGGTTAGCGCATGTGCATTGCATCATAAAGTCTGTCGTTGAGTCAAGTGACATAGTTTCAGTTCAGTGACAAGGAGTAGGGTCGCCTGTCCAGCCTCTGGGGATTTCTCCGGGCTGCACGGGCTGTGCCCATTACTCCGGAAGTGGTAAGCCATTGTCACCAGGCCTACATGTAAGTTACTCCACAGTCTAAGCTACCCCTATACACCAAATAACAGCCCTAGTATAGCCACCAACCCTCAACAGACAGACAGACAGACAGATAAACAAACGACAGTCACAAATATTAGTAGAGATAATAATACTTTAAACAATTGTTACATTGTTTATGATTGGATAACGATCTGAAGCTTTCTCTCACAACCTCCGAGTATTGTTTAGTAACGTACGAAACCCAAGCAGAAAACCGTTACTAGTGGCCCTGTTCAGGTAGATTTTCATTTCATGATCATATTTCAGTTTTGCACATACTATTATTATTCTATCTCGGTGACCTAAATATCAAACAATACAAATGTTTGCTTTCTGCAGATTTTGACAGTAAGAAGTAAGTTTATGAATATAAATTAGAAAGTAAGAAGATATGAGATATATTATGTTTTTGTTACATTGGTAGGTGTGTATAGATAGTAGGTCATGTCACACAAACCTTCAAATTTCAATATATGTAAAGTAACAATACATGATTTGCATTTATCAGAAAATGGGGGGTATCGATTCCCCGGTTGTACATGACAAGGAGTAGGGTCACCTGTTCTACCTGGTAGGTTAATCCCCATTTCTCTCTCTCTTTCTTATCAGAAAATATAAAATTTATCATGGCTTAAACATACATGTACATTATGCAAGAGCTGAATCTGCCTATTGCAGGTCTTTCTTTAGGCCTTAAATGTTATAAAAACTATTAGAAATTTATTAACATGACAAGACCATGATCATCTCTCGATGTCATAGATAGCCTGTGGTATATTTAGTGGATTTGAAAACGTTTTGTGATAGATAATGTAATGTAGAAATGGATAACTGAGGCTTTGTTTATTATTGTACCAAATAATTGTCTAAAATTGAATTGCTAATATCTTGGTTGAGAGTGAGCAATTTGACTATTTCAGAATATTCCCTTTTCATTATCTATTTGTTAACTATCAGCTCTTTATCAAATCTTACTGCCTCTTTAATCAAAGCTAATATATACTTGTTACAAGTGTAGGACAGAGGACCTGGCAACAAGCTGTGTCTAGTCATACATATTGCCGTGCACATAAAAGAACCCTTGATGGAATTCGAAATAATATATGTGTAGTGGTTTTGTCTAGGCAAAATTTCCCTCTCAGCGCACTGTAAAGCCTATTCCCACTGTACAGCGTATTCCCACCTCCATTAGCCCAGTTGGTGCAGAACAACGGCTCTTTTATGTGCACGCCAATATGTACGCAGGACCTCAGTTTTTCGTTCCATCCGAACGACTATATGTTGTCCCTTTCTCTGCACAAATGCCAAGGGGTACCCTGCCTAAAAATCAGAGAGAGAGAGATATGGGGTTTAACCTCCGCTCGACACAAAGCAGGTCATTTCGGGACTAATCCAGAAAATCCTGATTCACTTTCTCGGCTAATACCAGCATCAGGATAGAACATGTGACCTACAGGTTAGCAAGCCAGTGTTTTACTCACTTAGCCACCGTGGCTCCTCTGCCGTAACAGGCTTTAGTGTGCTGTGAGGTAATTTTTGCCTGTGGACAGTGATGTCACCCCTCCCCTCCCCCTTCATCAAATTCTATGGATCCTCCAGGTTCGTGAGCCGATGTCTTACTTATTCTCAGCCACCTCGGCTCCTAAATTTAATGTAAGGCCATGCAGTGTTTAGGTTGATGATCAGGTGTGGTAATATTGACATCAAAAGGTGTACTACAGTATACAATCTCAGGTGTGACTTGTCTATTGTATTACAAATATAAAAAACGGCATTTGATTAAAGATTTCGTGAAGGTGTTGACAAGATATTCTCAGGTGTTCACTGTAATTTAATCAACATCTAATAAAAAAAAAAACGTTTTGAATATTTAACAGGCTGATCATATTAAATCATTGACAGGTTTGTCCTGAAAAGGAATTTGCTTATATAGGTAAAACAAAATGCATTTTCTTTTTGTGAAGTATAGGTGGGTTGTCAATTTTTTCAATGTCATCAAGATTTGAAATTTATGAATTTAATTATCTTTGATTTTTTTTAAAGATTAAGATAAGATATTTCTAGTTTGTTTGTTGGTGGTGCCTAATGACTGCTTCCGATGAGGGTGGTATTTCTTTCATTAGAGTTATTAAAAAAGCCATCAATAATAAAGAATCATTGACCTTATTCACGTAAACTTGCACAAAAATATTTGTAGAATGCAGTCTTTTGATTGACTAAGTGCTAAATTTTTTTACAAAGACTTTGACTTCAGTCAGTAAGATTATAAATCGTCAAAATCTTTTAGTTTATCTTTTCATGAATTAGACCGCTGAGTTTTGAATTGAGTTTTAGAAGTCGACTGGGGATTAGAAAATGGGCTGAATTTGATTGAAAGACTACTGTCTAATTCTACACTTGGTGATCTCTTTCTGATTTTTCAGATCAGCTACTTTTAAATTCATTTTATCATCTTTAAAATTAATCTTATCAACTTTCAATTCATTTTATCAACTTTAAAATTAATTTTATCAATTTTAATATTCATTTTATCAACTTTAATATTCATTTTATCAACTTCATCAACTTTAAAATTCATTTAATCATTGCTGGATATAGATTAGAGAAGTCGTTTAGTGGAAATGTCCCGTGATAATTTTATGTTCCATAGAATTGTATCCTGTGTACAGAGAGAACTGGGCCCTTATTCACGAAAACTTAAACTAAGTTATAACCGAAATTTTAAGAAATACTGCAACTTCATTGGATATATGCAAATTGATTTTGACTTGTCAGCCAATCGAATTGCAGTATTTCTTAAAATTTCGATTGTATCTTAGTTTAAGTTTTCGTGAATAAAGGCCCTGGATGATAATGCATGTGTCAAACAATAAAATTAAAAGAATCTACTCGAACTACATGTAGGTGTTAAAATGGTCGTATTGTACCAATTAATCAGAGTTTTTATAAAGGTGTTAAAAATAACATTGATTAAAACATTACTCAATATTTCTTCTATTGGTTTACATGTCCATATGAATTGATTTCAATTAGCAATTTGTTATAATGTTTATTTACCTGAGAGATTTAGATAATGTAATTAGTATTTTGTTATCATGACTATTTACCTGAGAGATTTAGATAATGCAATGTTGTATTCAGATGCTACACCTTAAATCACAACCAGAGATATACAGTAGGTCCTAGAGTGGACATGTGTTTGATTTATTCAGAAAATGTATCATTTTACCTTGTAAATAATTCCTATGTAATTGCTGCTACACTTTGAGAGATATAGGTCTAGAGAGGACGTGTGTTTGATTTATTCAGAAACCTTGTAAAACTATAGGTAAATAAGATCATTCAGTCACACCTTTAAAGGTAAAGTTTTTGTTTTGATTTATTCAATGGGATTGTTAAAATCTTAAAGCATTTGATGGATTTTGAATCCCTACGTACTGGGTGACACAAAAAAAGCGTTCATCACCTAAACTTGGTCGACGAAGAGGGGTCGTCAGGGACCTCCAGTGGTTCCAGCAGGATTGTGCCACCCCCCACACCTCAAACGAATCATTGGCATGGCTACAGCAGCGTTTCCCTGACCGACTGATCAGCTGCAGGTGTGACCCGGTGTGGTCGCCGCATTCACCGGACTTGAACGCCCCAGATTTTTACCTGTGGGGATACCTTAAGGACAGGGTGTATGGCAACAACCCCCAGACTATCCCTGATCTGAAGGCAGCAATCACAGCAGCAATAAAAGTGATCCCAAGGGAAGAATGTGGGAAGGTCATCGAGAACTTTGCCCGCCAGATCCAAATGTGCTTGCAGCACCGGGGAGCTCATTTAGAGCACATTTTTTGAGCGCCAGTTAAACAAAGAGTTTTTGTGGTACAGACTGGAAACTTTGGAGATGTCTGTGACATAGACTTAACCTAATGTAGCTGAATTTT
Organism: Patella vulgata; assembly: GCF_932274485.2. NCBI lineage: Eukaryota > Metazoa > Mollusca > Gastropoda > Patellidae > Patella > Patella vulgata. The sequence continues at coordinate 10,851,833 of NC_065886.2, read as the reverse complement.
TGTGTTAATCTAAATATCATTTTGGAAGTTATTCGATTTTTATTGATGAACGTTTTTTTTGTGTCACCCTGTACATTAATGTGAAGTAGGATTTTTAAAGGAATATCAGTTAAAAAATGATTTTGTTCTATTCAGTATTTACGAAGGTAAGATGAATTGAAAATTTGTCTACATGTACATTCAGTGTATAACCTGGAAATGATATACATATATGACATAGAGGGGGTTGGATGGCCGAATGGTTAGCATGTGTGCTCTGTATCATAAGGTCTGTCATTGAGTCAACTGGCATGGTTTCGACTCCCCAGTTGTACGTGACAAGGAGTAGGGTCGTCTGTCAAACCTCATGGGTTTTCTCCCGGCGTCCTCCAGTTTCCTCCCACTGCTAAAGACCCCTATGTGCAAGCAAATTATTGAAACATAATTGAACCATATGTTAGTCTCGAAATGACCTAGGTTGTGTCAAGTGGATGTTAAAACCCCATTTCTCTCTCTGTCTCTCTCATATATGATATAGTCAAGCAAGCACCCACCTGTAAGTTTGGGTTAAAATCTTTTCATTAGTCTTTTTATAATCTGATAAAATCCATCTTGGGATATTACCTAGGGTTGATTTTAAGAGAATGAAATCTGTCAATGTGCAATATTGTAATCTCAGCCATTCCATCAAGCTAGGATTGTTTCATCTGACATTACATCTGACATTTAATTAATTATTTACTTATAACAAAGATAGTTTTCCCATACCTTCTTTGATTAAAAACTTTTATAGTCTGTTTCCGTAAAAGCCAGTTATTATTTATTTGTTTAGTTCTGCCAAATGAATTTCCTACATATTAAATCATGTAAACTGATGCTGCCACGCCACATTTCTGTTTTAATTTTTCATGGCTGAACTCAAATTCATTATTTAACATCTGATTAAAGCTCCATTAGGTAAGATTAGATAAAGAGCTGACAGTTCTCACTATCATAGTTAAAAAAAAAATAGATAATGAAAAGAGAATATGCTGAAAATTTCCGTCAAATTATTTCGCTCTGCAAGATATTAGCGATTCAATTATAGGGTAGCGTCGATTATCATTAAACTACCATTATTATGATAATAAACAAAGTCTTGATTATCCATTTTTACGGTTATTTCATCCACCACACAACGTATTCGCAATCAAGAGTTGATTATGGTCTTAGCAAGTTAATTAATGTCTAATTTAGATAATATTTCCGGCCTAAATAAAGACCAGTAATAGACAGATTTAGCTCCTGCATAATGTAGGTTTAATAAAACAAAACAAAATATGGATGCTAGAGAATCTCTTGGCTTGGATTCAATTGGATTACAAAAAAGACCCAGCGATGTATCAACGCTTTATTTCTCTGAAATTTCTCTAAGATTTGAATAGACCCTTCTCCTTTAAGTATTTGACATTTTGTAAGTTGAATTGTTTGAAAAAAAAGGTAGATTCTCTAAACATCATTAATTAATGAAATTCTTTAGTGACATTGACACACTGATTGCATGAACCAAGTGGAATGTTAATAATAATAAAAAAAAAACTTTTGTAAGGGAACATTTTTCATTGCAGTATTAAATGTAATTAGAGGGTAATTAAAATTTATTCTCCGAGGCCTGTCTAAAAATGTGTAGTTAATTATCAAATTAACAGTTTAAAAAAATTGATATAAATGATTCAGAATTAAATTATGTTTTGATTGCGTTCTTGGTGATGAGTTGGAACAAGAAAGGTTTTCTTCGAACTCGTGAGTATATTGGTGTTATTTAAAAACAGGGGATTGGCATGGTTTGATTCCCCGGTTGTGCGTGACAAGCAGTAGGGTTGCCTATCCAACTTTGTGGGTTTCTCCGGGTCCTCCGGTTTCCTCTCACTGCTAAAGGACCCTTATGTGCAAGCAAATTATTGAAATAAAATTGAACCATATGTCACTCCCGAAATGGCCTAGTTTGTGTCGAGTGGACATTAAACCACCTCTCCTCTCCTGTCTCTGGCTCTCTAAAAACGGTGTGTACAAGTATCAAATATTTGATGTTACTATTTTATGTTACTTTCATCAAAGAATTTTGTATGTAGGTGGGTGACCGAAGAATTTTCCATGTAAAAGTGGGTGATGATGTCCTAACCCCAGCAACAAACCTGGCCACAAAATATTTTCTGAAATGAAATGAAATGGGGTTTAACGTCCTACTGTTCTGCTCCTATACTGGGCTAATGAAGACGGGCGAGGAGTAAAATTTTGCCCATTCCAATGTTTACACGGGACCTAGACAGCTGTCCTTGTCAGGCCCTCCGTTCTGCACCAGTGACAAGGGGAAACCATGTCGGAAAATCGGGATGATCTTTCTCGGCCACCTGACATCCAGGCTAGCGAGCTAGCGTCTTAACCACCTAGCCACTGTGGCTCCCCAAAATATTTACTGTGATATTTGTTTTTATTTACATGTATAAAGACATTTCTGTGATATTGTTTTAATTTGTCTCGATAGATTCACCATATGTTTGGAGCAATATAGCCCGGTTGGAGCTAACGTGCCATAAATCTATTTCATTCATTAATTTCTGGACATAAGGCACATTTCACAGACTTTGTCAATTACAAATTATAACACACTGAAGCCCAGAGTTAAGGCACCTGTCACTTTGTTTAAATTATTAAACAACCTATGTGATAATTTGTACCTGACAATGTCTCTGACAGGTGCCTTATGTCTAGTCTTGTCCTGCTATAAAGTTTGTATCAGGTTGTTGCAACTGACATTAATTGCATGTGATGACATTTTCTTCTGGAAAACAAATTTACGTCTTTTAAAAATATACATGCGCAATATGGGAGTATGTAACTCTCGTTGAAAGTTACAATAGACATTAATCGCATATGATGACATCTGCCTCTGTAAAAAATATGAATATGGAAATAATATGACTCTCGATGAAATAACAATTGACATTAATGACATGTAATTAAATTTCTTTCCGTTAGAATTTTACAGTGATGGATTTCAATTTCCGAATGTAATAATTAATGATTCTATTTATTGTTTGAGTCATCATTTCTTACGTTACTCTTCAAAGAAACATGTTTTATATATATAAAAATATGTTAATTATCTAAATAAGCTATTGTTGTTTATTTCTCCAGGCGGTAGAATTATTCTCTTTATATCACGATTGCGTAAGTTTTATAATTAGAAGAGAATGTGGTTTTGTCAAGTTTTAATGGTCAGGAATTTTTACCTTACCGCCCATCGCTGTATAAGTACCTGAAATAAATGTCTTTACAGAATAAAACTATCAGAATGTATTTATATATATTGTGGCATGTTTTAATGATCAGGAATTTTTAACTTACCGCCCATAGCTTTATAGTACCTGAAATGTCTTTACAGAATAAAACTATATCAGAATGTATTTATATATTGTGACAAGTTTTAATGATAAAGAATTTTTAACTTACCTGCCCAAAGCTTTATCAAAGTACCTGAAATGTCTATACATAATGTATTTATATTGTGACATTGCTTGATTACTTCAGAAAAATCTATTTTTAAAGTAGCTAAGTCTCTTACTCAATATCACCCAAAATCTTCGACATTGAAAACACGATTTATTTGTCGGTTTAAATCAACATTAATGTTGTGATCTTAACGGGAAAAGATGGCCTTCTGATATCCAATATTTAAGACAAAATAAACATTTTACGATTGGTACACGAATCGTGTACCATAATGTGTTTCAGCGCTATTTGTAATAAGGGACTCAAAAAAGGAGGCTAGGCATATTCCACAAGTCATGTCAAACGGTGACGCTATATTCTTATCTGGAGAGCATGCCCTATAAATACTATCGGCGTAGACTGGAATAACCAGAAGCTAGAGATTGAAATTCGATTGAGAATACTGGGGTATTTCGCCGAACCTAACTGATTAAAAATTACAGTAAAAACGGAAATGATTGAATGTAAATCAATTTATATACATTCATATTACATTATTGTATGCGTTGCGACCCATTTGTGTCAATTTCTAGGTCCCAAATATTAGCGACTTAGCTCCTTTAAGTTCTTCAGGTTCTGGGTGGCTTGGGTGGCAGTATGGTTAGCGCAAGTGCATTGGTTCATAAGGTATACCATTGAGCCAAGTAACATGTTTTCGATTCCGTTTGTATGTGACATGAAGCAGGGTTGCCTGTCCAATCTGGTGCATTTTCTCCAGGTCCTCCGATTTCCTCCCACTGCTAAAGACCCCTACACACAAGTGAATTATTGAACCATATGTTAGTCCCGAAATGACCTAGTTTGTGTTGGGTTATACACACAGTATATATAGATAATAGCTCATATTTCTGTATCTCGGAATGTTTATGTCAACTCGTAAATAAAGATCTAGTTTAGGATGTTATAAATAATGAGAATATGAATATTAAATGGGGTATGTTAAAAAGTCTTGAAGCAAATTGACAGGATTATATCTGTCATCAAATTGCCATTATCTACATGGTTTATGTTATACTTATAAACACCAACTACTTTATTTATGGCGGAAAACGTGATAACAACAAAACAATTTATATCACAGAGTTATTTTTATTGCCGTTAATTTATCGGGCATCATTACTTCATTTGATGAGAATTGTGGGTATTGAACTCGAAAGTTGAAAATGATATATGAAACGGTAAAATACTGTACGTGGTTGTGATAATGGTTTGAGACAGAATTTTTCGTGTGAGTGAAATGTTTTCATCATTTTAAGACTAACAGATTGTATTTTTTAATCTATAATTTTAGAGAGAGAGAGAGAAATAGGGTTTAACGTAAACTTGACACATGATTCAGTTTTATTTCAATAATTCGCTTGCGTGTTGGGGTCTTTAACAGTGTAAGGAAACCAGAGAACCCTTCTTGTCACTTACATGTACACCTGGGGAATCAAAACCATGCCAGTTGATTCGATGATGGACCTTATGGTACAACGCACATGCGTTAACCGTTCAGCCATCCAACCCCTATAATGTTAGATTTTCATAATGATAAATAATGAAAATGATATTCAATCTATTAGGGAATACTCTAGGCGCTAGAAAAAGTTCTTACTTTTGATTGTTAATGATAGTGACTGAATAGCCAAGTTTTATTCACATGCAAAAGAGGAAAAATTTACTCTGGCAGCATTATTTCTGACTAGTGAAGTGTGTACACCAATGGACTTCAAATTTTTGTCCCATCAGATAAACTAGGCAAAGCTTTTTTTTCAGTCCCAACATTCTAGTCAGAGTCAAAATCTGCAATGGACCCTTTAATTTGGATCTACAGGAATTGACATAAATGTGATTAAGGATTGTAGATCATCGATTATGGAATCCTTAACTCTGTCCATATTTATCGTACTTTATGAAATATGTTCAACAGGATATTTTTGAATTGTATATTTTACCAGAAATAAAATCATTAGGCAAATCCAGTTTCATGATCTTGGAGGTTAGTTTGAGCAAGGAAACTTGCTGCTGCCTTGTCAAGATTCTTTGTTTTAATTGAAATATTAAGTTAAGTTGGGCTTTCTTCAGTTCACTGTTCTTTGTGTTCATTTTAACATCAAAGTTTTTACGAGAGGAAATATGTCGACCCCAGTAAGTCATCATAGATAGTGTGAGCAAGGGAACTTGCTGCTGCTGCTGCTTTGTCAAGATTCTCCATTTCAATTAATATTTGAAATTAAGCCTTCTGCAGTTCACTTTATGTGCATTTTAATGTCAAAGTTTTTACAAGAGGAAATACCTGAACCCTAATAAATCATCACATATCGACTGTCTGACTATATATTGCCATTAAATTACGTAAAACTATGTACAAACAATGTCTTATCAAATTGCATAAAAAATACTCTCTATGGAAAATATGTCATCTTATGTTTATTGAAAGTAATTTGTCACTTGCTTGGCTTTGGGTCCTAGTTGCCTAAATACCTTGAGCGACTATATATATATCTCTGTTTAGCTGTGTTTATTGAAAGTAATTTGTCACTTGCCCAGGGTTCCGTCGGGTCCTAGTTGTCTATATCTACCTTGAGTGACTCTATATACACCTCTCTGTATAGGTACGCTAAGGAGTTTTATTCAATAGACAACCTTAATAACTTTATAATGTTTAAAATAAGGTCATAGATACACTATTAGGTGAGGCCTGTTACGGATTAAGACACATACTGTGTGCTGACTCGAACACTTTAGTTATTGAGTTTAGACGAAGCAAGATGTTTATTTGAGTTTGTTTTGGCCGAGATCTGGGGACTTATTTTTAATTCTCTGTGTTTTTACTGGAGTTTGTACAATTATAGTAGTGAGTTTTTTTTCACGTTGAAAAGGTAACATATATATTTATTTATTGTTTGTTTGGATAAAAATATTAAAAGTTATTTTTTGTGTTCATTGAAAAATTGATTTTTTTTACCTGAAGCTAAAAGTGTATTATATCTGTATCTATACCAAATACATAAATCTCATGATTTAGGTTGAAATATGTTCTAATTTAAAATTAAATGAACAGTTATCATTTCTATGAAAGATATATTTTATTTTTTTTATTAATTTTCTTTTCTTAGAGTTGTAAAGAGTAGCCGGGGGGTTGGATCGCCGAATGCTTAGTGCGTTCGCACTATATCCTAAGGTCTGTCATTGAGGAAACCGGAGGACCCGAAGACAACCCACAAGGTTGAACAGGCGACCCTACTCCTTGTCATGTACAACCGGGGAATCTAAACCTCGTCAGTTGACTCAATGACAGACCTTATGATACAACGTGCACACGCTAACCATTCAGCCATCTAGCCCCCTCTGAATGCATTCAAGCAAGTCACCCAAAAAATTTAATAATTGTTCTTCCTTAAAAATTCATAGTTTTACTCTTTAAGGAGACATAACTTTTTTATTTTTCCTGGTAATCAAACAATAACGTTTAGACTTGTAACTTGTGTAAAAAGATATCTTAGTCGTCTGGTTAAAAATCATGTAGAGGTGCAACCAAACAAGCAAAACAACTGTTTAATGTTTATGTAGATTTTTTTTTGTTTGTAAACATCTTTTACCTTATTTAGAAGTAATCATTGACAATAACTTGTTATACCCCATCCCATCCCACATGTTAAAGTGGATTTAAATGAGAGGGAGAGATAAATGGGGTTTAATGTCCACTTGACACATACCAGGTCATTTTGGGACTAACATACGGTTCAATTTTATCTCAATAATTTGCTTGCGTGTAGGGGTTTTTAGCAGTGGGAGGAAACAGGAGGACCCGGAGAAAACCCATGAGAATGGACAAGCAACCCTACTCCTTGTCACGTACAACCGAGGAATCGAGAAAGTGAATTTAAAGAATATGCCTTAGTTCACACAAAATAAAAATTGTAAACAAATATTATAAAGGAGTGGAGTTTGACATTCTGTCAACACATTTATTGTTTATTCTGAGACTAACATATGGTTATTGTTTTGCTATACTCATGTATGCAGTGATAGGGAATAGAATTTTGCCCGGACTGTGGCGTTTCTGCCTATTCTTCATCAAATTCTAACTTCTGAGGGTTCTTTGACATGCACACCAATATGTACACAGGTGAACCTTGATTTTTTTTGGGGGGGGGGGGATGGCTGAATGGTTAGCATGTGCGCGCTGTATCATAAAGTCTGTCATTGAGTCAGCTGGCATGGTTTCGATTCCCCGATTGTACGTGACAAGGAGTAGGGTCGCCTGTCCATCCCTGTGGGTTTTCTCCTGGTCCTCCGGATTCCTCCCACTACTTAAGACCCATACGTGCAAGCGAATTATTGCGATAAAAGTAAACCGTATGTTTGTCCCAAAATGACCTGGTTTGTGTTGAGTGGACGTTAAACCCCATTTCTCTCTCTCTTGATTTTTTGTCCCATCCTAACCACTATGCTACACGTTTGAAACTAAAATGGCACACTATATGGCTTATGCTAATTGTCATCTACATGGAGAAAATCTGTTATAAATGTTTATTGATTGGTTTGTTTTATTTTTCAGGTCTGAACATTTGAAACACGAAAGTGACAGACGATTAAGAAATGTAAGTACCTTTAAACTAATGTTGTTTATGAAATATTTACCGATTTGACAAAATGGTGTGTGATTTTATGTGAATGGTCAGTAGAGTTAGAGGATGGCTACATGATCTCTAGGGATAAAATAGCTATGAAGCATCTGTCATATTTTGATTACAATAGGGAGTCAAGGTGACTCAGTGTGGTTCAATCCAGGTCTTGACTGTGACAGTTCCTCTGGTTTATCCAGAGTGGTTTGCCCTTGTCAGTGGTGCAGGTCTTATGTATTTGTACACATTGGCACCAATGCAAAAGAACCCTTGGCTGTAGGAATTTAATAAAAAATAGATGGAAATGCTGGAAACTACAAGGTTGTTCTAGGCAAAAGTTGATGATCAGAGTGTGATGATCAGACTGTATTTTATATTCTGGTTATATAGCAAGAAAAATGAAATGAAATGGGATTTAATGTCCTACTGTTCTGCTCTGACTGGGCTAATGAAGACAAGCATGCACCATACAGTTGTGCCTCTCCCTGTGCCTCTCACTAATATAAAGTTGATATTCTATGATATAAAGTAGATATTTTATGATATAAAGTAGATATTTTATGATATAAAGTTGATATTCTATGATAAGTTGGTATTCTATGATATAAAGTTGATATTTTGAAGCATGTGATGATTCAACAGGATGATGTGTAGTCTAGCATATCACCGCATTTATTGTACTCCTAATAATCCTATACAATAGACAGGGAAAAAACATCATTCAGGTTTATTTTTTACCTTTAAATTATAATAGTTTATAGTATGATAAGAATAAAGAACGTTTATGAAAATGTCTCATTTTCTGATTAGTTATAAAAAAAATCAACTTTGAATTTTTTTGTATCTTTCTGAATGAAGTTGCAATGTGACATTCTGCTTTCATAATGGTATGGGGGGTTGGATGGCTGAATGGATAGCACATGCGCACTGTATCATAAGGTCTGTCATTGAGTTAACTGGCGTGTTTTCGATTCCCTGGTTGCATGTGACAAGGAGTAGGGTCGTCTATCAAATCTCATGTGTTTTCTCTGGGTCCTCCAGTTTCCCTCAACTGCTAAAGACCCCTACGGGCAAGCGAATTATTGAAATAAAATTGAACCATATCTTAGTCCCGAAATGACATAATTTGTGTCAAATGGATGTATTTCTGATACATGTTATAATTACTGAATGGATTTCTACATTTAATCAGTTTTTAGTATCTTGTGAAAGCTGCAAAAGAAAATGTAGTATGACAATCTTTGTGGAATGCTCAGACGTCTTTTGTGTGTTTTTATCTATCTTTGGTAATGACATGTTAGAATGGAAATTATTTGACATGCGAATTCATTGAACAGACCAATTTATATGTACTAAAGCACACAATAAACTGTATATAAAATAAGCTTGTATTCTTTGTACATGTATAGCTAACAAGAAATTAATGCACACATTATATTGCTCTAACAAAAGGTGCAAGGGAAAATTGGTGCTGAATTTGAATAACATTATATTTTATTTTTATCAATGACTCACGCGTACCTTTACAATGTATACAAGCGCGTTGACATTTTGATTATATAGTCTTCTTTTATATTCAATTTTGATTAGGCATGTCTCCGCAGAATTTGACTGGGTATGTGTCTGAAATTTGACAAGGCAAGTCGAAGGAATTTAACTAGTCTAAGGAATTTGACTCCTGTTAGGTATTAGGCAAGTCTACAGAATTTAACTAGGCAAGTCTGAGGAATTTGACTTGTCAAGTGTAAGGAATTTGACTACCAGTAGGCATGCCTACAGAATTTTACCAGGGATGTCTACAAAATTTGGTTTTTGGAACTGTATCGACATCTGAATAAGATATGCAGATTAACTGCAGGTGGCAGAGATAATCTACTGATGACATTTTGATTCCTTAATTTAATTTTAAATAATAATCAAGCCTGGAAATAACGGTTTTAGATGTACCTGATAAAATGTCAGGCATTAATGAAATAGTACCTGACATTTTCAACTTAGTGCTGGACATGTATTAATAATATCAATAAAAAAACACAAAAATCAGTGCCAGACAAAATGACAGGCACCAGAGGTCTTGTGTCATGACAATGCCTGCATCTGTGCCTGATAATAATTTGAGTACATTTTAGCATGGATTAAGCCATGAAATATAAATTATTGTCTCCAAATTGCATGGTAGAGATCAGTGACTTTAATAGAGCTACTCGTCGTTTGGTATGTGAGGCGTTAAGATTAGAGGTGTGTAGTTAAAGAAGATGATTCACTATCAACGACAACCAGTGTACTTACTTTATGTAAACAAAACACATGGTTGGTAGCGCTTCAACAATTTCACTTTCTATCCGGGGTTGAAAAAGGTGTGTAGAAGACATGTCGAACTGATAACAGTATATAGTAGCGACATGCTGCTTCAACAATTTCAGTTTCTAACTGTGGTTAAAAAATGTTTGTAGGAGACACACTGATAACTGTATAGTAGCGACATGTTGCTTTAACAATTTCAGTTTCTATCTGTGGTTAAAAATCTTACCGATAACAGTCTATTTATGTAGCTACCTGTTGCTTTAGTAGTTTGAAAGTTGGGGACGAATGAGATACTTATTGTAGTCATGTTGTGACTAGCTAGGCATGGCTCTATCAGTCATTAACGGTTTTAGACACCAGGGCCCTGTTTCTCGAAATCTTATCTAAAGATAAAATCCAAATTTTAATAGATACTTCAATTTTGATTGACTAAGCATTAAGATCAATCTAATATTATTCAATCAAATTACTAAAATTTGGATTTTATCTTTGTAAAATTTCGTGAAACAGGCCCCAGGTTGTATAGATGGTCTATATATGTAGCTATACATATGTTGCTTTTAGTAGTTTCAGAGTTGGGGACTGATGGGAGACTTGTTGTGACTATCTAGGCATGGGTCTATCAGACCTTAGCGGTTTTAGACATCAGGTTGTATAGACTAGTCGTGTGATGGCCTCCAGGCAATCTGTATACAGTTTAGTTGAACCCAATACTGAATAAATTAAAAGTTATAAAGAAGCAATTGGTTTATTCAGATCTGGATAAATTATTATTCGAATATGCATAGTCAATAAAATTAGAAATTCTAAGAGGGAGAGTTTAACGTCCACTCGACACAAGCTAGGTCATTTTGGGACTAACATATGGTTCAATTTTATTTCATTGATTCGCTTGCGTGTAGAGGTCTTTAGCAGTGGGAGGGAATCAGAGAGCCTGGAGAAAACCCATGAGGTTGGACAGATGACCCTACTAAGATTTCTAAGCAAACAAACCATATAATTGGTTGCCAACTGATTTAAGAATTAGAGTTTTCAAACATTGTATTTGAGAAATTTTTGAGGGTTGTAAGATTCACTAAGTTTGTAAATGATCTGCAGAATAAATTATCTTTTATTTCATGCAAAGACTGTTTTTGTTATATACATGTACATGTATAATAAAGATTGTTTAATATTGATACTTTAACATTCTTCAATATATATATATATATACGCCCTTATTAAAAAATTATTGAAGGGTGTAACATTTGGAGATCGTGATTTATATTTATAAATATAAAAGACATTTTAAGACATAAGTCATCCCTTTTATTCAATATATTGTCATCCATGTTCACTTAGAGTAAATATTGAAAACATTAAGTGATTAAACATATATTATGTAAGAGCTAAATCTGCAGGTCTTTCTTTAGGTTTAACATCCACTCAACACAAACTAGGTCATTTCGGGATTAAGATATGGTTTATTTTTTTTATTTCAATAATTTGCTGGCACAGGAGTCTTTGACAGTGGGAGGAAACCGGAGGACCTGGAGAAAACCCACGAGGTTGGACAGGCGACCCTACTCCTTGTGTGCAAGCGAATTATTGAAATAAAAATTAAACCATATGTTAGTCCCGAAATGACCTAGTTTGTGTCGAGTGGACGTTTAACCCCCCTCTCTCTCTCTCTGTCTCTGTCTCTCTCTCTCTCTCTCTCTCTCCACACAACACTACTGTTATCTATCTTTAAAATTTATTCTTGAAAGTCAACACAGTATATGTACAGGTTATAATGTAATAGAGGAATTTACTTTCCGTTGAGTTGAAGGATTTAAGTCAATATTTGATCTGGTTACATCAATATTTTACCTCATTCTTTATCAGGGCTTTTGATCAAATGAATTATAATAAACTAGGTTATATTTGAACTGACAAGTTGATTCATGGAAAAGTTTGTTTTGATAAGTTCGTGAAACTTGCTTTATAATATATTTTATTTTTTATTATTAAAATGTTGAATATTTTATCTGGGATTTTTAATGCAAACTGAGTTGAAAAGAATTTTAAGGTCTTTTGTTTAACACTTTATAAATTAGATTCACGTAATGAAAGAACCGTTCAATCCAATCTGATTAAAATACAGATCTATATTTCGTTACGTTTTTTTTATTTTATATACTTTCGTTGGCCTACACATCATGAAGATCTGATCAGTTGTACAGGGAGCTTGCATCAGGGATCATACGAGCGGCTTTTGAACCTATGACGTCACACGCCAACAATTAATCAATTAATCAATCAGCGTTGACATTTCTAAGGGTTACCCACAGTTCTTCACCGTAACAGACTGTTTCATTGGGTAATTCCTCACATCAACTAGAACGCCTGTTATATAACAACTCTTCCAGATCCTAGTGTTGTGAAAACAAGTAAAACGAAATTTTGAACTATAAAAAACGAAATGGAATAGGATCTTTGTTTTAATCAGATTGTTTCATGAATAGCATTTTCTCGTTAAGGATGAAGGTGCGATTAGAATTCTTTTGTAAAGGCAATTTTACGGCCACAACATAAGTGCCGTGGAAGAGTTTGATAATGATACTGATATGGTTTTAATATTCCCAGAACACAAATAAAGCTGTGAATATAACCAAGCGATTCAACCATAAACAGATTGTTGTAACCAGATAGCGTTCAATATTTTTTTTAGTATCTATTGACATAGGTCATATGTCTATTTTCTTTAGATCAGTACATTATTGTGTCGTTGAGACGTTAATCTCCGTTCCTTTCCTTTGGTGTACTCGGATGCGGGTGCTATGTTTGTCAATTCAGATTTGGTTCCCAATGCACCATAAATACTAGGCAGGTTGGATGACCGAATGGTTAGCGCATGTACGCTGTATCATAAGGTTTGTCATTGAGTCAACTGGCATGGTTTTGATTCCTTGGTTGTTCATGACAAGGAGTAGGTTCGCCTGTTCAACCTCATGGGTTTTCTCTTTGTCCTCCGGTTTCCTCCCACGGCTAAAGACTGATCTAGTTTGTGTCGAGTGGATGTTATGTTAAACCCCATCTCTCTCTCTCTCTCTCTCTCTCTCTATCTCTCCATAAATACTACATCTGTGAGACAGGAACGAATAAAATTATCTTAATACAGAAGGTGAGACAAGGAGTGCTAGTCTGCCAGAACTGTTTTCTTTTATTATTCATTGTTTTGAATAAAATGTACTATGATGGCATCCCGGGGTGCTCGGAGTTCGAATGCGAGAAATTATTTGGTGAAATAATGTAGAATAAACAAAGTGTGTGATTGTACAGCATGTCGTACATGTGACTAACATCATCGTGTAATCATAACAATATGTTTGACATCAAAACAACTAAGCTGCCACAGTACGGAAATTGTCCAAATTTTCTTCTGGAACACCGCGCCTAGCACAGAGTTCACAAATGTAGAAATATTTCTGATCTCTGTCATGTGTTTATAAGTTGCATTGTTTTTTTCGTCCAATTTTTTGTAATATAAATAAGGAATCGGAAACGTAATAAGATTTCCTGTCATTGTAAAAAATTTCAAGATTTGATCATCAAGGCAGTTTTGTAGGTCAGAATTGAGGGAAATTGTGAGTTGAGTCAAAAATATTTTAAATATTGAGTCACCAGTGAGTGATTGTAATGGTTAGTTTTACAGAGAGAAATAAAATGAAATAAAATGAAATAGAGTTTTAACATCCTTCTGTTCTGCTCTGACTGGGCTAATAAAAACAGGCATACGCCATACAGTGTGCTATGAGGGAAATTGTGCCCAAACAGCGGCGCTATGGCCTACTCTTATATCGAATTCCAACTGCCAAGGGATCTTTTACATGCCTGCCAATGTGTACACTGGAACATCGGTTTTTTATCCCATCCAAATGACTAGACAGCTGTCCTTGTCAGGCCCGCCGTCCTGCACCACTGACAAGGGGAACCATGCCGGAAAATCTTGATGAACTTTCTCGGCCAATGCAAGGATCGAACATGCGACCTCCAGACTAGCTGGCCAGCGTCTTACCCACCGTGGCTCTCGGCAGAAAAAGAAGCTGGTGGAGGATAATCATCTATTGAATAATATTAATTTACAAGTTTTAACGATCTAAGTCTTAGTACTGGCAATATTCTTACTGTTCTTCATTAATTATTTTAATTATGCCATCACCGCAGTCTTATAATCCTAGGACTCTGAATTTAAATCTTTGTAATATTTTGAATATTTTTTCAGTACCTCTCTCATATATATGTGCAAAAAGAAATCTTGTTGATCAAACAGGGTTGAGTAAATTTAAATAAATTTATTTAATAAATCTGTTTATCTTTCAATAAACATTATAGACAAAGATAAGGGTGGGGCCATAAATAGCATTAAGACATGTATATAACATTAGATTGGTTTTACCATTAGACATGGACAAGGCTTGGGCTATTATCATCAATAATATTAGAGTGGTTTTATCATTAGACATGGACAAGGCTTGGACCATTATCATAAATAACATTAGAGTGGTTTTATCATTGAACATGGACAAGGCTTGGACCATTATCATAAAAACATTAGGACATCTATACAATATTAGAGGGGTTATACCATGGTAATCAGCCATCTTGAAATTATACCATATGTAAAGTTCGTTCGTTCGTTTGTTCCTGGAGTTTTACGTCCACTTCCCCCAAGGATGATTGATATCGTAGACAAGTGTAAAGTGAATACATTAAGACTATACATACAAAAATTGAAATGGGGTTTAATGTCCTACTGTTTTGCTCCGAACTGGGCTAATAAAGACAGGCTATACATATATGGGAGGACTGGGTAGTTCTGGACCCTCAAACCAACTGGTTTCCGATTTCCCAACCCCACTCTCGGATCATTCTTCTCCTTGGATTTGGTCCATTATATTTTTCAGTGGCTGGAGATGAATTATATCGATTTTGACAAAAATATGTCAATTTATTTTTTTCCAGTCCCTGAGTTGATGGGGCCTTGACTAGATTCATATTCAATTCAAGTCAAAAAGAAATGAAATGAAATGGGGCTTTAACGTCCAGTGACTGTGCTAATGAAGAAGGGCATATGCCATACAGTGTGCTATGAGGGCTTACTCTCATAATGAATTCCAACTGCCAGGGGGTCTTTTATGTGCACGCCAATGTGTACACAAGACCTCTGAACGACTAAATAGCTGTCCTTGTGAGACCCTCAGTTCTGCACATCTGACAAGGAGAAACCACGCCCAAAGTTAAACTAGTTAACCGTGTCTCTTTAAGTAGGTCCTATACATCATAACATTAACAAGTCTCCAACATAGCAATTAGGTAAAAAATCCCATGTATTTAACCTCGTGTGACACCAATTGACATACAACATACCTATATATCTATATATAGTGACATGCTTTTTAAGTTAGTATAACTCTCAGGTGTCATAACCAACATAATAACTGGTCAACTTGTATGAGAGAGAGGGGGAGAGGAGGAGGACAACACTAGGTCATTTCGGGACGAACATGGTTTAATTTTATTTCATTAATCCGTTTGCTCGTAGGGGTCTTTAGCAGTTGGAGGAAACCGGAGGACATGGAGAAAACCTACGAAGTTGGACAGACGACCCTACTACTTGTCACGTACAAGCGGGGAATCGAAACCAAACCAGAGAGAGAGAGTCCACTCGACATACAAACTAGGTCATTTCGGGACTAACACATGGTTCAATTTTATTTCAATAATTTGCTTGCGCGTAGGGGTCTTTAGCAGTAAGAGTAGTCTGAAGCACTGCCATTGAGGCAAAATTACCTTCATAGCACATTGCAAGGCATCTGAGCAAGGAAGACATTAAACCAGGGTTCTTAATCCATTTTGAAACCAATCAGCCAGAATTGGGTCAAATGAGGTTCCAATAGGAACTGTGTTTCAAAATTTTAAGCTTCCATTCCCTTTATTATAACCAGACTTGGTAATTTGTTATGAGAAATATTGTATTCTACTACATGTAATTACCACAACAAAATAACGACAAACAGGTACACACTATAAGAAGTTTGCTCTCACAACTGCTAGCCATTAGATTAACACATACAAAGTGCTCCTTACATCACCTGAGCAGACAGGCTGTAAGTTAGTGACACATTCACATTATTGTCCTGTTGTGGGCTCAATGGGTGCTTTTCGGGGACGCCAGAATTTTCTAGTAAGATTGAGTGTCCCTGTTATACATGTACCACATTTGCTATAATTTTATGGGAAATAGCTTATACACGATAAATACGTCAATGGGAATGCATCTTTAATTAGATGGAAATTATATTATAAATAAAACACCAGAAGCAGCTTAGTGCTTAAATCGGTTTCCACTTTATATTGGATTTTTAAAATACATTAAAAATACTCATGCAAAATAAAATAAAACACATTTGAAAATGTGTCAGAGTTGTGAGCCTGAGGGTTAGGTTTGTACAGCTGATGTAATCTTAGTTGAAGACAAGATCAAGACATGATCTTATACACATATTGGGGCAATAAGTTTAGAATTACAATTTAATAGGTATTTCTTGTACATGTGGTGACAATGTACTATTTGTTAAATCTGTCTACGTGCTAAATACAGCCCAATACCACACTTCATGATATTTGAGACCAACTCATTTCTGTCATGTCTTTCGGTGTGTTGAATTTGTAATGGATGCTTTGAGCTATAAAACCGTAATGCACCGCCATTAAAAAAGAATTTTCTTTGAAGCGATAAAATCTTAAAGTTACGTCTTTTGTCTGTGTCCACAGATCAGTATCTTTGATATTTGTATTAGGGATTAAAACTTAGAATTTGATATTCAAATTAGAAAAAGATACTGTTTGATTTCAAAAGTATCAGTACGTGTAAGTTTGTACTACTGTGTACTGCTGATAGATATTGGTACACAGATTTCTGGAGAATGGATGATAGGCTGCTGGCCTGGAGGTCGTGGGTTCGATTCCAGTGTTGGCCGAGAAAGTTCATCAAGATTTTCCAGCGTGGTTTCCCCGTGTCAGTAGTGCACATTGGTGTGCACGTAAAAGATCCCTTGGCAGTAGGCCGAAACGCTGCTGTCCAGGAAAAATTTCCCTCATAGCACACTGTATGGTGTAAGCCCATCTTCATTAGCTCAGTCAGAGCAAGAACAGTAGGACGTTAAACCCATTTCATTTCATTTCTGTTTAGTGCAGAAAAGTAGGCGTTTCAACTCCATTACATTTGATTGTAAACTCTAAAAATTGCTTGTCAACATTTTCAACAATAATTTGTTTATTTTCAAGAACCTCATCTTACGACATTTTTAATAACTGTTTACGTCTTTATGTTGAAAATATTTTACGAGTGGGCGAACATCTCGACAATACAAATTATAGAGTCATATTTGCCTTGTGACCAAGCCTGGGTGATAAATATGTACGAGAGATTGAAATAAAAACGGTGATAAATTATGGTGTAACAAATAAGCCTGTCTGATTTTCCGTGTATAAAAACCTATATAACGTGATAAGCTTCAATAGTTAGGTTTCTATATTTACATAACAATGCATGTTTACTACTGCGATTACTGGTGTATGAACACGGGGGCTAGTTCTACAGTCAGTCGTCACTTACGTTGATAGTTGACTACCTATGGACTAATATTACACAGGTCTGTGACACACAGGAAATAAACTGACATTGTTTTGTTGGACTCAGAAAAATTGTTTTGAGGGAGACAGGAGTAAAAACTTGACTTTGTTTGTGGAAGTAAAAATTGTTTTGTGAGATATAGGGAGTAAAAACAGAGATTGGTCTGGGACATACATGTAAAGGGAGTAAAAATTGATATTGTTTTGTAAGACTCATGAGTAAAACTGACGTTGTTTTGAGAGATACAGGTGTAAAAACTGACGTTGTTTTGTGTATTTGAATATTGATATATTGATGATATAGTCCTATATAAAGGTGAGTACTGTATGATATAATGGATGTATATATTACGGTCTCTGATTGTCATTAGTGGGATTGTCATTCTCTATAAACAAATTACAATATTGTTAAAGTTGAGTGATATAGGGGAGCTAATGGTGACTCAGTGAGCATTAAAACTGTTGGCTGGTTTATAACCTAGAGATCTGATGTTCGTTTCCTGTGTTTACCGATTTTGCGGCATGTTTCGCCCATCTAGTGGTGCAGAACGTATTTGTGAAAGTTGAATGTTGACAAATGTTCAATTCCTCATATTTTTGTAAACATTATAAATAATAATAATAATAAATTATGAATTAGTAGAGCGCAATTCTTTAAAGTAAACTGCTCATGAGCGTTAGTCATATATTTGCTTTAACTGTGACTTAAAAGTGTTCAATGTTTCGGATCTTTTGATGTCTATGGGAAGCACGATCTCCATGGTTCTTGATTTGGATATCACTGCCAACTGTAGTTGATCGACTGATCATAAAGTACAAAATGGTTGGTAAAGCGAGAAAAACATCTTGAAGGTAAACTGGGCCGAGGTTGTGGATTGCTTTGAAAGTAAAAGTTAATAATTTGAAATTGATTCGAGCATGGAATTCAACTGATATTCACAATATTATAGTTTTGTAAGGGATATTAAATCCAACAAATGATGATCGACGGCTTTAAATAAACAGACAAGTCAAATTATCTCAGGTGTGTAAAATCTTTTGATATGGCTGACAATAGGTATACTCTTTCTGTTACGATAAATCTACTTTATAAAGTGTTGCTTGCTTCATATATAATACACAGTAGCTAAATATTACACATGGATGGTCAAACCATATTCACATCTAAATCTAATATATATTGTTATGATAAACAGTGCTAGATTTAGATGGACAGGGGTCCCAGGTTATTCCATTTATGTGGTCCCTCTCAGTCCCCGAGGAGGGTTGGATGGCCGAATGGTTAGTGATGCGTGTTGTATCATTAACTCTGTCATTGAGTCATCTGGCATGGTTTCGATTCCCACGGTTGTACGTGACAAGGAGTAGGGTCACCTGTCCAACCTCATGGGTTTTGTCTGGGATCTCCGGTTTCCTCCCACTGCTAAAGAACCCTACATGCTGTTAAATTATTGAAATAAAATTGAATGATGTGTTAGTCTAGAAATGACCTGGCTTGTGTCGAGTGCTTGGCTTGTGTCGAGTGGACGTTAAACCCCATTTCTCTCTCCCCAGACACCCCACCCTTCCGACTAGTGAATGATAAAATTGTGTTTTAACACAACTGACGAAACCGAGGATGATATAGGACGGATGTTTAAGAAATGAAATGGGGTTTAACGTCCTACTGTTCTGCTCCTATACTGGGCTAATGAAGACGGGCATACGTCATACAGTGTGCTATGAGGGAAATTTTGCCCGGGCAGCGGCACTATTGCCTACTCTTATATCGAATTCCAACTGCCAAGGGATCTTTTACGTGCATTCCAATGTATACACGGGACCTCGGTTTTCCGTCTCATCCGAAGGACTAGACAGCTGTCCTTGTCAGGCCCTATGTTCTGCACCACTGACAAGGGGAAACCACGTCGGAAAATCCAGATGAACTTTCTCGGCCAATGCAGGGATCCAACACCCGACCTCCAGGCTAGCGAGCCAGCACCTTACCCACTTAGCCACCGTGGCTCGCGGATGTTTAAGACTACTGCATGTAAGAATTATTATACACCTTTGCCTTGGGGCCTCCTAGATATTATAGCCCTAGGCTGTAGCCTGCCAAACCTATAGGTGAATCGGGTACTGATGGTAAATATTGTATGAATTAGTTGACATTTCTTCCATGAACATAATATTATTTTAAGAGTAACTATTTCTTATTCAGATTCTTTGAAATGGTTTTCTTCCCCCAATTGAAGGTTCTAATGATAATATTATTGTAATTCACTGAATTGAATTTAAAGTTGTTAGTCGTCATTTACTAATGTTTCTTGGCTTATATTAATCCACCCTAGAATAAACTCAAATCCACTTTCAATTATAACATTTGATTAAAAATACAAACTAAAATATTAATGGTTGAAAATCTCCCAGCTCGGATTCAGTCAGATTGAAAAGAGGCTCATCAAAAGATTTTAGGGAAGATTATAGGTGGCACTGGCTTGGCTTTTATAATATCCCGGCATCGATGAATGATATATAGGTGACACTGGCTTGTTTTGACTCAATTCTGTTTATATCGGGAGGGTGGGGGGGCAGAATGGTTAGCACGTGCGCGCTGTGCTGTATCATACGGCCTGTCACTGAGTCAAGTGACGTTGTTTTGATTCCCCGTTTGTACATGACAAGGAGTATGGTCACCTGTCCAACCTCGTGGGTTTTTCCGGGTCCTCCGATTTCCTCCCACTGCTAAAGACCCCTAGACGCAAGCGAATTAATAAAATAAAATTGAACCATATGTTAGTCCCGATTTACCTAGTTTGTGTTGAGTGGACTTTAGACCCCATATCTATCTCTTCAAATATTAACAGGTTTCAACAATAATATCGCTTGATAACCTGTCCAGCTCCAGCTTCATCGGTTTTTCCGTGTGCTCTGATTTCTTCCACCTGCTAAAGCGAATTATTGAAATAAAATTGAACCATATGTTAGTCTCAAAATAACATAGTTTGTGTTGTGGCTTTTAAACCCCATTTCTCTATCCCTCCTAGGGGTTCAAAATCTCTCAGATACCTAACGACTAGAGACTTTAAAGATAATTGTGAGAAATGAGATGAATTATATGATCGGTTGAGTTATTAATCTGCCCAGTTGGATGTTAAATTGACCGTCTGATATTGAATAGAGATGGAATGTGGTATAAAAACAGACGTGTTATCACCTGTAGACGTTTATTACCCCTGTATTATTGGTAAATAAAGAAAATATCTGTTTATATGATATTCATGTTTATACCTGACATTCTCGAATCAAAACAAACTCAATATTATCCACAGTCTTCAACATTGTATCACTGTAACCCAGGTATCATTTAATCTTGTGTATCTAGCACTAATTTCTTTCACCTTGATCGAGAAATTAAATGCTTGTAAATTGGATACTCGTTATCAAAATTGAATGGTCAGCTTTAAACTGTATGATTTTTGGTGATTTTAAACAATTTTTAAACAAAGATTTGATATTAAATGAATGTAAAAGAAATTAGTGCTAGATACACAAGATTAATGATACCCGGGTTACAGTGTATATTATTATTAATCTGATTAAAATAGAGATCTATATTACGTTTCGTTTTTTTATACTTTTGATGGCCTACACTACATGAAGATCTGACCGGTTGTTGCGATAGACCCTATGACGTCAGACATTTGATTAACCAATCAGCATTGATGTTACTAGAGGATTACCCCCAGTTCCGTGCAAAACACGCCTAAAGCTCGCCATAACAGACCGTTTCATTGGCTAATACATGTACCTCACACTATTCAGAACACGTCAATGATAACAACTCTTCCAGATTCTAGTGTAGTAAAGACAAGTAAAATGAAATTTTGAACTATAAAAACGAAACGAAATAGGATCTGTGATTTAATCAGATTGTATTATTGATGAATAAAGAAAATATCTGTTTTATGATATTCATACCTGTTTATAATACCTGACGTTCACTGGATCAAAACATAACAAAATAAAACAGGAATATGGTTGATTGTAGTGCATTAAAGTCATGATTTGTTTAAAAGTTTTTTTATTGGTTTAACTCATCAGATCTGAGTCACCTGAATTCAAATGAAACCTTAAAGTCAACACTGTATTATAGTGCTATGGGTTGATCTGATATAGTGTGTGATTAATACATTAAAATTATATGTAGAGAAAGATGGTTTGTCAAATGTGTTGCGTTTTGGACCCCAGGTTTGTATGACTAGCCTTGTGGGTTTTCTCTGGGTTTTTTGCTTTCCTTCCATTGCTAAAGACCCCCAAAACTCCAACAAATTGTTGAAATAATGATGTACCGTATGACTTAATTGCCCCCGCCCCCCTCTATCTCTGTCTCTCTGTAAGAAAGATGGGTTGACTAAGATAAACTATTTGGGTTAGGGTGGCCTGCCTAATCGCATGGATTCTTTCTGGGTTTTTTGGTTACTTTTCTACTGGTAAACAAACCCCAAAGTGTGTATGCCTCTTTCTGCCCCTCTTCGGTTGAGTAGATTCTGCTATTCATAATAAGAAGTGTGTAAAATATAACTAATGAACAAAATATTTCTAAAACTTAAAGTTCTATTTTATGTTTCTTCTCCCTCTCCACCATCATTCCACCCCACTCACCCTTCCTGTCTCTCTTAAACTCAATAAAACAGAAAGTCTTTGATGATAATTCTTATTCCTGTAATATGTACAGATTAATAGGTGATCAGGTGATGTATATTTACACAGAGGTAAAAATACAGGTAACACATACATTATATATACACTACTAACTGACGTCAGATAACATAGTTGTTATAACGTAAACTATTCTGTCATCAACAAAAGGCGACATTCTTTGGCACCGTATAAAGTAAATTCCAGAGGCGTACACATTCATTAATGTCATTCATTTACATAACCTAAAGCACAGGCAGACAACAACATCAACATTCCATTACGAGTTGGTGACTCAACTTTATCGTACAATAGTTAAACAGAATTTTTGTTATTGTTATTTTCAGTTATAGAATTGAATCAATTGATCGAGATGCATTGGTAAATTGTCGTCAATGAACATATTGAATAGTGTTCGATTCACGAATAGGTTTGAATACAAATGAGAAAGGTTTAATGGAAAGTATTTTGATGTCAAGCCTGTCATCATGTTTATTGTAAAGTAGTAACGATATGTCAAGCCAGTCTTCAGTATAAACTATTTGTAATGTATTTATTCATATTTTATTAACACGTGTGGTAAAATTTTTGAAACTGTGTTGTGACCGTATCTGTGTACTTTAGAAAGTGACCTTAAATTATTTTTCCTGAGGGGTTTTGTCTATATTTTTAAAACTAGGTTCTGATTCCGTGCACTTTAGGGGTTGGGTGGCCGAATGGTGTAATGCGTGTGTATTAGATCATAAGGTCTGTCATTGAGTCAAGTGGCGTGGTTTCGATTCCCTGCTTGAACTTGACAGTAGGGTCGCCTGTCCAACCCTGTAGGTTTTCTCTATATAAAGACCCCTATGGGCAAGCGAATTATTGAAATAAAATTGAACCATATGTTAATCCTATAATGACCTAGTTTGTGTCGAGTGGACGTTAAACCCCATTTCTCTCTTTCTTTCTGCTTGGGGGCGACGTCTTTAAAAAATCCAAAGGCTCCACCATTTCAAGTACGATCAACATGCTTGTTATTTTGAAAACAGTATATATAATTTGAATATGTAATTGCCATGGTTGCTATGATGTCATGATCGGTTCTTGATTTATATAGTACTGTGATCGTCATTTCTATTTTTCAAACAATATATAATAAGACGTTAAAGTATATAATTTGAGTATGTTGTCATGGTTACGATGACGCCATGTCTATTCCTGGTTTATATTGTATTGTCATAGTGAACACACTGATCGTCATTTCAATTTTTCAGACAATACCTTAATCAGACGTTCGTTAAAGTCTATTTCTTTACATTATGAATTATGTGGCGCTTTCGTATGATACTACATTTCCTTGGCTAAGTTAGAATTATCCAGAAAATTTGTAATGGTACAGATACGGGTTATCAAGCCTGGAAATTAAGGCCCCTGTCACAGACTTTCTCAGATACAAATTATTACACACATTGTTAAATAACTTTCCACTCTTGTATATGTGTTGTGTCTATCAAAGTCTGTGATAGGAACCTTATGCCCACCCTTATATATACATGTATACTCATTGTGTAACAATATGTGACTATCAAAGTCTGTGACAGGAGCCTTATTTTTTATGTCCACCCTTTATATACATTCTGTAATAATATGTGTCTCTCAAAGTCTATATACATGTATGACAGGAGCCTTATATGTTCACCCTTGTATATACTCATTGTGTAATAATGTGTCTATCAAAGTCCATGACAGGAGCCTTATGCCCACCCTTGTATATATACTGTACATGTATATTGTATAATGATTTGTGTCTGTCAAAGTCTGTGACAGCAGCCTTATGTCCAGGCTTTTGTATATACATTGTATATGTTAAGTGTGATACTGAAAAAGTCTGTGACAGTTGCCTTATGTCCAATGTCCAGACTTGCTGGTAATTCAAGTTATTGACAATAACCTTTTTAAAAGGTGAAGTATTTGCCACCATGACTATAAAATTCTACAGTTTAGTAAATTGGTTTGTATAAGTGATAATTATATGGAAAGGATGAATAAAAGAACTGAGTCTATTGGTTGATCGGTCGGTCGTGACAGTTACTGGGTGTTGTATGTTCTTATTAGAATACACAAACTATTCTAACATCCTGGTTAAATTATCAACGAAAACCCACATGTTACAAAAACTTCAAAAGAAAAAGATTCCTTCGTTTTGTAAGTGGCAACATTCCTGGTGATTTCTGGTCAAACAGTTCGTTCAAATCATCTCTCATTCATTTGACTTATTATATTACCTTGTTAGGTCGGACATTTCAAAAGAATTTTTCCCACTCAGTTAGATTATTAAATACAAGTTGAAAGGGGAATTAAAGAGTGAGACAAAATGATGAAAATAAAAGACCAGGTGTTCAAGAAACCTGGTTGAAAGGGAATTAATGAGTGCGACAAAATGATATAAATGAAAGACCTGCCGGTGTTCATAGGAGAGAGAGAGAGAAATGGGGTTTAACGTCCACTCGACACAAACCGGGTCATTTCGGGACTAACATATGGTTTAATTTTATTTACATAATTCGCTTGCACGTAGGGGTCTTTAGCAGTGAGAGGAAACCGGAGGACCCGGAGAAAACCCATGAGGTTGGACAGGTGACCCTACTTCTTGCCACGTACAACCGGGGATTCGAAACCACACCAGTCGACTCAATGACAGACTTTATGATACAGCGCGCGCACGCTAACCATTCAGCCATGCAACCCCCCCTGTTCATAGGAACCCTGGTTATTATATATATGTTACATTATCAACTTTTATTATCTATGAATTCTATTTCAATTAATTCAGGTTCAATACACGGCCCATTAATATAAGCGAATTTTAAATATATTGAATTTGTGAAATAAATTGATTTGGTGTATATATGCATAGAAAAATGCATTAGTATAGAATGTACTGTAACCCAACCATATGTACTTTACTAAATGGAGGTGTTTACCAAGTTATAACTTTGTTCGTTAGTCGGGATTGATGCCTCTTCAAGCGTTTCCTAGGAAACATACAACAAGAGCCAGTGGTAAGTGGGAGATTCATCCGATGTAGATTGGAGATAGAGCTTTGATTTAAGGAATTTTAACGCCTTAATTTCTTTAATTAAAGGTGCAAACGTACCTTTTGAGTTAGTGTCCAGTGGTATGTGGAGGACCATTCATAGTTTCCAACCAAAGGCGTTGCACCTGGAAACAAGTACTATAGGGTATCGCCTGATCTGGACCGCGGAGGAGATGGCATTCGGGTGCATTCTTGTCCTCGTAGCAAGGTTTTGGCCGGTGGGCAATAGGTCCTGAGGTGACCAACCAGCTAGAGCTCAAAATGAGAGACTAGACCACTAGACCATCCCATCTCCCCCATTTAACTGTAATTACCAGCTGCCTGACGAGCTCCCCAGATGAACGAAAGAGTACTTTAAAATGTTATTAAACCAATAAGCATAATAATAATATGTCCATTTATATAGCGCCAAATCCACAAATCGTGCTCATACCTTTTATCTTTTTATTATTAACCGTGAAATAAAGTAGTGCAGGTTTACGGATGTACTAATATTGTCAAATATATATACACAGACCTACAATGTAAGCTAATTCAAGCC
This sequence comes from Patella vulgata, assembly GCF_932274485.2. NCBI lineage: Eukaryota > Metazoa > Mollusca > Gastropoda > Patellidae > Patella > Patella vulgata. The sequence continues at coordinate 10,825,447 of NC_065886.2, read as the reverse complement.
TACTGTACCAAATGAGTACCGTACCAAGTACTTAATAACTGTATACAACGGCTATATATACACATAGACCTAATTCACTCTAATAAATTGAATTTTCTGCATGGATGAATAATTAGTTTTAAATATATTTAAATTGATTTTTCTGGTTGATTGATAATTTTAAAGGTGGGGGGACCTTTTATAAATAATTCCCCAAATTTTTATCGATGGGCTTAAGAGTATAATAAGTTAATGGATATTATTCAAAAGATTTTTAATTTGGATAAATTTGTTAAATGCATCGCATGGGTGAATTGGAATAGAATAATGATTATATAGAGAAGCATATAGTAAATTTACAATATTGATGTTCGAATGGATGTTACACGCTTGTCAATATGGACTTTTGCATTGAATAGAATAAAATGAAAATTGAAATTCAATGAAATATTTAGTTTGTGGGTCTTGGAAGGTAAGTAACTGATCCTTAGAAATCCAATGAAATATTCAGCACCATGAACTGTGTGTGAAATAGTTTGATTTAACGTCCGCTTCCACCGAGGTGATATCACAGACAAACCCAGCACCAACTGCTATTCAATCTACTATGAGGGGAGTTTTGACAGGACAGCGTCGCTTCCGTCTAATCGGCATTGATTCTCCGTGACAAGGAGTAGTGTCGCCTGTCCAACCTTGTGGGTTTACTCCGGGTCCTCCGGTTTCCTCCCACTGCTAACGACCCCTACGCGCCAGCGAATTATTGAAATAAAATTGAACTATGTGTTAGTCCTGAAATGACCTAGTTTGTGTCGAGTGGAGGTTAAACCCCATCTCTCTCTCTCTCTCTCTCTTTCAACCCCATCTCTCTCTCTCTCTTTCAACCCCATCTCTCTTCTCTCTCTCTCTCTCTCTCTCTCTCTTTCAACCCCATCTCTCTCTCTCTCTCTCCCTCTCTCTCTCTTTCAACCCCATCTCTCTCTCTCTCTCTCTCTCTCTCTCTCTTTCAACCCCATCTCTCTCTCTCTCTCCCTCTCTCTCTCTTTCAACCCCATCTCTCTCTCTATCTCTCTCTCTTTCAACCCCATCTCTCTCTCTCTCTCTCTCTCTCTCTCTCTCTCTCTCTCTCTCTCTCTCTTTCAACCCCATCTCTCTCTCTCTCTCTCTCTCTCTCTCTCTCTCTCTAATCAGCATTATATTCAAACTGACAACGGATCTTGATCTTTTAGTGCACGTTAATGTGTACACAGGATGTCAGGGTTTTTTTTGTCCTCTGACTAAGAGAAACCATGCTGGAAAATCCTAAGGAACTTTCTCTCTGCCAACAGCTGGATCAACCAGGATCTCCTGGCTGGTGAACCTAGCGCCTTATTCACTGAGCCACAGTTACTCCCACTGATTCTTGGAATCTCCTGGCTGGTGAACCTAGCGCCTTATTCACTGAGCCACTGTTACTCCCACTGATTCTTGGAATCTCCTGACTGGTGAACCTAGCGCCTTATTCACTGAGCCACTGTTACTCCCACTGATTCTTGGAATCTCCTGGTTGGTGAACCTAGCGCCTTAGTCACTGAGCCACTGTTACTCCCACTGATTCTTGGAATCTCCTGGTTGGTGAACCCGAATGCTTTATTCACTGAGCCACTGTTACTCCCACTGATTCTTGGAATCTCCTGGTTGGTGAACCTAGCGCTTTATTCACTGAGCCACTGTTACTCCCACTGATTCTTGGAATCTCCTGGCTGGTGAACCTAGCGCCTTAGTCACTGAGCCACTGTTACTCCCACTGATTCTTGGAATCTCAAGTGTAAATATATGACTGTAGAGGATTTGGACTTACTACAGAAAGATAAACTTGTTGTTTATTTTGGACCTGGGAGTCTGATCTCAATTAACCTTTGATTCGTAATTGTTGTCATAGTTACTCACCAGGACAAGAAGATCAAAGGCATGTATCAAATGTTACAAAAGAATTGATTGGTTAACAGGCGTTAGATAATCTCAACTTAAGATGACATATCATTGGTTGACTAAATCAGCCTTATAGGTTGATGTTGATGTAGTTAAGAATGACTGTTTTGAGTAATACACACTAATGGTAATAATCCTGCACATCAAAGGAAAATAAGGGGCTAATTGAAGGGATTTAATAGGTAAATAAACAGGTGATAAAGGACTCACCTCTATAGGGTTAAAATGACGATGAGGTGTTAATGGGTTATTTAAGATTTTATTTGATAAGCAGGTAGACACCTGTTTAAATAATTCATGTACATGTATTTAGTCTATATATAACCTATAAAACTAATTAACGATTTAATTACCTGAACATCTGTTGTACAGGTAAGATATGGCCGAGCCTCGGATATATCAACCAATGGGAAAGTTTAATCACTCTCCACCCCATCTCTCAGTCAACCAATAAGAATTGAAATGAAATGGGGTTTAACATCCTACTTTCCTGCATCAAAGGGTAAATGAAGATGGGAATACACCATACGGTGTGCTATGAGGGACATTTTGCCTAGGCAGCATTGCTACACCCTACTCGTATTCATAATTTCAATTGTCGGCCAATAAGACACAGTGATTTTGCAGCTAGGACTCTTAAAACTGTCTGCGTGGTTTTCTTAGACATATGTTGCAGTATTAATTGGTATGTTGCATTATGTTGCAGTTGTTGTATTAATTGGTACCCTAGCCTGCTTCTGAAATCCAAGTTATAGTTATCTTCCTAAATGACTAGTGATATGTGTTGTATATAAGGCAGGGTAGTTGTCTTTCTAGAGCACCTGATATCACTTCTCTGATGTATTTTTATATAGAGATAGGTTGAAGTCGCCAATCTCAATCCACGATAAAAAATGTACCCATATAGGTTATTTAACTTTTGATTAATAAATGAAATGAGATGAGATGAGATGAGATGAGATGGGGTTTAATGTCCTACTGTTCTGCTATGACTGGGATAATGAAGACAAGCTAAATCAAAATGTTATCTAAATTATTAATTAGACATTAATTAATCTATCCAGACCATAATCAACTCTCTAAGGCATCGCTAGCCTGTGATCTTTAGTGGATTATGAGCCGATTTACTGCATAACTTTCCTTCACGATTTAACGATTAAATGGATAATCGAGACTATGCTGTTTATATCGTACTGACTTTAGTAATGATGATCAAGGCTAGCCGGAAATTTCAATCACTTAGTTCTCGGTTCATAGTGAATCAATTTGAATGAAATTTTCAGCAAATTGCCTTTACATTATGTAGTTCTTAACTATTATAGTGAGAACTGCCAGCTCTTTATCTAATCTCCCATAATGTATCTTTAAGAAATCAGTTGGCTACAATAATTCTCATTATGTGATAGAACTACAATTTTTCTATTGAAAGTATTGAAATAGTGAAACAGAGATTTATTCTATATTTAGTAATTGTACACACCTAGAAGACGTACAGAATGCATTGTTGTAATGTTGGCTGAAGGATTATTGTAAGAACTTGTGTCGTCATTCTGACGTCTTTCTGTTGATGAATAGACTCAAAATAATTTCCATGAGTAATTTCCTCTCTTTGCCAAAAGAGATTTTGGATGAGAACTTCTGTTTTATTCTGTCCATGAACAGGGGCTTGATTACATGTGGTTTGGTCATACACAGGGACTTGATGTTATATGGTTATACACAGGGGCTTCATACAGGTGATAAGAGTAGGAAGTTACTGACATTAGGAATACTGTTACTGACATTTTGTATACATACACTGTAAATTCTGTCCATTCTGAAGTTTTCGAAAAGGAGACCTGACAAAGCATAAAATTATGTATGTGTTAGTTCATGAATAAGAAGATTGTGTATGTGTTTTCAGAAATTTAATTTAATATTTTTATTTATTTTGTATCGTTTCTACAGTAATAAGATTTAACATATATTCAGTAGAGTGGCTACTGTTAATTCGGCTGATGTTGTCTGTGTTAAGCACAAGACTTTATAAATAGATCAGAGAACCAATTGTTGGCGTGGATAGTGGACGCTTCTGGCTAGTCCCCGATATCCAATCACTATTTGACATGTCTGTGTATACTGTGTATCTTGTCCATGGGTTTGTCCTGCACTTACTATTAGTACATTTCACAATGATACGAGTCCATTACAATTATTGAAATTATAAAACATTTAAAAAATGGGATTTTAGTTTACTATTTCTTTCCAGATTCAAAGGATTATGGTGGGGGGAGGGATGGCTGAATGGTTAGCAGGTGCACGCTGTATCATAGGGTCTGTCATCTGGCGTGGTTTTGATTCCCCTGTTGTACGTGACAAGGAGTACGGTCACCTGTCCAACCTCATGGGTTTTCTCTGGGTCCTCCGGTTTCCTCCCACTGCTAAAGACCCTTACGAGCAAGCGAATTATTGAAATGAAATTGAACCATATGTTAGTCCCGAAATGACCTAGTTTGTGTCGAGTGGACGTTTAAACTCTCTCTCTCTCTCAATGATTTAATTGTATCTTTTTTTGGTGTTTTTCAGGTTGCTATAACAATTTATTGGTTAGGACGAGCTGTTTGTCATACGTACCCAGTGCCTAATCTAGATTTCAGTGCCTTCACCCCATTAATCAACCACCATAACAAGGATATAATATCTAACGAACATATTTACAGACTTGATTCATCGTGTTCTTGGGACTCCTACGATCATTCGAGTGCTTACGGGTCAAACGGGGGAGTATCGGGAAATAGTATAAAAGATTCCATAAATCATCGTCACGTACGAGATAGTTCTTATGAATCATATGCTTCGTATGGTAAAGCATCAGAGGACAGTCTTGATGAACAAATATTCGATAACATGCCTGTAGGAGGAAGATTATCCAGTGCTTCTAGCAGGCAAGATAGTAGTCCCCGTTATTCAGCCACTAATGAGAGTTTGTATCGTGAAGGCAAGCGTAATGGAATGTATCGTAGTAGTCCGGATCTGGCCGTGCCGTCATTTAATCACAGAAGATCATCGTCGACGGACAGTTTAGATGGATCGTATCGCAGTCACTCACGACAGTCGTCGGACAGTTGTGATGGTTACCCAACGAGAAATATGCCTGGACGACGAATCAGTCAATCTACTGCGGATCCACTACAGTTTATAAAATCACGAGGAGCAGAAGATCTTGCGAAACAGGCAGAAGAGCAAATAAAGCAGGTGGAAGAAGTAAAAAAGACAAAAGTTGTGGCAACAGAAATCGCCAAAGATGAAGATGATTGGCAATCGGTAAGTTAGCCTTTAGTAATTGAACTGGAATATACAGGTCACAATTCTATCATCCAGGGTTTATGGACCTGCTTATAGTCTAACCTTCGATGATGGGTTGTATGTTCAATCTAGTTGGGGGTGTAAGATTGAACATACAATAATTCAACAACTCACTTCGTCTTGGTATAATCTTATATTCTGTAACAATACATAAGTATTGTTTAATGATCGAGAGCCAGACACTAAGTAATGTATTGTAAAAACAAGAGGGCCGTAAACGACTTAAAATACAGACACTCCGCGCATGCTTTTACAGTGAGTTCAATAATTCACTAGTATAAATAATGTATGATTGGCAAGTTGGTACGCAAACATCAAAAGGTGACGTCACATCTGTATTTTAAACAATAATAACACATATACAATAATGACCCACAGACTAGGTAACTTAATGAGGGACAGTGTCTAAGAAATAACGTATCAGTGACTAAGTTTACCCTTTAATATTGGATAAATGGCTGTATTAAAGCTCCGTTCTCAGAAAAGTATTTGTCGGGTGGTTATTTAAAATAAAAGTATGGCAATTTTGGTATATATGGAAAGTAGAAATATCCAATCTTACTAGAAAAATACTGGATTCCCCGAAAAACACTCATGGAGCGCATACAGGACAAAAATGTAAGGGTTTCCCTAATCGACAGCCCGGCGATTAGGAATGTCGAAGGTTGCACGCGGAGATTGAGCGCTTGATGAACAGTTTGATAAATTTTATGAAGAATTAGAAGTACAACACTTTCCGAGATAAAAATCATGGAAAAAGACGTGGGCAGTGGATAATCCGAAAATTTAATTAGGCTTCGATATTTGTAATAAATATGTCTTGGTGTGTATGCAATGAATTCTCCTCCGACTTCGCTTGTGTTGCTATGTACTGAGAGAGGTAAGTCACGTGACACAAACATGACCTCTTTTGATCGATTTTTTATAGCTAGGGTATTCCCTGACAATTGCAATGTTTTGAGAAGGATTTGAAGCAAAATTATGATAAATTAATTAGTTTGAATATGTTTTTAGTCCAGTTTGTACCCGGGAATGTATCTTTAAATACCTGGTCATAATTCTATAGAATACTGCTTATCATTACTTGATAAAAACTAGAGAACCCTAGTAGGAACATTACTCATTAAAACAAAGATCTAGGATCTGGACGAGTTGTTATCTTCAAAATTTTGTATTCTTATGAATTTTTGACATATTTGATTTCCTGTGGATTAGTAAGAATATGACAAATTCCTTCTTTGTGCGGTGTTTGACGTACGTAATAAACACAAAAACATAATATGGAGTACAATTACTATTTCAATTAAAGCGACATTTCATTCTGGATAATCAAATCATTTGCTTGATAGCATTGAGAGAAGTCTCAATGAAACGCTTCTTTAATTAAAAATTAGTTTTTGTGTTCCATATTAAAGCAACTTAAAATACAGACACTGCATTTCAATGAAATGAAATGAAATGGGGTTTAACCGTTAAACTCTAACGGCCTACTGATCTGCTCCGAACTGGGCTAATGAAGACGGCATACATCTTACAGTGTGCTATGAGGGAAATTTAGCCTGAACAGCAGCACTACGGCCTACTCTTATATCGAATTCCAACTGTCAAGGGATCCTTTACGTGCATGCCAATGTGTACACGGGACCTCGGTTTTTCGTACCATCTGAACGACTAGACAGCTGTACTTGTCAACCCACTGTCCTGCATCACTGACAAGGGGGAACCACGCCAGAAAATCTGAATGAACTTTCTCAGCCAATGCAGGGATCGAACACCTGACCTCCAGACTAGCGAGCCAGCATCTTACACATGCATTTCAATGAAATCGTCATGTGAGTCAAATATTTCATCTAGTATAAATATTGCACACTTGGCACATGTTGCCTGTACATTACCGGTATTTGAAACTATGGTACAACAACAACATCAATGCTTGACATCACATGTGTATTATTTATCATTATTGTAGACACTGGGTAATTGTATATTATTTATCGTTATTGTAGACACTGGGTAATTGGAAATCAAGAAGAAAAAGTAAATCGGAAGCGTTTGTCATTAAAGAAGAACAAGAAGAAATGGCCAAGAAAAAGGAAGAAGACGAACGACAAAATAAAACCAATTCCATAAAATCTTTTAAACAAATTCAGGAAGAAAGGTGGGTTTGACTTCCATACTTTTAGACAGGATTTTTTTTTTATATGCCAACTTTTTATATGCAATTGTTTTCAAATGCCAGATCAAAACAACAAAAATGCTTTATATCAGACTTAGTTGTAGTCAAAATGAATGAAATGGGGTTTAATGTCCTATTTTTCTGCTCCAACCAATTGAAGATGGTGTGAGTGTATGTGATTAAACTTAAGGTTGACATTGATAGTTACAATCGACAAGCTTATTCTTTGTGGTACATACGCCAGTTTCCTACATGTATACTCGGTTGTTTTCTCTGGTTTCGCTACACTGTTAAAGACCTCTATGTACAAGCGAATTTTTGAAATAATAATGTACCATATGTTATTCCTGAAATGAACTAGTTTGTGGTGAGTGGACATTTAAATCACTAACTTATGAAAGACTCTGATGTTTGATTTGACGTCACAATTCCGAGATGGCTGCTATGACATTATACTCATTTCCTAGTCCATGGCATGTTAGTACCGTAGAATCTGTACGAGCAGCCACACCTTTTAAGCGGCACCTCTTTGTTAGTGGTCACAATAAATTCTCCCATGTAGAAATTCTTTAGTTTCATCTCTTGTTTATTTAAATATTTGAATATTTCAGAGAACGAAGAAAGAGTGGAGGAGGTTTCAGAGGTTATCCTATTGATGATGAAGAAGAAGATGATGATCTGTTCATTAGTCCAATCAAATCATCCGTTACACAGAGTACAAGTTCAAGTTTTACAGCTGAACATACAACAGTAACGTCTACACCAAGTAGTAAATCAGTAAGTAGACTTTAACCCTTTGGTACATGTACATGTAAATATCAACTACCCCAGTTCCTTTAACCCTTTGGCACATGTAAATATCATCTACCCCAGTTCCTTTAACTCTTTGGTACATGTAAATATCAACTCCCCCAGTTCTTTGATATACATATTAGTTAAAGATGCATTAAGTAAGATTAGATAAAGAGATAATGAAAAGTGAATATGTTAAAAATTTCAGTCAAATTACTTCGATCTGAGCGATGTTGAGGCGTTTTGGAGAAAAGTGGAGTCTCGATTGTCATTGCCACCGTTATTACGATAGTAAACAAAGTCTTGATTATCCATTTTTTTAATTAAATCATTAACTGCCAATCGTGTTTAAATCTGTTGAAGTGAATTATTGAAATAAAATTGAACTGACCCAATTTGTGTGAATTGGAGGTTAAACTCTCTCTCTCTCTCTCTCACTCTCACACTCTCACTCACTCACTTCCATTGTTTAATTTTTTTAAATTTTTTTCAGAAAAAGAGCGGCAATGTAGCACCATGGGCACAAGATTCTGGTAGTGAAGCAGAAGGAGATCAATCTAGCCATTCAGAAACAGAGGATAAAAATAACAACCAGCCATTGGATAATAAAACCAAAGACTATAGTGATATAAACCAATCAGATTATTCCGAGCATAACCATTCGCATAATAAAAATAATATCAGTGAACGTTCAGGTGTTGGTCGAAGCAGCAAACTGTCGGATATTACGAGTAAGTTTGAAGCAGACGGCGGTGATTCTAAAGGATTAGCAGATAGTGTGTCGCGTCAGAATAGGAGGAATAATGGTGTGGCGTCGCCAGCAAATAAAATCAATAATATCCGAAGCAGATTCGAAAGTCCAGAGGATAAACCTGTGACGAGGACGGCCGTGTTCGATGCTAAAGTGGATTTAAATGCACGTAAAAAGTCTTTCGAGAATTTTGATCATTCAAATAGTTTTGATGCTGGGAAGCCACCTAAACCCTACCCACGAGACCGGACAAGTAATAATATGTCTACAACGACGACATCATCGTCAGCGACAACTTCCTCCTCTGTATATAGCAGTAATAAAATCACGGGCAAGGTAAGATCAATGATTTCTCCCAAATATCATATTCCTTATTGTATTCAGTTTGAAATAATTACTCCCTGCAGAGTAAGAGCAATTAGCTCCTTTTTGACTGAAGTGAGAGTTGGGGGTTTGGGATGGCCAAGGGACCTTATTCAAGAAAACTTAAACTAAAACATTTGAAGAATGTTGGCTTTTCATTGGCTAAAATTTCTACCAGGATTTTAATCCCCAACCAATCAAAAGGTAGGATCCATAATATATTTTTGTTTAAGTTTTCGTGAATTAGACCCCAGGCCTGGAAATAAAAGTTTTAAGCTGTACCTAACATTTTAACTTTATGCTGGACAATAATAATATCAATAAAAATGACAAATGACAAATCAGTGCTGGACAAAATCACAGAGAAAGGTTCATGTTTTTCCAAAGAGATCAAAATTTTAAAGTTGTTTGGCCTTTGAGATGAGTATTCACTCTATTCGTCACAGAAACAGACCAGCATTAATTAAAGGTTAACTGAACAGTAATTCAATTTGTACTTGAAATAATTTCAAGGTCTCTTGGTGAACAGTTCTGAAATAATTTCAAGGTCTCTTGGTGAACAGTTCTTCACATACACATTAATTTAACATAAATAACTGAATAGTAATTAAATTTTTACCACAACTCAAAAGATGAATGAATTGAAAGTCAGTCTGTGAGCAGTTGTTCAAGTAAATACTAACAGACAAGATAAATGAATTAAAAGTCAATCTGTGAGCAGGTTGTTCACTAATAGACATGAGTAAATCTGAAGAGTGTTGAATTTGAAAAACTTGTCAAGATAAGAATGAAATAATTTCATGAATTTCAAACAATGAATTGCCAATCGATTACATGTGCAGGTTATGGAGAATTTAATGAACAGTAATTCCCACAATGATATCACCACCATGTTGAGTCAATGAATTACATGTATAATGAATTTAATGAACAATACTAGTAGTTCACACAATACTGTCACCATGGTGAGTTCAAATCTACAACAGTTGGATGTTTAGATGTACATGTATTTATAAGAATAAATAAATTCTGATTTTGAAAAAAACAATGGGACTGTTTCAATATCATGCACGTCAAACAGCACAGACAGAACATCTGGTAGAAATTGGAATTAAAAAGGTTGGACATTATACTCTAAACTTAGTGGAGGCAATGGTATTCATACATTTACATGTACATGTATATGTCTGTCATGTATGCCACTAAAGTTGATTCTATGACAATAGGAAATGAAATAGAGTTTAACATCTTACTGTTCAGCTTCTACTGTGCTAATGAAGACGGGCATATGCCATACACTGTGCTATGAGGGGAATTTTGCCCGGGCAGTGGCACTACGGCCTAATCTTATTTCAAATTCTAACTGTCAAGGATTCTTTTATGTGCACGCCAATGTGTACATTGAACCTCAGTATTTTGTACCATCCAAAAGACTATACATTGTCCCTTGCCAGGCTATTTGTTCCACACTACAGACAAGGGGCAACAGCGTAGGTAAATCCTGATGAACTTTCTCGGCCATCGCAGGGATCGAACACCCGCCCTCCAGGTTAGCATCAAATGAAATGAGCCTGGGTTGAACGTCCTACTGTTCTGCACCAATCAGCAAGCTAATGAAGACAGCTAGGCATGTGCAACATTTCTTCTAAGATTTATTTTACATTCACCCACAGAAACAGAACATTGTTCTTTCATCCCATCCGAATGACTGGACGCTGTTTGTTGCTATGCACTCTGTCCTGTACAGCTGAGGATGTAGATACATGTAAATATGTTTCTAACATTTTGGTCACAGATTTTCATCAGGGAAATGATGATCACAATGTTTACCATCTTAGCTATGTTAATAAAGTTATGACATAAATATTACAACATAAATATATATTTCTTTTTCTTCAATATCATTAGATAGTCTAAACCTATTTCATGTAAGTCCTAACCTAGTAAAGAAAATAGATGATGTTGCAGTAAACTATATTATCCTGGACATCTTCAGTGATTTGCCAAATATTAGGCCTCATCACATGAGTATTATGTGGTCATGAATCTTAATTGGAAATCATCCCTTCTGCTTTCTGGTTTCATCTGTCTGTCCACCTGATGTCCTTGAATAAATATCAACATACCAGAATAATTTATCTAGGAATGCCCTTTATTTTATAACAAGTACATCTAATTCTGGGAGACTAAAGGGAGGCAACTCTTGAATTATCATCAGGGCTCAGACTAACAATTATTTGCCCATTGACTTCAATGTTAAATGGCTGTAACATCACAGGCTGTAGCTTTTTGCTCAACATTCCGTTGGTTCCAATCTTCATAGGCACAATGGTGACTACATTTGGCAATCTCCTCATCATAATTTTGTAGGGGGTTGACTGTTCAGATTTTTTGCTACGGGAATTTGATGTTGACTGGGGTGAAAATCTCACTTCCGACACAATGATTGCTCTGCAGAAAGACACTTTACACCCCCTATCCCTCTGCTGTAATATCATCAGTATTACCCAAAAACTGGTATGAAATTGCAAATTTGATCCCTTTTCTCCAATTCTAGACCAAAAAGTCAACCCAAAAATGCAGGAAGAGGGGAGAAAAAAATTAAGGGAAAAATTGTTTATTTATAACTCGCACAGCATTTGTCCATCATGAAATAAGGGGAAATAATTACTAGTCTGAGTCCAGACTTACTACAGTCCTACTAATAATAAGCTGGAAATGTTACATGTACTTGATTTGGGATTTTAGAACTATCTCTTTTGCTGTCCTCATTATCAGACTACTATATGCACACCCTTGCTACATGTACTATAACTACGCACACCCTTGCTACTATAACACAAGGTCATAATATACACCATTCTCAAAATCAGACTTTCTTTGATAAGGTCACAAAGTTGATATTCTTGTAACAAAAGTGGGGAAATGATATCAAATATCTTAGGACTTGCTCCATTTATATTCAGGAATGTCACAGATGGGCAGAAATGCAATCTAGTGGGTGTAATTTAGTCCTGTCATATTTCTGTCAGTCCCAACAACAGAGGTGGTGTGAGTAGAATTGTGAATATGTTTCAACTCATATGGTTGGTCAAGATATACGTGTATTCTTACACAGTTGGGTGGCCGAATGGTTAACGTGTGTGCCTTTAATCATAAGGTCTGTCATAGAGTCAAGTTTCGATTCCACGATTGTATGTGACAAGGAATAGGGTCGTGGGTTTTCTTGACTTTACACATGTATCTACATGTGTCTTGAATTATGTGTAGGACTGAAATTGGCTATTGTCGGCCATATTACATGTTACTTTTGTCGCAGTGGACGTTAAATAAAGCTAGCCTATGATGTTTCATACATATGTAGCTACAATGCTAACAGTGTTATTTCAAATAGATTATATAATTAATATGATTTGTTGTGTTTCAGGATTGTGTGGAGAAAAATATCAAAATAACAAGTAAACGTGGGTTTGGTTTTACAATATGTGGTGGAGCAGATGAAAAACAACAGGTGTTGGTGGAAAAAGTTAGTTTAGGTAAGTTGAGAACATCTGATGCCACCTCTTATATATGTTTATATTTATGTAAAGTTCAAGATTAGGTGCTGGGGTTGAATGGCTGGATGGTTAGTGTGTGCGCGCTGCATCATGAAGTCTGTCATTGAGTCAACTGGCGTGGTTTCGATTCCCTGGTTGTACGTGACAAGGAGTAGGGTCGCCGGTCCGGCTTCGTGGGTTTTCTCTAGGTCCTCCGGTTTACACCCACTGCTAAAGACTCCTACACGCAAGCGAATTATTGAAATATAATTGAACCATATGTTAGTCCTGAAATGACTTACATGTAGTTTGTGTCAAGTGGACTTTAAACCCCATTTCTCTCTCTCTGTCTTTGACAGAATCAGGAGTTGTACATAGTAAATTGATTACTTCTAAAGCACACCCTAAACTTAGATTTACTTTCCCCAGAAACATTTAATTATATAAATTTATTTCTCCATACTGGATGGAAGTCAACAATACACCCATCTCTTGAATGAGTGACTTGACAATACATGTACATGTTACCTGGGGCATGCTCTGTTTCGAAACTGCCGATTGAGAATCACATTGGCTGAGATGCCACATTGCTATCGTAACCCTCATCCTTCATTAGCCCAGTAGGTGCAGAATAGTCGTGTAATAAACACTGTTTCAAGATCATATCAAGTTGAACAGGTTTTACAAAGTATTTGATGTTATGTAAATATATACTTTAGGTGACAATGCTGATATGATTTGTGAAGATGAGAGTAAGTCGTATAGAAAAATCAAAAAAAAAAAAAAGATCATTTTTTATCTCATTATTTCATGAATAGACGTAATACATCACATTTATTTCTTAAATAACTACATCTTTTAAAATTTAAAAGCAGTATTTTGTGTAGACTTTATATTTAAAAGTACATTGTAGGATCAACGAGGATATAGCACAAGGGAGATAACTCCAATATTTATCATTAAACTGAAATTTTTGTGATCCATAACACTAATACATATATTAGATTATCTCTGTAGGTTTTGATTTTAGAAATTCAACCAAGCCTGGTCATAAGGTATCTGTCACAGACTTATTTCCAGGCGTAAATTCAACTTTTACATAATTAAAAAGTATTTCTGTTGACTTTAAATCGAAAAAAAATAAGGTCTGTATTTACGATATACATCAAGGGAGATAACTCCAATTAGGGTGAAATTTTTCTCATCTGTATTTAATACTAATTCTCTGTAGGTTTTGATTTTAGAAATTCAAATTTTACTTACTTAAAGTATACTTTTTCTTTATCAGTTCTGTCTTCTCATCCAGGTTTTGTTTCTGGAGCACATCCATCATAAAACGTTCAAGATATCTTTGTACGCACATCAACCTTTTAAAGTTACAATTTCATATTTTCTAAGAAAATCAAAACATAATTATTTCTATGTCTTTTGCTCAATAGGTTGTCAACTTACTATTATACGATCATAGGTTATCTTTCTCACACTTACAAATCTTCACACCGGAAATAAATAACACAATTACCTCCCAATTATCTCCCTTGTTTTCCTATTCCCCACCATGGAATAGCTATCTTTAAACGTTTTAATTTGAAGTTGAAAATGATATTTTTGCCAATTTCTCAACTGGCAACAGTGAATTATAGGATTAATAGGATTGTTTTTTAACAAGGTAGGACTGTTTATAGATACCATCTATTTTAGGGCTTTATTTTAATACATTTTAAAAATATATCTTAAAAATATGAAATTGTAACTTTAAAGTAGTTTTGCCTTTTGTGAACTAGAAATTGGTCCATAGAAACAAATTTAACCTAGTTTTTAGCTATACAGGGGGTATTCACAGATAGAACCATCACTATCCTTAAGTATTGTACAAATAATTATGCATGATCTCCAAGAATAAGTCCAAATATGCCAGAATTTATCTAGGAAAGCCTTTTCTTCCCCCCAAAAAAGTAATTTTGTGAGATTAGAGGGAGACAACTCATGAATTAATTATTCTAGTTTGTAGTAATCAAATAATGTAACTGTAACATAATTTTATATTTAAATTGATACAAATTGGTGGAAAACTAAAAGTACACAATAGAGAAGTTCTCTTCTTAATATTTATACAAGTATAGGATTTACCTTTGACCAACGCTTGAAGACTAAGGGGAGACAATTCAATATGCTAAAAATAAAGACCGGTTGATTGGTTGCTTAGTTTCATTGACATGCTAAAATGTCTCTTAAAAATGATTATTAGCAAAAATCAATAAATACTCAAGCCTTTCCCCACATTGTTTATTGCATTAAAACATGAGTCATATAATTTTTCAGGTAGTGCCGCTGATGTTTGTGAACTGAAATCTAAAGATGAGGTGCTGTCAATCAATAAAATTGATGTCTCAAAACTGACCAATCAGGAAGCTAATAATTTAATCCAGGAATCGGCAAGACAGGGATCTGTAGAGATACGTGTCAAGAGATTTTTAGATAGTAATTGTGAGTCAGTTTTGTCTGTTCATAAATATTATATAGGCTTAAAATTATTTAAAATTTAAATCTTCTGTTTTAAACGGCATTTAGAAACTGAACACATTCAAATGAAAAAAAACCTGTTTTATGGAAAGACCAGGTCATTTTGCTATTAACACATATTGTCAAACTAAAGCAAAAATTGTCAGTTAAAGAACCGATTATCCATTTCATGATTAAATCATGAATGAAAGTTGAGCAGCAAATCGAATCCTAATCCAGTAAATATCGCAGGCTGATGACATCGAGAGTTGATTATGGTCTGGATAGGTTAATTAATGTCTAATTAATAATTTAGATAACATTTCAGGCCAAAATAAAGACCTGCAATAGGCAGATTTAGCTCTTACATAATGTATGTTTAAGTTATTTTTGAAAATACATACTGTAGACATAATTAAACGTCCTCAAAGTTTTCAATTAGGCATTTAGAATTCAGTAGACATTTTTAACAGTCCAAATTGCTTTTTTTTATTAAGCCTTAGTTACTACCTCATGAAAAATATTACCAGAGGACATCTCATAATTATTTCAGTTGATCAAAAAATGACGCTTAAAAAAAGTCTGTTTACATTGTCAAATATGTTAAAAAGGACTCGGGCCAAATCTGCTTTAGCTACATGTAAACAAGGTGATCCTTGATATATGCACACAATACAATTAGTACAAGAGGAAGGGAGGGCAGATATAAGCTCATCTTTTCGGCCTCAACTAGTACAACCTGCATGTAGTTATGGAAATCCAAGTATGAATAATATCAACTTGAATAATATGAATAATTGCAACTTGTTATCGTATGAGAGCATCTTTTGGCCCCCAACTAGTTATGAATACAACACAACTTGTTATTGTATATTTGTAGTAGATGACAGCGATGAGTTTATTTCAAGTGATGAAGAAGATGATGTGAAGAAAACAGAACAATCAAGGGAGACAACACATTCATTTGATTCTAGTTATTCTCAGGTAGACTAAAATAATATATTGTCATGGATGAGTAGGATGTTATAAAACGTCCTGTTGTTAAATAGGAAAAGATTCACATCTTCTTTTTTCTATTATTGCTTTTCTTCTTTAACCTGGTTGGTGTGGCTCGGGAGCTCCAGATTTAGAATCGTACGATCCCTAGATAGTTCCCCAGGATGGGAAACAGAGATTTCATGTACCTGGCCCCTTGTTCACAAAGCAATCTCAGACTTAGTATTGAATTTGCTCAATTTTTCAATCACTGTTTATGAGAAATATCTTGTCAGTGTTGTAGAATGGAGGGACTGGCAAGGGACATTGTATAGTGGTACGGATGAGATGAATAACCATGGTCCTGTGTACACATTTGCATGCACGTAAAAACACCCTTGATAGTTGGAATTCGATATAAGAGTAGGCCATAGCACTGCTGTCTGGGCAAGTTTTCCCTCATAGCACACTGCATGGCATATGCTCGTTGTTATTAGACCAATAGGAGCAGAACAGTAGGACGTTAAATTTCATTTCACATATTTTTGTGCACGTAAAAGAACCCTTGACAGTTTGAATTCTATGAATAGTAAGACAGAAACTCCACTGTTAGTGCAGAATAATAATATGTTACCGTTTCTTTTCATTTCTTAAAATAATCTTAAACTTTATTTCATTTTATTTCTGAAAAAATCATCTAGATATTATAAATAACTGTAACTGTTGTATATATTTTTTACAGGATAAAGATGAAGATGTACAAGCCAACTATAATACCCAGACATCGTATAATTACTCAGAACAACCGTTAATACAACAACTCAAAAATGATACCAGTCTTCAAATGGTACGTTGTATACAGCTACACCACAGGGACTTGTATTTATAATCTTGGTTGTTAAGCTAACCATAACACAGGGCCTTGTATTTATAATGTTGATTGTTCAAACTCTATAACATAGTATTTTTTAATTTCATGTATGTATAGAGTCAAGTGGCAAGGTTTCGATTCCCCGCTTGTACGGGACAAGGACTAGGGTCGCCTGTCCAACCTCGTGGGTTTCCTCTCACTGCTAAAGAGCCCTACGTGCGAGCGAATTAATGAATTAAAATCGAACCATATGTTAGTCCTGAAATGACCTAGTTTGTGTCGAGTGGACCTTAAACCCCATTTCTCTTTCACTCTATTATTATTAATCAACATTTTTCATAGTAATTTGACTAAAATTTTCAGCATATTCCCTTTCAATTTTCTATTTTTTAATTATTATAGCGAGAACTGTCAGCTCTTTATCTAATCTTCCATGATGCCACTTTAATATAAGCGTCTTTTTCTTCTTTCAGCAATTCGATCCTAACAACGACAGTTCTTATCAATCGGCAGAAACTGTCAATCAAAGTTACTCCAGTTACACGTCATCAAGAAACACTAGCTCTGTTGATGACTATATTAATAGCAGTTCGACTAACGAGTTCGTTAACACAAGTCAACCAAACTATGTCAACACTAGCCAACCGAATTATGTCAACACCAGTGAACCAGATTACATTAATCAGAGGGATGCCAGTAAATTTGTTAATTCTGGATATAGTGACACAAGTGAACCTGGATATAACACGAACGATACACACGGATATAACACAAGTGACACTGGATACAATAACACAAGTGACTCGAATTATGTGCAGAGGAGTCGTCCTAATCACCATGACTATGTGAATACTGACAGCCTGGGTTCGTGGGGATATCATGGTAGTCCACCAGAAACACAAAAGGAAGATGAAGTTGTCTTGAGAAGAAAGAAACCAGCAGAAGAGGTTAATTCCTCGAGTAAGTATATTATTATTTTCGTACCACCCCCTGTCATGACATATGTCATGATACCAACATGACACCAGTCATGACACAGCTTATTGCACTTGGAGGGGGGTTGGATGGCCGAATGGTTAGCGTGTGCTTTCTATCACAAGGTCTGTCTTTGAGTCAACTGGCGTGGTTTCAATTCCCCGGTCGCCTGTTTCCTCCTACTGCTAAAGACCCCTATGCGCAAACGAATTAATTATTGAAATAAAATTGAACCATATGTTAGTCCCGAAATGACCTAGTTTGTGTCAAGTGGATGTTAAATTCTATTCTCTCTCTTTATTGCACTGGATCATAATACCAAACTGACACAATGCCATGTCATGACAGCCATTGTGGCACTTAACGTGACATGCATTATAATATCCATCATGACACCAATTGACCCTCCCAGCTTATGGCATTTGGATTTTAAATGCCATGATCACTGACAGCCATGATGATACAATGGATGTCATGACGATCATAATGGCAGCCATTGTGACACTTAACATGATAGCTGTCCCGACAGCCATGGATTTTGGATGACATGGTTACTGATGGATTTCATCCGGGATACTCAATGTTGATGATCCTGATTCTCCAGTCAACACAAAGTGCTCTAGACACTGGTTCTTCACACATCAATGGCGGTATATCACATGTTAGTCTCGAAATGAACTAACTTTAAGAGTAGGCCATAGCGTCACTGTGCAGGCACAATTTCCCTTATAGCACACTGTATGGCATATGCCCATCTGCATTAGCCCTGTCGGAGCAGAACAGTAGGATATTAAACCCCATTTCATTTAATTTTCAGTTCATTAGAAATGAAACTTTTATTCTTATATTTTTCTTTTTCTTAATTTCAGGTTCGTTTGATGAATCTGATAGAGTTAAGTCCCCTGCAAATGTAGATAGCGGGGATTCTGATGGTCCACCTGCTATACTTCGAAAATGGCAGAGACAAAGACCTAAATCAGAATACAAGTATCAGGACGAAAAAACCATTATTAACCAGAAGCGTCTGAGCGCTACGTTACCATGGCAACCAGAGCATAGTGGAATCGAAGACAGACCAGAGGAGCCTGTTTTGGATAGAAGCGCAAGTGATTATGTGAACAGTCAGCCTCCATCATCTTCTCGGGGCAGTAACTTTAACAAGCGCAGGGATCGTAAACGTATTGAAGAATGGAATAATCAACAAGAAGAGAGACGTCAGGTAGGAATGACGGTTATATATCGTTCAAATGCTAAAGAAATATCTGTTTTTCATTTGATAAATCAAAACCAATTTTCCTATGATTGTGGGAGAAGTCGTAGTAAGAGGTTGTATTATTGCTCAGAGACCCGTGTGCCATTTGACGTGCAACTTGTAACCATAGAAATAAAAATGGTTTATGTTTCACAATATGACTGATGTATTGTGTTGACAAGACATTAACGGAGAGAAATGGGTTTTAATTAACGTCCTCTTAACACAAACTTGGCGTCTTTAGCAATGGGAGGAAACCAGGGGTACCTGGAGAAAACCCATGAGGTTGGACAGGCGACCCTAATCCTTGTCATGTACAAGCGGGAAATCGAGACATTAACCCTATTCCACTCCTTTCCAAATATACTAAAGATCCCTCACTGTAATTATAAATTAAAGTTTCTGTCCGTCATTTGAATTTTGCTTAATCCATGCTAAAATCTATTCATATTGATTATCAACGGTAGAAAATCTCTTGGCTTAAATTTAATCAGATTAAAAAGAAGCCCATTAAAGTATTTAAGTACTAATTTTTGGCGCTGGTTTTTGTTTTATATGGCCCGTCTATATATCATCTAATCAACACGAAACCATAATATGGAACACAATTACTATTTTAATTAAAGCGACGTTTCGTTGAGGGTTCTCTCAACGCTTTCAAGCAAACGAAATGTCGCTTTAATTAAAATAATAAATGTGTTCCATATTATGGTATTGTGTTTATTACCTGTAGCAATTGCTAAATGCCGGGCAAAGAAGATATATATCACCTGCAGAGTGACAAATTTAACAATTCATCCTATCTTTTGAACCGTATTCCGCAATCCCTTAAATGACGATTAGAGCCTTTAAGTTAACCTTGTAAAAGTTTAATATCACTGTGTCTTGTTTGTGTTATTGCACTTTCCTTAACTCTGCATGATATTCTCCTGTTGTTTTTGTCGTGGAGATATTTAGTATTTCTGCATGAAGTTTATCAAAATGAAAAGATGATCTAACAAATGAATGTTTATTGAATGGGAATGTTACATTGTAGTTATTTATAGTTGATGCAGAATTTTACACCTCAAAATCATTAGGCAGGTTACTTTAGGATCAAATGAGAAAATCTAGGAATATGACAGTATCTTTCAAGATGTGAAACTGTTTTCAGATCATTATCAGTAAAAGTTAATTCATATTGGCACAAATAGTATTACAATCTATATGTATCACTCATAACAAGTGTTATGGCCATCTGAAGTTTGCATACTTTCTATTGATTTCATGCTGCAATCTTTAATTTCTTGTAACTGTCTGTCAACATCTAAATGATAACTCATTTTCTTCAATATCGAAGGTCGAGGACATGATGCATATTTTGTTTTAACCGTCTAAATTATTATCCAAAGATTATCCAAAGACATTTTCTGGTCAATATGATCGAGTTTAGAGTCCCGGAACTCTGATATTATCAGGAATTATATTTTCGCGTTAAATTCTGCATCACTAGAATAAGGTATTAGATAATAGAAGTAGATAAACTAACCAACTATTTGTGATGTTTTATTATTTTAACAGCCTGCTGATGCCAATGAAAATGGTGTAGATATAAACTTCACTTATAATCAGGTAAAAATTATAAAATTCTGCGTCCGTGTTATAACGGACTCATTCCCTTGTTTTATGGTGAACGCATGGGTTTGTTAAAATAGGTGTGTCAGTAAACATTATAAGATTCTGTGTCCGTGTACCGACTCATTCCCTTGTTTTATGGAGAAAACATTGGTTTGATAAAATAGGTTCGTCAGTAAACATCATAAGATTCTTTGTCTAAGTTTTAACCAACTCATTCCCTTATTTTACCAAGAAAGCACAGGAGTATTTAAATGAGTCCATTGGTCCATGACACACCTTTTAATCGGAGGTACATGTAGAATGCTGGTGTACAAGTCTAGGCTGAGTTTGATTTTGATGATGATTCTTCTCTGCTTAGCCTATTTGTCATATTCTGTGCCCAGTGTTTTAACCGACTCATTCCCTTGTTTTACCGAGAAACCATGGGAGCATTAAAATGGTTCCATTAGTCCATGACACACCTTTGAATCTCTGAGGTAGAAGGCTGGTGTAGATGTTCATTAGAAACATGCCTTGGCTGGGTTTGGTGATGATCCTTTCTCCTTCCGCTATTTGTTGATAACATTGATTATGATTGTGAGTGTATAGTTTCATTACGTCAATACTTTGACTAAATTCGATAATGAGCACTTTCTGCTGAGGTTAAGCAGAGTGATAAATAATTTGACTGCTCCATGTTTTATAAAAAAGGATTATTGTCCTCATCTGATATTAATGTATTTTGATATTGAGTTGGACAATATCAGCCCCACTGTTTTTTCTTTATATAAGTGTTGTAGATAACACTGACAACATTTTGAATAAAATTTCAAACATCTTCGACAAGTCCTCGTCATTGTAATGAAAATTGTTATGTATTTCAGATACAAACACATTTTCGTTCATAGAATAATCAACTAAGAATTTTCAATGGTTCGTTGAACAAAAAAATTTAAGTTCATGATTAAATTTGGGTAAAATGGAAGATTGATCGAAATAGAAAATATTTGACCCTTAGTAACGAATGTAAAAAATAAACGACTTAACGGGAAATGTTTCTAAAAAATTTGAATTATTGCCTGAACTGGCGCTATAATTGAATGATTGAATCAGTTACAAAACTCAGTTACAAAACAAAACTCAGATTGACAGGAATGTTTGATTGACAAGATGTTGATTTCATGCTTATATTTTTTGATACAGGCGGAATTTGAGAATAGACAGGAACAGATACAGAGACAATACGAAGAAGAACAGAAACGTGCGGCTGAGATTCAACTACAACAACAACAACAGGTAGCTATAGCAGCGCCCCTAGTTACTACTTAGTTACTATCAGCTGCAGTTATAGCAGTGTGGTATTGGCGGAAATAGTCGTCATTTTACGATCATGCACGCGTGTCTGGGCTAAAAATGTTTATTCTAGGAAGGAAATGGAGATGAAAAACTAATAAGGTCCTGTGCAAACAGTGTCTGTGTATTATACCCATGATATTTGGTTCAATGAATTCCAAACATGTATGTCACTAGGCTGACCTCATGGATTTTAAACATTATTGAAATGAGTTAGTGTCTTGGGGTGTTTTTTTTTTGTTTCAACTTAACGGTAAACCACAATTTCAATTTTTTTAGGAGAAAGAACTTTTGGAGCCTGAAATGGAAAGAATGAGACTACTTGAAGAACGCAAGCGGGAAAGGCGAAAGCGTCTTGAACAACTACATCAAGAGGATACCGGACCAATGAATGCTCCTGTCCCTTCATCTCAACCAATCGAAACAGTTGAGACAAGAAGTACATTAGCATACAGAGCACCTAGGGATAATTCTTATCAAAATGCCTACGAACCTGTACATCAAGAGGATACCGGACCAATCACAGCTGCTGTTTCTGCTTCTCAACCAATGGAAATAGTTGAAACAAGAAGCACATTAGCATACCGACCACCTAAATATAATAATATTAATGTCTATGAACCGGACTACGTCAATCAGCCAGCAGAAAATCGTTCCACTATGAATATTCAAGTAGCTGGTGGTCGTCCGCAAGCCCCTGTGCATCAAACAGAAGAACCCCAGAGATCTGCCATGTCTTTCAAACTGCCAGCCAGCCAATCAGGTGGTCTGGTCATAGATCCTCGAAATCAATTGGATGAAAGGTATTACAAATCAAATTTTCTGATACAAAATCTTTGATAATGTTTCTGTGTTCTCGAAGAATCACAGTTCTATGAAAAACAATTACTTTCAATTAGAGTGAAATTGCAACAATGATTTGTCATTTAAGATACATTATGTAAAATTTAGATAAAGAGTTGGCCATTCTCACTATAATGCTCAAAAATAAATAATGTAAAATGAAAATATTAAAAATTTCATTCAAACTTCTTCATTTTGAGTCAAGTTATCACTAACTGTGTGCATTGTGGTAACCAGGGCACTGGTATATTCGAGACTTGGCCTCGCTTTCCCATTTTTAAATGGCAAACCATTCTAAACTAGTTAAAATTTTGAGTATCTGATGCCATCAGGCGTTGATTATGATCTTGTTTTGTTAATAAATGTCTAATTAATAGTTTATATAACGTTTTAGGCCTAAAGAAGACCTTAATAGGCAGATTTAACTCTTGAATTATGTATGTTTAGGTTTAAAAACGACAAAAGAATCATTGTAGATATGTAGCTCTGATTAGATACAGTAAATGATTTCCATAGAACTATTGTGATTACTTTAATCAACAGGTGATTCATGTCAATTCTGGACATAAGGCACCTGTCAGACATTATCAGACAAATATTATTACACTTTTTATATGTTATATACGTTGTGGAATAATCTGAACTTGTCAAAATCTGTGACAGGTGCCTTATCTCCATGAGGCTTGTATATATACGTTGTGTGGTATTTTGTTTCTGACAAAATCTGTGACTAATACCGTATGAAAAAGTCTGTGACTGATACCTTATGACAAGGCTTGTTAATATGTTAAAATAGATGCTGTTGCCAGCAGAATAAATCTAAATTTTAATATAAAGAACAAAGTTAATATTAGATAGGCAATAATGATATTTATATCAAGTTTGAACAATTCATATTATTGTTATAACCAGTTAAGGACTATTGTTGGAAATACATTTATAAATAATTTCTTTAATCTCCAGTGAACCAGTACCTCAATACAGCATTCAACTTAGTCTTGATCAACCAGACACATCACGTGGCATGATTATCCAGCCAGAACAAAGAACCATTCCAGGTATATTTTTTATCAAAATGTCAGTTCCCATGAAACGTATAGATGATGTTGACGATATTAAAATTGTTTTATTTGAGCATAAAATAGAAGATATTAATTGGAACAATTATATCCTATTTTAACATTTAAAAAATTGAAATGAACTGTATTTAATGTTGCAAGCCATGGTGGCTCAGTGAGTAAGACATTGGCTCGCTAAACCGAAGGTCCCATCGTCGATGCCAGTGTTGGCCGAGCAAGTTCATCAGGATTATCTGGCGTGGTTCCCCTCTTGTCAGTGGTGCAGGACAAACGATCTGGCAACGGATAACATATAGTTGTTTAGATGCATCTTTACTTTATTTTATCCTAAATTAACTATAGCCAACACTTGTTCAGCCTGGTAAATTAACTATAGCCAACACTTGTTCAGCCTGGTAAATTAACTATAGCCAACACTTGTTCATCATGGTAAATTAAATATAGCCAACACTTGTTCATCATGGTAAATTAAATATAGCCCCAAAACATTAAATATATTCATCATGGTAAATTAACTTTTTTCTTTAGTTGTTGATATTTAAGTTTATGTGTGTGTAGTTATTTCATAGTTTTAGTAATTGTAGTATTGATAGTTATTATACATATTAGATAGAATATTTGATAATGTTACATGTGATAACCACCGATCTATAACCAATAACGGCCCACAAGTACTTTTTTTCAGAGAATAGAAAACACTCCATCACTCTCATAATAATGTAAACATTTTCTTTCAAGCCTGGTCTATTTTAATGAATAATTATTAAATATGGGGGAGGGGGGAGCATGCTGTAGGACATTATTTGCTAGACAAGATGGAATTTTTCAAGTCTGGTTCTCAGTTGTCAGGACTAGCATCTAAGACACTGATAAAAAAAGGTTTGTCCGTTCATTTGGATGGATTGAAAGACTAAGGCATGCACATAAAAGAACCCTTAATGACTGGAATTCAAGAACAGTAGGTCCAAAACACCACTGTCCGGGCAAAATTCCACCATTGCTTTGCACAAGTATCCATTGAAATGAAAATGAGTGCATGTTAGTCTTAAAATGTTAAATGTAGTTTTTATTTTATTATTAATTTTAGTTATTGTAGAGGTCACACATTATTTAATTTTTGTTGTTCGTGAAAATCTATCTTGATTCCTATTTCTTGTGGGAACAAATTTAATTTAAAAACAAAAAGAATTTAGTTCTAGGTTTAGTTTATGAAGTTTAGTTATGAAATTTTAAAGAAAACAATGTACACAAATAATTAAATATGTTTGGCCTTAGCCTAGAATATTAAAGGTAGTTGGGTGTTGGACTAACAATTTGTTGTTTTCGGTGATTTTTTTTAAACAGTCCATGATGCCAATTTTATAGAACAAGAGAAACAAAAGATTCGTCAGGAATATGAGAAATTTGAGAAATCAATGCGACAACAGCAAGAAGAAGAGGAGCGAAAATTCCGAGAACGGGAAGAAAAGTTACGTCAACAAGAGGTAATTATTTGATTGGTTCGTTGGAATTTTGTGGTGGTATGTTTTTTCGTTTTTTTTAGATTTCAGGTGTTTTTTATTTGTTTTTGGTGGAGATTATTTTTATGTTTTGGTTTATGGATTAAAACTTTAAATCTGGTCGTTTCGATTTAGTTAACATCATGAAAGATCATAAGATTTTATTTATTTGTGCATTTTGGGTTGGAATAGTGTGGTGGCATTTGGTGGAATTTTTATTTATTTTAGTCTGTTGTTATTGCAGGCCCATCGAAACTCCCCATCCCTTCCAATAATTTGCAAATATGTGTTCCTGACATAGTTTTAAAATTTTCCTGGATAACTACACTTACCCTCCCCCCCCCCCTCCCCCCAATTGAATTCCAGTCCGAAGGATCTGTATTGTTTTTGATTTTTGTTATGATTAGTTAATTTGGGGATTTTTTTTTGTAATCATTTCTTATAATTAATAATAATTTGGGCTTGGTTACAAACAAAAAAACTGCATGGCTTTATTTTATGGAGATAAATTTTTCAGGTATGTAATATAAAAAAAAAATTTTTTTCTTTTTTTATGATGATTTCCTTCATTGAACTATTTTTCCTTTCATGTTTCATCGAGATTAACTAGGTCATATAGTGCAACCCTCAGATTTTGTTTAAACGGTATTTGTTTCGAAAATATTGTACAATTTAAAAGCATAAAGAGTAGTATACAAGAATATACCAAGTAGACTTATATTAACTTGATTTCTTTGCTCCCACTGCTAAATACCCATACACGCAAACGAATTAATGAAATAAAATTGAATCATATGTTAGTCCCAAACTGACCTAGTTTGTGTCGAGTGGACGTTTAAGCCCATTTCCCTCTCTCTCTATATATATATATATCTGTCAAAAATAATCGAATGGCATGCCTAACTTCGTGGGTTTCAGTTATGAAGCTCAGTTTCTTGCCACTTAGGCACAAATGAATGAATGAAATAAATATATACAATATGTTAGTCACAACCTACATATTGTTAAGTGGATGTTAAACCTAATAAATTTTCTCTCTGTAAAATAATCTGTTAAAGATACTATGAAACGTACATTTCTACTTTCAACATGAAAATATTCAAAAGTAGCATAAAAATCTATGTACAGATCTGATTAAAATACAGGAGCCTGTTTCACAAAATTTTAACTAAAGATCAAATCAAATTTTAGTAGATACTTCAATTTTGATTGGCTAAGCACTAAAATCAATCTAATATTATCCAATCAAATTAACTAAAATCTAGATTTTATCTTATTTAAAATTTCGTGAAACAGGCCCCAGATCTATATTTCGTTTTGTTTTGATGGCCTACACTACATGAAGATCTGACTGGTTGTACTGGAAGGTCGCATCAGAGTTCATACAAGCGGCTCTTGACCTTTTGATGTCAGACTTTGATTAATCAATCAGTGTTGACGTTTCAAGTGATTTACCCACAGTTCCATGCATTGCACGCCAAGAACTCCCCGTAACAGACTGTTTCATTGGCTAATTCCTCGCTTCAACCAGAATGCCTGTAATATAACAACTCTTCTAGATCCTAGTGTAGTAAAGACAAGTAAACCGAAACGAAATAGGATCTGTGTTTTAATCCGATTGCAATCTGCGAAGTCATCAACATCACTATTTGAGCAGTGGATTGACTGGATATGTCTCAAATTTATCATAGTCTAATTTGAACACCCCAACCCACATCCCATAGTGTAACTGCATGTCTCTTTATATATTTGATTTTTGGTCTATTTCAGGAACGTCTGAGGAGAGACGAAGAAAGAATTCGCCAAGAAGAGGAAAAATTAGAAAGAGAGCGTCAGAATCTTTTGAATAGTTCCGCGGAATTTATGAAGCATAATGAGCCAAAACCTTATCAGCCATCTCCGACACGAGTCCGGGGTCAAGGTTCATTGTATACATCAACAGTAACACCTGCAAACAGACACGAGCCAATCAGACCCTCTACTTTCTCTACTTCAATGGTTGTTGACAACACAAGGGGAAGTAAGCACCATGTACAAAAAGTGGAACCAACATGGCCACCTAGCAACAAGCCTAAGCAACCGGGAAATATCAGTGTCATGCGAACCCACGGAACAGAAAGTAATGCATTTAGAGACAGTCATAATAAACCTAATACTAGTGCTAACAGGCAGAGTCAAGATTATTCTCCTAGGGAACAAACAGGCGTTCAATCAATGAAAATGAGATTTTCCGAACCAAATCAGAGAAATAGTTTGTCTCGAGAAGATATGCTGGCCATGAACCGAACCGCTAAACCTTTACAAAAGAAACCTGAAGGATCCGACAGTGCTACCAGTCCTACCACAACGGGACCAATAAAACGAGAGACCCCAACTCGACAAGAAATCCATTCCCTCAATGCTGTTCCTAAACCAAAACTCCGCCAGTCTGTTGATTGGATAGGAAGAAACGATTCGTCCAATGAAAGAAGAGCTGCACCTAGACGCTCAGAAATCATGAAGAATCAGTATTCTGATTCGCTTCAAGGTCATTGGGTGATTGAAGAAGCTGAACGACGCCGAATGAACAGTGACTTAAATGTGAAATCGTCCACGCTACCCATTCAACCAGGTCCTTACACTGGTCCGGTGAAACCTCCGCGGGATCACGGAAATATATGGAGTGATAATAGTGCTAATCATCCCAGACAATCTCAATATTCCAGTTTACCACCACGAACCGATCCCAACATGCCCTTACAAATACGCCAGACATTGTTACAAAAAACGGCCAGTGCTCGGGGATCGAATGGGAGCAGCTATTCCCAGGAACTGAACATAAATGTGCCTCAAATGTCCAGAAATTCCCCTAATCTTTCACAGACAATGCCTGCATCTTATGGTTATGATTCTCCAAGATCAGATTATGGTGCTCCGCGTTTATCGTCTCAAGCCCCACCAGCACCTGATGGTTCTAATGATCAGGTGCCTGTTAGTGGTAAACAGTTGTGTTCATCTTGTAATCAAGAATTAGGTGGGTATTGATATCAAGATGATGTTACCAAGGTATTGTTGCCAAGGGGATGTTACTATGGCAACATTTCTCTCAATGTTTTTTTTGTCATTATTTCCAATCTGCAACAGAAATTTGTAAATGCAACACCTTCTAAAGCATTTCTTTTACTATTTCCTTAAAGCGAAGGTATTGTCAACAAGGTGATGTTACCATAGTAACATTTCTTTCAATGGTTTTTTTTTTGTATTAATTCAAATTTGCAACAGGAATTCGAAGACAAGAAACCCTCTTGAGCTTTTTTTTTTATTATTTCCTTAAAGCTGGTGATCAACATGTAAGGGATTCTGAGTCCCTTGTAAACTATAGTATTCTTAACAATCCATCAATTGACATAATAGTAAGTGCAGGAGGACTGCATGACTATACGCAAAACAAAACTTTCAAGAGGAACCTGTGCACAAGACGGAATACATAGACATTACAAGAAATAAACAACAATATCAGAGTTTGATAGGAAAAGAATAAAGTACAATCGCATTAGATTTTTTTTTACTCACTTTATACGAATGTCACTAAATGAAACCTGTTTAGGAAAAGGGAGCCACGGTGGCTTAATGAGTAAAATGTTGGCTCGCTAGTCTAGAGGTTCGGTGTTTGATCCCTGTGTTGGCTGAGAAAGTTCAGTATTTTCAGTGGTGCAGGACAAGGGATGATATATAGTCGTTTGGATGGGATGAAAAACCAAGGTCCTGTGTACACAAGAAGAGTTCTTGGCAGTTGGAATTTGATATAAGTGGGGCTGTAGTGCCACTACCTGACCTAATTTCCGTCATAGCACACTGTATGGCACATCTTTCAATGTTGGCTTGTTTATTTATTTTCTAGCTTTATTTTTCCTATGTTTATTTCTTTTGTTTGTTCATTTGTAGGTTTTGGTGCTGCTATGATAATAGAGAAGTTAGGTTTATATTATCATATGCCCTGCTTTAAGTGCTGTGTTTGCCGAACCCCTTTGGGCAACGGCTCCGAAGGTGCTGATGTGAGAATCCGAGTCAATAAATTACACTGTCCCAACTGCTACAGCAACGATGAAGGTATCTCTACAATTGGGTGAATTAATTGTTGTCAGGAGTGACACAACGTCGTGACACAACGGCACAGGTGAAGACATGTCCGTCATTCTATACTGGATGGCAGTAGTTCCAGGGTTGGATTGTTGCTCTGCACTAATCTTCATTAATTCAGTTTCTACATTTTTTTTAATTTGCTAACCTTTTGAAATAATTTTGTAGATTTTTTCTTAACATTTTGTTAAACTTATGCTTTTAGCAAATCTTTAGTTTTATTTTAATTCTACAGTAAGTTTAGATCATTTTCATAATTTTTAAAAAAAAATATCAATTTGCACGGAGTTTGTTTTGATGTTTAATTTCTTGAAACACTAAAACCATTAATTCACATTCAAGTATTAATTTACTATTTTTGAATATTTTAGATGCTTAAAACATAAGAACAAATGGTATTATGAATTCTTTTCAGATAGGAAATCAAAGCAATTTTCAGGGAGAATTAGCAATTAATTTTTAATTAGCTATCTTTGGTGAATAAAATGGAGATTAATTTCTATCATCCATCATAGTTTTAATTTGTCATATTTTCATCATTCATTGCTTGAAATTTATTAACAATGTTTTAGGTCGATATTAACTTTTGAAATGGATTCATACAAAATATCTAGGGAGTCTGGGTTACGTAGATCTAAATTACGTATCACTGTAGTGGCTCCAGTAAGTAAGATTTTGGATTGCTAACCTGGAGATCCAGTGTTTGATCTTGGTGTTAGCCGAGAAAGTTTGACAAGATTCTCCGGAGTGCTTCCCCCTTGTCAGTGGTGTAGGGCAGAGGACCTGGTAAGCCCATTGTCAGTGGTGTAGGGCAGAGGGCCTGGTAAGCCTATTGTCAATGGTGTAGGGCAGAGGGCCTAGCAAGGGACAACATATAGTTGTTGAAATTCAAAATAAGAATCTCCCCCCCCCCCCATAGCATGGCGTATGCCCATCTTCATTAGCCCAGTTGGTGCAGAAAAGTAGGGGGAGGAGAGAATGGCCGAATGGATAATGCACGATGAAGCAGAAGTCTGTCATTGAGTCAAGTGGCGTAGTTTTGATTCCCCGCTTGTACGTGACAAGGAGTAGGGGGGCCGGTCCAATCTTGTGGGTTTTCTCTTGGTCTTCCGGTTTCCTCCCTCTGCTAAAAGACCCCTACGCGCAAGCAAATTATTGAAATAAAATTAAATCATATGTTTTGATTCCCTGTTGTACGTGACAAGGAGTAGGGTCGCCTGCCCAACCTCGGGGTTTTCTCTGGGTCCTCCAGTTTCCTCCCATTGCTAAAAGACCCCTACGCACAAGCAAATTATTGAAATAAAATGGAATCATATGTTTTGATTCCCGGTTGTACGTGACAAGGAGTAGGGTCGCCTGCCCAACCTCGGGGTTTTCTCCGGTTCCTCCAGGTTCCTCCCACTGCTAAAAGACCCCTACGCGTAAGCAAATGATTGAAATAAAATTGAACCATGTGTTAGTCCCGAAATGACCTAGTTTGTGTCGAGTGGACGTTAAACCCCATTTCTCTCTCTCCCTCTATATGTTTAGTAGGATATCATATAAGCATGGATGATGAAACTATGATGATTTATAATTAGACAAGGGTAGATAACTGGCAGTCTCTTCTCTGAATCCAACCCTGACATAGACATGTGTGCTGGACTCATTATTTCATTTCTCTCTTTAATTCTCTTATCTTTTCATCCCCTCTTTTCATCCCAGCTTCAGGCTTCACAATATTTCTAGTGATTTTAATGTGTATATATTGTGATGTTAATAATTATTTATGTTATCTTGAGATCAAAGCTTATTCCTGTTCGTGTAAATGTAATAATCTTGAAATTAGCATTCCATGATAATAAGTAAACTGGAAATTAGCATTCCGTGATGATGTGGAAATTGAAATTAGCATTCCATGGTAGTAAGAACATTTGAAATTTGCATTTCATAGAAATAGAAAAACTTGTAATTTGCATTCCATGGAAATAGTTAAACTTGATATTAGCATTCCATGATAATATGAAAACTCAAAATTAGAATTCCATGTAATTTGGAAATTTGAAATTAGCATTTCATGGTGAAATGATAACATGGAATTAGAATTCCATGGTAAAATAAAAACTTGAAATTAGCATACCATGGAAATATGAAACTTGAAATTAGCATTCCATGGAAATAGGAAAACTTGAAATTTGCATTCAATGGAAATAGGAAAACTTGAAATTTGCATTCCATGGTAATGGTAAAACTTTAAATTAGCATTCCGTGGTAAAATGATAACATGAAATTAGTATTCCATGATAATTGGTACTCTGGAAATTTGCATTCCATGGAAATGGTAAAACTTGAAATTACTTGTAGCATTCCATGGAAATAGGAAAACTTGAAATTAGCATTCTATGGTCGTAAGAAAACTTGGAATTGGCAATCCATTGACATAGGAAATCTTGAACATGCATAATCATTTTCAAAATGCATTCTTTTATTTGTATTTATGCACTTGACATAATGCATTTGTAGTAATATTATAGTATCTTATATATGTTATACACACGATATATTTATATTAAACACATTTTAATTTGTTTGATTTAATCCACTTTTAAATATATATTTCTAAATTAATAAATAATAAAAATTCTGAAAAATTACATGTTATGGTAATATATTGATATAAATAAATTTTGGGGCCTTATTTATGAAGAAAAATTCAACTAAGATCTTTTAAGGATGCAGTGTTTCCATTAGTCAAAGGTTAAAATTCTGGTACCAATTTTTGCATTTAGCTAATGTAAAGGCTGCATTCTTTAAATATTTAGTTTTCATGAATGAATGAAGCCCTGAAAATAATATTATTGACTACTTTCATTTTGAAATTTTAGCATATGTCTTACTTTTTTGATCTTTGTATTTTTCAGCTGGTTTAAAGTTCAGTAAGGTTTAACAGATCTACAGATTTATATAATATTATATATTATAACCAATAAATATAGCGCAATATTTAATACTACACATAAAAACATGGACATACGTTTACATATGCCTACCAGAACAGATAACTCCAGATCTTCATCTCACAGTTCAATATAATGTATATTTCAAGAATAAACCATAACACATATTATGAAAAAAAAGTAACGGTACTTATTTTGGGACTAATCAAAGAGTATTCTTTCAGTGTTAAGCTAATACGCTGCCCAAATATATTAGTAGCCGTTTCCCATAAGTATATGTTATGAAAAACAGCAACGATACTAATTTATTTTGGGACTAATCAAAGAGTATTATTTAAATGTTAAACAATGCACTGCCCAAATATATTAGTAGCTGTTTCCATAAGTATGTGTTATGAAAAACAGCAACAGTTCTAATTTATTTTGGGACTAATCAAAGAGTATTCTTTAAATGTTAAACTAATACGCTGTCCAAATATATTAGTAGCTGTTTTCCATAAGTATACTTTATAATAGTGTATAAACGATTAGTATGTTTTTGTTATTTAAAGCAAACAGAATTTAACGTGCAGCATTTACCCAACAAGTTATAAATTTGAATGTCTGATGTGATTGTTACTAAATTTTTTCCGGAATAATTTTGTTAATGATTACAATATTGTATATCTAAAATCAGGCCCGCTCCATCTACAATGCAAAACTTATAAAAAGATCTGCAATAGACACATTTATCTCTTACATGATGCATCTTCGATACATTATACACAATTGTGCGCTTTTATAACTTGGGTTTGGGATGATGAATAGCTTGCATTTTAAACCAGTCAAACCAGAAAACATTTCATAAATACAAGACAAAAATGCAAAACAATTTTAATATAGTTTTTATTGCAATTAAATTAAATTAACCATAAACACTTCACACATCATTATATATATATAAATATGCTTTATTCATTAATATTTGCAATATCCATTATTCTCATGTAGTTGTACATACCATTACACTAAGTAAAGCATAAATTTACCCCACAGAGCATTAGGTTAAAGTATTCAGATATGTAAATATGCTACATTGATTAACATTCTATTAAGAAATGATTTGTTCAATTCTGTCTTTTTATTAGTTCACCAAGTGGGTCTAAGTCTAATGTTGTCACAAAACCATTGCTGTACCGTTCTCCTGTTTAAGCATATATTAAATTTAGATGATTTTTAAAACTAAAGTCCCAGGACTATGCCAGTACTGTAAATGCATTATTACAGTTATTATCAATAGACATTGCTTGGTAAAATTAAGTAATTATTTATTCAATAATTTAAAGTCTATTTCAAGGTAAAATAATGTTTGTTAGTGCTAGAAACCTTGTTATGTTTTTTATGTAGATATGTTGGTAGTCAACACTTCTAAACAGTTCATGAAATTTCCAAAAGATATACTATGTTTAGCAAACTGAATGGATTTATTTTTCGATTATGTGAAATGAAATATTTGAATTGTATATTGGACACTGTTGTGTCATTGTCTTTATGGATGTTTATTGTTAGTGCCCGCCCGTTGATGTTCTTTTGGGGTTGTAGGGAATACCCCTTTCTTTTCAATTTTATTTTGGATTCAGATTTTTGAAATTAAAATTAAAGTCAACAAGACTGTTTTTGGAAGAGTTGTTGACATAATTCCGTCTAATTAAAATTCGATTACAATTTCGTTTAGTTTCATCGAAATAAAACGAAACGAAATTGACATTTGATTTTAAGTGAATGTTCCGACTTCTTTTTTCTTTTTATTTTGTTCATTTTCATCTACAGAGATGTAGAATTTAATGAAATAAGTTACATATTGAATGTTACAAAAGTAATTGTGGATATAATGTTGTTTGATTTCTATGTGCTTACTTTAATTTGTGATTGTTATATATTGTTACTGTGTTTTTTTAAATGTTTAAATTAAATAATGTTTGTTTAGTTAAAGTTCGGTTATTGTATAGTTTTATATCTGTCTGATTTACTCATTGGCTTCTTGCCTATATTATTGTTACACATCACTTAGTGGGTTCACTTCTGATTGGCAGACGGTGTCATAACCAATCGGAGGGGCGAATGGTTAACGCGTGCGCATTGCATCATTAGTTCTGTCATTAAGTCAGTTGGTGTGGTTTCGATTTGCCGCTTGTACATGACAAGGAGTAGGGTCCCCTGTCCAACCTCGTGGGTTTTCACCGGTTCCTCCGGTTTCCTTTCACTGCTAAAGACCCCCAGGCGGAAGTGAATTATTGAAATAAAGTTGAACAATATATTAGTACCAAAATGACCTAGTTTGTATCGAGTGAACGTTAAACCCCATTTTTCTCTGTCCTAACCAATCGTTTCCACTCTTAGAAACAGTTTGTCTGTGTCGTAAGATGATTTACCACAAAAAATGGCATAAGCTGTGGGGCCATATTATCCTCACCAATGTCACTCTCTTGAAAGTATCGCCAACGGTCGGAATATAGAGGAAACAAATTAAACGTAGGCAAATTTGTAGGATATCTATTGTCCGGATAGCGGCGCCACAACTTGCTTTCCCTCGAATTACATCTACCGAGTTGTACAAGTCACCTCGGGTTTTCGTCCCACCCGAATTACTGGACCGAGTCCCACGCAACACTAACAAGACGAACTTGCTCGACCAACATCAGGAACACTAGCTAGTTAGTTATCCAATGACATACTGGGCATTACCTACTCGAGGCATCGTGACTCCATAGTGATCAATCAAGAGGGTCTCAATGATAATTAATGGCGGCCAGAAACCTTTGAGTTAATCAGTATAAATTTATATTAAAACAACGTTAGAATATAGATCTGATTATTATTATTATAGATATATTTGTATATAATTGTATATTAGATGAAATATTCATTAATTGTATAAATAGATAGAATTATATATTTCTATAGAAAATCATTATTTTCATTGATTGGTGATCATCCTATTTGTCCACAAAAGATTACAATATTTAATGCATCAGTGGGCGTGCTCCTACGCCAGGAAAATAGTACTGACATACTCTGCAAAACAAGCTGTTTAAAACTATTATCGATCCTCGAAGCACATTTGACATTTCCTCGACCACCTAACTTTCTGTAACTGTCGGAGATAGAGGGGCGAATAATATGCCGAAGACCTGTTCCCACGAGGGTCTCTCATTCAAAATTTAAACTTACCTTTATCTGTAAAATAAATTAATGGACCGAAAATGTTTCTTTATCGGATATTACATATGATCCAAATGATCTATTGATTGTTGAGTGGGCGTTAAACCCATTTTATCTCACCTATGTGCTCGTGGCCCTCTTAAATAGGGGGGTTTGGGTAGCCGAATGGTTAACGTGTGGTCTCAGGTCTGTCATTGAGTTAAGTAACATGGTTTCGATTCCCCGCTGTTACGTAATATTGAGTAGAGTCACCTGTCAAACTTCGTGGGTTTTCTCCGGGACCTTCGGTTTCCTCCCACTGCTAAATACCCCTGCGCGCAAGCGAATTATTGAAATAAAATTGAACCATATATTAGTCCCGGAATGACCAAGTTTGTGTCTAGTGGATTACTTTAATCCCCATTTTTCTCTCTCCTCTTAAATAATTGTTGGCGTATTCATCAGTGCTATATGATATATTGCTTTCACATAAACTAGCAATAGTGTGTTCATCCATTTTGTTTTGTATTGTTTTATAGCCATATACATAAATTACATGTACATTCATAAAATATATCCAATAAGGTGATGCTATTTACAAATTAATGCTAATAATTACAAAAAGTGAGAATAATAAACATTTCTATATATAAATAATGTAATCACCAGTTGCCTGAATAAATGCTGAATACTGTTTTATAATACACAATTCCAAAGGAAATTAAAATATTATTACATAAGTTATCTTTCTATTTTGTTGATTTATAACTTTTCATAATAGACGTTTCATTGGGGTCAGCTATAACCAGGCAGTTATAGCCGAATAGCTACAATATTGTCGCGGTAATTCTATGCTTACCGTTACAATTGATACAGTCTAAGAGGCTTTGAGCAAGGAAAAATAGGTTCAAACACTCAATTCGCAACACATATTAAAGTTTGTATTGAAATAAGTAATTCTGTCACAAATAGTAAAGACTGGACCACTAAAATAGTTACCGAACAGTTTTTCTTTGTGGCATTTTCGAAGCGATATTTCTTATGGTGTATAAGGAAGTATTACTACGCTAGACTACTACAAGAGAAAATCGGAAATTACTGAGATGTCTATAACAGAAATTACGTGTCCTTGGTCTTTGAAATCGAAACTAAAATTAGACATTGTCTAAAATGTACGAATGCTGCAACTGTGGCAAATCATTCACAAGTAACAAGCAAGGTACTAAAAGGTCATATGGACATGAAATCCATACATGAAAAGTGACGTATGATCACGAGAGACGGGGTGCATATGCCATTTCTGGCTGGGCGGACATTTTACGTTGGATAGGAAAGAAATTATGCGTAGCAGTTGGGTTTGACCCAATCATATAAATTAGCGGTAGGGCTTCGCCTTTATTTCAATGGAAATTGGTTTACTATTATGTTAAGCTTTGCGCAGTACAGTTTGGGGACAGGAACTCGTTAGAACGATCCACTACTGTGGCTGGAGTAAGACGTAAGACTTCAGTAGTGGGACCATTTCTATAACCAAATGGCTGGTGAAGTGATTTCCCACCTCATAGACGGCGGGGGGGGGGGGGGAGAACCTTTGGAATTAAGTTGTAATGGGGGGTTTTAGCGTCAAACATTGTTCCACCAACCGGGCCGGTGAAGACGGACATACGCCAAGCAGTGTGTTTTCAGTGGAATTTTACCAGGCATCCACTTTTCGTTTTAAAATGTCTTCCTTTCGCACGTTTCCCAGTGCTAGATCCTATACTTGAGTCTTGGATGCGTTGGTCCCGAGTATCATTAACGGTCTGTAAGCCACGGAATAAAAGAGACTAGTAAAACTCGAATC
Source organism: Patella vulgata (assembly GCF_932274485.2). Classification (NCBI taxonomy): domain Eukaryota; kingdom Metazoa; phylum Mollusca; class Gastropoda; family Patellidae; genus Patella; species Patella vulgata. The sequence continues at coordinate 10,787,514 of NC_065886.2, read as the reverse complement.
ATTGTATTGAACCAATTATGACGTTTAAGAATAGGGCTCATTTCCCAGTTTATTCGACCATCTATAAACCCACCCCATTCCAGTCCATTTTAACGGTTAAACTCACCGTTCTCAGTGACGAAGAGGTTCCGGGTTCGATTCCTTGGTTGGCCGAGAAAGTTCCGGGCGGCTTTTCCCTCTTGGTTGTTGTCAGTGCAGCAAGACGTAAAAATCATCTTCATCGACTGTGTTGGCCCTGGAAAAGGACGTTAAACCCCAATTCATTTTCCGTGTTACAGGTAATCCTAGCAGGGCCATGTTTCACAAAAACGTAACCTAAAATCACTAAAATAGATTTTAAATAAAATCAAACTGAAATTTTAAATTTTATGCGTTTCACGAAGTTCGGTTGTAACTTAAAATGCAATTTTAATAGATTTTAGTTAAAATTGCTTGCACTCGCGCAGTGCCCAATTCCGGCAAGGCACTTAGGGTGTATAAGCATACACGCTTCGGAACTGAAAACTGTTGCCAGGTTAAACTAACCGTTACAATACCAATGAGGGGGTTTCATACGTTGTAACAATGCCTGCACATGGTCAGACAGTCGTAGAAGGATAAAATAAATAAGTTTATTGCGTGTTATTTGTTTTGAAATGTATCAGTTGGTTGGCCTTGAACATGCATGTATCTTTCGTGACCTTGGCATTGGATTTATTTGCAATCTTCAATGGAAATAATGCGTATCGATAAACGAAATGGCTTGAATTTCGTAGTTTTGTGTTAGTTTGGATAACAGAAACTATTGAGAAATTGTCACAAACATGTGATAGTTCTGACTCAAACGATTAATCTAGACTAAAGTATTGTCGAATTTTAAAAGTATTTAATAACTTTTAAACTAATACACGAAATAACCAATGTTCCGATGCCTAGATTTGAAATGTCAGTCCTATGGACCCTTTCAATAATAATTTGAAAATGCCAAAGTGCCACACTCCTTATTGGATAATGCCTATTTCTCTTATTAAATCAAAATGATTTTTTCACAATATAAAATAGCATTGGCTCCTATATAAATCATCATAACCCCAAAACCATAATTAATACTTTGCATATGGCGTATCTAGTATTATAGGACTGACGGGGTTTCGATTCCCCGGTTGTACGTGACAGGGAGTAGGGTCGCCCATCCAACCAACCTTGTGGGTTTTCTCCGGTTCCTCCGGTTTCCTCCCACTACTAAAGACCCCTAGGCGCAAGCGAATTATTCAAATAAAATTGAACCATGTGTAGGCCTACAAATTTTTTTTTCTGGACATTAGATATGAAGTGGGTTTAGATTTTTTTTTTTAGGTTTTTTTGGGGGTCTATTAATTATTTGACAATAGTATAATTTATACTTGAATCTACGGTGGCCCATATACGACTTTTAAATATTTTGTAGTTTTGGATTTTGTTTTTTTAGTTATAGGTTTGTTTTTTTAGTTCTCACCTAGGTGAAAACGTTTCCACCTAGGTGAAAAGGTTATATAACCCGGGCCATTGGCAATATTATCATTATTCCAAATATATCTATATGTCGCAATAGATCTCACAACGTAGCTCTAATTAATGCTCGTTAATGTCGTAATTTTTTAGTTAGGAGAGTGTGACGGCTGTCCTAAGTTACAATAGATTTTAGTTAAAATTGTCCCTAAAATAGTTTTGTGAAACGCCACTATTGTAAGTTAAGATACAATTTTAACTTTCAATATTATTTTAGTGGATTTTACCTACTATGCTTAAAATCGTTTTGTCGAAACGCATCTATCTTAAGTTAGGATGGAATTTTAGTTTAAGACGATTTTAAGGAGATTTAAAGTAGCTAAGTCTCTAACTCAATATCACCCAAAGTCTTACACGTTGAAAATGCGAATTATTTGTCAATTCAAATCAACATTGATGTTGTGATCTTACCAGGAAAAGACAGGCTTTTGATATCCAATATTTAAGACAACATAAATATTTTACCATTGGTACACGAATCGTTTATCATAGTGCGTTTTAGCGTCATTTGCAACAAGTGACCAGAAAGAACGAGGCTAGACATATTCAACTGGAGAGCCTGCTGAATAGACTGGAATAACCAGACGCTAGAAATTGCTATATGGTTGAGACAAATGCCTTATTTCGCTGGACATAACTGATTTGAAATTAGAGTCAAAACGGAAACAATTGAATGTAAATCAGTTTATATACAATCAGATTACATTAGTATATGTGTTGCGACCCATTTGGGTCAATTTCTAGTTCCCAAGTATTAGCGATTTAGCTCCTTTAAGTTTTTGTGAAACAGGGAACAGAACATTAATATTCCCGCTGCCTGGGCTAAATACAGCCTTTCACACTGTTGTGTGGAGGGGGGGGGGGGTGATGTCCGAATGGTTAGCACGTGCGCGCTGTATCATAAGGCCTGTCATTGAGTCAACTGGCGTGGTTTCGAATCACCTGTCTGTCCAACCTCGTGGGTTTTCTCCCGGTCCTCCGGTTTCCTCCCACTGCTAAAGACATCTACGCGCAAGCGAATTATTAAAATGACCTAGTCTGTGTCAAGTGGACGTTACCCCCCCCCCCTCTCTCTCTCTCAAGCTGTTGAGAGGGTAAACAACCTTATATCTTTAATACAGTATGAATTATCTGTAATACAAAGAATACCACATCGCTTCCGTTTGTTATCTTTCAATCCTTCTCTGTACAACAGGAAACAACGCATTTATTACCCATTAATCAAGTACCAGTCGATTTATTGTCTAAGGGCTATCAATAACGTGTCAAATTTAATCCTGGAATTCTTCAAGACGTCGCCCTATTGCACCCCAAAATTAATCATGTAATTGTCCAACCTGTCATATATCATGGAATTCTGATCAAATTATCCAACCTTTTTATATAAAGTGGATTCTGTAATGCCAACATTTTGATCAAACACTCTTCAAAGGGTTTTATGGTTACAAGTTTCAATATGTAACGCATCCTCATTAAATACATCTATGGCGTTATATACACATACATGACGTTACATACACCAATAAAACTTGATACCAATATGGCGTTAAATACATCAATAAAACGTTACATACACAAATAAGACGTTATATACACCAACATGACGTTACATACACCCATAAAACGTTAAATAAACCAATATGACGTTATATACACCAATATGACGTTATATACACGATTAAAACTTAAATACACGAATAAAACGATAAATATACCAGCACGACCTTAAATATATCAGTACGGCCTTAACTACACCAGTATGGCCTTAAATACACCAATAAAACGTTAAATACATTAGTACGGCCTTAACCACGCCAATAAAACGATAAATACATCAGTACGGCCTTAAATATACCAATAAAACGTTAAATACACCAATAAAACGTTAAATCGTTAAATACACCAATAAAACGTCAAATACACCAGTACGGCCTTTTATACATCAATAAAACTTTTAATACAACAATAAAACGTTAAATACACCAGTACGGCCTTAAATCCAATAAAACGTTAAATACACCAATAACACGTTAAATATTTTAATACACCAATAAAACATTAAATACACCAGTAAGGCCTTAAATACACCAATAAAACGTTAAATACACCAATGAAACGTTAAATACACCGGTATGACGTCAAGCACGAAAAAAGAAGATCAAAAAAGGGGAAACGGATGCCTTACGGTAAGGATGTTTTGCTTTATAAAGTTAAATGACCATAGATAATTGATCTTTCAGCCAAACAACTATAACCGCAAATCACTCAACATAATAACTGGTAAAAAAAATGGGTTCTTAAGAGCTTCTTTTATTAATGGATTTTTATCTTCGTTTCGCTTGATTTATTGAACTTTTATACACTGATTCATCAACAATGGCCTTTAGTCAGATCAAATTTCCTGCTTTCGTTAAAAGTGATAGAAGTCGTTGAACCATATAGAGTTACTTATTTATTGTTGACATTTGATCAATAATGTATGACGTCGTCCACCAATAAATATCGCTTTATTAAATTTCTATTAAAAAACGGACGCTATCGTTTGGCAGTCTCTAACGTTATTTATACAAGTATATTGAATACCTATAGCACTAAAATAAGCACTGGTGATATCACAGAGAGATATTGTTCGTCTTGCTGGGCGTTACGTAGTTTATATTAAAGAAGTATTATAAGATTTAGATATTAAGACCTGTGTGTGTGTGTGTGTGTGGGGGGCGAATGGTTAGCGCGTTCGCAATGTATCATACGGTCTGTCATTGAGTCAACTGACGTGGTTTTGATTCCACGATTGTACGTGACAAGGAGTAGGGTCGCCTGCCCAACCTCGTGGATTTTCTCCGGGTCCCCCGGTTTCCTCCCACTGCTAAAGATCCCTACGAGAAAGTGAATTATTGAAAAAAAATTGAACCATATGTTAGTCCCGAAATGACCTAGTTTGTGTCGAGTGGATGTTAAACCCCATTTCTAAAGTTACAGACCTGGTCGTTCTTGCTATATAATAGTTTCATAAATAGATAATGCAAAATGAATATATGGAAAATGTCATTCAAATTACTTAATTCTGGGCGTAGTTATTACTGTTGGAAGTGGAAGCGTAGATCGAGATTGTTTATTGTCTCAGCAACGGTACTTGACAACCAGGACTGAATTTCGATTATCCATTTTATCATTAAATCTTTAAATCTCCCGCGTGTTTAAATCCATTATGAAATGAAATGGGGTTTAACGTCCTTCTGTTCTGCTCCGAACTGGTCTAATGAAGACGGGAATACGACATACAGTGTGCTATGAGGGAAATCTTGCCCGGACAGTGGCACTACAACCTACTCTTATATCGAATTCCAACTGTCAAGGGATCTGAACGACTAAACAGCTGTACTTGTCAGGAACTCCGTCCGGCATCCTGCATCACGGACAAGGGAGAACCACGCCGGAAAATCTGGATGAACTTTCTCGGCCAATGCAGGGATCGAACACGCAACCTCCATGCTAGCGGGCCAGCGTCTTACCCACTTAGCCACCGTGATCCCCCTCACATCAAGTAATCAATTATATGCCACCCGATAGTGTAGAGTGTTGATTATAGGCTAGACATGTAAATAGATGTCTAAATAATAATTTATTTAAGATATGAACCCGGCAAGAAGACTTAGCTCTTACAAAATGTATATTTAATATATCATTCCCTTGACTGGAAATGCAGGCTGGGCTAAGTTGTCGTTGCATCTGAGTAGAGTTTGGATGTTCGTATCCCAACACAAAATTGATTATAATAAAACTTTATATAAATCGCAAGAGGTAATCACAGACAAAAAGTTAATCTAAAGAAAACTTTACTACCTAACTGATAACACCAGTCCGTATTTTCGCTGTAAAAAACGTGTTGTTGTGTGATTATCCCAAAATTGTATATTTTCATGTGCAGGCATTACAAGGAAATTTGACCTATAGTCCAAAGGCGGGTAATCCCCGAAATTGACAACTCAGCAATATTCATACTACCCCAGGGGTTTTGCGAACATTTTGACACCTACGTACATCATGGACCTTATAAAACATTTCATCAGGTCCATGGTTGCATGTACTTGACCTTGTGCATGACACGTGCAACGTGGCAGAACCAACCCATGGTAACCAGCTTGGAACGCTGTTGGTCTCTAAAACTGAGAATTCATGGTACCCTTTGACCTCCCCAGAAGTGGGTAATCCCTGAAATGGTCTACTCGGGAGCATTTATATTTACCTTATAGGGGGTCGCAACGAGCATTTAAGATGTCTACTCAGACCTTTATTGTCATTTGGGATCCTAATAAACATTTGTACCGGACTTCGTGGATGTACTCGAACTCTATTACAAAACCAATGTTGGCGGTAACAATCCCGATGGTGTCCCCATAAATATTACTTAAGAGTTGCGTTTTTGGGGGTCCCAATCATATATCTACTAATTCCACGTCTCACGCCTTTTGTATTAGAGATGTTAATTGAATCTTTGCTATATTTAAAATCGCCTTCAATTGTCCGGGAAGTGGGACACTTTTCCGGTGTTGCTGTACCAAGTCGCAAAAACGATCCCTCAGCTGGAAATGTAAATAGGAGAATGGAGTCACTCAATTAATAGAACTCATATATAAATATTGACATTGCAATTATGTCTGAAGGATTTCCATATGTTTACGTTTCCGTAATAAATTGAGCATATCTGAAACGTTAATGAAGTGAAACAGGATAGTTTAGTACAGGAAGGGTATGGTAACATCGATGAAACAATGTACACGGTTTAAATCTATTGACAATGAGATTAAAAATCTATAATTGAATCTTTATCAACCGTTACTCAAAATTGATAAACTACGCGTACTAATTTGTAAACTTGTTTAAAACATGGTTCAACAGAGATGGTCCATATTCAGTGGGACAAAGCTGGGGCAAAGTCCAAGGTTAAGAGGGCAAAGGCGCGAGTGTCAACTAGGGGTATTGTGGGCTTGCCCCAGAAATTTTTGAAAAAACAGACTGCCGGAAATGCAGTGTGGCAGTATTTCAGGCACTTACCGACGAGATAAAGAGAGCTTACCAGATACCGCCTATCGCCAAATCACTAGTTTATCTGACCAGAGGGAAAGTGTCAAATTAAGGGGTGAGTGAATTAAAGTGAATGAATATTTTCTTGGGCGTAGAATCAAACAGAGGGCAGACCAGATTTATGCCGTCCCCCCCATCTCTTGGCACCGCCACTGCCCAAACATGTTAATGTGTTGTTATTATGTAACGAAACAGAATTTGGATGACGAATGTGTTTGTTGTATGGAAAATATATCCATTAATACTAAATTTATGGTAGTCGCGTTAAGAATGGTCGGCTTTAAACAATTGGACAAATCGCCATAGAGGTTGTAGTCCAGTCTTGTCAAGTAAAACTGCCCTGGTGCGTAAGTACATTTCTAATTAATGAAAGCAGAACAAAGTAGTTATCTCAGGCCATTTTAAATATCTTCATATCAGGTGATGGATGTGAACTAGCCAACAATGTTCACGTTTATTTTAAAAAAATATAATTTTAATACGCTGTGATATAAATGTTTTAATTGCACTAATGTTTCACAGAGTAAACAAGAAGAGGTATTGATGTTGAAATCTGCACGCTTGATTTAAAGGGCAGAAAGCTCTACCTAAATATTATTCGGAATCCTCGACATTACAAACAATAATTATTGGTCCATTTCAATCAATAGTCAATCCGATTAAAACACAGATCCAATTTCGTTTCGTTTTTATAGTTCAAAATTTCGATTTTACTTGTCTTTACTACACTTGGATCTGGAAATGAAATGAAATGAAATGGGGTTTAACGTCCTACTGTTCTGCGCCTATACTGGGCTAATGAAGACGGGCATACGCCATACAGTGGGCTATGAGGGAAATTTTGCCCGGGCAGCGGCACTATCGCCTACTCTTATATCGAATTCCAACTGCCAGGGGATCTTTTACGTGCATTCCAATATATATACACGTGACCTCGGTTTTTCGTCCCATCCGAACGACTAGACAGCTGTCCTTGTCAGGCCCTCCGTCCTGCTTGGATCTGGAAGCGTGTTCTGCTTGAAATGAGGGGTCAGCCAATCAAATGGTATGTCGAATCGAGCGTTTGACCTTTTTTGCGTGGAACTGTGGGTAGACATTAGCGGCAATAGAAATCAAAACAAAGGAAAAGTAGATAAAAAATACATGGCGGTCGCTAATTGGTTAATCGAATGACCTACGTAATCCGGTCAAATGTCGCTTGCTTGGTACCTGACGTCATAGAACGTGAACTCCCACTATAACTTGTTAGATCTACATGTAGTGTTACAGTGTAGGTCATCGAAAGTATAAAAAACGAAACGAAATATAGATCTATATTTTAATCAGATTGATCAATAGTGGTGTTGTTATCCTACCGTGAAATATGGGCTCCTGATATAAAATATGTCAGACACAGTTAACAATTAAAACCAGCGTACTCTATACATGATTGAGAGCCTGACAAGGACAGCTATCTAGTCGTTCGGGTGGGACGAAAAACCGAGGTGCCGTGTACACACTGGTGTGCACATGTAAAAGATCCCTTGACAGTTGGAATTCGAGCGCTATTGTAATGAGGCACCTTGATGAAGATTTGTCTCGGTCAACATTTGGCCAAATTTACTGGATAATCAACTACATAAATAACCGAATTCCCGGTTGTGCATGGGCAACGGAACTTTTTAGCTAAAGTCAAGAACGAGTTGCGCTTCTTCCCGAAATAAATTCCATAATTCATGCATTATTATAAACAAACATGAATTGTGAATCGTGACGACAAATTAGAATTCATAAAAAATCATAGATAATGTCCTTGAAGAGAGAGAAATTTTACAATTAAAATAAATCAGGAGAGATTACAGTTAAATTTGTTTGATTAGTGTTGATATTGAACAGGCCGTGGTTCTTGGAGAGAGAAATTTTACAATTGGATATTGAACAGGCAGTGCAAATAGTTCTTTCTGAAATAGCAATTGGCGTCGACATCTTGTTTTAGAATTAGTTACCCCGCTTAGATTTTGTACACGATGATGTAAACTACCGGATAATCTAGCTAATAAGCTAGTTATTCTCAATGATGACAACTTAAAAGTTTTAACAAGTGAATGTAAATCAGTTATATACACCCATATTACATTTATATATGCTCTTTAAGCCGTTTCTTCCATTTTCCGTTCCAATGACTAGAGCAGTGATTCTCAACAGGTGTGTCGCGAGATCTTCCTGAGTGTGCCGCGAAATTTTGAACGACACACTAAGATTATGCGCAAAACCAAGTGATCTGCTGATAAGTTCATAGCTGTGTTTTCTTGACTTAGTTTGAGTCATTCTATGTGTCTATGACTAGTCTCTATCTACGGTTGTATTCCGTCTGACTTACCATGTTTTTATTTTGCAAAATTCAATTATTTTTCATATATATTTAACCAGGTGTGCCGCTATTTTTTCCTGTGTTCCAAAGTGTGCCGTTAGCCAAAAAGGTTGACAACCACTGGATTAGAGATTTAGCTTCTTTAAGTATAAAATTGAATTGGCGTTTATTTACGCTTTTTTTTTCGACATTTACCCTTTTGTGTTCCATTCAGCACTTGACGAAACTGACAATACTCACACCTAGGTATTTGTCTTCATCGAGTAGGAACAAAAATCGAGAGTTTAAAGTTTGCTAGTCCATGAAGTACGAGCGCTATTATAAACAGAACGCTTAAAAAAAATAGATCAAATACTTGATTACAGCAATAAAACACAAGGAGGACGTGACAATAAAATAAACAGTTTTCACTCTTATTGAAAATCTATCACTTGAAGATATGATTTTATTGATCGTCGTTGTAAACTGAATTAATTTGATCTCATAGTTACAAGTGGAAGGCACGGGAAAGGCTAAGCTTACCCCTTTTATCTAATTGTGGAGAGAGAGAGAGAGAGAGAGAGAGAGTTAAACGTCCAATCGACACAAACTAGGCCATTTTGGGACTAACATATGGTTCAACTTTATTTCAATAATTTGCTTGCGCGTAGTGGTCTTTAGCAGTCGGAGGAAACCGGAGGCCTGAGAAAACTCACGAGGTTGGACAGGCCACCCTTCTTATTGTCCTCTCATAGATACAAAAAAAAATGTGAACAGAGCAGACCGTGTTTACCCTTTTCTTTTTTTTTTTAGTCTCGTAGTTACAGTTCGAATATCGTGCGCGAGACAGACCACGTTTACCCCATTCTCCTTATAAACCGTCTTCTTTTAGTCTCATAGTTACAAGTCGGGTGTCGTGCGCTAGGCAAATCACGTTTACCCCCTCTCTCCTGTTGATCTCATAGATACAATTAGAATGTGATGGGTGATGCCTCATGTCTTTCCGTCCTATGTGTTGTTCTATAGGTTCCGTTATTACTATTCGTATCAGCTATATTAATATTCATATCAGTTCTATTACTATTCTAGTTATGTGTAGTTCTGTAGGTTTAGTTTTATTACCTTTCTAGCTATGTGTAGTTCTGTAGGTTTAGTTGTATTACCTTTCTAGCTATGTGTAGTTCTATAGGTTCAGTTTTATTACCTTTCTAGCTATGTGTAGTTCTGTAGGTTTAGTTTTATTACCTTTCTAGCTATGTGTAGTTCTGTAGGTTTAGTTTTATTACCTTTCTAGTTATGTGTAGTTCTGTAGGTTTAGTTTTATTACCTTTCTAGCTATGTGTAGTTCTATAGGTTTAGTTTTATTACCTTTCTAGCTATGTGTAGTTCTGTAGATTTAGTTCTAAATATTACTATTCTAGCTATGTGTAGTTCTATAGGTTCCGTTCTATTACTATTCTAGCTATGTGTAGTTATGTGGGTTTAGTTCTAACTATTACTATTCTACTTATGTGTAGTTCCGTGGGTTTAGTTCTAAATATTACTATTCTAGCTATGTGTAGTTCTATAGGTTCCGTTCTATTACTATTCTAGCTATGTGTAGTTATGTGGGTTTAGTTCTAACTATTACTATTCTACTTATGTGTATTTCCGTGGGTTTAGTTCTAAATATTACTATTCTAGCTATGTGTAGTTCTATAGGTTCCGTTCTATTACTATTCTAGCTATGTGTAGTTATGTGGGTTTAGTTCTAACTATTACTATTCTACTTATGTGTAGTTCCGTGGGTTTAGTTCTAAATATTACTATTCTAGCTATGTGTAGTTCTGAGGGTTTAGTTCTATTACTATTCTAGCTATGTGTAGTTCTGTAGGTTTAGTTTTATTACCTTTCTAGCTATGTGTAGTTCTGTAGGTTTAGTTCTAAATATTACTATTCTAGCTATGTGTAGTTCTATAGGTTCCGTTCTATTACTATTCTAGCTATGTGTAGTTATGTGGGTTTAGTTCTAACTATTACTATTCTAGCTATGTGTAGTTCCGTGGGTTTAGTTCTAAATATTACTATTCTAGCTATGTGTAGTTCTGAGGGTTTAGTTCTATTACTATTCTAGCTATGTGTAGTTCTGAGGGTTTAGTTCTATTACTATTCTAGCTATGTGTAGTTCTGAGGGTTTAGTTCTATTACTATTCTAGCTATGTGTAGTTCTGTAGGTTCCGTTCTATTACTATCCTATAGGTTTAGATCTATTACTATTCTAGCTATGAATAGTTCTATAGGTTCAGTTCTATTATAGCTACATGTATGTGTATTTCGTTCAACACTTCACCTATATTACTATTATAACTATGCCTATTTCGTTCTATACTTCACTTATATTACTATTCTAGCTATGTGTAGTTCTGTAGGCTCCGTTCTATTACTATTCTAGTTATGTGTAGATTTATAGTTTCAATTATATTACTATTCTAGCTATACGTTATTCTATAGGTTCAGTTCTATTACTATTGTAGCTATGTACCTATAATACTATTCTAGCCATGTGACTAAAGCCGCGTTACAATCCCTATATCATATTATACACCAGCATGCGTATATCGGAAGGTATTAACCAACATTCCACACAATTTCTACCGCCTTTTAATACAACGACTAATGCATTTCTCATGCTCAAAGACTATCCTTAATAGCCAACCCTCGATTGATAGTCTTTAATATTACCAAATGATATGCGGGGTCTTTTCCTTATCCCATAAAAAATACATTACTTATCCCCCTGTTGTCATAGTTAAATGGCCCCCACCTGAGTTTGTTCTGTGTTTACCTGTATGGATAGGTATTGATTAGTCATTAGCTTCAAACATTATTAAACTTGCATGTGCAATAAATTTCCAATCAAACCCAATGCAAAGATTTTAAGTTGAAATATCCAGAATTTATTCTGATCGTTTGTACTGCATAAGTGGGGTTGGATGGCCGAATGGTTAGCGTGTGCGCGCTGCATCATAAGGTCTGTCATTGAGTCAGCTGGCATGGTTTCGATTCCAAAGTTGTACGTGACAAATAAAATTAAAACCATATGTTGGTCCCGAAATGACCTAGTTTGTGTTGAGCGGATGTTAAACCCCATTTCTCCACCCCACCCCCTCTCTCTCTCTGTGTACTGTATAATGGGTTTTATTGGGGGAAAAACCTGTCCAAAAGTACAACATTATATAAGTGGTATCGAGTACTTCGATGGAGTAAAGACGATCATACCTAGTGTACGGCTATCAATATCAACCGGCATTTTTCGACAAATTCCGGTTATTTCCGACGGATAGGTTGATCCAGAAAATATGATGGGTGATTTCCTATTAAGATTTAGTACCGAATAATCATTGCCCAAGGCAGCCCAGCTATTGGAAAATCACCAAACATTCCACGAGGGTGCCAATATCAACAGCAAATGGTCAAAACAAGCCCGTGTCACCTATAATCTTTGCTAAAATATTTTAATGGACTTGTTTTAATCCAACTGAATCTGAATCCCCGGCGAGAGTACCGTTGATATTTTGACATAAAGTTAAATTAAGATATTGTCAGAAATGTGTCCTTTTTCATAGAACAAACATCAAAACTACGGCAGAACTGATGTTCACCCTGACTGGCATCTCAGACGTTTCACTATACATGTAGATGTGATCTGTCACGCCAGTCAAAAACAACAACTATTCTCCAGAGCAACGGATTGCATGGGCAACGGTGGCTCGTATTCTGTCAACGGAATAATATCGACTAGTGGCGTTTTTGCGAGTCGATTAGATTAGGTTTTGATTTGCTAGTACGATTTGGTATGATTTCGATTTGATTAGCTATGGTCCACAAATGTGAAATTTGATAATTACGATTTGGTAAGATGGCTGCCATCACGGACACCGATCAAAAAAAAAACTGTTTCTGCTTATTATTGATGACTTGTTAAAGACAAATGAAGGTTATCTACGCAAAAAAGGAAAAATGGTTGCCGTTAGAAACAATCTCCTATGTCCAACAAGTTCAAGTATTTTTTTGAAAACTGAAGTGACAAAACATGTAAAAAGTGTCCTGAGAAAACCTAGGATCGAGGAATATATTGAAAAAACTGTAAATGAATAAAATTACTTAGAGGTGATCTAACATTCTTGTGGACTATAAAGTTAACATTAAACACGTCAAATGCGTTTTAAAAAAACATTTTTTATGGAGAAAAACAACAATAAGCATTAAAAATTACTTACGACGTCGAACATTCCGCCATTTTGAAAAAGTCAAATCTAATCGCCTAAACACCTCCTGGGACGATTAGGTCGATTTGCCTAATCAGTTGAGTTAAATCGTCTAACAAATGTAACGATTAGCATAATCAACTTGGTTCACAAATGCGTATAATAGCTAATCGGTCTAATCTAATCGGTGCACAAAAACGCCTTAGATCTTGACGGTAAAACTCACCATTGTGCAAAAGTTATAGCCCTTGATGTGGTATGATAAAGAGAGAACTTAAAAATGGAAAAGAAATGAAATGAACCGAAACGAAGTATAAATAATAATATATGTTAATGTAAAGAATGTATACAGTCCTTGGATTGGTATGATAAAGAGAAAACTTAAAAATGAAAAAAAAAATGAAACGAAACGAAGTATAAAAGATAATATATGTAAAAAATGTATACAGCGTGGCAAGGAACAGTGTCCTGTTAGAGTTCCGGTTTTCCGGCTGGCGTGCACGTAAAATAACCTTTGACACTTGTAATTCGATAAAGAGTGGGCGGAAATGGCGCTGTCTGGACACAGTGTCCCTCATAGCACACTGCATCCCATATACCCATCTTCATTATCCCGGTCCGTTGAGAACAATTATAGGACGTTAAACCCCATTTCCTATCACGTATACGACCCAACTGGACTTTATACCCACCATTTAGATTAGCATTGAGGCTAGGTCCAGGGTTAGGGTTAGAGTTGGGATTAGCGCTAGCCATGTTTACATCTCGTGACCTATGACGAAAAATTGAGCTGGCCTTATCATTTAGCACTAACCGTAAGGGATCAGGCTAGACATAGTGTAGTGTAGTTCTGTAATCACTCCATCCATCCAATTAGTGTAATGCCTCTTTTTTTTATTCTCTTCTTGTTAAACTTAAAAAATACCACCTATTAATAAATAGCACGCTCGATAGTCACAGCTCTGTCTCAACAACCAGACAATTATATTTTTTATATATATTGCATGTAATTTTTATGACGCCACGATTTTTGCTTACAATGACATTTTGAGTGCTATAGAGAGAATGGATGTTGCCCAACATCAAGCTGTGTATGCAATAACTTGGTGCCAATCAAACCAAACGTAGAACGGTGAAACACCATGCGTGAAGAAGTTGACGCCAATAGGAAATGTCAATACCTGGTCTCGAGTGAAATCTAATGTTCAAATATTGATATTTTCTATCTGTCATAGAGAAATGGCTGATGGACGTGTATTTATGTTGTGTTTATTTTTAGTGATGCTGGACTGAAACACGACAGGTAAGTTTTGTTTATAGAATAAATTGTAAAACGACAGATGTAAACGAATATACGTGGGAACAAAATGAAACGATTTTTAAGTGGAATTTAGCGATTGGGAAACACATTAACAAAACGCAATTTTTATGGTAGACAATCACTGGTTGTATTCTAAAAGCACGACGTTTCGACAAGTATCCTCTTATCGTTATCAAACACAATGAAACGAAATTAAATGAGATTTAATGTCATACTTTTCTGCTGAAACCAGGCTAATAATAGTAAGTGCAGGGGGACTGCACCACACATAATTTACACAAAAACAAAATCTACGGTAAGCTTTAATTTCTTTCATACTGCAAATCAACGTACTACTTTACTTTGCTAGAAATCACAAACAAATTAAGTGAATGGATCCGGGGGCTAGCCGTAAGCGTCCACTGCGCTGTAGAATCCCGGGCCTGTAGTGATACAGACGTCACTCAAAATTGAAAACAATAAGGACGTGCGCCAGAGACAAGTTTGCGGCGTACTCTAAACTCGATTGCCAATTGTCAATGGCTCTTTAACGTGCAATGCAACATGTATACGTGATCTCGGTTGTTCGTACCATCCGAACGACTAGATACTGTTCGGTACCACTGATAACGGGAAACCAAGATGGAAAACCCCGGAGAACTTTCTCGATGAACACCGTATCTCTTGGTTAGTGAGATATCGAAGTAATAATATATGTAAGGACTATACTCGGGCTGTGGCGATGTCCGATTTTCTCTAAGAAAATTATCTGTCAAAATGGTGCACTTTTCATCGGTTCCCATCCTCGTGGGATTTGTCCAGGTCCTCCGGTTTCCTTCCACTACTAAAGACCCCTACGCGCAAGCGAATTATTAAAATAAAATTGAACCATATGTTAGTCCCGAAATGACCCCCCCCCCCTCTCTCTCTCTCTCTCTCTCTACGTTCTAGACAATGCTGCCAAGTCGACTCTAACTGTGTACGAATGGTGTGAACGTAGTGGCAATTGTTTACGATCTGTTTAAGAACGTCATGAACGGGCCCGGACTGGCTTGGACCTGAATTACCGTACTTCGATTCTACTAGGGATGTGTTACATCCTGGCCGGGTCGAGCATCAATTAGCAGTACGACCGGGCCAGTTTATAGCAGTACGACCGGGTCAGTTTATAGCAGTACGACCGGGCCAGTTTATAGCAGTACGACCGGACCAGTTTATAGCAGTACGACCGGACCAGTTTATAGCAGTACGACCGGGCCAGTTTATAGCAGTACGACCGGGTCAGTTTATAGCAGTACGACCGGACCAGTTTATAGCAGTACGACCGGGCCAGTTTATAGCAGTACGACCGGGTCAGTTTATAGCAGTACGACCGGGCCAGTTTATAGCTCGACTGGTAGTTTATCTCTTTGGCTGTTTTCATTAATCCGGTAAATGGAAACAATAAGATTTTATTTCATTTCCGTGGTTGCAGCTTGGCTTCAACTCATTGCCAAGTCCCTTCCATTTTGTCACAATTAGGAATATTGCATTTTACAAATTATTTTTTATATTTCAAAATACTACATTAAACGTCAACCTTTTTACTGGCAAATCACCAAATGTTATAACGTAACTAAAATAGCTCCTTTTGGATTAAAAGACATGAAATGAAATGGGGCTAATGAAGACGGCATACGCCGTGCAGTGTGCTATGAGGGTAATTTTGCCCGGACAACGGCGCTACGGCCTACTCTCGTCAGGCCCTCCGTTCTGCACCACTGGCAAAGGGAAACCACGCCGGAAAATTCCGCTAAACTTTCTTGGACAACACCGGGAGAGAATCCCGCAACCCCCAGACTGGCGGAGCAGCGTCTTACCCATTTAGCCACCGTGGCGCCCCTTTTTGGACTTAAAGGATATGGTAGGATTATGGCCATGCCTCGTTTAGTGTGTTGAGAGTTACGTTCTGGGAAACGCGGTGTCAGTTGATTACAAGACTGGACAGAAATAGAGACACAGTTAAATAAGGCTTTACAATCGAGGGTCATATATGCCTTTAAGTCTTTGGCGTAGTCAGGACTGATTAGCTAGCTTGTTGGCTTTACAATCGAGGGCCAGATATGTCTTAACATGATTTCGAATTCTAAACCTAGAATTGACCTTGGAGTATAAAGGCATCTGTAAATACTTATTAAAGGACAAATGGCAATCCATTATAAACATTTTTTTAATGTACACATCTTTGTTATGGTTTATACGTAACATCAGTGTGCAAGTTCCGGATGTGACGGAAATGGCTTGGATACACCAAATTGAAAGCCGATTGCTGAAAGTAGGAAAGATGTGACTTGATGATAAGGATTCACCAGCTATTGTTTATTTCCGGTCAAATTATTTTATTATTCGGCTCTAGATTACAACTACCGGAACAGCCCGTACTAAAAATAGTAGGTGGTGATAATATAATGGTGTGATAATCTGCCAATCGCTAAGATAATTAATCAAATAATATGCGTCTATTTTACATACCATTTAGGAGGGAACGTTTACCCTATAAATAATAATGATAATAATAATAAGGATTCTTATAAAGCGATAGACTCCACACAGTATTGTTTGCTCAAAGCACTAACAAAGTTTACAGGAAGCAGTTATAAATATGAATACTGAAACAAGTAAGTTTTGAGTTATTGTTTGAAGATGCTTAGAGATGGAGCAGTCCGTAGATGTAGTGGCAGAGAGTTCCATGTATGTGCTGCATTATAGGCACGTGATCTGCAGCTAAAGGTTTTTAGGTTATACGACCCAAAAGGATTTGACAACCTTTTAAAATTTAACTTGGTTATTAATTATGCTTCACAAATCTCATTCGGTTGTAATCGATTATGCACTACGAGGGAAGGCGTCCATGCAGTCGCGCTTCAGATGAGAAATGAAATGAAATGGGGTTTTACGTCCTACTATTCGGCTCCTATACTGGGCTAATGAAGACGGGCATACGCCATGCAGTGTGCTATGAGGGATCATTTACGTGCACACCAATGTATACACGGGACCTCGGTTTTTCGTCCCATCTGAACGACTAGACTGCTGTTCTTGTCAGACGCTCCGTACTGCACCACTGACAAGGGGAAACCACGTCAGGAAATCCCAATGAACTTTCTAGGCCAAAGCAGGGATCGAACACGTGACCTCCAGGATAGCAAGCCAGTGTCTTACCCACTTAGCCACCGTGGCTCCGCTCCAGATGAGCTATTGATCGCAGATTGGTCACTCCCTGACCTCCAGTTAATCAACTTTCGCTTTCCTTTTCAAAAAAAGTTTTATGTAAAACCAAACGAACATACAAAAACGAAACCAAAAACCAATTCAAAACGATAATTTAAATTATTTGTTACGTTGTATATAAATGAGAAGTCTTAAGATAATAAGGCCTGTCATTGAGTCAAGTGGCGTGATATCGATCACATTCTTGTACGTGACAAGGATATAAGTCGTCTGCCTGACCTTGTGTGCTTTCTCCGGGCACTCCGGTTCCCCCCACCCCCACAACTAAACTGCTAATGACCCATACGCACAAGCGATTTACTGAAAGAAAATTTTACCATAAGCTAGTCACTCCACTATTGGTTGGGAGACGTTACTCTCCCCCCCCCCCTCTAAATTATTGTTTGCGGACGTTACTCTCTCTCTCCCCTGTATCATAAAGTCTGTCATTGAGTCGACTGGCGTGGTTTCGAATCCCCGGTTGTACGTGACAAGGAGTTGGGTCGCCTGTCCAACCTCGTGGGTTTTCCCCGGGTCCTCCGGTTTCCTCCCACTGCTAAAGACCCCTACGCGCAAGCGAATTATGTAAATAAAATTGAACCATATGTTAGTCCCGAAATGACCTAGTTTGTGTCGAGTGGACGTTAAACCCCATCTCTCTCTCTCTCTCTCTCTCTCTCTCTCTCTCTCTCTCTAATAATAACCAAAGTATTATGTTGTTGAGACGTTAATATTTCCATATAAAATGATTTAGTATTAATATGAAATGATTGTATTATGAATATGAAATACCAGAGCTTTTATAATTAATAGAGGTGATTTATCATAATATCTGTTTTTAGTTTTCTCCTCACAAAACAATTAATCAAATAAATCAAGAATAACCAGAAGAATACATCGATATTTTTAACATAATGTCACTAGTGCTGGGTGACCGAGTTATTTGACATTTAACATGGGTATTTAGTGATGGTGTTGTTTGACATATAACCCGGATGCTGGATGGCCGAGTTGTTTAATTATAACATGTGTGCTGGGTGACAGAGGTGTTTAACATATAACATGGGTGCTAGGTGATCAGGTTGTTGGACATTTAACATGGGTGCAGGATGATCGAGTTGTTGGGACATTTAACATGGGTACTTGGTGATCAGGTTGCTTAACATATAACACGGGTGCTTAGTGATCGAGTTGTTTATCAAGGTTGTTGAGTGATCGAGTTGTTTAACATTTATCAAGGTTGTTGAGTGATCGAGTTGTTTAACATTTATCAAGGTTGTTGAGTAATCGAGTTGTTTAACATTTATTAAGGTTGTTGAGTAATCGAGTTGTTTAACATTTATCAAGGTTGTTGAGTGATCGAGTTGTTTAACATTTATCAAGGTTGTTGAGTAATCGAGTTGTTTAACATTTATCAAGGTTGTTGAGTAATCGAGTTGTTTAACATTTATCAAGGTTGTTGAGTAATCGAGTTGTTTAACATTTATCAAGGTTGTCGAGTAATCGAGTTGTTTAACATTTATCAAGGTTGTTGAGTAATCGAGTTGTTTAACATTTATCTAGGGTGTTAAGTGCTCGAGTTATTTAACATTTATCAAGGGTGATGAGTGATCGAGTTGTTTAAATAAAATATGGGTGTTGGATGGTCCATAATATCATGTATGATGTATTGGACGTTCAAACAACGAATCGTAAATCGTAAATTCAACCCTGGCAGTCTGTTTAATGCTTTCCCGTTCGTTTAACACAGGGTTCCGAATTGACAGGAATTGCAATCGAGTGTCCAGGGTCCGTTTAAATTCTACCATTCCCGAAAGCAGATGTAAGTAGAATCGTGACGTAATTAAACGTTTCGGCTGTTGTGATTGGTCAAGATTGTATCATATTCAGCAGGCACTGGCCGAAAGAGAGAGAGAAAGAGAAATGGGGTTTAACGTCCACTCGACACAAACTAGGTCATTTCGGGACTAACATATGGTTTAATTTTATTTCAATAATTCGCTTGCGCTTAGGGATTCGAAACCACGCCAGTTGACTCAATGACAGGCCTTATGATACAGCACGCACGTGCTAACCATTCGGCCATCCAAACCCCAGGCACTGGCCGAGAGAATTCAATTCATTTTCGGTACGCGCAATAGAAATGAAATGAAATGAAATGGGGTTTAACGTAGAGTATTCCTAGGAAATATATAAACAAAGGGGTTGTGGCAACTTCCTGGGGATTCCCAGTCAACGAATACTAGTCTCGACGAATAGCACGGATTGTCAATCGTGTTTAAGGCAAGGGCGTGGATTTGTCATAACATTTTTGGGGGAGGGGGGGAGAGACGAACCCTGGAACCCGGAACATTTCATTACCAAACCAAAATAATAATTACGAACAATTTACTATACCAGTGTTATTTCGAGAAAAGCTGTATCTAGAGGTAATATGATGACAATATGGAAAAATTGACTACCTACATCAAAGCTGCACAAATATTAATTGTTCATGAAGTTAAGCGAATCGTCAAAAGACGTTCATTCTACGATCAGGGCTGTTCTCGATGAATTTCAGAACGGCACTTTCATGTGGATATAAACCTGAAAATATGTCCTGGCGATCAAAATCATGGGGCGGGGGGGGGGGGGGGCGGGGCAGAGACCTATTCGTCCCCCCTTTCGATTCTAAGGGGGACGCGTCCCCCGTCCCCCCTAAATCCACGCCCATGGTCAAAGGTCATTTTGATATTTCCGTACACCCTACTATTGGCTGATGGGAAAATTGCTTTCGAGACTTGATGATGCTATGATTGTACGTACTAAAGAGTAGGTTTAACAAGTTGTTTCCACAATTAAGGCACTTTATCATATACCCAATTTGATTTATATTTGTGGTTCATTGGTGTTAGGGAGCCACGGTGACTCATGGAGTAAGACGTTGGCTTACTAACCAGGATGTACCGTGTCGATCCAAGCGTTGACCGAGAAAGTTGATCTGGACTTTCCGGCGTGCCCCCCCCCCCCCCCTTGTCAGTGGTGAAAGACAGAGGACATGGCAAGAGACAACGTGTAGTCATTCGGATGGGACAAAAAAAACTGATCCCGTCACGTAAAAGATCCCTTGGATGTTGGAATTCGATATAATAGAAAGCTGTAGCACCGCTGTCCGGTCAAAATTCCCGTCATAGCACACTGTGTGGCGGAAGCCCATCTTCATTAGATAAGCCGGAGCAGAAACAGTAGGAAGTGAAAACCACATTTCATTTGATTGATGTTGATCAAAAATAAATGTATATCTATAATATGTAGTATATTTTGTAATCAACATTTCCGCTGATACTTTAAATTGTACAATACTAGTCGATGGACGTCCAGGGCCCTTACCGCAAAGACACAATTTATTCCGTTTTCTTGACTGGATGTGGAGGAATTGGTTGAAGACTTCGTGGTTGACCTCGGGTATGATTTGGGCGTATTCTGGATTGTTCAGTTATTTTATTATTTTGGGAATTGTTCCGAAGTTACGATAGGACCCGGAATATTGCCCCTTTTCAACGTAGATGCATGGGTCCAGTAACATTTTCCGCCAGGGGCCTCATCTAGACTTGTCCGCGGGCCTGTCGTATCGGTGTTCGGTATTTGTGGTATGATTCTTTCGCATGTAAACATTTGTTTCGGAGGCAAGATGAAAACTGTGCCCACCCCTTTAAATATAATAAAATACGGTGAATCGAAGCAAAACAACCTTTTATTCATTACACCCTGTAGACCTAATAATAAGTACGCATATTGTATCATAATTCACACAACACTTTGGTTTATCACATGGAAATGCTTTTAACAGCCGCAATACTCGATCAGTGTATTCTATAGTTATGCAGTGTTATAAACTGAAAGACTCGCTTGTGTACAATGCGATCATTATTAACAAGTCACCGAACTTAACATTAAAGGAGATTTTTTAGAAAATATTGATAAACATGCAAATATTGACTCGAATGTCAAGAGTCCCAGCTTAACAGTAAAGGTGATAATCCTCAAACCAAATATTTTCTATAATATTCGAAATTAAAAACAAGTATTAGAATTGAATATTGACCAATAAGTCGTGTTTGCAATGTCGAAAACTGTGGATGATATTGTGTTAAACACTTGGCTTCTTTAATGTTCTAAAGAATAGAGCCACCCGCCCTTTAAGCTGAGATTCTGGACACGTGTCAATATTTGCATGGTCATCGATAATTTCTGAAAATAAAACTTAATAAAAAAGCTTGACGTTAAGATATTTATGTACTTAAATAACCGTTTTATACCGAATGTTTACAAAGTTTATGTAAAGTATGATTGTAAAGATAACACAAGCCCCATTGAATACTACACAAATAATCGTCATCGGACAGAAAGAGTTTGTTTTTCCTGGAAACCATATTGTTTACGTGGACATAAGGATCAATTTTGGAACATAATTGGATTTTCATTTTCGAAAGTCGATTTTTATCGAGCGTTAATTATTTACCTTAAGAGAAAGTTCAAACAAGTGTTTTGTTTGTCATGATTGTATAATTAGTGTTAACTATGTTATCATATCTTTGACCATATTGTAAATTGATGTGGTTTTTTATATCATGAGCCGCATGTGGTATTCCACCCATAGAATGTATGTTGGCATTCCGCCAAAAGTTCTCTCTATAATAGTTTAAAAAAATAGAGAATAAAAAAGAGAATATGTTGAAAATGTCAGTCAAATTACTTTACTCTGAGCCTAGATATTGGCTCAAATCGAAACAACCTACCTGCAACAAAACAATCTACACTTTCCACGCTAACTAGACGTGCAATTAATATCTGTCATGCAGAAAACTTACCAGCTGGAATCCAACATCTTAAAACTGGTTTTACCACCCTGAATGGAAACCCGGAACAACTTGTTACTAACTTTATTAATAAAACCCAAAACCAGATCTACCACCAGTAAGAGTAATTATTCCATTTAATGGTAAACGTAAACTCACCTACCAAATCCAACGTTTATTGAATAACATATTTACTAAAAATGAAACGATTAAAGACCACCTGCGCGCGAATGGCAAACTGAATCCCACCGTCCCTGTTCCACCGAAAAGTTGAGTTTACAAAATAGATTGTTCATGTGGAGAGACATATGTCGGCGAAACGAAGAAACCTCTAAATGTAAGATTGGCTGAACACAAATCTAAAGCTGTCTCGAATAAATCAGCCGTAGCGGCACACCTTAAAGACAACAGACAGCACAGCATAAATTGGTCAGAGGTAACAATCAATTCTGGAGCGAAATCAAGCAAAAAAGAAAACAAGACGGATACTGGAAACTATCCACATAAAGAAAACAAGACGGATACTGGAAACTATCCACATAAAGAAAAACCGGCCTGAGCTCAAACTAGATGTTGGTATCTACCTACCCAAAGCTTATGACCCCTTAATTTTAAGTAACAATTAATGCCCGGAACTGTTTTACGTCATAAGATATACCATCTTTTAGCTTTATATAATTTCAAATATATTTCCACATAAGCATTTATGTTTATAGTATGTAACTAGATCCATCAATTATCTTTATGTACATTATGTAATACTATTCACAATACACAAATAAGTCCTATACAGATATCATAATAATTAAGGTGCCTTTTCACCATTGATTTTAAGCTCTTTGATGCCCAGAGACATATCTTATGGCTTCGCGTAGTAGGCTTCACTACTAGTAGTAGGCTTGATTAATTCCTCTTCTTTACTCCTTTATCCGCTGTAGTTACCATATACTATGTGCTATCATAATTAATCTTAGTATACTTACTTTGGTAACTAATTAAGCTAGGGTTTCATGATTGTTAGTTTCTGTTATTATTGTTCAATGTACCTATATATACCACTGTCACAATTTTCCTCATTTGTAATTTGCATGCTTGATAACGACCTGGCGAAATCTTGTTATCCATAGAACTGTGTTGTATTATAGTAGTGTATTGTGGGACTTCGAGCACAAGCCTATTAAACATACATTATACAAGAGCTAATTCTACCAATTGCAGGGCTTTCTTTAGGCCTGAAATATTATCTAAATTATTAATTAGACATTAATTAACGTATCCAGACCATAATCAACCCTCGATGGCATCGATAGCCTGTCATATTTACTGGATTAGAACCCGATCTGCTGCTTCTGATTAAATCAAAAAGTGGATAATGGAGACTATGTTTTTATCGTACCGACTTTAGTAATGATGATCGAGGCTAGACCCAAAATTCAATCGCTAAATACTCGGTTCAGGATGGATCAATTTGACTGAAATTTTTAGCAAATTCCCTTTACATTATCTTACATTTAACTATTATAGTGAGAACTGCCAGCTCTTTATCTAATCTCCCATAATGTATCTTTAATAACTTAAACTGTACCAGGCTTAAATGTATTCGTCGACTACTTAATCTGCCTTATCGTACTTATAATAAACTACTACTACCTGTTAAAAATCAGTTGCCCTCAAGATTTGTGAAATTCATTAAAACATCAGTTAACAACAAGAACCTTTACATCAGGACTTGTAGTAGACATGCTTTTTATGGGAGTGGTTCTAATATTTGTAATAATATAAATATATTTATTTTAAATACAATATTTCGAGATTTAACTTCTGAAAGTGCAAAAAACCCATTTTGTTTTGATATTGACAATGATATGGTGAATCTTCAAAAGTCAGCAACTGTGGAAGATATGATATATTATTAGAATGAAACAACAAAGATACAAACCGTGAACATATACGTGAAATAATTCACCATCTACATGTATACACTGATTGAATAATCTTTACCTTATAGCGATTGTATAATATTTTATTATATCGTTTGTAATTTATGTATTTATAATTTAACAATACTCGAGTACGAATAAAATATATTATTATTATTATTATTAATATAATTAAAAATGGAAATGTCCTGGAAAATGAAAGAGGGGAACTGTCTCGATTGTCCAGGTCTCTGTTTAAACACTTAATGATAATGTTGCCTGTTTGACCGAGGTAATAGTACATTCATTGTTTTGAGGCCCACCATGGCACCTTCAAAAGTCAGCATTTAACTTTCAACGAGAGAAAGATAGAAATGGGGTTTAACGCCCACTCGACACAAACTAGGTCATTTCGGGACTATACTTTCAAGGAGAAACAATATATTTGCCAATTAATCAACTGACACTAGTAAATTATAGGATTAATAGGATTATTCTTTAACAAGACAGGTCTGTGTATAGATATCATGTGTTTAAGGCTTTATTTTAAACATGTGACTTTAAAAATGCAATTGTCGCTTTAATGATATATTAGTTAAGAGCTAAATTTGTCTATTGCAAGTCTTTTTTTAGGGTTCGGAAGTTATAGAAGTTATTAATTAGACCTTAATTTGCATGACAAGCTCAAAATCATCCCTGTAGAGGCTCGGATGGCTTGGATACAGCTTGGATTTAAACAGTGGTCCGTTTAATAATTAAATCAATAAATGGCTGAGCAAGCTTACGTTTACCGTTAATCACTGAGGTCAATCCCGGAGACTGCCGATGAAGTGACTGCCATCGAGAATATCAACCAAACGATCGGCAGTTCTCGAAGACGGTGCGGAGACAGTTGATGCCTATTTGTAGTCCAAACTTTCAAAAGTGATAATTTCGTTCAGAATAAAGCAATTTAACTGAAATTTTCAATATACATTTTTTTCATAATCTATTTTTGAAATGTTATAGCAAGAATACCCAACTCTATTAAACCCTTAACTGATTTATTTTTAAGTGCTGGAATGATTGTGAAGTAGTGGTTTGACAACCAATTAGGCAACAGATATAGAAATAATTATGCCTTTCTAAGAAAATATGTAATTATTGCTTTAAATGTAATTGAGTAGGATTGGAAAGGCGAGATTCTCTGTTCATAACCTTTGAATATATTATCAATCAAAGAAGCGTAAGATTCGAACTGAATGGTTGTATGCGTTGGCAAGTGATGCTACTGTTTTCTATCAAAAGGAAGAACCCACAATAACACCAGCCTATCTGGTTACAGTATGCTTTTTATTGTTGCAAAAACCTGTATGAATTATTTATTATTTGTTATCCTCAATAAAGCTTTACATGACATCTTTTAAGAAAAGGTACAAAGGAGGAGTGTTTGTTTTTATAAAAAATAAGATAAAAGAAATTCATTGAACTAATGTCAAAAGTACTTGTAGTAATCCTAAATCCCCGGGGCCAATGTCACTGAATACTTATCATCTCTCTTAAGCCCGACACACACGTTCGATTTTGTTTTCGCTGGTTGAAGCAACGACAAATATATATATGTTATGTATGTGGGGGTACAGTTAATTTAGCGGCGCGCTTCCTGTGGATGAAAATCTGTTCGCCATTTTTTGTGATCTCTTAATAGTTTAGCTTGCGCTTATTAGATACAAGAAAACAATGGCATAAACAGCGATTGATATAAGATTTTATAGCGAAAACACTTCTTTGTCATCAATAACCTTTTCCAAAGTCACCCAGGACTAACCGATGCGTCCCTTAATCTACAGGGATAATCACCCGATCATGTTGAACCCCCGAGCTCTCCCGAGCACAGGTAGCTATCCTCGATGATTGTAGTACTATGGTCTTTGCGACCACGTTGTATCTTTAACTATTTGTTAGATTCACACATTGTATAGAAGTCATATCTCACGCACTTAAATTAAAATTAGTGATGGATTGATATATAAAAAGATTTATAAAACCAAAACATAGCTGATTCTGCTTGAAAGCCAGAATATCATGTTTATCACTTGTGTAGGAATATTGTTATTGCATGATTTGGCTTAGTGACCAATAATTATAATTAATTACGTCATAGTTGACCAATTAGATAATTGAAAGTCGAAACCCAAGGATAGAAAACCACGAGAGCTCTGGCCGTTCAGCCACATGAACAATATTGTAAAACAACAATTATATGAGAAAAGAGTAAAGGTCGTGTGCTTGATCCTTTATCATCAGATGGTGGGATGGGATGGGTATTCAAAGCGCAAGATAATCATATAGACATAGACGTCACAGTTAATGCTGCTTCGTATCAATGGAATTAAATCACAATGTGGTCCTATTAATTAATTGTAAAAATAAAATATAAAAGTCCCTAAAATAATAGATATCATAGCCATTATGATTCTATGAATTATCTATTCTCTATAGTTTATGTTCAGATACTGTGAATTATCTAATTTCTATAGTTTTTGTTTAGATACTATGAATTATTTGATTGTGGTGCATCACAGGTGCCTTTGTTTGTAAGAACACCCCTGAAGAACACTAGTAGTGAGTATAAAACAACGTAATTAAAATATTAAAGTCGAAGTTAGGTAGCAATAAAACTATCAGTGCAACTCGTATTATACTAAAATTAACGAGCGGCACAAATGGGCCTCGTACAAAGCCAAGAGTGAATTAAGCGAACGTAATTTGATCAACGTGCCCGACTGATTTTATAAAATAAGGAATATGTCGAGTGCAATTTGTTTCAGCTAATTTGTCGTGTGAATGGTACTCGGTTATCAGGTCAGAGCCTTCCAAATTGAAATCAAGTGACACGGACCAGTTCGACCAATATGTAGTATCATATTTAGTTTGCGTATACCTTGTCGTCCGTTTTGACGTAATTGACAACTTTTGGGAGATTCAGTCCAAGAGAATTCCTATTGAGCCCTACTTAACGATATTGGGTTTTTGTGCCCACGCGGGATCTTGGTACAAATTACTCCCAGGGCTGGTAAACAGACATAACAGTGTGTCTCGACTTGAATTATAGGTTTTAAACTTACATTATGCAAGAGGTAAATCTGCCTATTGCAGGTCTTTCTTTGGGCCTGAAATGTTATATAAACTATTAATTGGTCATTTATTAAGATGAAAAGATCTTAAACTACTTTCGATGTCATCTTATGTGTCGGATTTTTACTGGATTTGAATCGGATTTGCCGCTCAACGCTCACTGATGATTTAGTCCAAAAATGGATTATTATCGTACCGGTTTGAGTAATGATGATCGAGGCTAGGCCTAAATTTCAAACGCTAATGTCTCGGTTCACAGTTGAGCAATTAGACTGAAATATTCAGCATATTCCCTTTACATTATCTAGTTTTTAACTATTATAGTGAGAACCGCCAGTTCTTTATCTAATCTTCCATAATGTATCTTGAATAAAGCTTTCACTGAGGCAATACTTCAAGCAATAAATATCCTCAATTATGATCGATGTTGACGGATATTGAACAGACTAAACCTAATACAGCCATATAAGGTATTAATTAAATATGCATTATGATGGGCTGTAAGATGCATTTTGCAATAAGTGCTAAATCAATCGGCCTACTACAGGTCCTTTGGGTGGGTGGGGAGGGGGGCTTCAAATGATATATAAAATATTAATTAGGCATTTATTCACACAAGCCCTTAATCAACACTCTAGTCGCCCTGATATTGAATGAATTACTAATTTAATGTTAAAATGGATAATCGAGACTTGGTTTATTAACGCAGCTATGGTACATTATGCAAAAGTCAAATCTGTTTATTGCAGATCTTTCTTTAGGCCTGAAATGTTATCTAAGCTATTAATTAGACATTAATTAACTTATCCAGATCATATTCAGCTCTCGTTGCCATCGCTAGCCTGCGATATTTAGCGGATTGTAATACATTTTTTGGAAAATAAGATTAAATCAATAAATGGATAATCGAGACATTGTTTTTTTTTTATCGTACCAACTTTAGTATGATGATCGAGGCTAGCCTAAAATTCAAAAGCTAATATCTCCGTTCAGAGTGGAGCAATGTGACTGAAATTTTCAGCATATTCTATTTACGTTATATATATTTAACTATTATAGCAAGAACAGTCAACAATCGTGTATATGTCGGCATGAACGTAATAACCATTAACAGATGGAATTCGGAAAAAGAGTACGCCGTAGCGCCTCTGTCCGGGCAAAATGTCCATGTATGTATGTCCATCTTCATTAGCCCAGTCGATACAGAAAAATATTACCTCAATCCCGATTTAATTTCATTTCGTTTATATATATATATATCTTTTCGTTTAAAGTACCCAACATAGAAACACGTTACTGATTCATAAACAAACCTACTGGTTGCCATTACGTAAAATATTTCATCCCCATCCTCTTAAACTATTCCTTTGTTGATCACCCGAGCGGTAGTTATAATGAATGAATGAGAGAGAGAGAGAGAGAGAGAGAGAGAACTCGGGTGGAGGATTCCCAATCTTAGACAGGTACAATGGCTGAACAGTGAGAGAGAGAGGATTTAAGTCCACTCGACACAAACTAGGTGATTTCGGGACTAACATATGGTTCAACTTTATTTCTATAATTCGCTTTCGCGTAGGCGTTCTTAGCAGTGGGAGGAAACCGGAGGACCCGGAGAAAACCCACGAGGTTGGAAAAGCGATCCTACTCCTTGTCACGTACAACAAGGGGAATCGAGACCACGCCAGTTGACTCAATGACAGACCTTATGACACAACACGCACGCGCTAACCATTCGGCCATCCCACCCCTTTGGTAGTTCTAATGACTAAATGATGCTAAAATATGAAAAACTCAATTATTTCAGGTGAAAAGGTGCAATATTATAATTACACAATCCGTTACGGTTATACTCCAAACTAATCGCCAATGCCTTTTCAAAGATCTTGCCAATTTCTATGAAATATGCCATGAATATATTGCCCATTATGAGTTCATTAATGGTGATAAATTCCAGTATATATTGTGTATAATATTGAACCTAATGATAGAAATCAATATAATATTTACTGATTATAAATCAGACTATCATAGTAAGCTGGTATTAATCCTATAATGAATAATCTAACATCAACATGTCATCGTATAGTCGGATCATATTTATCTTCTTATTAACTAGACGTGTCAAAGTTGATTAACCTCGTCGTTTAACTCTTAATCGGGTTCAAATTATCGATAAACTCATAATCTGAGATTATGATCGACCCCCCGGGGGATATATTTGGTTGTTGTAAACTGGGTAGCATGCAATGAAATAATGATAATAATTTATTTGTTGACCGGACATTTATCTTTTACCCCACTTAAAAAGGTTAGGGCTCGGGATAGTATTTGCCAAAATACTCATTTATATAAAGCGGCCATTTTGAACTCCGGAAATATCCGAAACTCCCCCAACCGACCTAAAATTGGCATATCTCGACATTTTAGGGGATTATACATCCTCGGTCTCCTCAGTGGCATGGTTCCGTTCTACTCCATTGAGCCGGTTGGCGAGGTTCGGGTGTTTCCGGAGTCCAAAATGGCCGCTTCGTATAAATGAGAATTTTAGGAAATACTAACCCTAACCCTAACTTTTTTAGAAGACTGAACATGGGTCCAATTTACCTTTTACCCCTCTTAAAAGGGTTCGGGTTCGGGTTAATATTTCCCAAAATACTCATTTATGTAAAGCGTCCAATTTGGATTCCGGAAATACCCGAAACTCCATAACCGGCCTAAAATTAGCATCTGCCGACATTTTAAGGGGGTTATGCATCGTCGGTATCCCCAGTGGCATAGTTCCGTTCTACTCCACTAAGGCCTGTGTTCATTCATGGGGGAGACACAGTCAAATTATGCGCTCTTGATACTTGTGTCATTTTTATCAACCAATCGAGTGGGCGGAATGAATTGCATTTTATGGCAACTAATAGTATTGTCGTGAAGGTCAACAAAGACACTAAGACTGGTATGTAAACTGTTTTTTGATTGGTTCGTAGAATCAATCTACGATCAAGGGCAGAAAATTTAAATTCGTGAAAACCCCGTGAATGGAACCAGGGGTTAGTGGAGTAGAACGGAACGATACCGCTGGGCATACCGAGGATGCGGGTTGTATGACCCAATGGTCTAGTGTCGCGGCTTCCATCCCTGACAAGGACTAGGCCTCTCGATTGGTTCATCATTTTAAAGATCTCTGCAATAAAACTTTACCATGTTAGTCCCGAAATGACATAATATGTTTAAGTGAAGTTAACACACTGAAAAGTTTACGTGAAAAGACAATGGGCGTAATTAAATCAGTAAACAGTAAATATTTTATTTCCTTTCGTTTCGTTATTAATTTTTAATTTTTAACTCGTGTAGATAAAACGGGGAAGGTGGGCGTACAACTCACAAATCGAAACACGACAAACACTGTCCTCAATGGAAATGTTACGTCTATATAAAAAGCCGGAGCTCTGTATAAAGGCCGGAAGTGAAACTAAAACTTGTAAACAAACCGACTTCCGCCTACTCATTCAAACAACAAATGTATCGAGCTTTCCTCATCAATAATCGACAGAACACAGCAGAGACGAATCTAACATGTTTACATTTACGATATAAGTTAAACTCCTTTAAGGAAATGAAAATGAAATGAAATGAAATGGAGTTTAACGTCCTACTGTTCTGCTCCTAACCTGGGCTAATGAAGACGGGCATACGCCATACAGTGTGCTATGAGGGAAATTTTGCCCGGACAGCGGCACTACGGCCTACTTTTATATCGAATTCCAACTGCCAAGGGATCTTTTACGTGCACGCCAATGTGTACACGGGACCTCGGTTTTTCGTCCCATCCGAACGACTAGACATCTTTCCTTGTCAGCCCCTCCGTCCTGCATCACTCTTAAGGGAGAACCACGCCGGAAAACTGGATGAACTTTCTCGGCCTCCAGGCTAGAAGGCTAGCGTCTTACCCACTTAGCCACGTGATCCCCACTCCTTTAAGGATGAGAGCTGAATTTAACTTCAACAAATAAAGAACAATCAAATTACCAATGAATAACATCAAACAAAACTGCATAAAAGGAACTGTCGATTTACTATTTTTTTTTCTGTAAAGTTTGCTGTATGAAATCGACATTAGTGTTTTTTATAAAGTAGTCAAATATTGTATTGTTGGTTTACGGACGGCCTCTGGCTACAGTTTTATTTACAATCAATAAAATGGGTTTTTTTAACAAATAACTCATAAAAAACACGGTGGATTGACTCGGTACCTGGATTGACTCGGTACCTGGTTTGACGCGGTACCCGGTTTGAATGGTTTGACTTGGCACCTGGTTAGGCTTGGTATCTGATTTGGGCTCAGTGTCTGATTTGACTTTGTGTCTGGTTTGGCTCGGTGTCTGATCTAACTCGCTACCTGATTCAGTTCGGTACCTGGTTTGACCTGTTCGTTTGGTTCCGTAAACGGTTTGAACGTACGCGGTGCGTTCGATACCTGGATTTATCCGGTGCCTGGTTTGATCCGGTGCCTGGTTTCAATCGGAATCTGACTTGGCTGGTTTGGTTTGGTACCTGGTTTGGCTTGGTATGTGGCGTGACTGGTTAAGTAGGTATCTGGTTTGGCTTGGTATGCGGTGTGACTGGTTAAGTCGGTATTTGATTTGGCTGATTTGGTTCAGTACTTAGTTAGGCTTTGTACCCGGTTTGACTATGTACCTGGTTTGATTCGGCACCTGGTTTGACTCGATTCCTTGTTGTATGTGACTCGAGTTGAAAGTCACCAGTTATGTATCTATGTGGTTTGTTGGTGACATGAAAGCTGTATCATATCGACCGAGAATTGATTGGTCATGTTGCTTACGTTTCATTGTCTTTATAAAACACTCTGCTGGAGGTTAGGTACTATTCAATCTGATTAAAATACTGATCTATATTTCGTTTCGTTTTTTATACTTTATATGCCCTCTACTGCCTGAAGATCTGGTCAGTTGTAGAAGGAGGTCGCGTTAAGGGCCACACGAGTGACTTTTGTCCCTATGACGCCAGACATTTGATTAACCGCTTCATTGGTTAATCCCTCACATCAACGTGGACGTAGGTTATATAATAACTCTTCCAGATCCTAGTGTAGGAAAGACAAGTAAAACGAAATTTTGAACTATAAAAAACGAAACGAAATAGTTTTAATCAGATTGGTTACTATAAATCTCTGTCTTGGTATTTCTATTATTAGGTCTTGAATATTATATATGTCGATCATTTCAATGTTAAAGTCGCCTTTCAGTTACTAAACACAAATAAGTTACCAAAGCGGATACCAAGTTAAACTGGTTATATCACGTTACATGTATCTTGTAGTTTTTCTTCCCAGGGTAAAATTTTACATGTATATTGTAGTTTTTGTTGTCATGGTAGCATGTTTTTAATATTTATATATATATATATTTAGATACATAGATGCAGAATGGGAAGAGAAACTACAATATATATTTTTTTGTCCCCATGGTAATATTTTACATATATTGTAGTTTTTCTCCCCAGGGTAACATTTTACATCCATGTATGTAAATGAATTGACGATTGGTGTAGGCTTTATATTGACGTAAAGATTAGCCGAGCCCAAAGAAAATTAAATTTTAAGTCCGGTCAACGAGTTGATAACAAACAGAATCAGGTACCACCGTACCATGGACCAGGACCTGACTATGACGTCATCGCAGCCATCTTGGAATTGTGAGGCCCTTCCATAAATCAAAGTATGCGCATAGGAACCAGTTCCTGGACCAAACAAGTACGACCATACTATGGACCAGAAACTAACCAAGTTGTTGGATGAAATTGAAAAATCTAATTCACAAAATCAATGTAGAATTGTTCAAAGAAGAAGCATGCCAATTATCATGTCGATCGGATTTGAATTGACGGAGCCTTAGGCTTTTTCGAAGAGCATCACCCCAAGTAGAAGAAGAAAAAGAGCAAGTACTAGATGAGTAGGGGTTAGCTACCTGTTCCTCGTCCAAAAATGAGTTGTGAAAAAAAGCTCTTTGACCATGCCCCCAAGGACCGTTAAGACGGTTTCAAAGAAATAAGAAATAGCCATTATGATACGCTTGAAATAGTCGCAGTGTTTTTATTCAAGAAGCGGTGGATAACCATTGATGTAGGATGTATGGATATAGTTACGATGTTAATAGTACGCATTTATTATTAATGATTCTCATCGCTTAAAAGATTTTAATAATAAGCTTACGGGAGGTTCGATTGATAATCGTGCAGTGGGTCGTAAAATAAACAAGATGATTTAATAAAAGAATTATGAATAATATATATTGATCAACACCCCGCAAAAAAACTCGACCGTAAACAAAATTACTTTTAATTACTGAGAGAGCGAGAGAGAGGGGGAGAGAGAGAAAGAGCCCGGGGGAGGAATCCCAATCTTTGTCAGGTATAATCGCTGAACAGGGGTTTAACGCCCACTCACCTCAAACTGCCCATGGTACCTCTGTAATTCAATAATTCGTAATCCTTGATTCGTACAAGCCTAAAATTTATTGCTTGGAACTTAATTCAATCACGTACGTGGTCATCAAGAGCCCACACGTTAGACACTTCATGACGTAAGCCCGATCTTCTTTAGCCCGGTTGGTACAGAAAAGAAGGGAGTTAACCTGCTTGTAGGGACAACTCCCACTATACCCTATTTCCCCTGTATGTTCAAGTTGGACCACTAAAATATCAGAGAAATATTCTATGCTTTACTCATGCATATTTAAATACATTATTTTCGTTTACTAATTATTGTTAACGTCTTGGAATAGATATCGGAGTGTCAATTAGGGGGTAGTGGGGAGGACGCTAAACCCAATTTTATTTCATTTACTTTATATTAAATCCAATTTCAGTTTATTTACTTTACATTAAATCCAATTTAAAGGAGCTAAATCGCTAACATTTGGGACCTAGAAATTGACACAAGTGGGTCGGAACTCATATAATACTGTAATATGAATGTATATAAACTGATATACATTCAATGGTTTCCGTTTTTACTCTAATTTCAAGCCAGCAGTCTCAATCGAATGCAAATTTCTAGCGCCTGGTTATTCCAGTCTACATACGCCGTTTGGTTTGGTGCAATATGTCTAGCCTCGTTCCTGGAGTCTCTTGCTAGAACTGGGGCTGAAACGCATTATGGTACACGATTCGTGTACCAATGGTAAAATGTTTATTTTGTCTTAAATATTGGATATCAGAAGCCCATCTTTTCCCGGTAAGATCACAGCATCAATGTTGATTTAAATTGACAAATAATTTGTGTTTTCAATGTTGAAGATTTTGGATGATATTGAGTTAGAGACTTAGCTACTTTAAGTTCATTTACTTTACATTAAATCCACTTTCATTTCGATTGGTCATAAATACCTTTCTGGTCCTGATCTGCATTTTTACCAGTGAATAGTCCATAGATTCTATTATCCAGTATTTTATATAACTTGGATTCGATCTTCCAGTGCTATATGACTTGATTTCGAACGGTAGAGATGTGCAGTCTTCACCTACCGCGCCGTGATGATATTAAATGTATTGATCTCGGATTGATGAGGGATTGTACATGTGTTATACCTGTGATAAGACGACATCTTGTACCGTTCTGATGTAATTACACAATAACTACCTCCATTAAACCAAACGTCTTACTTTTCTGTATCGACAGGGTTAAAGATACATTGTGTACGATTTAGATAAAGAGCTAGCCATTCGTGCTATAATAGCTCAAAAAAAGATCATGTAAAATGAAAATATTGAAAATTTCATTCAAATTACTTCATTCTGAGCCAGGGGGGCTGGATGGCTTAGTGGTTAGCACGTTCGCGCTGTATCATTAAGTCTATCATTGAGTCAACTGGCGTGGTTTCGAATCCCCGGCTGTACGTGACAAGGAGTAGTGTCGCCTGTCCAACCTCGTGGGTTTTCTCCGGATCCTCCGGTTTCCTCCCACTGCTAAAGACCCCTACGCGCACGCGAATGATAGAAATAAGGTTTAACCATATGTTAGTCCCGAAATGACCTAGTTTGTGTCGAGTGGACGTTAAACCCCATTTCTCTCTCTCTCTCTCTCTCTCTCATTCTGAGCCAAGTTACCACTGTTCGTTGTTTTGACAAGATGTGTGCATAGTGGTGACAAGGGCACTGGTATATTCAGGATTCGCTTTAAATGGCGAACCGTTCTAATCTAGTTAAAATCTCGAGTATTCGATGCGATCGAGAGTTGATTATGGTCTTGTTTTGTCAATAAATCTCTAATTATTAGTTTATATAACATTTCAGACCTAAAGCAAGACTTGCAATAGGCAGATTTAGCTCTTGCGTAATGTATGTGTCGAGTGGACGTTTAACCCCATTTCTCTATGAGGGAAATTTTTCCCGGGCAGCGGCACTACGGCCTACTCTCATATCGAATTCCATCGATTACCCGACCTCCAGGCTAGCGAGCCAGCGTCTTACCCACTTAGCCACGTGATCCCCGCATGGTACTACAACTTATACCCTAACTTTGTATGTTGTTCCGAATGGATAAAAGGAAACAAGAAGGACTGTGATTGGAAATCTGGAGAATCGACAACATGGTTTCATAAAATGTATGGCTGGATCGACAATGCTGCCTACTAGTGCACGGTCCACAAGACCGTTTACAATGGGGGTCCGCATTCCACATGTAAGTCGTGTAAAATGCAGTGAATAAGAGGACAAAAAGAGAGAAAATCAACTTTAAGATTGCGATATGAAAATTCAAATGCCCAGAAATCTGTCTCCACTCCCTGGAGAATTATCCCAACAAAAGATGTAATTTATTTATAAGAACAAGCGATTCGAGCGATATTAATTCACCCATGAGAACATCTAACGCCATTGTTCATGTCGCTTAGCCCGGAATGCAACCCAATGGAGTATGTATTCCAATCGAAAGATCGTCAGTTCTTGTTCATTATTTTTTTAAATGGGTATCTAGAGGGTAGACTTTTAGCTTAAAACATCCTGACATTTGTGGTCACGGTTCTTGAAACATCAATCATGTCCATAATTTATTGACAGAAGTAGCAACTAGAGCGTGGACTTTTAACTTGGATCATTCTGGCACTTCAGGTCATTGTTCCCGGTACCATAAATGTTAAATATTACGTTGTAGATCACGTGTGGAGTTTAGTAGGAATGGTGACCCATATATATTATGTGAACTACTCATAAATGAAATAAAATGGGGTTTAACGCCCCACATTGGGGATATTAAAGACGGGCATACAGTGTGCTGTAAAGGAAATTTTCCCCGGACAGCGGCTCTACGGCTTACTCTTATATTCAATTTCAACTGTCAAGGGATCTTTTACTTGCACGCCAATGTATACACATGACCTCGGTTTTTCGTTCCATAATGTTGAATTCCCCATTAATGTTCAGATATAATATCTAAATTAGAAAAAGAAATGAATTCATTCAAAGACCGTCTGTCAAACTAATGAAACTTGCATAAACCGATTGACTGGTCGGTTCAATGCACATTTTTAGTACCGTCTGAACAACTAGATGCTTTTCCTTTGCAGACCATTCCGGGAACATTTCTCGGCTAACATCTGGATCGAAACCTGGATCGCCTGGTTAGTTAGCCAGTGCCTTACCCACTGAGACACATGATGGACAGGTCGATCACAAAAGTTAAATGGGTGGTAACTAGTGCTATCCCGGGAACATCTAGATCGAAACCTGGGCCGCCTGGGGAGTTAGCCAGCGCCTCACACACTGAGCCACATGGTGGACAAGTCGATCACAGAAGTTTAATGGGTGCTAACTGGTGCTAATAGCAGCTCAAACTGATTAGCCGTGAATATTCGTTAAGCGACTACAATCATTGAGTGGGATGACATCGGTGCGAGTTAATTAGCTCACAATAAAAACTATTATTAACTTCTATTAACTAAAAATTAAATTCTAAAACACTTTTTAGAAGTGCTCATCATTCGTGATCTGTGGCTAACTGACCCGGAGCAAACCCAAGAGGTCATACAGGCGAACTTACTCCACGCCTGTACAGATGTGGAATCGAATCCGAGCCAGGATTAGATAATTAAACCACGAACCACGTAACATATTATACAACCGAAAGGATATTCTAATTTTCAAATATATTTCAAATGGCTTTTAATGTCTTCCTTGCTGGGGTTTAACATCTACACACAATGGTGATATCGCAGATAATTATTTTTTTTATTTCCGTTTATATTCCGCATTTTGTAATTAATCGGATTTCATTTTATATCTGATACGAATGTTTGAATATTTGATGACCACTTGAGTTCCTCATGTTGATCCACGGCTTGTTTTACAGTAATATTATATCTAGTGACAGTACGATACAATGTTTATCCTGACGTAATGTTTGTATGAGAGAGAGAGAGAGAGAGAGAAAGAGATGACACAAACTACGTCATTTCGTGACTAAAGTATGGTTCAATTCGCCAGTTGACTCAATGACAGGCTTTATGATACAATGCGCACGCGATAACCATTCGGCAATCCACCCCCGCCCAAATTTACACCCAATTCAACCTACCCGCCCCTCCTTTCCTCTCCTCTGCTTTCCCATCCACGAATTGAAGATAGTATCCTGTTTATTTTTTTTTCGAAAAATTAGTTATATTTGACACCCATATCAGACATTTACATTTTTGACGTTGACATGACATTTAACACGAACATTGCACATTGAAGTTTTATGGCGTTGACATCCGACACCAATTTTTGACATTAATATTTTCCGACGTTAACATTTGACATTACATTGGGCATTACCGTTTTTTGGCTTTGACAGTTGTCACCAAAAATGGACGTTAACGCTTTGTGTCTCGGTTGACATCATCAATATGTTGAATTCTTGAAATGAAATGAAATGCGGTTTAACGTCCTACTGTTCTACTGAGAACTGGGCTAATGGAGACGGGCATATGCCATACAGTGCGCTATAAGGGAAATTTTGCCTGTACAGCGGCAGTACAGCCTACTCTTATATCGAATTCCAAATGTCAATGGATCTTTTACGAGCAAGCCAATGTGTACACAGGACCTCGGTTTTTCGTTCCATAATGTTGAATTCCCCATTAATGTTCAGATATAATATCTAAATTAGAAAAAGAAATGAATTCATTCAAAGACCGTCTGTCAAACTAATGAAACTTGCATAAACCGATTGACTGGCTGGTTCAATGCACATTTTAAATTGCGCTGCATTCTGTTTTCAAACAGTTTCTGCCGAATGAATTGCGCGTTTCAAGGATATCGAATGTGCTACTTGTAATCTTCAATGACTACAATTTAATTCGTTTAATTGATTGACGTCAGACTAACAGACCACTGAATATGTACAAAGAGAGATTAAAATCGGCGTAATAAAATTCTCATTAAGATATAGTTCGATTTAGAAATAGACGAATAATATATTGAGTCGATAAATTTCAGATCGATGGCGATCGGCAAATGGCACACGGTTATTGAAAGAGCTCCTCAGTTGCTTTCACAAACGTTGATTAGAAAGGACTTACCATAAATAATGTCAGATGATTAATGAATCGACGGATTATTATTATTAGGATATTTTTGTTTGCGAATGGATTAAGGATTATTATTAACAACTAACCAACAGGTACATGTATGTATTATACTGTTATTTTTGTTTATAATTTCAAGATATGGTATTAAACATTTTTTTTTTTATATCCACGTTTTCATTAATACTGAAATGAAATGAAAAGTATACATATAAAAACATGAAAACTTATTATTTGAAAATGTATATGATATAATTATTAAGTTTTCCATGGCTCTTTCCACGTTAAAATGTGTCAAAATTGAAATTTTAACAATAAATTAAAAAATATAATGTCGATGGTTGATGAAATGAAATGGGGTTTAACGTCCTACTGTTCTGCTCCTAAACTGGGCTAATGAAGAATGGCATACGCCATACAGTGTGCTATGAGGGAAATTTTGCCCGGGCAGCGGCACTAACGCCTACTCTTATATCTAATTCCAACTGCCAAGGGATCTTTTACGTGCATTCCAATGTATACACGGGACCTTGGTGTTTCGTCTAATCCGAAGGACTAGACAGCTGTCCTTGTCAGGCCCTCCGTTCTGCACCTCTGACAAGGGGAAACCACGTCGGAAAATCGGGATGAACTTTCTCGGCCAATGCAAGGATCGAACACCCGACCTCCAGGCTAGCGAGCCAGCGCCTTAACCACCTAGCCACCGTGGCTCCCTCGATGGTTGATAATCGTCGGATTGGATTAAAATAGATTAAAAAGAGGCCATACAGTGAAGGTTACTAGTAAGATGTCGTTTGAACATGTCCCGTATATATCGTCTAAAGAATGGGGTGGGGTGTCAAAATATTGACTATTTCTCAGTTCACTATATCTTTGTTCATACTGAACGAAATTAAAGGATTTTTGACCGGATATTTTGTTTAAAGACTCGTTGTTCACAATATTTTAATGAAATGCAATGAAATGGGGTTACCGTCCTACTATTCTGCTCCGAATGGGCTAATGAGACGGGCATGCACCATGAAGTGGGCTATGAGAGAAATTTTGCCCGGCGCCACAGTCAACGGATCCTTTACGTGCACGCCAGTATGTACACGGGACCTCGGTTTTTCTTACTATCCGAACGACTAGACAGCTTTCCTTGACAGGCCCTCCGTCCTGCATAATTGACATGGAGAAACCAGCCGGAAAATCCCGATGAACTTTCTCGGCCAACACCGGGATCGAACCGGAACCGGCAACCTCCAGACCAGCGTCTTAAATGTCACTTTTAAATGTCATGCATGCGTAACACACAATTAACCGGTCTGCAATTCAAGACGAAATTACGGTACATAGTATCTGGTCAAATATGAAATTTGTTCACTTTCGAATGGTATTTAGGCACGAAATTGGCATATGAACTATTATAACAAGTAAAATCATCTGGAATTTAAGAGGGTTTTTTTCTCTCTGTCTTTTTGCCATGAACCGCGAGACCCACCGTTTTGTATACTGAACTATTGTTTTGTATATTATATTGATATTTTCAAAAATATCGTTTTGTATATTGACAAATTCTAAAATGTCGTTTGCACACATACATATTACCATAATACCGTTGTGTAAACTGAAATGTTACCAAAATATTGTTTTGTATACCGAAATATTAATAAAATATCGTTTAGTGTACCGAAATAATATTTTTGTATACCAAAATGATAAGAATTAATTTTTGATGCCGAAATATTAAAATATAATATGTTTTTGTATATGCCGAAAAATTAAAAATATCGTTTCATAATGTTTTTCAGAAGATGGTTCGTGTCACTTTATCAGCTCTGCTGGTCATCCTAACCTACTTGCACAATGGTGAGTTGCTAGACATACTCGTTAGCTGGGAATTGCTTAAATACATAAAGAATTGGTGTAGCAGATGTTCGTCTAGCTTCCATTTCGTGACAAGGAGAAGGGTCACCTGTTCCTCCCCACTGTCATGGGTCTCTCGCTTTCCTCTCCTCTCCCCAGCACTCTTCTTGTACTTGCTGTTAGTAGCCATTAAATAGACACTGTAGGGTTGAGATCAGTTATGTACACATGGACACACTGGCGTTATAAGCATGTCATATTGGTTACTATGCTTTCCCACATGCACTCGAAAGACAACACATATTTTTTTTAATAACTGGACAAACTGCATCTTAGGTAAAGTCTTAAGTGACACCTGATAAAATATGTTAAAATTATTCATTTATGGAGTAAAAAACAGAATATTTCATACTAAACGAATCTAACTTTCTTACACGTCCCCGCCCTCAATTCACTTTAGGAATCCTACATTACTGGTTGATTTGCCGGACACGTATACTTACTGTGAACAGAACATCATGTACCACACTTATATCTTAAGCCGAGAGAGAGAGAAATGGGGTTTACCGTCCACTCGATACAAACTAGGTCATTTCGGGACTAACGTTCAATTTTATTTCATTAATTCGCTTGCGCGTATGGGGGTCTTTAGCAGTGGGAGGAAACCGGAGGACCCGGAGAAAACCCACGAGGTTGGACAGGAGACTCAACTCCTTGCCACGCACAACCGGGGAATCGAACCTTGTGATACAATGCACAAACGCTAACCATTCGGCCATGGTCTTTAACAGTGAGATGAAACTGGATGACCCAGAGAAAACTCACGAGGTTGGACAGGCAACCCTACTTCTTGTCACGCCACTTGACTCAATGGCAGACCTTATCATCCAACGCACACGCGTTAACCATTCGGCCACCCAATCCCCCCATGCAGAGAACAGAAGTAAACAGTGGTCCCGTGTAAACGATGTTGGACTTCGAGGGAGAGAAGGCGGAAAAGTCGCGGACCGGGCACCATTTCTCTCATAGGACACTGTTTGGTGTATACCCTTCGTCATTATTTCGATTAAAGCCGACGAGTAGGACGTTTAACCGTATTCAATTCCTTACTAAAATGCAAGTAGATAAGTTTAAATTATTTTTAATTATGTTTTGTTTTCAGCATCATCAAATCTTGGTACAAGTTTTCTAGTCACGTGTCCTGATAGTCTTCTAGCTTCCGCATACATTGAATATATGCTGTACGTCAATTCACCGGACAGTTCAACAAACATTGTAGTCGCCACGCCCCTATTGGGCTCGAATATTTTTACCGGAAGTGTGGGACAAGGCGAATCGAAAGAAATTCTCTTGTCAAGCACCTACATGATCAGAGGGACGGGTACATCGTCGTACGCCGTGGTGATAAACTCGACCAGTGACGTGTCTGTTTATGTCGTTTTGAAACCAGGTGGTGATGGGTATATGGCGCTACCCGTCGATGCATTGGGTACAGAGTATTACGTAATGACGTATTGTGATCATCCGGGACACAAGCCGTGCGAGTTTACAATTACAGCAGCCGAACCAAGTACACAAATCGAGGTCACACTCTCTATTATCAACACCAGTGCGACCGTGAACCTCACTGGAACCATTTACAGGCATGGCGACGTCATCACAGAAACGTTGATACAATATCAGACGTTACAGATACAATGTGACTATGATCTGACCGGAACTTTAATCGTAGCGAATCGCAGAGTGGCCGTCATTGGTGGGGGTGCAGGATCCACCGTGTCACTTGGAGCAACGCCGGGAGTTCTTCTGGAGCAGTATCCCCCGGTCTCTACGTACGGAACAGAAATACTCGCCATACCATCCCAATTTGTGAAGTCCGCCCCTGGAGATTATTATCGCATCCTGGTGGCCCATCCGTTTACAACCATCCAGATTGGAGTTCAGAATCGTAAATTGATCCGAGAGGCTGGGGACTGGTTTCAAACAAATATCTCCGATATCAGCGTCATCTCCTCTGATAAACCAATTGTTGTGGCACGGTTGACGCTAAGTTCGGAAACTGTGCCCAGTGACGAACGCCCTACCCTGATGATCTTAGTGCCCATCGAACAATTTTTACCTAAATCGACAAGCGTGCTGCTTCCGAAAAGTAACACACCGGATAATAAAGTAATATTAGTATCCAAGACACCAGGACATACTTCAATACAAATCAACTCCAATTTACAAGATCTGGGTTGGACTCCTGTAGCCGGCGCCAATCTTGTTATTAAATATTACACAACAAACGCCTTTAACGCCCAGCAGATATCGAGCCCCCTGGCGTCATTTACCGTTTATTATCAAACCAACTCTGATGAATATTCCACAAGTTATGTTGGTGGAATGATGTTTAATGTCTCTAATCCTGTAAGTAGATTTTTGTTAGTCTTCTAATAGTCCGGATGCAAATAGCCATCACTCGTCAGCATCACCCCGTCAATCTCGTCTCATTAACACAGAGAGAGAGAGAGTGAGAGAGAGAGAGAGGGAGAGAGAGTTTAACGTCCAATCGACACAAAATGTTGGGGATTAACTTATGGTTCAATTTTATTTCAATAGTTCGCTAGGGGTATTTAGCAGTCAGACGAACCCAGAGGTCCCGGAGAAAACCAACGAGGATGGACAGGTGACCCTACTCCTTGTCACGTACATACATGCGGGAAATCGAAACCACGTGACTTGACTCAATGACGGACTTTATGATGCACCCTCCCTCCCCCACGACCAATAACTAAACTTTAATTAGGAGACTATTTTCAAGCAGGTTGGCGAG
The DNA here is from genome assembly GCF_932274485.2 of Patella vulgata. Lineage (NCBI taxonomy): Eukaryota > Metazoa > Mollusca > Gastropoda > Patellidae > Patella > Patella vulgata. Next base: position 10,743,667 of record NC_065886.2, on the reverse strand, counting down.
TTGGATAACTTCCAAGCAGGTTGGCGAGGTGGATAACTTCCACACTCACCGTTAGCCACTCCAATGGATAGGGTTAAGGGTACACGTCTTGGTGTATGAGGTGTTACAACAAATATTGTCTTGAAAAACGAGACTTTACAGCAAATATCAACTGGATTCACAGGGTTTTGCACCTAATATTGACTTGATGTACGAGGTTTTTACAACAAATGTTGTCTTGATGTATGAGGTTTTACAACAAATATTGTTTTGATATACGAGTTTTACAACAAATATTGTTTTGATATACGAGTTTTACAACAAATATTGTTTTGAAATACGAGATTTACAACAAATATTGTTTTTATATACGAGTTTTACAACAATTAATATTGTTTTGCTCTACCAGGCTTTTACATTAATAATTTCCTCGCGCTCTTGGTAAAATAAAAGTATTATTTTTATGTACGAGGTTTTACACCTAATATATCTCCATGTGGGTGGTGGATGGTCGAATGGTTAGCACGTGCGTGCTGTATCATAAGGCCTGTCATTGAGTCAACTGGCGTGGTTTCGAATCCGCGGTTGTACGTGACAAGGAGTGGGGTCGCCTGTCCAACCTCGTGGGTTTTCTCCGGGTCCTCCGGTTTCCTCCCACTGCTAAAGACCCCTACGCACAAGCGAATTATTGAAATAAAATTAAACCATATGTTAATCCCGAAACCTAGTTTGTGTTGAGTAGACGTTAAACCCATCTCTCTCTCTCTCTTTCTCTCTCTCTCTCTATCTCCCTAGCGATGTTTCGCTATGCATATAAATTTTACTAATATAAAGTGATATTACGAGGAACTGAAACAGTCAATCTGATTAAAATATAGATCTATATTTCGTTTCGTTTTTTTATACTTTCGATGGCCAAAACTACATGAAGATCTGGCCAGTTCTAGAGATAGGTCGCGTCAGAGGTCATATCAGCGGCTTTTGACCATATGACGTCAGACATTGATTAATCAACCAGCATTGGTTTATCCACAGTTCCGTGCATCGCACGCCAGGAACTCACCATAACAGACCGTTTCATTGGCTAATCCCTCATATTAATCAAAACGCGGCTTATATAACAACTCTTCCAGACCCTGGTGTTCTGAAGACAAGTAAAACGAAATTTTGAACTATAAAAAAAACTTAAACGAAATAGGATCTGTGTTTTAACCAGATTACTGAACCAGTGTGCGCCCAGCCTTGGTCTTTTGAACAGCCGATGCAATCCAATTATAAAAAATGTTAAAAGGATTTAAAGTAAACCTTGTTGTAATCGCTTGACAACCTTTTATGTCTCATGTTGTGATGTGACATTATTTATTTGTAGCTGTGTATTGTGAGTGACACAGGCCATGGTGATACAGTAGACAACGACTGTGATGGTTTGATAGATGAAGACATCTGCCCTTTTAATATAGATCAAGCAGGTAATGTGATAGTTTTCCATGTCTTTGATCACCCACACTATAAAACCCTCCATATACATCTAGTGTATCCTAGTGTATCACCCACTATAAAAGAACATTGGGCAAAAACATTACTCCATTGTAAAATAGCACTCACTGTAGAATAACATTACTCCCACTGTATAATAATCTTACAACACCCACTGTATACTAACCTTACATCACCCACTGTAAAATCACACCCACTGCAAACTAACCTTACACCAACCCACACTGTAAAAACCTTACATCACCCACTGTAAAATAACCTTACATCACCCACTGTAAAAACCTTACATCACCGACTGTAAAATAACCTTACATCACCCACTGTAAAATAACCTTACATCACCCACTGTAAAATGACCTTACATCATCCACTGTAAAATAACCTTACATCACCCACTGTAAAATGACTTTACTTCACCGACTGTAAAATAACCTTGCATCGCCCACTGTAAAATAAACTGACGTCCACATTAAAACAACCCTTACACTACTTTAAAATAAACCATACACCTACGTTCATAGAACGACACAATCTTGTTATAGTGGTACAATTGCTAGTTTGTACTATTCGAATATTCAAAATTTTACATTTTCATATTTCTAGAACTTATGATCTTTTTTTCAAATCAATATATTAGCCCATATTTGATTTTAGCAATTTTTTAAGTTTACTAAAACAAATTATTCTTTTTATTTTACAAATATTGTATAGCAGACAAAACAATGAAATGTTTATCAAATAACCAAATTCGTCGAAGTTTTTATATACAGTTTTCATGTTTTCTCTTTTCAGTATCTGGTCAAGACTGCAAGGAATTCGTGTCAGGTTTGTTGTGTATTATTTCTATTATTCGGCCCTTTTCGAAGACACCCAAATATCCACATACACACACTCCTGGTTATACGTCCAAATGAGAGACTAAAATCGAACATAACAAAATGTGTATGATATTGACATTCAGCTTCTGCTGTGCTGTATATAAACATTTCTCTCTGGTCACTGAAGGGGGCGGAGTGGGATGGGAAGAGGGCGGGACTGAATGGTCTCACGCATTTGATCAGAGGGTCTGTCAATGACATCCCTTTCGGATGGAAAATACACCGGGTATTCGAAATGTGATTGACATTCCCTTTCGGATGGAAAATAAAATGTGTATTCCGATAATTAGACGTCTAACTGCAAGAACTGATGTAACCAACTTTACATGGCAATCACAAGACATTCCTGTATTGACCACGTGGACAGCTATCCACGAGCTTAGCATTATATATATAACTGGTCGGTTAAAATATTCTCGGGATATTTCTGGAAATTTCGACCACAATCCCGAGCTGTCAATAAACTATAGCAGACATTAAAATTGAGAAACTCGGTACTATGATAAAGGCCTATTGGCAGCTATTGCTGCTATGAAAATGAAATGGGGTTTAACAATCTACTTCTCTGTACCAGCCTGGCAAATGACGATGTGTATACGCCATGTATGGTTCTATGAACTCAGTTTTGCCCGAATAGCGTAGATTCCGCCAATTCCTCATCGAGTTGCAACTGTCAAGATTCTTTTACGTGCACACCAACGTCGGTCCTGCACCACTGATAAAGGGATTCCAAGCTGCAAAAGCCCGTGTATATTTCGTCCTAGTAGCTCCTGGTTAATGTGTCAGCGCCTTACTCACAGTCCGCAGTGGCTTCTGTGACGGCTGTGAACTGTGCATGCAGAGAGACCAATCTAATGAAAAAGGGCATACGCCATGTACTGTTCTATGAACTCAGTTTTGCCCTAATAACGGCGATTCTGTCACTTTCAAATTACAACTATCAAGTTTCTTTTACGTGCACTCCAACGTCGGCCTGTACCACTGCTATAGGGATTCCAAGCTGCAAAATTCCGCGGACCTTACTCGGGCTCTCCTGATTAATGAGTCGGCGCATTACTCAATAATCGGCAGTGGCTTCTATGACGACTGTGCACGCAGAGAGACCAATCTAATTCTGTGATTCCTAAGTACGCCAATAAAAATGAAAAAGACATTAAGTGGGGTTTAACAATAGATGTACATTTTAGATGACCAAATGAAATGAAATGGGGTTTAACGTCCACTGTTCTGCTACGACTGGCTAATGTAAACGGGGGCCCCAATAAACAACCGTTTCTCTATGACATTGATTCTTAACGTGTTTTGCCAGCGGCACATCTTGGAACACATGAAAAAATTGCGGCACACCTGGCTAAATATATATGAAAAATATTTCAATTTTGCAAAATAAAAACATGGCAAGCCAGACGGCATACAACCGTAAACAGAGACTAGTCATAGACACATAGAATGACTCAAACTAAATAAAGAAAACAGAGCTATGAACTTATCAGCAGACACCAGTGAATACTCATTTGGGATCACTGGTTTTTCGCATTTTCTTAGTGTGCCGATTCAAAATTTCGCGGCACATTTAGGTAAATCTCGCAGCATACTAGTGTATGGTAATGTATCATCGATTCTATCGGCAATATTGATTTCTTTAAATCTATAAACTCACGAAATAATTGCCAAGTCTTCACTAATTATTTGTCTTGTCGCCAATTTATGAACGAGGTGGGAGCCATTTAGGCCCAGTGAGTAAAACGTCGACTCGCTAACATGAAGGTGAATCCGCGTTCGATCCCTACGTTGGCCGAGAAAGTTCGTCGGGGTCTGGTACGGGACCAAAACCGAAGTCCCGTGTAGACGTTGGCGTGAACGTAAAAGAAACCTCGGAATTCGATATAATAGTAGGTCGTAGCGCCGCTAACGGGCACAATTCACTCCAGAACAGTAGAACGTTAAGCCCCATTTCATTTATGGGAGAGAGAAGTCGGGTTTAACATCCACTCGACACAAACTAGGTTATTTTGGGACTAGATATGTTTCAATTTTATTTCAATAATTCGTTTGCGCGTGTCAGGTACAACCGGGAATCGAAACCACGCCAGTTAACTCAATATGAAGACCTTATGATACAGCGTGCACGCGCTAACCATTCGGCCATCGAACCCCCCTCATTTCATTTATGAACAAAGAACATATTGTTGTGGTTATTATAGAAGAGGGGATCACGTGGCTAAGTGGGTAAGACGCTAGCTCGCTAGCTTGGAGGTCGGATGTTCGATCCCTGCATTGGCCGAGAAAGTTCATCCAGATTTTCCGGCGTGGTTCTCCCTTGTCAGTGATGCAGGACGGAGGGGCTGACAAGGAAAGCTGTCTAGTCGTTCGGATGGGACGGAAAACCGAGGTCCCGTGTACACATTGGCGTGCACGTAAAAGATCCCCTGGCAGTTGGAATTCGATATAAGAGTAGGCCGTAGTGCCGCTGTCCGGGCAAAATTTCCCTCATAGCACACTGTATGGCGTATGCCCGTCTTCATTAGCCCAGGTTAGGAGCAGAAAAGTAGGACGTTAAACTCCATTTCATTTCATTTCATTTATTATAGAAGAAAACTAAATCAGCAGTCAAAGATCACAAAGTCAGGAAATGTCTACATAGCCCATTTAAAATGTATAAACCTATATTTTGAGCTTTTTCTTTCAGGTGAACGAGATTCATATGGTAGAAGATTTGTTATGGCATTCCCTGGCAACATGCAAGTAATTAATATGGATGCTTTATATTTGGTGTTCTCTAGTCTGTCATCTTTATCTGTAACGGTGACAGTTAAAACACCACTTGATGATACCAGGCTGCTTATCTCTAGAACCTTCCAGACTAGTGACTATATTTCCTTCTCTGATGAATTGGAGATGCATGGCGAAGGTGTATCTGATTTAGGAATACTAATAGAGGCCAGTGAAGAAATAAGCGTGTATTCGATGTCTGTTAAAAGCGCAAGTGACACGTCAGCAGGGGCGACTCGTCTGATTCCAACTGAATCCATAGGGAAGGATTACTACGCAGTAACCACTTGTCTAGTAGGCAGCTGTCAGATCACGATTGTGGCAGATCACCCAGCAACAATAGTAAAGGTCCGCCTACATTTCAGCGATTCTTCCGCGCGATTGCAATATGGCGGCCAGAATTACTACAGCGGGGACTTCATCACAGAAACATTATCACAGTATCAGGTTTGGCAATTACAGAGTATCCATGACTTAACCGGGACTCGGATATTGGGGAACAAACCGATTAGTGTTTTTAGTGGTGCTAACTATACCCAATTTAAAATCAAACAACAAAAGGACCAAATGGTAGAGCAGTTATTTCCGGTCAATGCTTGGGGGAAAGAGTTCATAGTTATCCAGACCGCAGGGAGAATGGGAACGACGAATTGTTATTTCTCAGTGCCATCATGCGCTGATACCGTGAGGGTAATCGCTGCAGAGGCAAACACCGCATTAACTATTAAACACGGATCCAATGAGATAGGATCGACCTACAATTTAGACCTTCCCGGTGACTGGATACGTTTTGATCTCATAAATGACACGGCTTACATAACGAGTAACAAAGGTATATCGGTGAACCAACTCATGTCCGATGGTGTGAAAGGCGATGCCGCACTTCTAGTAATAGTTCCAGTTGAACAGTATGCGAGCATGGACATCCTTCGAAACGTACCTGATCCTGAACCAGCAATAAATAATTTGATGCTATCAACCGAAACCGATTTTGAATCTTCTATATTTGTAAATAGTAATCCTATAATTCCTCCATGGGAGACCTTGCCCGGTGGTAGAAGCTTTTACCGGACGGAAGTAACCGACACCGAAACACGTGTGTCGACGGCGAACTCGTCAATACGTGTTGGTGGTTATTTGTATGTGAACAAGGTGTCTGTTTTCAGTTCCCACATTTTAAACATAGCCTCCTTTTTCCTTTGGATAAATACGGTAGGTATTGGTTGAAACTAGCGCTATATAGAGAGATAATCTGGCCATGGTCGCCAATATTTATTACCCAATATATAAGTTTAGTAGGTGATCAGAGGAAATGAACGTATAGTACTGGCTCAGATGCGGGAACTGTGTAAGATAATAAGCCAAAGAGACATTGATTACCCAATGACCAGACTCTCTCAGTAAATCTGGCTCTGGTTTAAACGATCTTTATTTAACATACCCGCAAATCCTGCGTGGACCAGTGACGGATATACAAATAGACTTGGCAGATTGAAGCCTATCGCTCTAAGATCTAGGGCTAAGTGAGAGGGACGCAATGACAAAATTGGCGTCATGGTTTTGAGTTTTTGCGCCCCTTGAGTTTTCGCCCCCCCCACCCCCCCGTCGCAAATGGCAAAAATTCACGCGGTTTCAATGCGGTTTTCAGAAATATAATTATAATCATAATGCACAACTGGTGTCAATCATAACAAAACTATACAGTTATATGGGACAACAATCACTGGTTTATTATACACAGGCACGACGTTTCATATACCGTGCGTCAGATATACTACAAATCGACCCTGGCATGTTCCACACAGCCCAATATTACCCGGTGGCACTGGGAGGGATTGCCACCCCACCCCCTCCTCCACACACACATATACATGTTGTCTATTGGGGGCCCTGAAGGGATCTTGTTCCTCATGCAAAAACATGGGTCACCATGCCCCTGATCTAGGGGGGCTCAGGTCAAGGTGTGTCATATTTGTGACACGGTGGCAAGCCTGTCTTTCACGCACTGTCGTCTAAAACATTAGTCAACTTTCCCGGATATGCTAAATCTGTTAAAATCACAGTTGGATTTTTCTCTCGTTGTGATGTTTGGGGAGGGGGGGATTGGGATTGCTTTCGTCTAAATCCGGCACTGGCGTATGTACCGTCTTCATTAGTCCAGACGGTGCAGAATAGTAGGCCGTTAAACCCCATTTCATTTCACTTACCCACAATGATTGTGTATTTATGTATATTCTAGCCGTGTGAAATAACGGATGCTATTGCCGGTGATGGTATAGATAATGACTGTGATGGTGCCATTGATGAAGAACCATGTGATGAAACGTCACCAGAAGGTATCTTTGCTTTTAATAAATAATTTAATCTTAGTAGTGCGCGTTGTATCATACGGTCTGTCTTTGAATCACTTGACAAGGATTAGGGTCGCCTGTCCAACCTCGTGGGTTTTTCCCGGGTCCTCTGGATTTCTACCACTGCTACGCGCAAGCGTATTATTGAACCATATGTTAATCCCGAAATGACCTACTTTGTGTCGAGTGGACGTTACCCCCCCCCCCCTATCTCTCTAAAGGCCCAATATAGGCCATTGATATCTAGCACATAAGAATAGAGTGATAATAGTTGTAGATAGTGATTTGATATCGTCCTACGTTTCTGCACAACTAGGGTAATGAATACGAGTGGCCTTCGCCATTCAGTCCACTATGAGGGCGATTTTTTACCGGACAGCATCGATTTTCTTTTGAATGCTCGTCAGTCTGTACGCTATATCTCGTGTTGTCGTCCCATCCATAACAGAGGCTGTCATATAGAAGATAGTTCCCTAATATGATTGTTGGTATATACTGATCCACAGCCACGTCCTTGATTCACACTGTATATCTTTTCATAATGATGTATTATGTTTTTAGACTCTGATATGGATGGAATGTTTAATGAAGATTGTGTACAACCATTAGGTAATATCAACATTCATTACGCTTCTTACGATTGACCTTTCTGTCAGAGACCTGTAGCTCCTCACATTTTTTAAAATGACGTAACCTTAGACAACATTGACGCGCCTTAGACATAAACAACGATCCATCTACGTCATACGTCATTATGATCACTGCCCTAGTTAGCCGCCATTTAAAACGCCCACGGCTTTATGTACATAACAGAGTAAAAATAACCCGTTCAAGCACGTGTTTTATGTAAACACATGTCTTTAGCAAAATGTCAACTTCTGCCAATCCGGTAAAAGCGATATATAATATGTGCTAGTTGGTAATATTGCAATACATTCTTTGTCATTGTAAACTGTCTTTAGAGTTTCAATCTGTTTATCTTTCAAAACAAGGTTAGATACTCCTGAATTTGTCTTCGCAAACAAAACCGCCTCTTTGAAATTACCTTTTATGGGCGCCGCCATACTGAATAATTAGAGGACTATTTTGTGATTCGGCTTTGATTAGTTTGACATCTTTCATACACACAGCGGCTAAATAAACATATTTAATTTCATTCAATGATAATAGAAAAGAAATAAATACTCCTAAAAATTACTAAAAGCATACTCAGTGTTTTCGACTAAAATCGTCGATGTAGGATTTAAAATGTCGGGTAATTAGCTTATGGCCTGTTCTCAGGCGGAGCTAGCTGTAGAGGGGCAGCCTAAGTTTGGGATGGTGTGAACGATGCTTTACCATGACTGCTAACGTTTCAAAACAAGACAAAATGTCAACAATGTCTTAGATGAAGAAGCGTGGTACATTGATGTCATTTCACGGGAAATTGCAAACGAAGCGGATTGGTTAAAACCCTTTTGTGGGCGGAGTCGACGGAAAGGTCAATTACTGATGATTAAATCATTTTTAGACTGAATTAGAAAGCTAGATCTGGTTGAAGACGATTCTTAGCTGCATAGAAGATGTTGAGGGGGGGGGGGAGTCTAGATATTTACACACATGGCTGATCGATGGTTCTAAACTGCATAGATTGGGGATGGGGGTATTAAATGTGTTATGGCTTATTTAAGTTATAAACTGTATAGATTGGGGGTGTACTAAATGTATTACACAATTATGGTTTATTGAAGGTCTAAACTATATAGATGGGTGCGGGAGGGGTTTTCTAGCTGTGAAACACATGGTTGATGGACGGTCTCAACTATATAGATGGGGAGGGGTGTACTAGATGTATTACACCTAGCTGATTGATGGTCTCATTTATATAGTTGGGTGAGGGGTTTGCTACCTGTGTAATTCATGGTAGATGGACTGCTTAAATTGTTTAGATGGTGGGGGCGGGGTCTTCTGAGCACTAGCTGAGTAACACATGCATGGTTAAAGGCCGATCTTTTTTCCGCTATGAATTGAATTGGCCCTACTACCCGCCCCCCTCCTCCCACTCCCTCTCTCTTTCTCTCTCTCCGGTAAAGTGATGTTATCGTTTTTGTGTTTCTAGATTCGTCGACAACTTTAATATCTAGTTCAACCGATTTATCCACAAGCCAGGACATTTCTCCCAGTACATCTTTGATAGCAACCGATTTATCCACAAGTCACGACGTTTCACCCAGTGCATCTTTGATAGCTACCGATTTATCAACAAGTCAGGGCGTTTCACCCAGTACATTTGTGATATCAACAGATTTTTCTGGTACTTCGTTTACCAGTAATATTTTGCCAACAGCAACCCAGATTTCCTCATATTTATCAAGCTATGCATCAACAGAATTGCTACCGACACCATCGACAGCCACATATGTGGACCCAAATTCGTCATCATTTGGATATGTTTCGCAAACCTTGCCATATAACAATGCAACTATTAGCTCTCATCCGTCATCAGTTTTTGTGATGACGTCAGGGGAGTCTGTGTGCAGTTGTGGGTGTATCACGTGGTCAATAACAACGACACTTGCGTCACAGAGTTTGGTGGAGGTAACTGACAGTATCAAACAAGAGCTGACAGTGGATGCCAAGGAAGTATCGCAAACGAAACGAAAATATATCAGCGTACCCGACCCTCGAATCTCTGCCCAGACTGTGGGATATTTTGGAGTTGCTACCATCTCGTGTATATTTATTGGTATTGTCATCCTAGATGCTGGAGCCCTCTTTAAAGATATCGTAGCCTTGATACAGACATGTAAAGAGGTGGCCCGGAAGTGATGAGTTGTTAAGTGATGTGTATAAATAGCGGAGCAGGACTCCTCTGATATCAATCAATGGCACTCGAATTTGTAGTCTTGGATATCCAGCTAACCATTTCTTCGGAAATGAAATCGGATTCAGCGTCCTATTTTTATGAGCCAATCGGATTCTTTTACGTGTACACGTGACGCCAGTCGACTAGACTAGACTGCTGCCTATAATAGGCTACTTTCGATGTGCCTGAAGCATCATGCATTTGTAAGGAACTTCCCCGTTTTTGACAAAGACATATGCGTGCTTATATTGGACCACTTGGTGATATAGGACAAGTCTCTGTGGTGAAAATAGATAGAATAAAAAAAATCAGTTAAATACTGTTAAATTTTCCGTTCTTCAGAGGAAGCGGAAATCGGTTGTTTTTATTTTAATGTGATTTGTTGATAAGAAGTAACGTATAGACACGGTAGGCTATTCATTTGGTGACGGAACGCAGCTAGTCCATTTTATGACTGAACAGTGCTAATTCATTGTTTTGTTTGAACAGAGCTAATTCATTATTTTGACTGAACAGAGAAAATTTATTATTTTGACTGAGCATAACCGATTCATTATTTTGACTAACAGAGATAATTTATTATTGAATTATTTTGACTGAAGGGAGCTAATCCATTTTGTGATTGGACGGGTGCCAAGGGGTCTCAGCATGTCGGACATCGGCTCATTAACCAGGAAGTCCCAAGACTGAGAAAGCTCCTCGGAATTACCCAGCGTTGTTTCCCCATGTCAGTGATGCAGGGCGGATGTGACGAACAACCGAGGTTACGTGCCCGGTTGGGACAGAAAAGTAGGAAGTTAAACCGTTTTCAGGGACAACTCCCACTATACCCTATTTTCCCTTCATGTCCAAGTTGGACCTCTAAAACATCAATGAAATATTGTATGCCTTACTCATGTATAATTTTGGTTACCTAACTATTTACTAACTACATTCTGCTATCTATTAATACAGAGTGGAATAGCGGGGTCAGCTTTGTAATAGAGTGATACCGAATTCAAACAACAGATAAACCAATTTATTATCCCGGAGGGGATCACGTGACTAAGTGGGTAAGACGCTGGCTTGCTAGCCTGGAGGTCGGGTGTTCGATTCCTGCATTTGCCGAGAAAGTTCATCCAGATTTTCCGGCGTGGTTTCCCCTTGTCAGTGATGCAGGATCGAGGGCCTGACAGGGACAGCTGTCTAGTCGTTCGGATGGGACGAAAAACCGAGGTCGCGTGTACACATTGGCGTGCACGTAAAAGATCCCTTGGCAGTTGGAATTCGATATAAGAGTAGGCCGTGGTGCCGATGTATGGCGTATGCAAACTTTCTGTAATAGGGTAATAACAAACACAAGGACAACAACGTATAATCTCGCAATAAGTATACTTTTACGCCATATAATAATAATAAGATACGTAAAATTCACCATTGCATTTTTATATATTGTTTTGTGACCTGGTTGGAACAGTCTGTTCTTTAAACCTCTCATTGCCTTCTACTCCTCATTTTCAATAATAAATATTAATGTACCTATCCTTGATTGAATAGTGATTCATTAATTGTAATTACATTTTACCAGAATTAAGCTGTCATACTGGGATTAATATTTTACAAGTAATTAGATAGATACATGCAACAGGAAATGAGACAAAGTTCTACTAAATCATTGACCTTCTTGCGGAAACATCTCGGGTGTACGTACTGAAATGAAATGAAATGGGGTTTAACGTCCTACTGTTCTGCTCCAACTGGACTAATGAAGACGGGCATACGCCATACAGCGTACTATGAGGGAAATTTTGCCCTGACAGCGGCGCTACGGTCTTCTCTTATATGGAATTCCAAATGCCAAGGGATTTTTTACCTGTAGTAGTACGTATTAGTTCGTGGCCTTTCCCTATTGTTAGGTTAACCACCCTTGGCAATAGACAGGCTCTACATGTTAAAACACGATTGTAATGTTTACGATGACTTTAAATTTACGTACAAATTGTTGTTAAGTGTTAAAACACGATTGTAACGTTTTTGATCTAAATTTGTTAACTTTTGTAAGTGTTAAAAAGAAGAATATAATTTTTTTTAACTTTTAATTGTTAAAATAATATTGCAATAAATTAAACATAAACTAGTTTACTTTTAAGTGTTAAAATAAGATTGTAATATTTTTGACTTAAGATTGTTAACTTTTAATTGTAAAATCTTTTGACTTTAAATTGTCCAATGCTTCGATTTGCTAACTGTTAAAAATTGAAATCAGATTGCCACTTTAATTAGAATTGTATAATGCTAAAAAAAATAGTAAACATTCTATAACGCATGGGAAAAGATAAAAAAAACCAAAACAAACCCAACAGCACCCTGTAAAGTATAATAATAATGTAAATATATTTCTGAGATTATGCCGTCCATGATTAGTTTTAATTAATAAAGAAAATAAACGCCAGTAATATTTTCACCTATAATGGCGTTTCCTTTGTATATTTAAACTGTAACCGATAGCAATAAAACATTTACATACTTTGTAGATATTGAAATTACAGTCATTTGTTTATGTAATAAAAGATTTTTGAATTCAGGTAGACTGCCTATTATGTGACACGAGGAAAGCCACCCAAGACTGCATCATGAGCCCCCATTTTGTAGCAGTGGGTGAAGTTTTTTCTTTTACTTTATACGTCATCGTAACCTGGATACTATTATTTTTAGGACACGTGGTAGACTGCCTATCATGTGACACGAGGAAAGCCACTCAAGACTGCATCATGAGCCCCCATTTTGTAGCAATGGGTGAAGTTTTTCTTTTACTTTATACGTCATCGTAACCTGGATACTATTATTTATATGATGAAGTTTAGAGAGAGAGAGAGAGAGAGAGATGAGAGAGAGAGAGATGGTTTAACGTCCACTCGACACAGACTAGGTAATTCCGGGACTAACATATGGTTTAATTTTATTTCAATAATTCTCAGTGGGAGGAAACCAGAGGACCCGGAGAAAACCCACGAGGTTGGACAGGTAAATCTTCTCCTTGTCACGTACAACCGGGGAATCGAAACCACGCCAGTTGACTTAATGACAGGCCTTATGATACAGCGCGCACGTGCTAACCATTCGGCCATCCAACCCCCGTGAAGTTTGGACAGTCGTATGCTCGTCTGGACTACTCTTTAAAGATACATTATAGGAGATTAAAGAGCTGGCGATTCTCACTATAATAGTTAACAACTAGATAATGTAAAGCCAATTTGCTGAAAATTGCAGTCAAATTGATCCACTATGAACCGAGATTTTAGCGATTGAATAGTGGACTAGCCTCGATCATCATTACTAAAGTCGGTAGGATAAAAACATAGTCTCGATTATCCATTTTTTGATTTAATTACGAATGGAAGTCGAACAGCAAATCGGAACGTAATCCAATAAACATCGCAGGCTAGCGATGTCATCCAGAGTTGATTATGATCTGGATAAGTTAATTTTAAATGTCTAATTAATAATTTAGATAACATTTCAGGCCTTAATGAACGACCTGCAATAGGCAGATTTAGCTCTTGCATAATGTATCTTTAAAGTATTGATTGTTCACAGATCAACAAATGAAACACCCTGTTATATAAGAAAAACTAACAATTTAATTTGAACATCCTTCGCCCGGTCCCGGTCTGGGTCATTGTAATCGAACTGTAGGGACACCAGACAGTATCCTAGAGAGTCTCTGGTTCGAATCAAGCCTGTTTCCAACATTGCTCCTGAAGCAACGACCGCGAGTTTTACAAAATCTCGAACAGTCTGAAATTCAGAACTTTGAGGTGCGTTATCCCCCTTTACTGCAGACGCGTTAACAATAATGCTGTCCAATCAAAGGTCGTGATTTAAACACATACCCAAACCAAACATGGCGACCTCCACGCATAAGGGGGTAGAATTGTTTTTACCTGTTGAAAGCTTTTTTTTTTATTCAGTTGAAAACCCAAAGACAAGCAATCGAAGCTGTTTAAGAATTGGAATACGGGTTTATTTGCAGCGACAAGCAACTCGATTATCACAGGTGAACATTTCATAATTGGAAAGTGTAGAGATATGGACAATGTTGGCGCTATACCGTAGTAGACGTGTGGGGATATGGACAATTTTGGCGTTATACAGTAGTGGGTGTATAGAGATGTTAGCGCTATACAGTAGTAGGTGTGTGGAGATGTGGACAATGTTAAAACTGTGGGAAATCAACATCAACTAATCTAATCTCGGTATTTCTGGTTTCGCACACCAAAGACATACAGTTTCCGACAAGACTTTGGCCCTTTGGTCTAAGCACCGCTTTTATGGTTTTATATATAATGTTCCTCTGATATTGTCTGTCTGGCAGTAGAACAACACCAAGTCTCGTAATTCTATATACATTTTATTTTGTATAACTAATATAGAACATCTACATTTCCTAAATAAGAATTTTAGATCATTTCCTATTTTGCTCTCTTCTATGATGACTATTTGTTTGTATTAACATCCTTATATCAGTTACGATTAATTGATTGTCTGTTTTGTTCTAAATGTCCGAACAGCTGAAATGAATGTTCATGGCATTTGTAATGAAAATACAGTTGTCGTTTAAACATGCATTATGCAAGAGCTAAATCTCCTATTGCAGGTCTTTCATTAGGCCTGAAATGTTTTCTAAAGTATTAATTAGACATTAATTAACTGAACCAGGCCTTAATCAACTCTCGATGGCATCAGATTTCTCCGATATTAAATAGATTAGAATGGTTCAGCTATACTTTGATTTAATCAAATATGGTGGACCGAGACTTAGCTTCGATCAACCAGTACGGTGGTTGAAATTATTGCACACGTCTGTCAAACCTTCAAAGCCTAATATCTTCGCTTGCAATAGAGTAATTTGAATCAAATTTTCAAATTATTCATTTTACAACATCTACTTTCGAACTATTATAACAAGAATGGCTAGTTCTTTATCTAAATCTTACATAATGTATCTTTAATTTTCTAGCGATAGTTTCGTACGAACTACATGGGACCGACGTCGCTGTTTGACTCGGTACCCGATTTGATTCGGCTCATTTATTTAGTCGTTCGGATGGGACGAAAAACCGAGGTCCCGTGTACACATTGGCGTGCACGTAAAAGATCCCTTGGCAGTTGGAATTCGATATAAGAGTAGGCCGTAGTGCCGCTGTCCGGGCAAAATTTCCCTCATAGCACAATGTATGGCATATGCCCGTCTTCATTAGCCCAGCAGAAAAGTAGGACGTTAAACTCCATTTCATTTCATTTCATTTATTTAGTATATAAATCACAGAAGTGTACCCAATGATAAGAAGAAGGAATGGCTAATATTAAACCCATGAATTGTTCAAGTGTTTATATTAAAGACATCTGATCAGAGGGGATTAATCAATAACATCACCGAGCAATCATTTTATGTACAAAAACACGCACGTCACATGTAAATCATGTTGTATTTATTTATTTGCAAGACAACATCACATATACAAAGATCATCACAAATACAAACATAATACAGCACAATATTTGTAATTTTGTTCCAGAATTCAAATGACCTTCCATATGTCCTGTATGAAAATAGAATCAAACGAAACTATTACACTTGGTGCGTGAGCATCTTGTCGATTAAAAAATTCTGAGGTAAAGATACAAGGGCATATATTATTAAAAATTGTTGAGGTGAAGATACAGGTGCATATATTATCGTTTGAGGTAAAGATATAAGGGCATATTATTATTTTAATATAGTACATAATTTATTTTAATTTTTTAATCCTAAATCCACCAACAATATATCCATCCTATTTTGAAAATAATTTTTATATTCATCAAGATTGTATATATAACATGTAGAATGTAAGTAAATGGTTTTACAAAAAGAAAAAAAAATATTTAAATTTTCAAAGCATACACATATACAAATAATTTATACAAATATACAAATGAAATGAGGTTTAACGTTCTACCTGTCTGCGCCGACTAGGCTAAAGAAACAAGCATACGCCATGCAGTGTACTATGAGGACAATTTTGTCCAGCCAGCGGCGTTACGGCCTACACGTAGGGCTACATCGAATTCCAACTGTCAAGGGTTCATTCACGAGCACGCCAGTGTGAACACGATGCATCGGATTTTCATACCATCAGAACAACTAGACACTGTCGCCAGATCCTCCGTCCTACACAGCCACTGAGGAACTTTCTCGGCCAACACCGGGATCGACCCCGAGACCGACCTGGTGATACCCCCGTCAGACCTTTGTGGCGTCCTAACTGCGCTGCTACGGCGACGGAAAATGGTCTCAGAGCGCGTCAATATCGCCATATGCGTGGTAAAAGCGTGGTGTAAACGCCAGATATCGTCCTATGGTCTCCATGGTCGCCAATGATCGCCGAGTTACGACGTTTGTTTTCAGCATGTTCAAAGCAAACGCAAAGGTTATGCGATCTGGCCTGGAAAGCTGTGAGAACTCGACTTTTTTCAAGTTTGTAATTTATAGGAACATTTTCTCG
The DNA here is from genome assembly GCF_932274485.2 of Patella vulgata. Lineage (NCBI taxonomy): Eukaryota > Metazoa > Mollusca > Gastropoda > Patellidae > Patella > Patella vulgata. The sequence goes on along the minus strand of NC_065886.2, from coordinate 10,726,818 downwards.
CGTTGTGTTCACGTTTGTCGCGACCTTGTGTATTTTCTGGTCGCCATACGGTCGCAGCGTCTTACTCACTGCCTGCTATCCTTATACACTTAACACTAGATTTAATGTTATTGTAACATATATAAATAAAATTCATGAATATCATGAGCAATAAGTATTGTTACATATACAAATATACTACATACACGATACTTCGTCACTGGTTATCAGCTATCCACAAATATAGGATGCTCCACGATGACTAAAAACAAATCTTGAAACTTATTGATAGTTATAACACTATATTAACAACCCTACCCAATTCCATTTCATAAAGAATAGCGAGAGAGAGAGAGAGAGAGAGAGAGGGGGGGGGGTTAACGTCCACTCGACACAAACCAGGTAATTTCGAGACTTACATGGAAAAAACGATCTAAGTCACGTTTTTGTCTTTTCGCATAAAAGGCAGAACAGGCTTTTGGACGAGAATGCTTGGCGCGAACATAAGAACGAGTGGGTTTAATTACAACTTCAAAATGATGTTTTATGCGACTGTTAATTACCAGTGCTAGGGTGACCCGTGCACCGTACAGACAGTTGGTCTCGGCACGGCGAATGTACACGCTTCTGTGTCTTATCTTGAAGTGATTTCTGGCATACACTACGCACTCAGCGGTAGAGTCTATGATACTATAAATATAGCCATCGCACGTGAAATTCTCTACACTTCTATCAACTATTACAGCCGTAAAAAATCTATTGTTGACGATTCTGAATAGCAGTAATATTTAGCTTATTGGTTATTACAGCAGCTTTAGAAATTACGTTCGTTTATTTTTTAAATTAGTTTATCATTAACTGTACCATTAGGAGCTGCATCTTTTGGTTTAGTACAAATAATATCTCTGAAATACTTGCTGTCAAGAACATGATACTAGCAGTAGTTTCATTTTACTTTTAAAAGGTTCTTTTAAGAACTAGGGTTTTTAAAAAACAATTGTTGAGTTGCCTAACGTGCGTGTTTCTAAATTCAATTTATTGTTCCAGTTTTCTGTCATGTTTCGTAAAACAAAAAGTAGTCTTGATTATCCCGGCCTATTAATCAAACGTAGAATGATCGATAGACTGGTTAAGAGAGAATACTTTCAAAACAAGGGCACGTAACGTATTTTTTACTCACACGTGCTCGGATGTTATGGGCGACACTCGGACCATCTTTCAGTGTATTATTTATGGATGATTAAATGGTCATAGCTTATTAAGCACAACATGACCGTTTATTTAGTGACTATAAATGTTTCAAACTGATTTAAGGCTTGGTGTATATATAGATATTGTGGTGTAATTGTTGAGAAATTTGGAGATATTTATTTATGGTGGGTCACCCTACCAGTGCAACAACTGACTTCCACCACTTTTCAGCCAAATTAAGGTCAAATAAAGGTTACGATGGACGTATTTGTCCGGGAGGCTATTCAGAAGGGCCTAGGTTCGATCGTTTTTACCTGCAATTGATTGTTCCACAGAAAGCTTGTACAATTTGCTACCAGATGGCGTCATTAACTGGGTTCGTTGTAAAAGTGACTTAGAGCGTTCTTCCCTGGGGCTCTTCATATGGTTCAATTTTATTTCAATAATTTGCTTGCGCGTAGGGGTCTTTAGCAGTTGGGGGAGAACCGGAGGACCCGGAGAAAACCCGGGAGGTTGGACAGGCGACTCAAGTTGACTCAATGTCAGACCTTATAATACTAGTCATTCGGCCATCCAAACCCCTCCATAAAGAATAGCCTTTCGTGATGCATTTCATAAGACAGACGACAATAACTGACAATAACAATGATGGATCAATTCCTGATCAAATCAACCCCAATCCCTCGTCTGTGGTGATGGTGTTCCAAAATGGATATTTACATCTCATGGACACTAATCAAACACTAACTTATACGATTAAAGATAGCCATGCAAAGCGTGAAAATACGACCATAGATAGATAGCAGCGTATCCGAAAGGAAAACGTGGATGTTGACCAAATATAATATTTTGGCAAAGGGAGCATAACTACAGAATGCTGAATATCGATATGGTTCGTTTCGGAATAGGAACAACGCTTCACACTAAATATGGAACAAAATTCGTTTAAAACTATTGCGTTTACATCGTTTTCGGCAAAGGTGAGTAACTCTGGCACGGAATATCGAAAGAAACTTAATATAATATCATGGCCAATAAAATTCCCACAGAATTTGAAAAAAATACGCTGAAAACTATGGCCGGTTTTAGGCAAAATGGCCATAACTCCAGTAAGGAAGGTCGCGTAACGTTCAATGATATTACAGAGTTTGTTTGTCTATCTATTACCACAATGTTTCACACCAAATGTGAAATAAATCCGTGAGACACAATAGAAGCTATCACGGTCACAGGCCAATTGTTGACGGACGGACGGACGGATGGGGTGACGAGATAATACACCCACAGTACAATGCGAACATATAAAATATACCGACAATGACACTGACGATTCATTTACACGAGTAGTTAACATACAAAATAAACAACATTAGTCACCATCACGAACAATGATTAAAATACAGATCTATATCTCGTTTCGTTTTTTTTATACTTTCGATGGCCTAACACTACATGAATATCTGACCAGTTCTGCTGGAAGTTCGAGCGGCTTTTGACCTATGGCGTCAAAAATTGATTAATCAATCAGCGTTGATGTTTTTAGTGGTTTACCCACAGTTAGTTAAAGATGCATTATGTAACATTTAGATGAAGACCTTGCCGTTCCCGCTAAAATAAGGTGTGATTGTTTATTATCGTGGCCTCGCTTCTCCATTTTTAAATTAAAGGGGGATCGTATTCAATTTGTTTACATCGCCGCATTTCAATTGTTTAGAGAGTTGATTATAGGCTTGTCATGTGAATAACTGCATAAATAATAACTGACGCTAGAAACAAGACTTGCAATAGTCAGATTGAGCTCTTACATAATGCATCTTTACAAGCTTTCAAAATAAACTTTGAAAATATGAGTTCCAGACAAATAAAATCGATATCAATAATTCGGAAAAACTATGAGATTGATGGCCGCGAAAGATGTGTTTTTGCCAAAGTCATCCTGCCAGTGCCATGTGGATTCAAAATCCGCTCCGTGTCTTTTGCCATTGATATTACTGCGACTACAGACAGGGTCATCAAGGTACCACCACCCGCCCCCAAAACGAACTGGACAACTGTGATTTGTGAAGTCTCGATCAAAAGTTGAAAATGGTCTCCCATTTAGATTATAAATCCCGTTGATTAACGAATCGCCGCTGAATGAAAGTCCGTTTCTATAGCTACCAATAAATAGACGATAATTATCAGTCTTGCTGGAGATCGCAAAATTGTTATAGTCACTAAATCTAAATGTATTGCCCACAAATGTAAAATCTACCCTTAATATTAGACTGTCGTGGTTTTTCAGAATTCTGTGGATATTTTCCAGGCCAATAAAATAATTACCTGGTGGATTACCAAAACCATCTGAGAATGCCTCATAAGTTCTGTTAAAATCAACTTCCAGACAAGTTATTCTTCTCGATTGGATGCGCGTCCAGCCAAATTGCCTGAAACCACATATCACCTCTGCAATCGGATCATTGGCCGCTGGTTGTATGAAAGACAACATAACCTTCGGTGGGAACAAAGCTCTTGTAAAACCGTCATGACAATCTAAAACAAACGTAGATAAAAAATGAATTATTATGCATATCTCTAGTACAATGGTTCTCAACCCTTTTTCTTGCCAACGGGACACCTTGAAACACATGAAAAAATAGCGGCACACCTGGCTAAATATATATGAAAAATATTTGAATTTTGCAAAATAAAAACGTGGTAAACCAGACGGAATACAATCGTAGACAGAGACTAGTCATAGAATGACTCCAACTAAACATTTTTCGTGTGCCGTTCAAAGTTTCGCGGCACACTGTTTGAGAATTACTGCTCTAATATTTTTTCATACCTCTAGTTTTTACTAAATGAATTATAAAAATATTATAGCTTGCAATAATAAATAAACGGGAAATTAATGAAAACAAACAAAGTCAAGACTATTTTTTTAACGGATGAAATTAATAGTAATGTATGGAAAAAGAGATTTAAGCGGAATAGACTTTATTTCTATATTTCTGTTTTTGTATGATAAAATATTTATGTATGATTAGTGTTTTTAATTTTTAATGAAGCACACTTTGAATTTTATGTGAACTTGATACTATGTCGTATGTTGTTGTTTTTCTTAAAATAAAGTTTAAAAAAGAAATAAAAATAAACGTAGATATTGACAAAGGGTTATTAGACTTGTGTAAGTGTGAAGCTTCTTGTTAAAGCGAGAATTTCATATTTTCTAAGAAAGTCAAAACATAATAATTTCTATGTCTTTTGCTTAATAGGTTATCAACTCACTATTATACGATCATAGGTGTCATTCTCACACTTAAAACTCATTTACATAGGAAATAACAACACAATTACCTCCCTTGTTTTCCTATTGAAAACAATGGTCAGCCATTTCCTCAACGTTGGAATTTGAAGTTGAAAATTATATTTTTGCCAATTTCTCAGCTGGCAATAGTGAATTATAGGATTTATAGGCTTATTCCTTAACAAGGTAGGACTGTTTATGAATAACATCTATTTTGAGGCTTTATTTTAATAAATTTTAAAAATATAACTTAAAAATTTGAAGTTTCCGCTTTAACCTGTCAGTATAACAATGGCAATCCACCAAATTGTCAAACAGTGATATTACCTCACGAAGTCTATAAAGAACAGTTGGGGACGGGGGGAAAGCAGAATTAAGGCGAATGGTTTAAAGTGTGCACATTTGATCATACCATCTGTCATTGAGTCAATTGACGTGGTTTTGATTCCCTAGCTTGTACGTGACAAGGGGTGGGATTGCCTGTCGCTGGGTCCCCCGGTTTCCGCCCACTGCTAAAGACCCATACTCGTAAGCACATTATTGCAATAACAAATGAATCATAATATGTTAGTCCGGAAATGACGTAGTTTGTGTGGAGTGGACGTTAAACCCCTACTTCCGGTAATACTGCTTCCGGTTTCACCAGAATCCTATAAGGAATTGTCTGAGTGTTTTACGTCTATTTAACCGAACAATACTCATATAAAGTCAACACGGTTATTGCTAAGAGCATCAAACTGTAAGTAGGCTTGCATTATTTATCTCTGCTGACAGTTGAAGTTGTACATCCAAGCCGAGCGATTTTAAAACGCGTGTTAAATGGCGGGTTAATCCCCTCAAAATACAAAATTGATATTTATTTAATGTTACATTATCGATAACCATTTGTACGCTCCAGTGGAGGGAGGTGGACAATGTTCAATAGACATTATCATGTTCTAACTACACTTTTCTATTAAAAATTATAATATACCTTTTATTATATATTGACATTGATCACCATAGTAACCGATAGGACACCTGGTACAATTTGATTCACCACATACATATTTCTGTGGAATAAAAAAAAAGTTAATTTGAAGATGCATTATGTAAGAGCTAAATCTGCATATTGCAGGTCTTTATTTTGGCTTCAAATGTTATATAAACTATTAATTAGATATTTATTAACATGAAATGACCTTAATCAACACTCGATGCAATCTTATGTGACGGATTTTCATTGGTTTTGAATCAGATCTGCTGCTCAACACTCATTGATGTTTAGATCCAAAAATGGACAATGTTTGTTATCGTTCCGACTTTAGCAAAGATGATCGAGGCTAGACATAAAATTCAATCGCTAATACCTCGGTTCAGAGTGGAGCAACTTGACTGAAATTTTCAGCATATTCCCCTTACATTATCTACATTTGTAACTATTATAGTGAGAACTGCCAAGCGATTTGACAAGCGGTTGTCATGCAAAATACACCCACATTTTGCAAGAGATGGACAAAACAATTTTGATACATTTGGAGGGCATAATCCAGGATGTCAGTATCAAAAGGAACTGAGATCTTTGGGATATGAAAATATATTTTAGGATTCATCCAAATCGGATAGAAATTGTGAACTCTCGAGGGTGAACATGCTAAACATTTTTGGTACAGGAAGGGGCCATAATCCTGTAAGTTACAGACTGATATGCGCGAATATCGGAAGGATTGGGACATTCAAAGGATCCCCAACCTTGTTATTACATACTTTTACCCTACCTGCGTACCGTGAGCGGCAGTTTCGGTCCGATTTTCACGGAATTTGAAATTAAACATACATAATGCAAGAGCTAAATCTGTCTATTGCAGGTCTTTCTTTAGGCCTGAAATGTTATCTAAATTATTGATTAGATATTAATTAACCTATCCAGACCATAACCAACTCTAGGTGGCATCGCTAGCCCGCATTCTTTAGTGAATTTTGAGCCGATTTAATGCATAGCTTTCCTTCACGATTTAACGATTAAATGGATAATCGAGACTATGCTGTTTATCGTACCGACTTTAGTAATGATGATCGAGGCTCGGCGGAAATTTCAATCGCTTACTTCTCGGTTCATAGTGGATCAATTTGAATGAAATATTCAGCAAATTGCCTTTACATTATCTAGTTTTTAACTGTTATAGTGAGAACTGCCAACTCGTTATCGAATCTCCCATAATGTATCTTTAACCGTGATTAAACCTGTACTATCGATGGCTCTAATCCAGGAAGTTACTAATACTGTCCTATATGCGCCAATATAGCATGGCGCCGAGATCGTTGGGCTAAATTGGATAAACATTCTGACTTCTAGAGTGTCCACAAGTTAAAAACGTGATTGTCGAACAATCAGGGGCCATAATCCATGAAGTTACTTTTTGATACATGTTAATGTCAAAATAAACCGAGATCGTTGAGATATAAACCTATAAAATCGGATCAAAATTCTGACCGGTAGAGTGTCCACAAACAAAATGTGGACCGAGGGACAGGTGCGACAACACTATACGTCCGCATGAAAATGTGGGGGTATAAAAATTTAACGATAAAATGGATAATCGAGGCTAAGTGTTGGTTGTCAAGTACCGTTGCTACGATAATAAACAATCTACCAGAATAAAGTAATTTGAATGAAATTTTCAGTATAGTCATTTTCTGTTTTTGAACTATTATAGCAATAACGTCCAGGCACCGAGTTCACTAAACATTCCCAGACTTAAGTCTAAAATTTATTCTTTTTTTTAAATAGTTTATTTGCAAATACATACATAAAAGTATATACGTATAATACAAACAGGATCAGAACAGAGATTGTACACTTTACGAATCTTCTCGCAGTATATTCTAAAGTATTTACAAATACGATTGAAATTTAATTTAATACATAGTCAAATACATATATACATGTTACCTTAGAATAATAAGACCATATCGTTACATACTAAGTAAATATTAATAGTGATAAACCACTAGGGGATTACAATAATAGCTACAGATTACATGTGAATCTTTTCGTTTCTTTCATATAATTTTGTACCGTGAGAAATATATGGATATTAAAAGATTTAAGAAATAGAGAAGAACCATCAAAATAAATTTTGTGCAGTTGAGATCGTGGTAGATTGCTTATATATAAAGCCATGTTTATCAATTAAGTGATGGTGCTGTAAAACATATTTTGAGCAATCAAAAAAAATAGTGAAACGAATTTTCAATGCTTTTATTGTCCCATGTACAGTATGGATTTTGAACGATGTTTGATTTATTAAGATCATAATTTAGACCACTACAGGTGTGGCGTATACGATTATGGTAGGCTAAGGGATAATTTTCTGCTGCCAATGTTTCTTAATGTTGGTGGTTTGACTGTAGTCTTTATATTGGTTTTAAAATCAGATAAAGATAGTCCATTTAGTGATTTAGTCCATGTAGTTTCAAAATAAAACGATTTACGAGATGCATAAATAGTACAACCAGTTACCGTGTGGGCAGCTTTAAGCTGGAATTTTTCAAGTTTTTCTGAGTTATAATTTGAATAGTTATCCCGTACTTCGCAGGCATACTCAAGAAATGGTAAGATATAACATTTATATAATTTATTTAAATTGGATTGTGTAAGTTGTAATTTAGCTCTATGTAAGTGGTTAAGTTTTTTTATTATAGATTGATTCAATATCATAATTCCATTTAAGGTCATCTTGGATATATACACCTAGATGTTTATGAAATGAAGCCGTGTGTAGATACGTGTTTTGAAATTTAATATTTAAAGGAAACATAACATTTTTGTTAATGAAGATCATTAATTCAGTTTTTTCAGGATTAAAGGTTATTTATAGCCATTTATGATTTAAATCATAATTCAATGCACCTTCAACATCCCATAAATCTGTTGACGAAGAACACAGCATTGGGTTATTAATAATAAAAAGCAGAGGACCAAGAATCAAACCTTGCGGAACGCCAGAATTCGTAAACAAAGTATCAGATAAACAATTTTCTAACATAAGAATTTGATTTCTGTTATTAAACAGAACTGCCAACCCATGTCAGAAAAGACAAAAAAAACAGGAAACAAAACGTCAGAAAGTTATTATTGGAAACTCGATCGATAACACCAGATGCAACTTTAAGGTGCACCTGAACCGACACGATGCCTGTTTATATATCGTGTGGATAACAACACATCAGAATCACAGATCTTAAATCATCTCAGAAATAACGATTTTACGGTGATGGAGTGTATATTAATCGGGTTTATGTTCTCATAACGATTCTATCAAAATGATGAGGTTTTGAAAGCCGTAAAACATCTAAAATTTAATAAAAAGGATGGATGCCTGGGCCAATCAACTGATCATTTGAAGAATGGTAGTAATCTATATTTTGTTCACCTATCACCTATGCTAACTTCCTTGTTATATCATGGTTATACACCCGAAAACTTTGTAATGTCTACATTTATATCTATTACCAAAAACAGGAAACGATCACTAAATGATCTTGAAAACTATCGTGGAATTGCTTTAAGCAGCATTATCAGTAAATTATTTGACTGGATCTTACTGATCCGTCATCAAGATGTTTTCCTTAGTTCAGATCTGCAGTATGGTTTTAAACCAGGTCACTCCACAAGTCACTGTTCTTTTATAATAGATGAGACAATCCGGTATTATAATGAAAATAACTCAAGACATTTATGTGTCCCTAATGGACGCTAGTAAGGCTTTTGATCTTGTCAGTTATATCAAGCTGTTTAGATTGTTGAAATCGAGGGGGTTGTGCTCCCTCACTAATAGATTTCTCCTTCGCATGTATGTTAACCAAGAAATTCGAATAAGGTGGGGTAATTATACAATTAAAACTTGTAACTAATGGAGTAAAACAAGGAGGCGTTTTATCAACTATCCTATTTACTGTTTATTTAGACGAATTGTTCATTTGATGCAAAAATAGCAAATTCGGTTGTTCTATCGGCAATGTATATGTTGGAGCTATTGCGTATGCTGACGATGTCACTTAGGTAGCTCCAAGTAGACAGTCTCTGATTATGCTGATATCCATAGCAAATGACTACTCTAAAGAATACAGTTTAAAATTTAACCCTGATAAGAGTAAATTACTTATGTTTCCTTCAAATGGCAAATCTATCCTTTGTAAAGATATTTATATTGATGGTCAAAAGGTGCAGAATATTAACACTGAACCTCATCTAGGTAATATTCTATGTTGTAAATTAAAAGGTAATTTTATTGATAAATGTGTTAGAAATTTTTTAACTAAAGTAAATGTAACTCTCAAGAATTTTTATTTTGTTCATAGCCCTATCAAGTATATATGATTTGTTTAAGACATACTGCATGGCTTTATATGGATGTCCTGTATGGGACATAACGCACAAGTCCATAGGGAGATTTTATTGTGCTTGGCGTAAGAGTGTCAGGAGGCTGCTCAATTTACCAAATCGCACCCATAACGCCTTACTACATTTAATTTGCAATGATTTTACAATAGAAGCTCAGCTTCAAAAATGATGTATGAAATTTATTAGTAGTATATTAAAAAGTAAAAATGAATGCACGCACATCTGTGCTCTGCATGGAAGTAAATCCACTATTTGTAATAATATTAACTATATATGTTACAAATATAATGTTAATAATTATAATATTAGCGACATGAATGTAAATGATATACTAAATACGATTAATAAATATGACACTGAACATAATAGTGTAAATGATGTATTGGCAGCTAAAAGAATAAGAGACTTTATTTTATTTAGAGACTCAAAACAAGACCCTGACATTGACGAAATCATTGATCATTTGTGTATTTCATAAGAATGGTGTCTAGTTTCAACTGTAAATACCTAATGAACTATTGTACATATCATGCAATTTTTCATTGTTATTTTTTCCCCTTTGAAAGTGTACAATTAAGTACGAATAAAGATATTATTATTATTATTATTATCAATTAGTACGAGTCCGTCATCTTGGATTCCATAACTGTTCAATTTATGTAATAATCCTTCATGAGAAACTTTATCAAAAGCTTTGGAAATGTCGCAGACTAATAAGCCTGTGTATTTTTTTATCTAATGATTTGCAAATGTACTGATTTCTATAAGTTGATGTACCGTAGATATGCCTGGTAAAAGCCTCGATTGGTACTTGTTAAAAAGTTCATTTTTTGAAAGATAACTAAAAAGATACTGATAAATTAATCGTTAAAAAACTTTAGATATACTATATATTTAACAGGGAAATGGGTCTATATTTTTTTGGGATCCGACCTATAACCTTATTTATACAGAGGAATAACATTGGCTTGTTTGTGTACTCGGAAATATGTTCTGTTTTATAATAACTTTGAAAAGTAAATAAAGAGGATTACAGATACTAAATTTTACAGATTTTAATACTTTATTATTAACTGGCCCGGTTCCGCTGGCTTTGGATTCATTTATTGAATTAAATACATTTTTGTCGTCCGTTAAAGTAAAGAAATAAGGGGGAGGGGGCATATTGTTTAACGGCGTGTTGGGAATTCGGGTAACACTTTCATATTATGTATTGTCGAAAAAGATGTGAAATACTGGTTCCAAAGATTGGCTTTAGATTTAGATTCGTTTACATAAAAACCATAAGTGTTATTTAAGAAGGGGGGGGGGGGGAATTGATGTTTTTATTTGTGATGTGGGAATGAAATGTTTCATCGCTTTTCAGTAATCCCTTTGGGAAAGATTGGACAAAATTGTTCACCTTATTTTAACTAAAATATAGGCCTTTATAAAGCTTTTGTTTATAAAGCTTTATAAAACTATGTCCAAGTTGTTGTGTTTCTGGACCAAAGATATTTCTCATAAACAGTGATCGAAAGTTGAGTAAATTCTTAACTTAAATCTGAGAATGCTTTGTGAGGTCGGAGCCCGCTCTTTATCAAAATCTTGCATAATGTGGGTAAAAAAAATAAAATAAAATAAAAGCAAAACAAATAGAAGATAGCATTATTTTTGTTAATTCTGTCTTGTAATCCTTTTATAGTGAAGCCGGTACCATTATCATTGCAGAAAATAAAATAAAATATTGTTTTGCGTATCATTACAGGCCCGGGACCGTACAGCACAGTGGACGCTTACGGATGCCCCCCCCCCCCGCCCGGATCCATGAACTTAATTTGATATTTCTTGTTTTTTTTGTTCATGTCTTATCTGCAATTTTGTGTTGTGCATAGTGTCGAACATCTACACTTACTTATATAATTGTTATCCTGTAGCAAATCTTGGCGCTACACCAAATGGCTACGTTTGGTTTTTCTAGCTGTCTTGATAAACTAGCCCTTACCTGTTTGTAACAAACTTTATTATCCACAGTATCTGTAACAAAACAATTCTCTCCGCTCTCGTAAAAGCTGCATAACTTGTTTTTTTTATCATACATAAATCTCCTACAATTTTCATCATTTAAACATAACCGACTACATCTTATTCTACTGGAACTGGGTTGGTAGCTAATCGGAATGCTTAGATAGGTACACCTTTCACTTAACTCTAGTATTACTTTCGTTTGGGTGTATTGGGCACCAAGATACTCACACCACACAACATGTAAAACCACAGCGCCGAGAATATAGATATTTTTCATCGAGGTAACCATATTTCGTCTTCCAGTGATACCCAAAGATCAACTGTCCAAGTCTGTGTGTTTCGTCTTCCAATGATGCCCAAGGATCAACTGCACAAGCCTGTCTGTTTCTAGAGATCAATATACCCTGTAAGCACCCTGTTATATTTTTAATTATTTATCATCTTAATGCGTGGTAAAACACAGTGTAGTTTTTGGTGATGTTTTGGAACATTTATCTAAAAAATTTTGTTATTCACCACACAAATTAATTGAGTTATATTGGCAAGATTTAGTCGGGTCACAACCCTGTGATCCCTGGTCATTTCTCGGAGAACCAGGTTTGACGACGGTTCCTGATAAAAGGGGCCCTATAGTGAAGGTATTTGTAGTTTGCTCACTCTGAAAACCACGGCCTTACTCGGAAAACTACGGGCTAACTCCAGCAGAGCCGAAAATCCAAGATGACATTCAAGAATCGTCTTAAATTGACCTTGACAAACTTTGTTGGCGAAATGACCCGTGTAATATATCATTTTATACGGTTTTGTTGGTAGCCAGACCCTTTTTGGACAGTTCCCGATTCATATCACAAACGATTGCTGCAATAAGACGAGAAACACGAATATACCATTTCCAAGCTGATAAAACTAATTTGAAAGGAGATAGCATACAAAAATTAAGCTACAGACCTACAACTATCATAATACATTATAATGCACTATATAATAATGTATTCCGCAGTATGACTGGTTAATCTCAGAAAATAGGCACCAAGCGTCTGAGTATTTTGAGTCATCTATCGGACTTGCGCACTTAGGTTGAGAAGTAATGTTATTTTGGGAGTTATCGACTGCGAAGTTGTTTAAACGCTGAGACATGGGACATCCGGTGTGTGTCGTCTTAACACATTCAGGGTCAAACAGAAGTTGTATTACTATATTACCAGAATGACTAAATGGATATCTCTGAAACGCGGTAAGGATCACCCTAAGATGATAAAGTTATCCCCTAAATTTCAAGTATCGGGGGTTAGTGACCCGAGAATTATTTGGACTTTTTTTTACCCAAAAACATTTCAAATAAAAAATTTAAAGTAAAACTTTGCGTAAAATACAATTATACGCCATTACGCAATTGGCTTTCTGCCAGAAACAAATCTTGTGATCTAGCCGTAACACTATCTTTTCAATTTACACGCATTAAAGAATTATAGTTAAACTTATTGCCATGACAGAACATGCTATCAAGGCAGTGCACAAAAACAATAGAAATGTCAATAGACATAATCAACTAATGTATCAAACATCGCAAAATTCACACTCCGACAACGATGTACAGCCCCTGTTACTGCAAACCTTATAAAGGTTAGATTTCTAAAGATTTAAAAACAAAACTGGTCATTGTTTAAACAGGGTTGATGTAACAGCTAAATCTGCCTATTGCAGGTTTTTCTTTGGGCCTTAAATGCTATATATTATTAACATTGCAGGACCATAATCAACTCTCGATGCCGTCGGATGCTTCCGATTTTAACCTGATTATTTATAACGTTTTGGTCATTTAATGCTTTAATTTAAAAATGGGGGGGGACTACCATATGGTTCAATTTTATTTCAATAATTCACTTGCGCGTGGGGATCTTTAGTAGGGTGAGGAAACCACAGGACCCGACGAAAACCCACTAGGAATACTAGTCCTAAAATTGCACAATTCAGTTCTGTATTTCCAAAGACAGGATTTTGTCAACACACCCCAGCGCCACCTATTAGGTTATCTGCTTCTTTTTCATCCGGGGGGGGGGGGGGGGATGGCCGAATGGTTAGCACGTGCGTGCTGTATCATAAGGCCTGTCATTGGGTCAACGTGACAATGAGTAGGGTCGCCTGTCCAACCTCGTGGGTTTCCCCGGGTCCTCCGGTTTCCTCCCACTGCTAAAGACCCCTACGCGCAAGCGAATCATTGAAATAAAATTAAACCATATGTTAATCCCGAAATGACCTAGTTTGTGTCGATTGGACGTTAAACCCCATTTCTCTCTCTCTCTCATCCGATAGATTATCTACCGTTGATATTTTTATGCGAATCGGATTTAACGTCCACTCATCACAAACTAAGCGCAAGCGAATTATTTGAATAAATTAATGTAACAAAATGCTGGATGCTTATATAAAGTATCTGTGCATTTTGAAAGGGGGAGTGTGGAACGGATTGAATAAACTTTGCGTTTTTTGGTCATGATTGAATTTTCTAGTAAGCCAATGTCTACTCGGGACCATGGTTTTTTGTCCCATCTGAACGACTATACGTTGTCCAATGCCTGGCCGTCTGTCTTGCATCACTTCCAAGGGGGATCCAAATCGGAATATCGGATGAACTTTCTCGGCCAACACCGGAATCGAACACGGAACTTCGGGTTAGATAACCAACGGTTTACTCACTGAATCACCGCGACTCCCTTCCTTAAAAAATATTTTTTACTGATCATAACAATGTACTTGTTTTAAATCTAAATTACTCGTGTCTATGACATTGACAAAAACGAAACGAAATCTGATTCGCAAATTCTTTGATATTTAATAAATTCAATGAATATTTTATTCGCACTTCAGTCATTTTTGTTTAGCAAGCGATAATGTGATACGGGGTTATCCGATACCCTACTTTGTTAGTCCTTGTAACCCTTGTCGGTTCACGTGGGGTCTCCGTGGACCCCATGCACATGTTTTATAGTATTTTGTAATAACTACTTGGTACAACTTTCTGAAATTTAGTGACTTTGTCTCCTATACATTTTTACAAGTAGCAAAGAGATTGGTATTCATATGCTTCCCACGTGCAGAGTTATGTTACATGCTAATCAGGCCCAACGCTTGAAGGGAACAAGGGGTCCATGGTATTCATATGCTTCCCACGTGCAGAGTTTTGTTACATACTAATCAGGCCCAACGCTTGAAGGGAACAAGGGGTCCAACCGGACCCCTAACTTATAACTCACAGTAGTAATTTTGCTAATGTGTTTGCTGCCTGATAGCATATTGTGTATGCCAGAGTATTCTCTCTTTTAGCATCTGCATGTTATAAATACCAAAAATTAAATGATGAATTCCAGATATGGAATGGTGTTTGTATCAAGCGTGAATTGCCATTTAACCTCTTTATCACATAGTACACAAAGTAGCAATTTAGTGAGAATTGTTAAAGTAGCTAAGTCCGTAACTGAATATCATCCAAAATCTTCAACATTGAAAACACAAATTATTTGTCAATTTAAATCAACTTTGGTGCTGTGATCTAACCGGAAAAAAATGGGCTTCTGATATCCAATATTTAAGACAAAATAAACATTTTGCCATTGGTACACGAATCGTGTACCATAATGCGTTTCAGCCCCAGTTCTAGCAAGAGACTCGAGGAACGAGGCTAGACATATTGCACCAAACCAAACGGCGTATGTAGACTCGAATAACCAGGCGCTAGAAATTTGCATTCGATTGAGACTGCGGCCTTATTTCGCGGAACATAACTGATTTGAAATTAGAGTAAAAACGGAAACCATTGAATGTATATCAGTTTACATACATTCATATTACAGTATTATATGAGTTGCGACCCACTTGTGTCAATTTCTAGGTCCCAAATGTTAGCGATTTAGCTCCTTTAAACATGCATTATGCAAGAGCAAAATCTGCTTATTGCAAGTCTTTCTTTAGGCCTGAAATGTTATCTAAATTATCAATTAGACATTAATTAACTTATCCAGACCATAATAAACTCTTGATGTCAAGGCTAGCCTTCGATGTTGGATGGATTAGATTCCTATATTAGATAGGAATTAGATTCCTATAATTAAATAAAAAAAAAAGTGGCTAATCGAGACTATGCTGTTTATATTAATGATTTTAGTAATGATGACCGAGACTATGCAAAAATTTCACCCGCTTCTTTCTCGGCTCATAGTGGATCAATTTGACTGAAATTTTAAGCAAATTACCTTCACACTATCTAGTTTTTAACTATTATAGCGATAACTGCCACCTCTTTATCTTATCTCCAATAATGTATCTTTAAGTGAGCACTTCTTAATGTGACACGGGGTTATCCTCGTTACACTGTACACCATTAAACATACATTATGCAAGGGCTAAATCTGCCTATAGCAGGTCTTTCTTTAGGCCTGAAATGTTATCTAAAGTATTAATTAAACATTAATTAACCTATCCAGGCCATAATGAACTCTCGATAGCATCGGGTTTCTCTGATATTAAATAGATTAGAACAGTTCAGCCCTATTTTGATTTAGGCTAAAAATGGAGGAGCGAGACATAGCTTCGAACAACCAGTACGGTGGTTGAAATTATTGCACACGTCTTGTCAAACCTTCAAAGGCTAATATCTTCGCTCGCAATAGAGTAAATTTTCAAATTATTCATTTTGCATTATCTATTTTCGAACTATTATAGTAAGAATGGCCAGCTCTTTATCTAAATCTTACATAATGTATCTTTAAGTGCGTATTTCTTAATAATAAAATAAAACCAAGTACGAACAATCCAAACCATTAGACAAAATTCGAAGTCCCCAAAAAACGGTATAGGCAAAATAGTGTAATAAGGCAAAATAGTGTAATCAGCATATGGACTATTCACCGTGTACAAAACAGTGGTAACAGGTGTCCGGAAGAGTAAGCTTACCCTGCCTGGCGCCACACCCGCCATAGCTGCATCCAAACTATTAGGCGAAATCTCGGTAAAATAGCGTGATTGGCCAATTTGTCCTAGTAACACTGTACACCATTACGTGCGTACTTCTTAATGTTGTTTTCCATGTTTTATACATTATTGTAAAAATGGAATGAAATGGGGTTTAACGTCCTACTGATCTGTTCCAAACTGGGCTAATGAAGACGGGCATACGCAGTACAGTGTGCTATGGGGGAAATTTTACCTGGACAGCGGCACTAAGGCCTACTCTTATATCGAATTCCAACTGTCAAGAGATCATCTACGTGCACGCCAATGTGTACACGGGATCTCGTTTTTTCGTCCCATCCGGACATTTTTGTAAAAACGATCGACAAAGAAAATAGACAGAGTATAAAATCTATATTCAAGCCATCTGTTGTATATTTAAATTAACAAGCGGTGTAGTACTACTGGACTTCTTGTTGTGTTCTCTCCGTGATCAAAATTACAACTACAGGTTAAGTCGTTTATTCAATTTTATTATTAAAGCGGCTTGGCACCAATGGTCCTCGTTCTTAAAGAAAACTGTATAAAGCTTTTGATGGCTGCTCTAACAGATTGGGTGAGCTCTAATAAAATTTGCTCAACACACTGTTTCATATCTGCATACCCCCTAATTTCTTTACGTCATAGACTGACCTTGGTGTTAATTTCCCAAATATGGAATAAACATTCCACAAACCCCGAAGACCGGGAGGAGAACGTTACCTTACTTGGTCTACTAAACACATTTCATAAACATTCAATTTGCGTGCGTGAGATATAATTTAAACAATATTTTATTCATTTGAAAAGGATTGAACAACAGGCAAAGCCTATATACGTTCTTTTAGAGATATGACTTCTCTACAATATGTGAACCCAATAATTAAAGTTATACACCCTTGGGATGGTATTTCCTTTGATCTCCCAAGCCTATCAACCTGTTGTGACGATATCAGATATCACTCTCTGATGACGTCACAACAGGTGCAAAAAAAAGGGACACAAATTCTTTCTTTAACATTTTATTCACTTATTGTACAATGTTTTCAAACGATTCGGACGACGAACTTTGCCAGATCCATGTTACTAAAGCTGCGTTCACACTGCATGCGCATTCAATGCGAATTCCGGAGACCGGCCTCCGGAATTCGGATTATTTTTCCCGGATTAAAAGCGGTGCGTCATATTACATTTTATTCGCCACACCGAATGTGCAGTGAAGGTCATTCATATCCAAGATGGATGCGCCAGACATTCGTATTGGTGATCTTATGTTACTTATGTTTATTTTCCTGAGGTAAGCAAGGCTACATCAGCCACGCCGGGTCTTACATCTTCGACACCTTGCGATGCAGCGCCGGGCGCGATTTCGTTAGCACCAAAATTAAATGGGAATGAGAATGATTACTCTTTTGGTAGCGTTTGCTATACATCAACACGTATGTACATGTACTTTACTCTTGACTCTGTACTAGCGAAGATACATTTCATAATTGAAATGTAATGAAATGGTGTTGAATTTCCTACTGTACTGCTCCATTATAAACATTTAAAGATGCCTTCCTGTGTACAGACTGGTTGCGATGGGAGGCCTGAAGCTGTGCCTCCACATCGTCATCTCTCCGATGTTGGAGAAGGCGAAGCCTCTACTCCTTAGCCCAAACTGCACCTCGGTTATTTTCCATTGCATCAGTTTCATAAATACACATTTCCCACGATAAGACGGAATTTATCATTTGCGGTAAAACTGTTCATCTGAATCACACTGTCACACTCAAATCTCAATTGCGAATAACCCGATTCGGAATAATTGTTCCGGGTTTAATTCGAAGAAATATACGGATTTGTTAATTCAGATTCACTTTGGTTTTTTTAGCGAATTGAGTGTGAAGACAAATTCCTGAATAAGACTTTATTATTCTGAATTGGACATTGACAAAAACGAAACGAAATCTGATTCGCAAATTCTTTGATATTTAATAAATTCAATGAATATTTTATTCATACTTCAGTCATTTTTGTTTAGCAAGGGATAATATGATACGGGGTTATCATATACCCTACTTTGTTAGTCCTTGTAACCCTTGTCGGTTCACGTGGGGTCTCCGTGGACCCCATGCACATGTTTTATAGTATTTTGTAATAACTACTTGGTACAACTTTCTGAAATTTAGTGACTTTGTCTCCTATACATTTTTACAAGTAGCAAAGAGATTGGTATTCATATGCTTCCCACGTGCAGAGTTATGTTACATGCTAATCAGGCCCAACGCTTGAAAGGAACCGGACCCCTAACTTATAACTCACAGTAGTGATTTTGCTAATGTGTTTGCTGCCTGGTAGCATATTGTGTATGCCAGAGTATTCTCTTTTTTAGCATCTGTATTTTACAAATACCAAAAATTAAATGATGAATTCCAAATATGGAATGGTGTTTGTATCAAGCGTGAATTGCCATTTAACCTCTTTATCACATAGTACACAAAGTAGCAATTTAGTGAGAATTGTTAAATCTTTTCCATATGCCACTAAAATGTTTTTGGATAATAATTTAGTTTTTTTTCAGATGTCAAATATGAATGCAAATAAAAACCAAACCACTGCCTTTTAATTCAAATATATCTGTATGTAAAGACTTGAATTATAACTGGGGTCCATATGATACCTGCTATGTGATTCCCACAACGTGCACTTCTTAATGTGATACGGGGTTATCATATATCTTAAGTTTTTTGTCCTCGTAACACTGTACACCATTAAACATACATTATGCAAGAGCTAAATCTGCCTATAGCAGGTCTTTCTTTAGGCCTGAAATGTTATCTAAAGTATTATTAAACATTAATGAACCTATCCAGGCCATAATCAACTCTTGATGGCATCGGGTTTCTCTGATATTAAATAGATTAGAACAGTTCAGCCCTATTTTGATTTAAGCTAAAAAATGGAGGAGCGAGACTTAGCTTCGAACAACCAGTACGGTGGTTGAAATTATTGCACACGTCTTGTCAAACCTTCAAAGGCTAATATCTTCGCTCGCAATAGAGTAAATTTTCAAATCATTAATTTTGCATTATCTATTTTCGAACTATTATAGCAAGAATGGCTAGCTCTTTATGTAAATCTTACATAATGTATCTTTAAGTGTGTATTTCTTAATGTGATACGGGGTTATCATATACCCTACGTTTTTTGTCCAAGTAACACTGTACACCATTACGTGCGTACTTCCTAATGTTGTTCTCCATGTTTTATACATTATTGTAAAAATGGAATGAAATGGGGTTTAACGTCCTACTGATCTGTTCCAAACTGGGCTAATGAAGACGGGCATACGCAGTACAGTGTGCTATGAGGGAAATTTTACCTGGACAGCGGCACTAAGGCCTACTCTTATATCGAATTCCAACTGTCAATGATCATCTACGTGCACGCCAATGTGTACACGGGACCTCGTTTTTTCGTCTCATCCGAACATTTTTGTAAAAACACACAAAGACAATAGACAGAGTATAAAATCTATATTCATACCATCTGTTGTATATTTAAATTAACAAGCGGTGTAGTACTACTGGACTTCTTGTTGTGTTCTCTCCGTGATCGAAATTACAACTACAGGTTAAGTCGTTTATTCAATTTTATTATTAAATCGGCTTGACACACACCAATGGTTTTACATTTAACTCTTGCCTTAGAGGTATTTTGACTTTATCAATATCGGTATTAAGACTTTGTACATTGTACTTTTTGCATATAATCAATGGAAACGACATTGTCGCAGAGCATTTAATATTGGCAGCGATACCCTTCCATACGACCATATAGTGATTTCTGTTCACAGGTATGACAATATTTGACAATATGTAACAATAAAGAACTATTTCTTTCCCGAATAACATCTCTTTATTCTAAATGCACTGCCAAAGGCGGTACACAATTACGCATTTTAAAAGAAATTTCGAAACTTCCATTTCTTCAACATACAAAGTTTGGCATTACTTATAAGTATATAACCGACTACATATTGGATACTGATCAAATTTAAATTTTAATTTAAATTTTCTGTAACATTTGAAACATTTTATTTCACTAAAGGCCTCACGTGAGGCATGATAGTACAATAATTTAACAAAATTCAATAATTAATATAATGCATGAAAAAACATATATACATATGTGTGATTAAGTGGGAAGGTAATTTACCTTATTCTTTGAAGACAGACATAACAATTTTACAAAATTTAGCTAAACTAATAAGAACATACTTGTCTTTACTATTCATTAATTTTAGAAAAAACTCATTGTATTTTTAATTTTACATATATCTGCAGGTAAAAACCTCTGTCGTTCAAAATTAAAGAAGGTACAGTTAAATATATAATAAAATTCGCCCCCTTTCTCTTCATTGTTACATAAATCACAAACTCTTTCTGATCTATCAATGCTATAGAATCTACCACATTCAATAGGTAATCTATGACTACCACATCTAAATTTACATAGATTAATTCTTAAATCAAAAGGCAATGCTGTTAAATAATTTTCCAAGCCAAACTCAGATTTATACACCCTATAGTTTAAACATTTAGCTGAATTGAACGTTTTAGCCTTCCAATCATTTACAAACAAATTATGGTGAAACTTTCACATTTTTAGACAAGTTACAATTCGGATCTACGTTTTGATTATTCCAGGCATTAACAAAGCCACATTCAGTTAATATATCTTTAACACAATTTAACCATTTAGAGTGATAAACATCAAGTCGATACAATATTTCATATAATGTACGAGATATTTTCTCCTCTTTACCAGTAACGAGACGTTTCCAAACACCAACCATTCTCGTCTTAATACTAACGCACATAGGCACTCTTGCAAGTTCTCCATAGACAATGCAATTAGGTGTACTTTTTTTTTTTACTTTCATTATATATTTACAGAATTCTAAATGCAATGATTCAATTATATCATTATTTTCATAACCCTAACCCTCTGCAAATAATTGTAATAATATATCTATTGGTAAATACACTTTTCTAGCTTTACGTAATACATAAAACATAGCTTTTCTGGCTTGTTGGACAAGTCTAGATTTATTAACATGAAAAGTGCCCTTTTTCTAGAAAATACTATTCCCAAATACTGAAATTCACCAATAACAGCTAAACGCTCATCATTGTACATAAAATGAATATAGTTACCTAATCCTGTCTGAATTATCCCCCTTGTTTTATGTTTTTATATATACACATACTAGGTGTCACAGCTCCATTGCTCGCGTTAGAAGATAGTCTCGGTCACCCAGAACCTCCTAGTCTTCAACATACGGAGGGTCTGGGAAGGTTGTCAATATTTGACGTAAAGTCCATTGCCCATGCGTAACCGGGAGTTTGGTTTTTAATGTGGTTGATTATCCAGTCGCTTTAGCCAAGTCAAGTAAGAGTTGCGCCCCTTCCCACAATAAATCCCATATTTCTTGCATTAATATAAACAAACATGAATCGTGACGAAGAATTAGGATTAATTTTAAAAGCATAGATATGGCCCATGAAGAGAGAAATTTTACAATAAAAAATTAAGAGTGTTAGATATTGAACTCCGATGCAATCAAATGGATTTTTTTAAATGACATTCTTAAATTAATTTCATGGGCGTAAACATCTTGTTTTAAGGAGTTACCTCCCTTAGACATTGTTTATGATAATGTGAAAGACCGGATTATCTAGCCAATTTTTCTCAAATGTTGACAACCTGTCCAGACTAATATTCGTAGAATATTTTTCTGGATGATAGAGACTAGTTGGAAGAAAGTCGTTTTTCCCGGTTTTTAACCTTTTTTCAACTTAACGTCACACAGTCCCTATTTAATCTGTTTTAATATTTAAAACAGATTTTGAAAGCTGATATCTTATTCTTTTGTTGGATACAATTTTTGTGTATCTGTTTTTATTATTAAATTCATAAACGTAAGTTGAAAAACGTCAATTTTGCGTGTTTTGACGTTACGGTAAAATATTTTGTCACGTTTTGAAACGGGGGTACCCCACTTCAAGTGCTAGGCGGCAGTTCTTATTAATTTTTTTTTACATTTTGATACCATTAGAAAGATAATTGAACGATCTTTCGATCGATCGGGGGTGGAATGCTGGCATTTCAAAATACCATGTACTTTTTGTAAATTGAAAAAACAATTCACGCTCACTTTTCTTGAAGCAATTTGTCAAAACTCCACCCCGACCGATCGAAAGTTCGTTTTATTGCCGTTCCGATGCTATTAAAATCGATTAAATCAGAGCATGTTAAGTGCTGCCGCCGAGCACTTGAAAATGGTATACAACGTGTTTTTTTTTTAGAATAAAAATATCGCAATCGAGCAAGTTCTGTGACGTCATGACGTCGTCTGACAGCGAACAAAGTCACAGAAAAAGCTTGGTTAAGTTTTACAAAAGAAAATCTCCCCTAGTTGTTACGTCGTAACCATAGGAATTTGATGTATATTTAATTTGTAAGTAAAGGACTTGCCTTCAAATAAGAGTTTTTCCATGTTCATCATTATCCATTTATTACTACATTAGAGTAATTGACACATTATTCTGTCTCGACTAGCGGAACTACTGTGGTGCCACGTGATGGCTATATATATTCATACAAAGTCAGATCAAAGAGCAATTGTTAAAAGCCCGCGAAAATAAAATAAACCAATGATAATTATCTTTATAATGACCGTCCAATCAAAAGAAACGTACAAAAAAATTACGTTATCGAAGTTGAAAGTTAAAAAAATTGCGCCAGTCTGATATTAATATTAAGTTTACTCAAAAAAGATGGCACAGTGTTATCAAGACAATGAAAATATCACTGGTAAGTATGATTATTATATCATTCAAAGAAAGACGTAAATAATATTAAGTGCAGGAGGACCGCACCATAACAAATGAAATGTAAAATAGCGCCGAGTCTTATCCTGTCATTCCTGGATGCCATGTTTTGTATAAATTAATGAATAAAAATTAAAAACTGATTTTAAGAATAAAGTTGAAAATCCCCTCCTGGGTTTGTTTGTTCTAGTGGGCCTAGATCTTGTAATTATTAATATTGTATTGTGATGCAGAGGTGTATTTAGTTTAGCTCTGAACGTAGGTCTCATTACACTCAACCTCTACGTTCAGGGACCCTTCTATTGAATCCTTGTCTACCAGATTTGGTTTCCCAGTCAATTTTACTGGGCAACTTTTTACTGCTAAAAGGTCGCGCGCCGGTCCCCATGAAGGTCTGAACAAAATAAATGAAGATTTTAGTGAGAAAATAAGACCTTGCTTACCTGGCTAGAGTCAGTATGGGCGACACAACACGCTGTTAAATAATACGTCTCCGTCTACTAACCGACTTGGCGGACATCATTGAAAGGGTAACGCACAAATTTAAGAACTCGGCCATATAAGATGAAACGAAATTTAGGTAGGCCTGGGAGAAAAAAAAAATGAAATCTTTGAAAAGTTGAAAATCTTCAGTGATTTACTGCTTTGCCTAGCTAAATTACAATAATTTACAATCAAATTCTTTCAAAAATCCCAATTTGTTCGCACCAGGCTTACCTAAATTTCGTTTCATCTTATATGGCCGAGTTCTTAAATGCTACTACAATTAGCAATTTTGTATCCGAAGCACATTTTATAGCAAACCGCCACGTCACAGAAAGTCTGTTGAAAAGTAGTAAGTTTGATCTGCATTTTGATGAAACTAGTCGAGACAAAAACAAAATTTGGGATTTTGAGGTCACCACGGATAATTTTCAAACATTGACTTTGGGATTTATGGATATAGCTCGGGAAGACAGTAGGATGGTCGTTGACACAAGGATTTGGCCCAAACTATGGTAGGAAACGAAGAAGTGTTTGAGAATTTGATTTCCCGGCTATCTGCGCTCGTTGGAGATCGTTCCGCGGTAGTTAAACTGCCACATGAAAAATTAAATGAATGGCGAAACGAATATCTGGATTCTGTAGGTCAAAAGAAAGACAACGGCTCACTTTTTATTAGGTTTAAATTCTCAGGCAGAAAAGGATATCAAAACATTTGAAAACGAATTAGTAAAAGAGCGCGGTTCATTGGGAAGAGATGCCCTAGCGGAGTTCAAATATTGGAGATGTTCAGAGAGTTGTGTTTCAAGATTATTACGAACCTTGTGTTCTGCATTGGGGTCACGTGGTGATGAAAAATCGGGATGTCGGGCGCGATGGCTCAGCTACTTGGATCTTTCGGACAAAAAGTCTAAGATTTTAGATCTAATAGATTTAATGGCTATGTTGGGAACAGCAATCAACTGTTGTGGTCAGTTTTGGCCGATATTCGATCAATTCCTCTGTCTGCCGGGCTTCGTGCCTTGGGAATTTTTAGCGTTCATGTGTCAACGCCTTTCTGGAGAATTATTCAGTCAAATTCAGTTCATGTTACTGATTTGCATGAATACATAAATCCACTTTGGGATTTTTTGAAGAAAATGGCACAAGCCGGATCAGCAGTATTAGACCGTGAATTGCCTCCGGTGTTTGCTGATTTTGAGCCTATAAAAGACGAAATATATGATTCGCTATAAAATGTAAGAGAGGATGAGCATAATAAATTAACAAAGGAATTTTTAGAAATTATTTGCTCAAGCAATTTGATAGTTACCGCTAGGCAGTTAGGCGATTACCTTATTGGTGGTAAATATGGCCAAGAAAGACCGGACATATCCGAACGCACGAAACACACATACAAAACTAATTTACTTGGAGAAAATGATTTTGGTGACTTTGATTTCTCAAAAAAGCAGAAACCCACCGCTACGACCCAGCATCACAGCTCGGTTATAATGCTGAAACGGAATAAACCGTTTCATTGGCTCAATTCCCTTGACAGAATCGAAATCTTTGGTCATGAAAGACGCACGAAAATATGGCCCGATTTTGAAAGAAGAGGCTCATGGGTATGTTGCTGAGGTTAAGACACCGAAGAAGACCGCTATGCTTGAGAGCTACCGACTTGCACAAGCAAAAGAATTAAAAAATCTCAATGAAAAGCAGTCAATCATTGATGATGTCCATGAACATGGTGGGCCATGTCGTTGTCGTGAGGATTTAAGTAGTTTACTAGAAGCAGTTTCTGAGACTGAAAAAATGGCTTTACTTGTCACCGAAATTAAGTATTACAATAAGGTTTTGAATGTTAAGGCATCTCGCGATCTTTTCAAAATGTCAAAACATTAGCAGTTGGTGAATTTAGAAATAATCTTGAGCAAATTCTAAATTACGCAACACCATCGGCTTCCGTTAGTTACGCGGAATACACCAGAGATACACAAAAAGTTAAGGACGTGATTAATCAAAATCTTGAGCAACTTGTTGATAATCATCGTAAACGAAAATCAGATATCGAAATTTGCCCTACACCTGCGAAAAATGTAAAGATTCCCGGGATTCTGAAATCGATCTTTCTGGTGAAGATACTGACGACGAAACTAATTCACAGCATGTTTCATATGAACAATCAAAAACACACTTTTATGGATTATGTTCCAATTACTAAATGCCATTCAAAGAATATGTTTCATATGAAATTGGAAATTTGAAAGAAAATATCTACATCGCAGTAGCATATGAAGATAGGTGGTACCCAGGGCTGGTAACAAAATTAGTTGGTGATGAAACTGCGTTAGTGAATTTTTTACATCCGGCGGTTGGGGGCGCATTCATTGGACTTCTGAAATTGCGCCTGTTGAAAAAAAATCGTCATTGCGAATGAATTATCTATCCTTCCAATAGGCGCAGGTCGAACTTGGCAAATAGAGGACATTGAGAATATTGAACAACGGTTTTCGGAGTATGCTCGTTTCTTTTTTCAAATTAAATTTCTTTGTAAGAGAGAGGGGGTGGGGTCTCATAGCAGGAGTATTCATGGTGTGCCCTGAGCCACATGGATGGATATAGGTTTCGCTTAATTAACTTAAGATGCATTCAAAAGTTAGGGCATAGTACGCCCGTGGTGCGTCTTGAGCCACACGGATATCAAGAATGCGCTCTCTCTTTCAGACAAGACTTATTTAATTTTTGTATTTACTTCCTTTTTTTTCTGATTGGTGTTTATATTATCATTCTATTCTGATTATTTCGTTACCTTTGAAGTGGTTATTTATTTATTTTTTTTTTTCCAATTTAAAATTCGTTTCGTAAAGTTCCACGGTTCTTTTTTTGTTAAAATAAAATGGCTTTGACGGGCGAACTGATTACGGCAGCCAATGAAATAACTCCATTTAAAATTGGCGGGCTACTCTCGTCAGTATGCAGACTGTCGCCATTGGGTGAGTACTTGATTGAAATGATGGGAATGAAAATTAAAACGCAACCTTTATCCACAATGCATTTAATATATGAGTTGCTTCTATGGCACATCGGTTGTTTATGTAAGTGAAAGGGCAATGCTATTATTGATTTACAAGCCATGCTAGTTTCAGAACAAGGGCTCTTACGGTTCTTCGTCATGCTAGATCTACTATAATAATACTAATAAATAGTTGTGATTTATTTATTTTTGTGGGCGGGTGATGACTAACGATTATTTTACTTAATTTACAGTTGCTGTAATCATAAAGGTAGAAATTGTTTTTTTTTTAAATTTCATGTATCGTACTTAAATAGTCTCGGTCACCCAGAACCTCCTAGTCTTCAACATACGGAGGGTCTGGGAAGGTTGTCAATATTTGACGTAAAGTCCATTGCCCATGCGTAACCGGGAGTTTGGTTTTTAATGTGGTTGATTATCCAGTCTCTTTAGCCAAGTCAAGTAAGAGTTGCGCCCCTTCCCACAATAAATCCCATAATTCTTGCATTAATATAAACAAACATGAACCGTGACGACGAATTAGGATTAATTTTAAAAGCATTGATATGGCCCATGAAGAGAGAAATTTTACAATAAAAAATTAATAGTGTTAGATATTGAACTCGCATGCAATCAAATGGATTTTTTGAAATGACATTCTTAAATTAATTTCATGGGCGTAAACATCTTGTTTTAAGGAGTTACCTCCCTTAGACATTGTTTATGATACTGTGTGGAAGACCGGATTATCTAGCCAATTTTTCTCAAATAATGTTGACAACCTGTCCAGACTAATATTCGTAGAATATTTTTCTGGATGATAGAGACTATGTAGTAAATATTTATAATTTTAAATTTGCTTCACCCCTACGAGTACGACAAACAAATTGAACTGTTGCCGTTGCGTGAAAAATGATCGACCCACCAATATTAATTGTCAGGATACGGTTCTCGGCTCACGTGAGAATGTGTGTGTACACACAGGGCACTTTTAATATTTGGCTATATGAGTATTTCTTACACTTACGAAGAAAGTATCGAAGTCAGACATGCTTTCACCGACGTCCGCGCTTGTAACCGACCGTTTAACCACCGTTATATTTATGCAAAAGGCCTACTTTGTTATTTTATGTTAATTAATAATATCATTTTTGATTTATTTTAGGTTATAAATATAAAGTTCTTATTTGCTACAGGCCTATAATTTAGTAATTACCGGTAAGACAAAGTATTTACATTTTATAAATTATAGATTTTAGTATGGATGTTTGTGTATTTGGACATTCTTTTGTCAGAAATTTAGAGAAACATTTAGGAAATTCAGTAAAGACGGAGAATGGGGAGGGTAAAATACATTTTGTATATAGATCAGGAGGGACAGCCCCAAACTTGATGGGAATGGTAGATGAGTTCCCTGCAGACGTACTTGTTGTCTTTTTGTAGACCGGGGGCAACGATATTAACCCCCATCACCAACCTTTGCAAACCGCAACAAATATAACGAATTTGATACGAAGGGTTTCTTTGCGGAGTCCTGGGGCTGTACTATTTGTTGGGTCCATTTTTCCACGCTTCAAACCAGGGGGGATGTCACGTAAGTTCTATAACGAGCGGAGGGTAATTATTAATAGGATCGTAGCCGATCAAGTCAGTCAGTTGGCCCAGGTTAGCTTTTGGGATAATTGCAAAAAAGTGCGCTGTAGTAATTTAAAGAATTATGCTAATGATCAGGTACATCTGAATGATGTAGGGAATTCCCTATTTGCAAAAACAGTCATGATGGCTTTAAAAATCGGTTTAAGGCGTATAAAGTAGGGTTCATTTAAAATATTTCTTGAAATGTTTGTTTTATCTGATCCATGATATTTGTATAATTTAGGTTTGGTTTCTCGTGCTATCCATGCGTGTGCCTTGAGCCACATGGATGAAGAGAGGTTGTTTTTTATTGGTTTTGTTTTTTTTTTTTGTTTTTTTTTTGAAAGATGAGATACTATCTGCAACTGACCACCTTATATTCTATAATCTTAATAAAGTAGGATGTTCTATGGTAATCATGTGGTTATTCAATGCCAATCAGAAAGTAATTTTATGCAGTTGAGGATACTATTTTATCTCCTTTGGAAGTGGAATGCTAGGTTATATAGGAATGTATAATTCTTGGGTTTAACCCACATGTGGACAGAATGATGTATGGTTGTCACTGGTGTCTGTTTTCAACATGTTGTGGTACTTGTGTTTACATCTTATTTTTTTTTTAGGCTTTTGAGGAATCGGGACTCTGTGAACAAGCTATAGGAACGAGTACTTTGACATTTTTTATTTTTTCTTTAAAATGACTATTTTCTTAAACATTCATTATGTAAGAGCTAAATCTGCCAATTGCAGGTTTTTTCTTTACGCCATGAATGTTATATGAATTATTAATTAGACATTAATTAACTTAACGGTATCGCTAGCCTGCCTGCGATATTTACTGAATTATTAGAATCCGACCTGCTGCTTCTGATTAAATAAAAAAAAAAATCGATAATCGAGACTATGTTTTTTATCATACTGACATTAGTATTGATGATCGAGGCCAGGCCCAAAATTCAATCGCTAAATACTCGGTTCAGGGTGAATCAATTTTCAGCAAATTGCCTTTACATTATCTTGTTTTTAACTATTATAGTGAGAACTACCAGCTCTTTATCTAATCTCCCTTAATGTATCTTTAATATTTCATAAGTATAATACATCCACAACTTATTACTTTTTGCCAGGCCCTCTATCCTAAACAATTTTATTGCCTTCTTTTTTTTTAGTCTTGGTCCTCGCAGATGTATTGTATTATATTTTTATAAACTTGCTGGGATTATTTGTGTGGTTAGTCATACATGTAGTAAAACTGTATTTAAGAAAATATTTGAAGATGTGTGAACTGTGAATGTAGCTATTCCCATATGTTTTCATCATTATAATAAGTAATCTACATGTAACATTTTTGGAGATATACAGTTTGGAATACTTGATTAATGGGTTGTTGAATTTGGTTGATATATTTTGTGTACTGGTATCAGTACTTCGGTCATGTAATTTTGGGGGCTTGATAATAAAATTTTATGGGAGAAAACTGTTTACTTTTTACTTGGCCTGAATTAAGCAGAAACTGTATCATTGCTGTGGAATGGGTGTAGGGGGGAAGGGAGCCCATTTTTTTTTTTTTTTTTTTTAGTTTCTGAATCTGATGTAGATCTAAATGTTTTTGTTTTTTAGCTGTTGTTCTTCACTTCTTACTTTTACTTCAATGTGAATGTTCTTTTTCTTGCAATTCTATTTTATCTTAATATTGTGCAACCTAACCAAATTAGACTAGATAGGTAATTTAATACCATGTGTTTCTTCTTTTTAGTTTTCCATTTAAAATTTCTGCAATTTTGTGATTGCGTAACTTTGAAGTAATGGATGAAGATTTTTGAAGTAGACATTTGGAGCTATATGTAGTGTTAGTTTCAGCTGTGATTGCAGATGATTCTTGAGCCTGAGGAGTGAAGTGTTTTTTCACAAATAAAATAATATAAACATTCTTCGCGTACTCAACACAGTACTACAGTTATATAAATTGTTTAATTGAAAGCATTTGTTTGTTATTGGTAAGAAATCCAACACCACCGAAATTATCAGTGATCAGATAATAAACAACTTGAAAGATGAAAAAGAGTTTTTTTAACATGTGATGTTTGCAAAACTTGAATTAGTTTACCGAAGTGTCCCCCAGGCCCCGATCAACATAAACAGAAGAAAGTGTGCAAATTTATAATTGAATCATCCTGGGGCACACAAGTTACCTCCCTTATCCCCCACCCTCCTTCATCAATTTGACATTAAACAGAGAAAGTGTTCTAATTTAGATTCTAATCATCCTGGGACATGCAAGATATCTCCCTTCCACCCCTCTCAGTTTTTATTACATTAGTATAATACCAGGGTTGGAAAAGACAGTCAAATCGAAACCAAAATACATGTAGCATGAGTTAGCCTTACTCATCAACAAGAGAAAATGCGATTCGTGGATATGTTATATTCTTTTCACCACCAACCACCTCACTCAAATTTAATGCCAATGTTGGAAAAGACAATCCTTGATTAGCTACTTTGGTGAAGAAGGGTGATACAAAATTTTATGTCAAAATAATCAATATTGATTTAAAAATTATTGGAAAATGAAGGTTTTGTTTTGAAAAAAAGGATAATAATTTTGTTGCCATGGCAACCACCAAAAAACTCCTTCATATTTTAGTCAAAACTGTATAATTCACATCAATTGATATTACACTGGTGTTAAAAATGTGAAACTGCTTTCTTTAAAATGTGGTGACCACTGTATGGCCATGGTCAACGTCGTTGAAAATGGTATGATAATTATGTTATTGGTGTTTTTTTTTTCATTTTGGTTGCTATAACAACAAAATATGAAGTTATATACAAGAGTAAAGATATGTAATTTTAAAAACTTACAAACCTTTTGACCTGTGCACAAAATATCACTTGAAAATCTATATTCCTTCATATTTTTTTTTCTATATCTCAAAAATGGGCAATTTGCTATTGCGGAATGTTTTTCTAAAGTGAACTCCTTTCCAGCATATAAAGAGAAGTCATATAAATATTTTGTTATTATTTATTTATTCAATCTTGCCTTATATCTACTGATTTTAAAATAATATAAAAATCAATATTGATGAGAAAATTATAAGAAAATAATGCTTTTTAAAAAATATATACAGTGGTTGCTATGGTAACCACTCAAACTCCTTAATATTTTGCTCAAACTTGTACAATCCATTTCATTTGATATTACATGGGTTTCAAATATTTTAAATTGCTTACTTTAAAATGTGGTCATCACCTTATGAGTTTTGGTAAATAGCGTTGAAAATGGTCGAAAATTGCATTTTTTTCCATTTTGGTTGCTATGACAACCAAAATTGATAATATATGGTGGATTAGAAATATGCAATTTTAAAAATTCACAAACATTTTAATATGTTCACATAATTTCACTTGAGTATCTCCATTCCTTCTCATTTTATTAATAAAATAAAATAAAATAAAACCAAGTACGAACAATCCAAACCATTAGCCAAATTCGAAGTCCTAAAAAAACGGTACAGGCAAAATAGTGTAATCAGCATATGGACTGTTCACCGTGTACAAAATACACGACAAACAGTGGTAACAGGTGTCCGGAAGAGTAAGCTTACCCTGCCTGGCGCCACACCCGCCAGAGCTGCATCCAAACTATTAGACGAAATCTCGGTAAAATAGCGTGATTGGCCAATAGACTATCGGTATGCAAAATGCACGTGATGAACAGTGTTAACGATGTAGTAGACAGACATAATCAGGGATATTGTATACGCGTCAATTAAATATATCTAGAATAATAGCCGAGAGAGACATGTTATATTTACCAATCAAGTCAATATGACGCCCATAAAACTTTTTAAAGGTTTTAATAAGTTTAGTTCGCAAGTATCCCTGTAGTTGAAGCTTAGATGACAAATGCCTCGATCTACTTAAAAAAATCAGAATAAATGAACAAGCTCTCGCGTAACGAATTAGTTGAGACACAAACACTCCATAAGCTGGTGATATTGGAATGTTACTACTAATAAATGGAAAGTTAACAATCGGAAAGTGAAAGTCATCACGTTTATCGTACAATTTAACACTAAGTTTATGGCAATTGTCAAAATCGAGACGCAGATCCAAGTAGGAAGCGTAATTGTCACTGTCAGTAGTGTTTTTAATTTCGAGCTCATCAAGATATATGAATTCTACATAATCACTAAATTTTGGATTATTCAGTGATAGAACATCATCGATATATCGATAAGTGAAATTAAAATGTCTGACTAATCGTTTATTTGATTTTACGAGTGCCTGTATGTAATCGGCTTCGTAGGAATAGAGAAACAACTCAGCAAGCAAAGGTGCACAGTTGGTGCCCATGGGGATACCGACCACTTGCTGATAAATTTCCCCTCCAAATTCAACAAAGATATTATCAATGAAAAAATCCAACATCTGAATTATCTTGTTGGCGGTGAATTTATATTTGGAATCACTATGGTTCTTAACAAAATATGTGGAGTTGTAATTAACATTTCCCGATTTAGATGAAAAGACACTGTGAATAATGTCTTTTAACCTGTCTTTTAATTTACTATGGGGAATTTTAGTGTACAAAGTAGAAAAGTCAAACGTTCGTATAGATGAGATTGAAGCAAGTGATCTAGATTGTAAACTATCAAGTGATTCTTTGAATACCCTCTTTCACTGCCGTTAGTATAGATGTCAATACTTTTGAAAGTGGTTTTGTGGAACAACGGGATGAACCTGCTATAAAACGTTGCTTGTAGGGATTTTTATGTAGTTTAGGTATCCAATATAACAAGGGCAGATCTGTATAGGTATCTCCACATGGATTACCAAATGAAGTGAGTTCAGATCTGTGATTGGATATAATTTCATCCTTACTAAGCGTAGAGCGTTTATACGTAGCACTGTCGATTGGTTTCCCGAAATTAAGTTCTTTGAACAGACAGTCATAATAATAAGGTTTACATATAAACACTAAGTTATTGGACGCTTTGTCAGCCGGTACAATGACATACTTGTCATGTAAGGCGTTGAGATTTTCAACAATGCTAACATCATTGAAAATAGATTTAGGCCTAGTATCAACTAACAAACGTTGCATATAAATTCTTCGTTTAAGTAAACGACTGATAGACTTAGTCCAATCTGAGAGAGTATCAGAGATAACATCTTCCCTCTTGGCCCATGATCTGGCGTAGTCGATTGGTTTCCCGAAATTAAGTTCTTTGAACAGACAGTCATAATAATATCGTTTACATTTAAACACTTAAGTTATTGGACGCTTTGTCAGCCGGTACAATGACATACTTGTCATGTAAGGCGTTGAGATTTTCAACAATGCTAACATCATTGAAAATAGATTTAGGCCTAGTATCAACTAACAAACGTTGCATATAAATTCTACGTTTAAGTAAACGACTGATAGACTTAGTCCAATCTGAGAGAGTATCCGAGATAACATCTTCCCTCTTGGCCCATGATCTGGCGTAGTCCTCTACGGCATCCATAATAAGTTTGAAATTTTGATCCCATGAAAATGGTTGCGGTTCCCGGTATTTGGGTCCTTTAGACAAAATCTCACGTAACTAATTATTCTAGACTATGTTTAAATCACCAGTGACTACATGTCCAGCTGGTTGGTAAATGAAGGACGACGTAGAGCAAGAACAGGGTAGCGGGTTATCATATAATTCTTTTGCACTGATGTTAGATAATGCGTTTCTGTAATTAAATATTTTGGATGCAATGGGTTTAGTATACGTGAAGAAATCCTAGGAACAGTAACAGTTTTGAAGTAAGGAGGGATGTGTGCTGTGACTTGCTTATGGTGTAATATTTGGCTTAACCCGATAGCATCAATGCCTTTGTTAGCAAATTTCAGTTTTAGAAATGAACTGTTGGTGGTGTTAGACACATCAGGCTCAGTTGCAATGTCCAAACGACGGTGGGCAATGTCAAGAACAATGGATACAACCCTGTATTCAGTGGATGCAGGATCAGTGCAATTACAATCCAAACATTCAGATTTAAGTAATTTCAAAATAGTAAGTGGAATCGAATATAATTTAGTACGTATATGGTGTGGTTCTTGGATAATTTCCAAAAGGGCATCAAGTGAAATCGTGCTGAGCTTGGGTGGTGTGTAGCGACCATGTCCATGACTGTGTTTTCGACGAAGAAACTTTGGGAATAACGTCATGACATTGACATTGCTACACGCAGGGCTAGACAAATTTCCAATACTAGCTAAATTGTCATTGCACCCGTAAGGGGTGGCAGTACCTAATGACGTAATGTACGTATCCAATATTCGTCTCGGCTTCTGCGAAAGAGAGTACTCAAAGTAGGGACGTTGGTATGGTGGTAAATTTTCTCTAATATAGACACCCTCATAGATAGTATAGAGTGGTCAGGTTGGTTAAAATGTCTCTAAAGAATCTGGTTACTACCCTTATTAATATTGTGACGATGACCGCTAATACGTAAATGTAAAGGTCCTTTAGTTTCGCCAACATAAACTAGTCCGCAGAGTGTACATTCTATACCGTAGATAATATTTGAGGTTTTACAATTTAGTTTCTCAAACCCACGTGTAAAATAAGATTTCTTAATTAATGAACTTGTAAAAAAATTATTACTATTCAAAATAGGACAGGTTTTACAATTTTTAGACATACATTCAGAAATATAACAATTATATTGATCTGGTGAAAAATGCAAAATATCAGTTAGTTTGACAGAACATGGTTGGGTTGAGATTAATGAAGTATCCGAGGAATTTAAAACATTACAGGCACCTGAACGAAGAATATGTCTCAAAAACGCCCCAAAAATAGGCAATTTGCTCCCGCGGAAAATTGTTCAAAAATGGACATATATCCAGCTCTTGAGAAAAGGCATATAAATATTTTTGCAATTTTTTTTCCTGTTAATCTTACTTAATAGCTACTGATTTTAAAATGCATAACAACCAGGTTCAATATTTCAGATATAACATGGTCATTGGTCAAGACCATTTTTGATGAAAAAATTGACCAAAATCGCTTTGACAAAATGGAATTTTTGAGAAAACCTATGTAGTTTGGAGTTGCTAGGAAAATCAGAGTAATTGTTACAAAAACGTGAAAATTGAAACATAATTAGCCTTAAAGTTGTATTACATGAAGTTACATTTTAGATAGTTTTACTACGAAATGAAATCTGACATTATAAATAATGCCAAAAACGACTTTTTCAACTTCCGCGAAATGTCAAAAATCGCAACTTTGAGTCTCCATAAACAAAAATTTTTCATCCGATTTTGAATCTGTAAAAAGTTTTGTGAGAAGAATGATGAGATCTACTTGAAAAACTAATAAAATTAAATGTATAATCACGGTTTCTTCAGCATGCCTGTTTTGCATTAAAGTTTAATCCGGATCAGACTGTTGGGGTGCGCCACCGGAGTGAGTAAGGTTCACTTACCAACAGATCTGGATTTGGTCGTTTTGGTGGGACGAAAAACCACGTTCCTTTGAAAACATTGACCTGTACGTAAAAAATATCCTTAGCAGCTGAAATTGTGCGGGCAGTAGTAAAATACCCGTCAATCTATAGTGTTTTCTATTCACAGGCATTACGATATTTGACAATATGTAACAATAAAGAACTATTTCTTTCCCGAATAAAATCTCTTTATTTTAAATGCACTGCCAAAAGCGGTACACAATTACGAATTTTAAAAGAAATTTCGAAACTTTCATTTCTTCAACATACAAAGTTTGGCATTTCTTATAAGTATATAACCGACTACATATTGGATAATGATCCAATTTAAATTTTCTGTAGTTACCTAATCCTGTCTGAATTATCCCCCTTGTTTTATGCTTTTATAAATACACTTACATAGTGCGGTTTCTTCAGCATGCCTGTTTTGCATTTCTTGTGTGGGGTATTATATTAATATATTATAAATTGTAGGCTACAATTACATAACTTAATAATTCCGATTAGTCGCTAAAACGTATAGTTTCTTGGGCTTTTAACGTTTTTTCATCTGGATTATCGCCCTTTTTATTGTGATTTTTTAGTCACCGAAGTTGCGTGACGCACAATACTGGATCTTCAATGAGTCGTGTTCTATTTTTCACTCGGCAACCCGGCATATCTCTGCAGATTTCACTCGGCCAACTTCGGTTACTCCTCTACACCAAACCATGTTTCCAAACAGAGTTATCTTTCCGTGACCCGCAAATTAATTTTTAACAATGAGTTGAATTCTATTTTTCACTCGGCAAACTTCGACAGATTCCTGAAAACCTCGGCAGAGCTATATATATATAGAAACTATAATATAGCCAAAGAAATATATACTGACAGTATATATTTCAATGATATAACTCTACGACTTGTCACTTGATCCATTTTCCAAACTGAGTTATCTTCTCGAGACAATAGGCCTATCGTATGATTTCCCTACCGATCGCCGCCATTTGGAACAACGACACTGCCGTCACTTGACGTAAGGTTTAGCTTCTACCTACTTTTACGAAATTTCTTGATTATTTTAAATAAAAGCAATTAAGCGGTTATGGCTGAACTTTGTCTATTCGGTCATTCTTTTATTCATCGTGTATCCCATAGGATTGGTAATAGACTACCACGTCATTTGGGGGGTGGGGGACGGATCCATCGTGTTTGGCGTAGCGGAGGGATGTCACTAAATTTAAGACAGGATGTAGGAAAGATTCCTGTTAGTGTTGATGTTGTTTTCGTTCAGACTGGGGGTAATGACATAGGTCTACACAATCAACGGGCTGTTCGCATTGTTAACGACATAACTTACTTAGATAATTTGATTCGTCAGCAATGACAATGGGCTGTTATTGTTGTGGGCAATTTGTTTGCTCGCCTCAAACCTCGTGGTCTGAGTGATAAGCAGTACAACGAAGTTAAGAATTCGGTGAACAACCTGCTCCGCCACAGGTTGTCATTTTTATATCGAGTGCTTTTTTGGAATTCCAGTCGGAAGACGAGGTATAGGGCATTGCACTTCGATCGTTGGGGAGTTCACCTTAATGCTGCAGGCAATCGTCTTTTTGCCAATTCGATTCGTGCAGCATTTATAATGGCTCTTTCCCTATTCAACGAGTGAACTGTTCACTTATTATTATTAATTCTATCGTTGTCCATTTTCTTGGTGGGAGCATTATGGTTTAGTAATGCACCACAATGAAGGCTACCGGTAGCCTTCAAATCTTAAAGTTAAACCTTAGTAAAGTGACTCAGGTGTTTGACATGTAAGTTTACATTTTTTTTTTAATGAATATTATAACTTGACCTTGTAAACAAATAAAGATATCATGTGATCTTTTCTGTATTAAATTTATATGCATTATTTAAATTTGTAAAATAAAGAAGAAGCCAGTTAAATTTCAATAATTTATATTAAACATACATTATGCAAGAGCAAAATCTGCCTATTGTATTCGTAGGTCTTTCTTTTAAACTTTGTGCCTTAAATGTTATAAAAACTATTAATTACTAAATTAGACATTAATTAACTTATCCAGACCATAATCTATTAATCAGCTCTCATGCAATGTCAAGGATAGCTTCTCTCTGTTCTACTGCGATGTCCATTTTCGTTCAAATTACTTTTTAACTACACTTTTTTTGTAAGTTAGGATGTGACTAGGCTAATGAAGATGGATGTTAGAATGGTTTTAAGTCATTTCAATACTTGTTTGGAAAATAAAATGTAGAAATGATTTAATTATTGTACTCATTGAAGTCATAGAAATGTAGGGTAGAATTTGAGCAAAGTTATGACTTACATTGAAATTTCCCTGATTGCAGGTGATATTGACGTTCGGGTTTGCGTTATACTCACACTCACATGTATGGACAGGATATCTTGACATAATTACTTGCATTACATGTATTTAAAATGATTTTGAAGCTTTTCCAGTGACGTTTATTTATTAAATAATCACATGAGAACATTTAGAGTTGATTAAGCATTGACACTTTGGATAATTCTGGAATGGATTGATCAATTAAAAATAAGTTGAAGAGGTAGTAGTAAAAAGGATATACATTAACAATTTAAAGTCTCACTGTCAATATTTGAAAACAAAAATCTACATTCAAATCTTATCTGGAACAGTTCATTGTGTTACAAGCCTTTGTTCTTAATAGATAGCCGAATTTCTTTTAAATGTTGTAATACTACTAGGGTGATTTGATGATATTCATCGTTAGTTGGCAATTGGTGTGCATGAAAGTATTCTAAAATTGCTTCCAGAATATTTTTTTGAGATTCGAAAGATCATTTCATTATTTTAACTCTGGCTGACATATTTTATAGTTTTGAAATAAGCCTAAAAAGTCTGTACTTTATAAAACTTTATGAACTGGATTTTTGCTGTTTTGTAGTATACCTATCACGGTCCCTAACAATATCTATTCAAGAATAACAGAAACCATAAATTAAAGGCGTTTTTAGGACCCGAGCTTCGACCGAGGGATAACACCTTTAAAATACAATAATATGCTATTCCAAAATAAATAACCCTATCACCCTAAATAATCATGCGACTGATCCGCCAGCATGAGGTCCCTAACAATATCTATTTAAGAAGAACAGAAACCATAAATTAAAGGCGTTTTTAGGACTCGAGCTTCGACCGAGGGATAACACCTTTAAAATACAATAATATGCTATTTCAAAATAAATAACCCTATCACCCTAAATAATCATGCGACTGATCCGCCAGCATGAGGTCCCTAACAATATATATTTAAGAATAACAGAAACCATAAATTAAAGGCGTTTTTAGGACCCGAGCTTCGACCGAGTGAAAACACCTTTAAAATACAATAATATGCTATTCCAAAATAAATAACCCTATCACCCTAAATAATCATGCGACTGATCCGCCAGCACGAGGTCCCGAACAATATCTATTTACGAATAACAAAAAAAACCCCATAAATCATAGGTGTTTTTGGACCTGGGCTTCGGCCGAGGGATAACACCTATAAAATACATTAATATGTCAATCCAAAATAGATCCGCCAGCATGAGGTCCCTGACAATGTGTTTAAAATCCATAGCAACCTAGCATTTTTGTGAACATTCAAGACAAAACCATTCTTCTTCTAGAGGTTCACTAATTATTGACACACAATGCCAGTGAAACCAATATTCACATTTGTTACAGAAAATAGTCGGTGGATCATACGAGCATTCTAAATTACATACAGAACAATTGAAAAGGTCTTTGGATTTTTTTTCTTTGAATAGAAATTCTGAAGCAGTTGGTATTTTTCTTGAAATTTTCTCAAATTTAACTTTCGCCAAATTTCTTAAACCAGGTGTTCCTTTCGACTTCACTATGTTTTCAAACTCTTGATCAGTTGCGTTATTTAGTGCACACAAATTTCTTTTGCAGTCGTTTTTATGAATTTTCCTTTTTTTTGTACAGCTGTTATCAACAATATTGGGTATGTGGGCAATAAATGTAGTTTCTGAATCTTTTTCAGTCATTACACGTTTTTTCAATTTCAACTTAGAATGAGAAATTCGAGAATGTTTTTTAAGTTGGTTTTCATTTTCAAATTGAATAATGGAACCACTATCAGAGAAACATTTGGTGCATGTAAGTAGTCTAAGGTTGTGAGAAATAGATATATGTTTCAAAAGTTCAGTTTGTGTTTTACATGTATAAGGAGGTTTTTGATTTAACTGAATACAAGTAAAACATGTTATAGGCTTCACACATTCAGCCTGGTCACCATCTTTAGCTATCTTATTTGCGGTTTTATTCTTTGTATCAATACAAATATCATGCACGTCATTATTTATATCAATGTTTTGTGTATCGGTATCTGTAACTTTAACTGAATCTTGTTCTGATGACTTTAACGTAATGCCCAAAGATAGCATTGCCTGTTGCACTACCTTATCAAAATTTATGCCTCGACTGGCTATTGGGATTCTCTTTCTACCACCATGTCTTTCTTTTGAATTATCTGGAAACACAACATTTGGTTTGTATGGATCTGGGATCCCATCACTTAAATTTTGACTAGGGACTGGTAATAATAAATCATACTTCGGATCTTTTACACAGTCACCCAATCTACGGTTTCCTTGATTATGTGGAAGTCGTGTCGCTAAATTTCCTTTTGGTCTTGATATTCTTGTGTGACTTTGATCATGCAACACACTAAGAATTTTTCCCAATTTTGCATTATCTACGTCTTTTTCATCAGCTTTATGTGATATTAATTGTAGTGCAACGAGTGGGTCATCAATTGCCACATTTGCACTGGTGGCAGTATTCAAATTTGAAACATTGATTAGTGATGGAAAAAACAATCTACCTTGATGTAAAAGACTATCAATAGTCAAAATGTTATATTTTATAGCTAAGCAAGCGTACAGGTGTTTGCAAAGGTATGGTTGACCTTTGATAATAAAAGCAGTGCATGAGCATACCCCTAATGTTAGATTCACAATATGTGAATAAGATTCCATAAAATCTTGAAATTCTATTGGTAAGAGATCAAAAAGATGATCATGCATTATTTGAGTAACTTTTAGATCTAATTGTGACACTATATTTTTACATTTCGAGATAATATTGTAAGAATGATCATCATCAACATTTTTTGCCATATCAAAAATAGATTTAGTTATTTGTGAGGAGGGAAATGGTTCTTCAAAATCCAACACATGCTTTGTATCAGACATTTGACCTCCAGTAAAGTAGTTATCTTCAACACTGCTTGCATCCAAAGTACTACATATATGTGATTCACTTCTGATTAAAGCCCAGCCTTGTTCAAGATCTATTTTATATACCGCACTTGTAGCAACGAGATTCAATGCTCTGTCACAAACTGTACGTTCTACTTGCTTGTTTAGTATTTTGCCCTTTCGAAATAAACTATCAGTAGTAAATGTTTGTTGACAACTATTATTATCATCTGGAAGAATTCTATGCAAACTCTTTTGAACGAAACTAAACATTAATCTATTTAGCTGACTATTTAAGTAAGTACTGTCAATATCAAGAAATTTTCGCTCTGTAACATTATCAGTCAAAATAAGTGGATTGCGACGTTCAGATGGATGTGCTAAATACATCTGTTCAGCTGTAAATGATTGTGACCATAAAGGGCAATACCAATATCTATTCAAGTAACTTATCAGGTCTTTTTTCGTCGAAGCAGACATCATGTTATTTGGTATAATGTCTTGAATAAAATGTATATAATTATTTATCAAGATATCTCTTGATTCTTGATCCCACGCCCGCATTACACATTTAAAGCCAGTTTCTAGCGGTCTCAAGAATAATTTGCTTTGTGGATTTTCTACAATGTTCATGTCATCAAAAATAAAGAGTTCACTAGGATGATCACAATTTGGATCATTACAAGGCACATTGGCTAGTAATAGTTGAAGAGACAAGGCATGTGCTGATTGAGTCTCCCTATTACATATAGCAAATGCAGCTGCGCGACCTGTATTCATTTCATCACAAAATGTGAAACATGTGGTTTTAAACTTTGCTGCCATAAAGTCATGTTTCACATCCATTCCAATAAAATTACCCAGTTTCCTCAGAAATGAGAGACTTTCTTGTGTTGCAAAAATAATATGATAATCTCTATTCAGGTCATCATTACCTCTTTGGAATAAAAGAACAGACTCAAAATTGGCTTCTAATAATTTTTCAGTGTTACGCCAATCAGAACCTGGCAGAGGAATTTCATCTTGATTTTTCAAACTTAATTTTACATCATGCCCGTCAACTAACTGAACTCTATTAGAAATTTGTCTTAAATTTAAATTTGTGTTCTTATTTCCGAGTGCAATATTACCTGACACATGTAAATTACTTTGGATATTGGTTGCTGATAAAATTTGTTTTGGTGTGGCTTTGACATATATTCTCTGTTGATCCCAAAAATCTCTAGTTGAAAGTGTTGGTCTACATTTCTCTGATGATTTTAAATGAGATGGATGAAACTTTTCATTTGAATTTTTTTCATATATTTGCCAAAGATTTAAATCATTACTGAATATTACCAGTTTAATTTCCCAACCACATGT
Source organism: Patella vulgata (assembly GCF_932274485.2). Classification (NCBI taxonomy): domain Eukaryota; kingdom Metazoa; phylum Mollusca; class Gastropoda; family Patellidae; genus Patella; species Patella vulgata. The sequence continues at coordinate 10,683,867 of NC_065886.2, read as the reverse complement.
AAAATGCTCATAATTTTTTGCGCTGACTTTGTTAGAATTAGATGTTGTTAATACCAATTGAGATGGTCTCATAACTTTATGTTTGCGGAAATACCTATAGCAGGCATTGCAATATGCTTTATCCTTAATTGAAAACCAAAGTGGACTGGTTTCTACAGCACAATTTGTACACTTAGATTTATTACAAGAAATTAATGTATCACATCCAGGACAACTTATTTCATTTCCATTAAAACCAGAAATATCTTTAATAAAAGCATTATGACATTTTGTCTTGCAAATATTTGATTTTGATGCACATTTAATATACATAGTAACAACGGGAACATTTTTATCTGAATATGTATCTCCTGTTAATTGGTATATTTCATCAAATCTGTGTGTTCTACCCCAGTTAACATTTTCAGTAACAGAAACTTTCATTGTATTTTTAGTTTGGTAAGTCGATGTTACACCTGATTCAACAACCAAATTTATAAACATAGTGAGTAGTATCATTTCCTACTGCTACCGCCCCACATTCTTTCCACATTGGATCATCTACACTTTTAACCCAGTCATAGACAGCTTGACTGTAAAAAAAGGAACGAATGTTTTTAACTGCTTCTGGATCTCCTAATCTTTCTGCACTACAGGGAAATGATTTTGTTATAGGATTACCTTTTTTCAATAAACATTCTAACTTCAGTTTATTCGATTGTTTATAATAATAAACAATTGGCTGCTTTGCAAAAATAATCTGAAGATCAGGTGTTAAGGTTAAATCTAAGGACTGTTTGTTTGTATCTGACTTTATCTTATTTTGTACCCATAATACAGCATTTTCACTCAAAGTAAATTCTTGTATTTGATTCATTGCAAAAGAATCATCTTTTCCCAAATGGGAACATTTAAAACCTTTAGATAAATATTTATTTGTAGATTTCAATTTATATTTCAAAATAAGACTAGATGATTTCTTTGAAAATACAATGGAAGGACCTCCTTCTACATAATCATCCACACTTGATTTGTTTAAACCATCCCTTTTTCCATTTTCTGTTGATTTAACTTTGTTTGAATGACATGTGGTAGTAAGTCTCTGTTTACCTTTTGCTTTGGGGATCACTGGTTTAGTAGGTACAAAGTCATCATCGGAATCAATATTCTGTTTTATTGCATTAGTATTATTGTTTAAATTATGTTTGCTTGACTGTTCATCAGATTTTTGCAATATATTACCTATGTTAATTTGACCAGACATTAACCATGAAATGATTGCAAAACGAATACTTTTTGATTGTAAAGAAAAGTCTAGCATAAAATGTTTAAATGCTTGTAATTCATTTGTAATTGCCTTCTGATATGTAGTTGACAAGAGAGCGTTAAAAATATCTTGTCGAAGTAAAAGTACTGTTATTCCCACTATAACGGATGGTCCACATACTGAACCACAAGTCTGTTTTGGATATAAATAACACATTTCCTGACATGCATTATGAGGATAGCCATTTAAGTTAGGACTATGTGCTATTTGTATTTCTGCCACACTTAAACTGTTCATTAAACATGAATTATAGCCACTAATAAAGTTGTTTAAATTGAACATTAAACTATCTGGTATAGCTAAACCTAATGTATCAATATAAATGACTTTATTAATAACTACATCGTATACACAGAAAGAAAAATGATTCCCATGGATGATTTGTTCTCCGGTTTCAATATTTATATCTTTCCCAGCTAAATATGTGATTGTTTCACCAGTACTTGAGTGTGTTAAGGATTTAACACAGAGAACAAAAACAAATTTAGTGATATTAGGATACTTAGCATACAGCCTTGAACCTACATTTTTAAGATCATGGATGCAATTTAAATAACCAACATAATCTGAGTCAGATATACGATCTTTCAACAGTTCAATCATTTTTTCAATCACTGAATCGCTTAGCCATCTATCACACAGCAGAGTTTTTAATTCAGATACTGACAACTGATAATTACCAGGAATATTAGGTTTGAAAGAATCTGTATTGTTCAGGAGAATGTTTTTTAATTCAACAACCTGTTCAAAGTTGATATTATCTATTGGTGTAAATAAGGGTTGCCAATTCAAAACATATTTGTTTTCATTTTCCAACTCTTGTCTTACTCTTTTTGCAATGTAAAAATCACGAAAACGTTTTATTTCTCCCAAAGTGAAATTGCCATATGGCAAATCTATATAAAATGTCTTTGTCATTCTGTATAGACCCAATAATCTGATCCAAATCTTTAATTGGAGGCATGTATTTTGACTCTTCACATCTAGAGAATTTAATATTTGTTATGTTTCGTTTAATAATATAGCTTCTACATATAACAACAGGCAGAATTTTGTTAGGCAATGAGAGATTAATTCTACTAGTACTATTAGTATTTTGTAAAGCCATATTTGAGTACAATGTAACTTGCTCACCTGTTTTAATTTCCTTAGATTATACTGAATACCGTGGCGTACTGGAAAGGTCTTTGAAACCAATTTACGCTGAACAATCTAACACAGTACAGTAGTATAGTATTGTATGGTACCTTCTTCCACCAATCCAAGTGAAAAATCAAAACCACTATTGATGAACCATGAAATAGAAACATGTAACTACCCTAAATTCACATATTAGATAGTAAAAGCTTAATTGATTCTATTAGTTAAGTATAATATTTGAAATTAGATCTATAATATATAATTATGATTTTAATAAATCTTAGCTGACAATAACGTGCGGATTTCATTCAGTTTTAAAATTGGTACTATAGGGCCTAGCCAGTATAGCGATTCTGAAGGGAAAATACCGCTTTTGACTCATGACGTCACTCAAATATGACAGAAAAGCACTTATTTTGGTGCCATCCCACGCATTGACTGGTATATAGAGCGTTTTGATCATTTGAAACTTTGAGTTTGACCTGAAACCCTGTTAATTAATAAATAGGTAATATTAATAATACAATACTACTAGGCCTATTTATTAGTATTTAGAATATATATCATATGTAGGCCTACATACACTGTCATACAGTGCCTTTATTTACAAGTTACATCTGATTTATTAACTGATTATCAGACTTATCCATTTGTGTGTATCTCATTGATCATTCTCAGGCTCAAGTTCTACTCCTGACAAGTCCACGAGTCACGATACTGTGACCCCCTGTTGGTTGCTGTTGTACTTACTTGTAGTTAAACTGTCACTACTACAACTTAAGGGGTATAAATAAAATGCTTGAAATGAAGTCGGACTAGGTAGATATCTAGGCCTAATTATAATGTAGACTTGTTTTCATATTGATTACCCGACGCCAAGACCACTTCTACTGTACTAGCACTAATTTCAATGTAGGCTACTTAGTAGTCTTACCCCAAAAGTTAGAAAAGACTTCGTCAGCAAAAAAAATTATTTACAATCGGTACATCTATGATTAAGATTTGATTTATGCAGTTTTAGTCAAATACTAGCCTACTATAAAGTAACAAACTTCATTTACATTACCCAGGTCAGAAAATCTCCTCAGAAAATAAAAGACAACTGTTTAGTGTTTGTAGCCCAATAAATATAAGAAGCTGACGCCGTTAAAAACAGTGTTAGCCTAAACATCAGAATATTGCGCCAAAAGCAAACCAGTTAAAAATATAATTTGCGGGTCACGGAAAGATAACTCTGTTTGGAAACATGGTTTGGTGTAGAGGAGTAACCGAAGTTGGCCGAGTGAAATCTGCAGAGATATGCCGGGTTGCCGAGTGAAAAATAGAACACGACTCATTGAAGATCCAGTATTGTGCAGTTGTGACATTGCAGAAATAACGGATTTTTTACGTCACGCCATTCAGTCGGCAGCTGCAGACGGCTGTCTTTCGAGACACAGTCTACATTTCCTATTTGCTTCTTTGTATTCAGTTTTGTTGTTTTTTTTTGTGACGGATGGAACATGCATGTTCCCTAAATGTAGCCTATTCATCAATATAACTCGATTCCATTGAATACTGAAACGTTAATTCTTGATTGATTTAGGCTTAGACTAGGCCTACTCTTTTTTACACATTTCACCGATGTGGTTACTTGTATAGTTGAATTTTACCACAATGGTTTCTTTGGGTTGTATTCCTGATTGTTTTTAAATTTGAGTGAAGTCTGTGTTACTACAGGTCATGGACTGTACAGCGCAGTGGACGCTTACGGCTAGCCCCGGGATCCATTCTCTTTTTTTTTTTAATTATTTGTGTTTTGTCCATTTGTTTTTGTGTAAATTATGTGTGGTGCATTCCCCCTGCATTTATTATTAGCGCACTTCATGGCGTTAGTCCTGATGGTGTAGAAATATTAAACCCATTATCATATCATTCATTTCATAGAGAGAGCGTGTCTTAACAAGCTGTCAAATTAATTATTTCTCGTTAATCGTGACGGGAGTCGCGGTGGCTGAGCCAGAATGCGTGATGAATAAGGAGAGTATAGCAAGGGACATCATCGACTTAAGATGGTACAATATGTATGACCGTGTACATATTGGTGGGCTTATAAAAGAACCCGTGAAAGTTGGATATCCGGTCAAAATGTTCCAAATACCATACTGCATGGCACGAGTTCATTAGCCCGGTCGTTGCTTCAACGTTCAACATAAAACTTTATTTGCGCTTGTATTTTAAGGGAGAGAACTCCAGATATCAATATGGAACCAGACTAGTAATCATATTAGTTGTCACCCAAATCAGAGTAGCCCCTAACCTTTATTCGGGGGAGCGTTACACTGAAAATAATGTATAATAATAATAATAACTTTATTTAAAGTAGCTAAGTCTCTAACTCAATATCATCCAAAATCTTCGACACTGAAAACACGAATTAAATCAACATTGATGTTGTGATCTTACCGGGAAAAGATGGACTTCTGATATCCACTATTAAAGACAATAATATTAACATTTCGCCATTGGAACACAGATGCTTTAGACAGTAGTTATAATTCAGTAATATCTTTCCTAAATAATTTGTTCTGTTTTGTTGTATGCTGTTGACGCCACGCCCGCCAACCGTTGTTACCATGCCTCGTGTAATCAAATTTCATTTGTATTTTTCTTCTGACGAGTGTGGAGTACCACATCAAACTTTTAAGTAAAGAACTTACAGAATTCATATTTTTAATTATTTATATTTGCTCTGGATTTATTCATCGAGCACTCTGTGTTTAGCATATGCACACTATTTGGATTATAATTTCTACGCTCCTTCTAGTCGAGCACTCTGTACATTCGCTGAAACGAAAATGGAATCAACGAAGTTTGAATATACGACCAAGAACATACCGATTCCAAGCGAGAAACAGTATACAAGAAAACTAATTCAACAAACGGAACTTTTGTGCAGAAGAATACGGTGGAAAGCATTCTTCTAATTGAATCCTGAAGCCAAAGATAACCAATAAGAAACATTTGGATTTAATTCTACAAAAACACCACCTACCATACCCTAACTGGTTAACTTCGAAAGGCAACTTTCAAATCTCATAAAAGATCTAAAATTTCGTGATGTGAATTGCCACTTCCAAAAACGACTCTTATCGGACATCAAAAATAAAATCGACCGAACAAAGGATCTACTTGTGCCCGCCGATAAAACATCAAATTTCTACAAACTTGAAGAAGGTACGTACAGAAAATTACTTACTAAAAACATCACAAAAAACTACAAAAAGATAAACCAGGACACTAGCAGAAATTGAGATGGAAAATAAGAACATCGCAGTACAATCTGGTTAAAACACAGATCCTATTTCGTTTCGTTTTTATAGTTCAAAATTTCGTTTTACTTGTCTTGCCTACACTTGGATCTGGAAGAGTTGTTATTTAACTCGTGTTCTGAATGGTGTCAGGGATAAACCAATGAAACGGTCTGTTACGGCGAGCTTTTCACGGAACTGTGGGTAATCTACTAGTAACATCAATGCTGATTGGTTAACGTCAAAAGGGTCATAAGTCGGTCTTTTGACCCCTGACGCAACCTATCGCTATAACTTGTCAGTTCTTCATGTAGTGTAGGCCATCGAAAGTATAAAAAACGAAACGAAATATAGATCTGTATTTTAATCAGATTGATCGCAGTAGACCTCAAACTTGAAGATAGAATCAAAATTTCGGCTAAAAAAGATGCATTTATTACATTAAAAGATCACAAACTAAATTTTCAAAATAATCCCACGTGTAGACTAATCAACCCAACTAAGTCAGAAATAGGAAAAATAAGTAAACAAATCCTCGAAAAATTGAACACACAACTACGAGATAAATTAAAACTCAATCAATGGGAAAACACAGCAGTCGTATTACAATGGTTCAGTAGCTTCGAAAACAAAAACCAATGTAAATTCATTGAATTTGATGTGGTCAACTTCTATCCATCTATTTCAACAGATTTGTTAAACACCGCACTTGATTTTGCATCAATACACTGCACAATTAGCCAAGACGAACGGAAGATCATTCTACACTCAAAAAAATCTTGCTTATATAATGGTGACAAACCATGGGGTAAAACTCACTCACCAGATTTATTCGATGTCACAATGGGTAGCTTTGATGGTGCCGAGGTATGTGAACTTGTCGGCTTATTTCTACTCCAGGAAATCACGGAGAAACAGGGCAAAATATTTTTTGGATTGTACAGAGATGATGGCCTAGGTATCACAAGAGCGGCCCCAAGACAGGTAGAACGAACGAAGAAAGACCTTTGGTCTATATTTCACAAACACGGCTTAAATTTAAGAATCGAAGCAAACAAAGGCATCGTTAATTTCCTTGATGTTACGCTCAACCTTACAAATGGTAAATACGCCCCGTTTAACAAACCGAACAATTCACCGCTGTATATAAACAAAAAGTCCAACCACCCACCCAGTATACTCAAAAACATTCCAGATGCCATTAACAAACGTCTAAATGAAATATCGAGTGACAAAGAAAGATTCGACAAGGCTGCGCCACTATACCAAAGGGCATTGAATAACAGCGGATACGATCATCAACTCACCTATTCCCCAAGCATACCAGAAAACTACAACAACAGACCCCGTAAACGACAAAGAAATGTAATTTGGTTCAATCCACCATACTTTCCTTAAAATATTAGACGAGGAATTCCCAATCACAAATAAACTTCACAAAATATTCAACCGAAATACCGTCAAAATTAGCTATTGTACAATGAATAATATTCAACAGAGCATCAACAACCATAATAAATCAATCGTGGCTAAAAGTATGCAAACTCAAATAACGAAAAATGTAATTGTAGAAATCGTGACAGTTGCCCCTTACCAAAAAAAGTGTTTGACCGAGTCAGTAATATATCAAGCGACAGTCTCCGCTAACAACTGAAAAACTGCACGGAATTGAGTAAATACATATGGAAACTTAAAGACGATAATTACAGCATCACATGGAAAATTTTAAAGAATTCCAAACCGTACAGCCCCCCCCCCCCCACACACACACAAATAGATGCAACTTATGCATATGGGAGAAATACTTTATTATTTGCAAACCAGAACTTTCCTCCATAAATAGAAGAAATGAGCTTGTTTCTACATGTAGGTGGAAAAGGTGATTTTGAGATTATGATTATACATGTACATATGATTTTATTAGCTTTTCATATAGATCTCATCAGTCTTCTCACAAAACGTTTTACAGATTCAAAATCGGATGAAATTTCTTTTTTTTTTATTGGGGTTCAAAGTTGCGATTTTTGACTTTTCGCGGTAGAAAGGTTTTTCAACACTTTAAAAAAGTCATTTTTGGTGTTTTTTGTGATGCCATAGTTCATTTCATATCAAAACTATCAAAAATGTAGATGTAAATTCATGAAATACAACTTCAAGGCTAATTATGTTTCAATTTTCACATTTTTGTAATAATTACAACGAATTCCACAGGAACTGGAAAATACCTAGGTTTTCTCAAAAATTCCATTTTGTCGGAGCGATTTTGGTCAATTTTTTCATCAAAAATGGTCTTGTGCATGTTATATATGAAATATTGAACCTGGTTATGCATTTTAAAATCAGTATCTATCAAGTAAGATTAACAGAGAAAAAAAAAAGTAAAAATATCTATAAGCCTTCTCTCAAGAGCTGGATATGTGTTCAATTGTGAACAATTGTCCGCGACACACATTTGCCTAGTTTTGGGGCGTTTTGGTGACCTAAGTAAAATAAGAAGGAATGGAGATAGGAAAGTGAAATTATGGGAATATGTCAAAAAGTTTGTGAATTCTTAAAATTACATATTATCAATCTGCCATATATTATCGATTTTGGTTGTCATAGCAACCAAAATGGAAAAAATGCAATTTTTGACCATTTTCAACGCTATTTTCCATAACCCAAAAGGTGGTCACCACTTTTAAAAATAAGAATTTTAAAATATTTGTAACCCATGTAATATCAAATGATATGAATTGTATAAGTTTGAGCAAAATATTAAGAAGTTTGAGTGGTTACCATAGCAACCACTGTATATTTTTTAAAAAACGCATCCTTTTCCGATAATTTTTTCATTAATATTAATTTTTACATTATTTTAAGTCGGTAGCTATTGGGCAAGATTGAACAAATAAATAATAACAAAATATTTACATGCCATCTCTTTATACGCTGGAAAGGGGTTCACTTTTGAAAAACATTCCGTAATAGGAAATTGCCCAATTTTAGGCCTATAAAAAAATATGAAAGAATTGAGATTTTCAAGTGAAACTTCGTGTACAGGTCAAAAAGTTTGTGATTTTTTAAAATTGCATATCTTTACTCTTGTATATAATTTCATATATTGTTGTTATAGCAACCCAAAATGAAAAAAAACCCACCTCCAAAAATGCAATATTTTACCATTTTCAACGACGTTGACCATTACCATAAAGTGGTCAAAATAGTTTATAGAAAGCAGTGCATATATTTAACACCAGTGTAATATCAATTGATGGAAATTGTACAATTTTGACTAAAATATGAAGAAGTTTGGGTGGTTGCCAGGGTAACAACATTATCATTTTTGTTTTAAACAAAAGTGTCATTTTTCAATCATTATGGTACGTTATTGATTACTTTGATATACAATTTTGAATCACCCTTCTTCATCAAAGTAGCTAATCAAAAATTGTCTTTTCCAACACTGGCATTAAATTCGCAATTGGTGGTGAAAAGGAGAAAACATGACCCAGGATCAGCATTTCCTCCAGTCGATGGGTAAGCTTAATCCATGCTATCTTGGTTTTCAGTTTTCCAACCCTGGTATTATAATAATGTAATAAAAACTGAGAGGGGTGGAAGGGAGATATCTTGCATGTCCCAGGATGATTAGAATCTAAATTAGAACACTTTCTCTGTGTAATGTTGATGTGAAGGGGGGGGGGGGTAACTTCTGTATCCCGGGATGATTAGAATATAAATTAGCACACTTTCTCCTGTTAATATTGACTGAGCCTTGGGGGCACTTCTGCTAACATCACATGTAAAACTCTTCTTCATCTTTCAAGTTGTTTATTATCTAATCACTGATAATTTCAGTGGTGTTAGATTTCTTACCAATAACAAACAAATGCTTTCAATTAAACAATTTATATAACTGTAGATACAAGGAATAGTCCTGTGTTGAGTACGCGAAGAATGTTTATATTATGTCATTTGCGAAAAAACACTTCACTCCCAACAAGAATAATCTGCAATCACAACTAAAACGACTACAGAGCTTCAAATCTTGTCTACTTCAAAAATCTTCATCCATTACTTCAAAGTTACACAACCACAAAATTGCAGAAATTTTAAATGGTAAACTAAAAGAAGAAACTCATGGTATTAAATTACCTATCTCTAATTAGGTTAGGTTGCACAACATTAAGATAAAATAAAATTTCAAGAAAAAGAACTTTCACATTGGAAAGTGAAAATGAGAACAACAACACACAAAAAAAAAAACATTCACATCAGATTCAGAAACTATAAAAAAGGCTCCCTGCTCCCCTACACCCAATCCACAGCAATCATACAGTTTCTGTTTAATTCAGGCCAAAAAAAGTAAGCAGTTTTCTCCCATAAAATTTCATTTTCAAGCTCCCAAAATACTGTACACAAAATATATCGAAATCAAATTCAACAACCCATTAAACAAGTATTCCAAACTGAATCTCCAAGAATGTTGCAGATAGTATCTCATCATTTAAAAGAAATAAAATAAAAACATTTAAAAAAAAAAAGAAAAAAAACCCATAAAAATTAATAAAAATCTCTTTTCATCCATGTAGCTTAAGGCACAAAATGGATTACACTACAGGCACCAATCCTAAATTATACAAACATAGATTAATTAGATACAAGAAATATTTTAAATAAACCCTACTGTAGACGCCTTAAACCGAGTTTTAAAGCCATCATGACTGTTTTTGAAAAAAAGGGCATTCCCTACGTCATTCAGATGTACCATATCACCAGCATAATTGCTTAATTTACAACGTACTTTTCTGCAGTTATCCCAACACCTAACCTGGGCCAAATGACTAACGTAATCTGCTATGATCCTATTAATAATTACCCTATAACTTTCATAGACCTCTTTTGACATCCCCCGTGGCTGGAAGCGCGGAAAGATGGATCCAACTAAGACTACTGCCCCAGGACACCCTTCTGACCAAATTCATTATATTCCTAGCGATTTGAAAAGGCTGATGATGGGGATGAATATCATTGCCTCCAGTCTGTACAAAACAACACGAACATCTGCAGGTATTTGGTCTACCATTCCCATTAAGTTTAGGGCTGCCCCTCCCGATCTATATACAAAATGAATTTTACCCTCCCCATTCTCTGTCTTTACAGAATTTCCTAACTCTAATTTTCTAATTAACGAATTCCCAAATACACAGACATCCATATTAACATATAAATACTTTGTCTTACCAGTAATTGTTTAAGTCTGTAGCAAATAAGAACTTTATATTTATAACCTAGAATAAATAAAACAAATTATTAACAAAGTAGGCCTTTGAATATACAACAATAAATAATATAACGCCAACGGTGTGTGATCGGATAGTTACGAGCACGGACGTCAGTGAAAGCATGTCTGACCTATTTTTTCTCCATATCTTCGTAGGGATAAGAAACTCGTTGAAATGTCATACTCATAAAAATTTAGTCACAAGTGTCTCTCCTGTCGGTGTGTACAGACACTCCCACAAGAGCTGAGAAGAGAACCTTATTCTGACATTTAATATTGCCGGTTCGGTCATTTTTTCAGCTATATCTTTCACTCAAAATACAGTTCCATTTGTTTGGCGTACTCATCGTAGGTGTGAAGCAATTTATAATAATGAAGACGAGTCTTAGGTTAGGTTAAGTACGATAGACGTGGTACTTACATAAAGTTTTAAAAAGCAGAATCTACCCTTATGATTACAGCAACTGTAAATTAAGTAAAAGTCGTTTGTTAATTTCTAGCAACCATCCGAGCCCACAACAATATTTCAACTATATGGTAATATTACATTATTAGTAGATGTAGTTTACGTCACGATGACTTATATTTAGGCCTAATACAAATAACATAAAGAGCCCCTGATGATATGGCCTGTAAATCAAAATCTCGATCGACAACAATAATAGCATTATCCCTTTCTATTAAATAGACAACCGATGTGCCATTGAAGCAACTCGTATATCAAATTTGTAGTGTACATGAAGCTGCGTTTTAAGTTTCATATTCCCATCATTTCAATCAAGTACTCACCCAATGGCGTCTGTCTGCACAGTGGCGGGGGAAGCCCGCCAATTCTAAATGGGTTTATTTCATTGGCTGCCGTAATCAGCGCCCCCGCTAAAGCCATTTTATTTTAACAAAAACGAACAGTGGAACATTACGAAAAGAATTTTAAATTGAAAAAAAAAAAAAATAAATAACTACCCCAAAGGTAACGAAATAATCAGATTGGAATGATAATATAAACACCAATTTGGAAAAAAGAAAAGTAAATACAAAAATGAATACTTTAATTGAAAAAGGTTTGTCTGAAAGAGAGAGCGCATTCCTTAATATACTGATATCCGTGTGGCTCAAGGCACGCCACGGACGTACTATTGTTGCGTCTCGACTATTTATTAGAGACTTTTTAAGGGTTCGTTCCAGCCTCGCACTTCAATCGGAAGAACTAACAAACTCGGGTGTAGATAAAAATAAACATCTTTATTTGGATGAATTTATAATTAAGATACATCGCATGAAGGGGAGATAATTTGGGTGAGACGCCAACCCTTTGGATAAATTCCCAGGTATGGAAACAGGAATTAGGTAAATAAATACATTTGCCCTGTCAGGCCAGTGGATATGACAGGAATGTATTGGGAATTTGGTGACATAAGGAATTGGTAAGACTCGGGGGAATGGGTGAACCACAACTATCTTGGAGGAATGGGTGAACCACAACTATCTAGGCCTATCTTGGATCAAGCCTGTCAAGGTTAAACCAACCTATGAGTCTTTAAATAGGAGTCCAATTATGGATAAATTACCACACCCGAAGCTAGGATATTAATTCCTTACCCATTTTTGGTGATCCATATCCAATTTCCTAAAATAGCTGGATTGCTGCCAATTACGTAAGGAGCTTTCCCGAGTGCACCACTGAGGATTTCCTTGACGTCAGTTGTCAACCAATGAATGCGAGCGTTACTAACAATGACGACGTCATGGCCGCCGGCTGTTTGATGTCTCTTGTTTCGCTAACTGATTTGTGTCAATTCATCGGCCTAACAGGAATGTAATAAAAAAATTATGTGAAAAGGACAAGTTGGATATCGGGCATTATATTGTGATACATGGTAATGTATGACATCGTTATATAAATGTGTTTCGGGCGTGAACTCTACAAGGGAGCTGGTCTCATTGTTTGACACTCTCAGTCGGAACGACGAGTGAAAGACTGGAATCGCCTGGACAGTAACATTGCCCCCTTCCTCGGAGAAGTTCGTCCCGAACGCTAAAACGATTATCCAACACACACTGACTCTGACGTGATTGACTTTGCCAATGTTATCTTTCATGTGATGACTGGAATTAAGGAAAGAACAACTCACTTCTCCAGTGGTAAACGTGGATATTATTGCCACAAGATTAATTTTATTTTAATACAGGTGAGTGGCTCAATATATCATTATATTATAAACATTAATATTAATATACGGGGTAATATTGAGTAAAAAATAGTATATACAATTTCATATGTTAAACATGTTGAAAATTACATTAAGTTAATTACAATTAGTTTGGATATATTTATAATAATGATAAGAACATTTGTAATATTATAATATTGGATTTTAACATATATAATAATATTTTTTAATCACATCTATAATACTTAATACTAGTTAATACTTGCTTATTTTTTCTTTAGTGAATTCTAACAGGGCATCTAGTTCATAAAATTTTGCTTCCTGCATGATGGCAGCGAGTTTCAGACTTTGGACGGGCAACAAATATGCAAAGGATATCGGCGAATTTATATTTCTAAGGTACTCGAGGACGATGTGAAAATGTTCGGGGCTTCGATCGAGAAAGTAGTATCTGTAGTCGTCTTCTTGCTTATAGGGTTTAAAGGGTGAGTTGGGGGTAATCATTTGCGCTAATATGCAGGAGGGGTCTTTACTCAAGTTGAATTCGCTGGTATAGAACAAAGTACCCCCAACATTTAGAATGAGACGATTGTCTTGGGCCGCTTGAACTTTCTTGCTTGTGGGGGTATAAGATGTTTGGAGCTTGTGTAGAGATAAAGGATTATGGGCGGGTGTCTTATTATTATTATTGTTATTATTATTTAACATAGTTTCATTCTTGGTTTTTGAAGCAGATGACGATGATGATAATGATGAGGAAACCGATTACAATTGAAGGTCTTGTTTTATCGTGCTTTGTTGCTGTTTTTCTGCTGTTGGATCTGTAGGCTTTGTGATGAGCTCTGGTTCAGATTGGCCTGTCTTTGAGGGATTCTTATTTAACGGGATAATGGGTACTGGCTGGTTAATCTTAGGGAATTTAGGACCATTATATGGTTTTTCTGGCAATGTACGTTTACTATAGGGGGCTTGCTGTTGTTTGTCTGTAATCGGGAATTTTCTTGTTGCTATCAGGGACCTTATCTTGCCACAAATGGTTTTGTAATCTTCCTGGTCGACTTCGTTGAAAGTCATAGTTGACTTGTTTATTAGATTCATTCGTGCAGTTCCAGGACACTTTGGATGTTTAATATCGGATCTGGCCGCTAGTCCAAAACAGTTTGAGCATTGATAGCTAAAATTGCTGTGGTATGCAGTAATGTGCCTCTCAGCATACTGATATTTTGCAAATTCCGCATTCACACATAATTTACAGCCATAACGGATGTTCTGTAAAAAAATGAATATAAAGAGTTGATAGTTTATAACATCTTTAACCAATTGGGTATGTTATTTCCCGTGTAAGGTTTCAGATGATTATGGTGGACCACTTTAGGTTGGGTCTTTGAGGATTTTTGTATTTTATAGACTACATATTTAAGACATTTTGACACCAGGTAGGGTCCCTCCCATGGACACCTTAATTTTTAACCTCCACCTTTGTATTTGTGGTTATAATACCATACAGGACTGCCGACCTTGTAAGGATTCAATTGAATAGATCTATCGTCATCAACTTTCATGGTTGCCGTGGCTTGTTTTAAACGCCCTCTAGCAAAACTATGTATGCGTTCTATTTTATTTTGTAAGTCAAAGGCATAGTCTGACTTTATTTTTAAATTTGTAGGTTCCACTGATCCAAGAATGAGATCTACTGGAAGACGGATGTTGCGGCCGAAAACCATTTCACATGGAGAAACACCCAGTGATTCGTGTTCTGCAGAACGATACGCTGACATGAGTAAGTATATGTGATCATCCCAATCATTTTTATTATTTTTTACAAATGCTGACAGCATGGAACTTATGGTACGATTGGCCCTCTCAACCATTCCATCGGATTGGGGTCTATAGGGGGTGGTTCGAGTTTTCGCGATATCTAAAATTTTACACATTTCTTGGAACACCTCAGACTCAAAGCTTGGTCCTTGATCGGAATGGATTTGCATGGGGGTACCAAAAATTGTTACAATTCGGTCAATAAAGGTTTGGGCTATTGTTATAGCTCTTTCATCAGGTATTGCATAGCCTCAACCTATTTAGAGAAATAATCGGCTGCTACTAGTAGGTATTTATTTCCATGCTTTGTTTCCGGTAATGGACCCAGGACATCTATAGCCCATCTTTCCATAGGTAAACCCACGTTGTAGGTTTTTAAAGGCACTTTGGCAGGGGATTTACGAGAGGCACAAATATCACAAGTTGAACACCATTTCCTTATGTCAGCATGCATTTGATACCAAAAGTATCGGTCTCTGATTTTGGATGTTTTCTTATAGCCTAAATGACCCCCTGTTATGTGTTCAATGGAGTTTGGTTCATGATATTTTTCTCGGATAGGGGAGGATAATTAGTGTGGTTGGATCTTGCCCTCTACCCTTATCCCAAGTATAGCATAATCGATCGTTATCAATTAAGAGGGATTCGAACCGCATCCAATAGTATTTGGTGCGCTGACCTCTGTCCGAAATAATTGGCCAGGGAGGTTTAGAGCGATGCTTGACCCACTGGATTATTTCACAGAGTGTAGGGTCTCCTAATTGTAGGTTGATTATTAATTTGTTATCTATTAGAGCACTTGTGCAAGCCAAGACATTTAGATTTGTAGTGGAGGTATGTAGATCCTCAAGAATACTATTCTTATATCTCTGTTCCGCCTTTGTACAGTAGAGACAATCAGCTATGCATGGTCGTCGAGATAATGCATCTTCATTATTATGTACTCGTCCTGCCCTGTACTCAATGGTAAATTGGTAGGAAGACAGGAACTCAAACCATCAAGCAAGTTGTCCTTCTGGATTTTTAAAATTTATAAGCCATGTTAGTGCACCGTGGTCACTTCTGACTGTAAAAGGTTGACCATAGAGATAATGGTGGAATTGTTTCACTGAGCTTATAATTGCAAGTAATTCTCTTGTGGTTACATAATATTTGCACTCAGTTGTACTAAAAGCCTTGCTATAGTTACTTATCACTCTATCTACACCATCTTGTGTTTGTGAAAGCACAACACCTAAACCATTATTGGATGCGTCAGTGTCCAAAATAAAATGACCTTCTAATTTAGGAAATGCCAGTATAGGTGGACTGGTTAAAGCTTCTTTGAGTTTGTCAAAAGCAGATTGGCATTCATCAGACCATTGGAATTTAGTCCTTATCTCTGTTAATTTATGAAGGGGTTTAGCGATATCTGCAAACTTATTGACAAATTTCCTGTAGTATGAGCATAGCCCAAGGAATTGTTTGACCTCTTTAACATTTTGAGGAATAGGCCAATTGCGTACTGGGTCTGTTTTAGATGATTCAGTGGCAATTCCATCCTGATTAATTATATGACCCAAGAATGATACTTGTTTTTTAAACATAAAACATTTCTTTGGATTCATTTTCAGGTTTGCTTGTTGGAGCCTCTGGAAGACTTTTTTCTAAATTGGATAAGTGCTCGTCAAAGGATTTTGCAAAGATAATGATATCATCCAGGTACACCATACATATTTCCCACGATAAGTTAGCTAAGACCTTCTCCATTAGTCTTTCGTACGTGGCCAGCGCGTTGCACAATCCGAATGCCATGTTTTTGAACTGCCACAGTCCACATCCGGGTACAGAAAAAGCAGTTTTGGGCCTATCTTGTTCGGCAATCTTGACTTGTCAATATCCCGACCTCAAGTCAATCGTTGAGAACCAAGAGAAACCAGACAAGGCATCAAGAGTAGTGTCAATCCGGGGTAATAGATGACTATCTTTTATGGTGACATTATTTAGTCGTCTGTAATTAATACAGAACCGTAGTGTGTTATCTTTCTTTTTAACTAAAACGACAGGAGAACACCAAGGACTATCAGATTTTTCAATTATATTTTTCTGTACCATGCTTTCTATTTCCAATTGTGGAGCACAACCAGTACCAATCCAATGCTCAGCTTCATTGGTGATACAGTCGTAAAAGCTGCATAACTTGTTTTTTTATCATACATAAATCTCCTACAATTTTCAACATTTAAACATAACCGACTACATCTTATTTTATTGGAACTCGGTTGGTAGCTGATCAGCTTGCTTGGATAGGTACACCATTCACAGAACTGTAATACCACTTTCGTTTGGGTGTATTGGGCACCAAGATACACACACCATACGACATGTAAAACCACAGCGCCGAAAATACAGATATTTTTCATCGAGGTAACCATATTTCGTCTTCAAGTGATACCCAACGATCAACTGCCCAAGTCTGTGTGTTTCGTCTTCCAATGATGCCCAAAGGATCAACTGCACCAGTCTGTCTGTTTCTAGAGATCAATATACCTTGTAAGCACCCAATCAATTTATAATTATTTATCATCTTTATGCGTGGTAAAACTCAGTGTAGTTTTTGGTGATATTTTGGAACATTTATCTGTTAAATTTTGTTATTCACCATACATATTAATTGAGCTATATTGGCAAAATTTAGTCGGGTCACAACCCTGTGATCCCTGACCATTTCTCGGATAACAAGGTTTGACGATGGTTGCTGATAAAAGGGACCCTAGTGAAGGTATTTGTATTTTTTTAACTCTAAAAACTACGGGCTAACTCCAGGAGAGCCGAAAATCCAAGATGACAGTCAAAAATCGTCTTAAATTGACCTTGACAAATATTGTTGGCGAAATGACCCGTGTAATATATCATTTTATAGGTTTTGTTGGTGGCCAGACCCTTTTTGGACAGTTCTCGATTGATCTCACAAACGGTTGCTCCAATATGACGAGAAACACGAATATGCCATTTCCAAGCTGATAAAACTAATTTGAAAGGAGATAGCATACAAAAATTAAGCTACGGACCTACAGCTATCATAATACATTATAATGCACTATATAATAATGTATTCCGCAGTATGACTGGTTAATCTCGGGAAATAGGCACCAAGCGTCTGAGTATTTTGAGTCGTCTATCGGACTTGCGCACTTAGGTTGAGAAGTAATGTTATTTTGGGAGTTATCGACTGCGAAGATGTTTAAACGAAGATGTTTAAACGCTGAGACATGGGACATCCGGTGTGTATCGTCTCAACACATTTAGGGTCATCAAACATTAGTTATATTACCAAATCTGCATCTTTTTCATAATGACTAAATGGATATCTCTGAAACGCGGTAAGGATCACGCTAAGATGATAAAGTTATCCTGTAGATTTTTGAGTTAGCAAACTACAAATACCTTCACTAGTGTCCTGTGACCGTGAGGTCCGTCAGATATTACAAGAATCTGGAATGGTTCTTCAAATCTTTAATACTGGAAACTTATAATAACAATTATTTACATACACTTACAGGACCGCGGATAGCCGACTAGTACTAACCTTATGCTACTAAGTCGGGTAGACCTAAATGACTGACGTATCAAGTACAATCACATATTTATATGGAATTACTTGTAATCACTTGGCTAGATCAAGTGTTGACATAAATAAGCATTGATGTAATAATGTACAATATAAGAAATAAAACAATCGTAAATAAAACAATTAATAGATTAATCATACGATTGACATGTTCACCAGACAGGTCATATTGTCAGTTACTTTATACCTATAACAGTTTTATAAACAATAAGGGATTATAATAAATTAACATGTCATTAGGATTACATAACATTTCACCCTTGGCTAGTCACCTTTTAATAGCACACATACAATTAATGTTTTAAAGGAATAGAATAGTTATTGTCCCGAGAGTTTAAATAAATTCAATTTGAAGGCTCTCACTTTTTAAATTAATAATACATTATCTTAAATATTCAAGATTTAAATTATAACATATAACTACTATAACCAGCACGGTTATATATTTTCCTCGCTCGCTAATTTCTAATACGTCCTCGTATTATATTGATCAACAAATAAACTTTATAAACTGACACTTGGGAACATATCATTTAACACTGAACTAAAATTGTACAGATCTAACTACAACATGTTCTGTTCGGGTACATCGTCAAGAAATGGGATAAAATCGTCGTAGAATTCTGGGTCTTCCCGGTATATTCTATCAATCCACTCCCACAGGTACGTATACTGGAGAGTATAATCGTCCAGAAAAACACGTCTTTCTGACAGATAATATTCTAAACCTGTGTTTGGATCACGGTAGTGTGCGCACAATTTCCATCTCGGTGATCTTCAAAATTACTTAGTCTGTTCCATGCCAATTGATCTCGTTCCTCTGGTAATAATAGATCGCTTTGTCGAACTATATTTCTAACTACTTCGGGTACGGGTCCAGGAATTTTGTTTTTATGGATCTCTATATACGAAATATCCGGTTCATCCAAATTGCTTTCATGAATCCATTCCTTTTGTTTCACTTGGTATTCTAACTGTCCCTTGTTTAGTCGTTTCTGCACAACTGCCTTGATACGCTGAGAATCCGTGTTCGATTTGGAAGGCGCATATTCGTTTTTCGTTACGGAATTTGACTGTCTGACAACTTTTAGTATATACCCTTGGAAAACTACAACGCTTTTGTCAAGAGAGCAGGTTTTGGTGGTTTGACATTCACTATCTAAGGTTGATGGCTTTGTAACTGTCTCGGCAATTTCACTAACTGCAGGAGATACAGTGTCAACATACGGAATTTTACTTCTTTCGTTAACGGCACATCGTTCTTTTAATTTTTGAGATCTCATGACATCTCGTGCTCTTCTGCTGTCCGATTTCTTCACTCCGTTTTGACCAGAGAGATTTCGCCAAGTCAGAATTATAGAAATGTTATTACCTCCATTTTCGATTTTCCATTGATGTGCCTCTGTATTCAAATCCATCACTTTAATTATTTCTTCTAATTTTCGTGGTATAATTTGTTCCATCGTCTTGATTCTGGGGTACTCGCTTTGGCTTGTAAGAGGCTGGATCCTTACCACACACGGCATCTCCACCAATTGTGACCGTGAGGTCCGTCAGATATTACAAGAGTCTTGATTGGTTCTTCAAATCTTTAATATTGGAAACTTATAATAACAATTATCTACATACACTTACAGGACCGCGGATAGCCGACTAGTACTAACCTTATGCTACTAAGTCGGATAGACCTAAATGACTGACGTATCAAGTACAATCACATATTTATATGGAATTACTTGTAATCACTTGGCTACATCAAGTGTTGACATAAATAAGCATCGATGTAATAATGTACAATATAAGAAATAAAACAATCGTAAATAAAACAATTAATAGATTAATCATACGATCGGCATGTTCACCAGACAGGTTATATGTAAGGGTTATCGGTAGGGACAGAGGGGTTCAAGTTAGATGAACACCCGAGCTCGTGCAAGGTTGTACACTGAGAACGCGTTAGCGTTCGAAGTGTTCAATTGCGCGAGCTTGGGTGTTCATCTAACTTGACCCCGGGGGTCGATAACTCACTTACACACTGGATTCTTTGTTTTTGTAAGAAGATGAATGAGTGAATGAAAATGGACGGATACGAGAGAGACGAAAATCAGAGGCCCTTTATCACACAAAATAATTTTACCAATTCGTCTATAACAGGTATCAATATATTATTTTGACTGTCACGTATTGTCGTTTATTCAGCAGATTGAGGGGGGGGGGGCATAACCTGAATATAGCCAGTGTATACCTGTTTATTTACGATGCATACAAATCAGATCATTCCAATGTCAGGTTTTTTAAATACAACTTTAAGGAATTTGGATTGGTATATGGATAAATGTATTTTAAGCCTATTTGCTGATTTCAGGTTTTCGGCACTTTTTATACGTCAACATGTCGTATATTTATGTCGCTCCCTTCCGGTGTCCACGCCCTGGAGGCTGAACAATTATGGTCATGAGACGAAGAATCCTATTGATTTTCAATGATTTCCGATAATGATTTCCAAATTTGTGGCCCTTGATATTTAATGTTTTGAGTACTCAACGTCAGTATAGGGCAGAATTAGAAGCCAAACAAGTATGACAATTACTTAATGGGTTGTTATTCGTACTTATATTTTAATGTGTTGTAAATGTTTTCCTTGCCGACAAGGGGGGTTCGATGGCCGAATGGTTAGCGCGAGCGCGTTGTATCATAACGTCTGTCATTGAGTCAACTGGCGTGGTTTCCATTCCCCGGTAGTACGTAACAAGGTATAGGGTAGCCTGGGTTTTCTCGGGGTCCTCCGGTTTCCTCCCACTGCTAAAGACCCCTACGCCCAAACAAATTATTGAAGTAAAATTGAACCATGTTAGTCCCGAAATTACCTCTTTTGTGTCGAGTGGACGTTAAACTCCATTTCTCTCTCCTTCCCCACAAAAGAAAAAATATGCGACACCCTTATTGACTGCCCAGACGACTTAGCTGCTGTGGGCGTATGTTTCGTTGTCTGGCAACCTATCTTTAATATCCACAACAGGCCAATGAATAATATAATAATTATTTGGTGTGAATGGGGTATGCTGCATTGACTGGAATACGTTTTACATTCACGATTTGTCAGCCACAGAACAAAATAACCATGTGCGAAAAAAATAGCATGTGCGATGATGTAGGAAAGGTATTTTACAAGATTACAAATTATCTAAAACATGGCCAAACAGAAATTTATCCCAGTTCGCTAGGTTTTGTGTATTTGTTCCTTACACTATTGGATGCGTTTTCTAGCTAATGATACTATTTCACAATCTACATTGAAAAATATTTATTTATTGTTTTAACTACATGTATTTATATTTTGTAACTAACACGGTGTTTCTTGTTATTTATAATACAGTGCACGCACGAAAATGCATGGTCTGTTTTGACAATCACCGGGTTAGTATGTTGGGGTGTTCATTTATATGAACACCTACTTTTCCTCAAATGATCACCTGTGCACGTGCTAAAACAACACATTACAGGTTGATCAGTAACTTGAACACCCGAGTCAAAACAAAGGGTCCAGTATGTAATGTCAGTTACTTTATACCTATAACAGTTTTATAAACAATAAGGGATTATAATAAATTAACATGTCATTAGGATTACATAACATTTAACCCTTGGCTAGTCACCCTTTAATAACACACATACAATTAATGTTTTAAAGGAATAAAATAGTTATTGTCCCGAGAGTTTAAATAAATTCAATTTGAAGGCTTTTACTTTTAAAATTAATAATACTTTATCTTAAATATTCAAGATTTAAATTATAACATATAACTACTATAACCTGCACGGTTATAGTCCCTTCTATTAGCAACCATCACCATACCTTGTTCCCCGAGAAATGTTCAAGGATCGGATGCTAGTAACCCAAGAATTATTTGGGCTTTTTTTTACCCCAAAAACTTATTCCAAATAAAGTTTTTTAAAGTTAAACTTTGCGTAAAATACAATTATACGCCATTACGCAATTGGCTTCCTGCCAGAAACAAATCTTGTGATCTAGCCGTAACACTATCTTTTCAATTTACACGCATTAAAGAATTATAGTTCAACTTATTGCCATGACAGAACATGCTAGCAAGGCAGCGCACAAAAAACAAAAGAAATGTTAGTAGGCATAATCAACTAATATATCAAGCATCGCAAAACCCTACTTAAATTCACACTCCCACAACGATGTACAGCCCCTGTACTGCAAACATTGTACACGTTAGATTTTTAAAGATTAAAAAACAAAAATTGTCATTGTTTAAACAGGCATTTAAACGGACTATCCCGAATTGAACTGAGTCTCAAAATTAAAAGTCTGAGTATGAAAGTTAAGCGCCAAAATATAGAGGAATGGTGTATTTACCCTGTCTCAAAATTTCAGCTCAAAATATTGAGTCATTTGGACGTGAACGTCAAAACTGCTTATCCGGACACGTAACCCTTTTAACCCTTTCAGGCCCAACGGGACTCTCATGTCCCATCATAAAATGAATACAATGTTGCAATGCATATGTGTATTATGGTCAGTATTTCATTATAAGTCAGTTTTAGGTAGGTCGGGTTAAAGTAGTGCAGTCTTAGTGCAAAAAATATTGTAGAGTGGCATTTCAATGTCAAACACAAAATCACAGTAATCTTTTTGTAAGAAAATCTTTGTGCATGTTTGAAGACAAAGAAAAAGTTCTAAGTAAGTAAAATGGTTGTGAATTTTTTCATGACACTTTATCCAAATCAAAACCCTTTTATAAAGTTTATATAAAAAATGGGCAATATTTGCAATTACTGTCATATATTTTTTCAGTGGGACGTATCAGTCCCGTCAGGCAGATTGTACACCCATATTGCTCCAGGGACTCCGAAGTACCAATGCGTTTTTTTCCAATTTATGTGACTTTCCCTTTGCGAATTGATTAATATGTCTGAATTTATCCTTTTACAACATGACAAAGAGATTTTAAATTAAAACTGGTCTGTGAAATGATAAATATTTTTAGAAAATCTTGGTCGATGTGAGGTTTGTTCTAAGAAAATCATCAAATCTCGCCCTCAGAGTAAATGTGTTACGTGTAATGTATTCTTATGCTGTAATAAATCAAGAAATTGTTTTCTAGATTTTCATGGTGTGGTTGGAAATAAACTATACATTTGAATTTCAAGTTAAAATTGATTAAGCTTTTAGTTGAATGGATTCAAATGTGTTACGTGTAATGTATTCTTATGCTGTAATAAATCAAGAAATTGTTTTCTAGATTTTCATGGTGTGGTTGGAAATAAACTATACATTTGAATTTCAAGTTAAAATTGATTAAGCTTTTAGTTGAATGGATTTAACTATGGATTATTGTTTCAAATTGTTGAAAAAATATAGTTTTCTTTGTTTGAATTGTCTGTTTAGTGTTGTGGATTAAAGTTATGATGAAAATACAGATTTCAAGAATAATTTAAACTTTTTCGTCTTTTTTGTATTGAAAATAATTTCCCCTTTTGCCGCCCGTCGGGACATTCAAGTCCCACCCCCACCCGCTTCAGCAAAATTTATAAAACTTAAAAATATTTTTTGGGGATATCCTAACCAAACCCAAATCATCTAAAAAATATCATAAAACAAGAAATAATTATAAAATTTAACCACTTGGGCCCGGAAGGGTTAAGATTTCGGGTCAATTTTTTCCTTGGGTGACCTGATAATCGATTCCCGTTTCTTTAGAAAATAAAACAGTGAATGACCCATGTGCTGTACTTGATAACGAAAGGTAAATTTCACCTACACATTATTTTTATAAAATAAAAGGCTGGTTTTATCCAGACACCGCATAATACAGTTTTGGGCACCGGTCCCCACTTACAGATGAAGACTGACTAGTTTAAGTTGTTTGAAAACGTATCAAATATATTGAGTTAGTTGTTTGGCCCTAAGGTAGGGGATTTTAACACAAAATTAACCAGTTTTATTCTCCAAAATATTATCGGGATTATCTGCCTATTGCAGGTCTTTCTTTAGGCCTTAAATGTTATATAATTAATTAGACATTTATTAACATGACAGGGCCATAATCAACTCTCGGTGCCGTCGGATGCTCCCGATTTTAACCTCATGATTATAACGTTTCGGTCATTTAATGCTTTAATTTAAAAGTGGAAGGTTTAATGCCAACATTATATAATTAATTAGACATTTACTAACATGGCAAGATAATCTACCGTTGATATTTTTATGCGAATCGGGTGTAACGTCCACTCATCACAAACTAAGCGCAAGCGAATTATTGAAATAAATTAATGTAACAAAGTGCTGGAGCTAATATAAAGTGTTTGTACATTTTAAAAGGGGGAGGGGGGGGGGACGAATTCAATAAACTTTGCGTTTTTTGGTCATGATTGCACTTGCGTGTATGCCAATGTCTACACGGGACTATGTTTTTTTGTCCTATCCGAACGACTATGCGTTGTCGAATGCCTGGCCCTCTGTCTTGCATCACTTCCAAGGGGGGTCCAAGTCGGAATATCGGATGAACTTTCTCGGCCAACACCAGAATCGAACACGGAACTTCGGGTTAGAGGACCAACGTTTTACTCACTGAGTCAACGCGACTCCTTTCCGTAAAAAAGAATTTTTACTGATCATAACAATCTACTTTCTTTTAAATCTACTTAATCTAGATGCATTACTCATGTTTATGACATTGACAAAAAGGAAACAAAATCTGATTCGAAAATTCTTTGATATTTAATAACTTCAATGAATATTTTATTCGCGCTTCAGTCATTTTTGTTTAGCAAGCATTAATGTGATCCGAACTTGTTAGTCCTCGTAACACTGTACACCATTAAGTGCGTACTTCTTAATAAAATAAAACCAAGTACGAACAATCCAAACCATTAGACAAAATTCGAAGTCCTAAAAAAACGGTATAGGCAAAATAGTGTAATAAGAGAGAGAGATGGGGTTTAACGTCCACTCGACACAAACTAGGTCATTTCGGGACTAACATATGGTTGATTTTTATTTCAATAATTCGCTTGCGCGTAGGGGTCTTTAGCAGTGGGAGGAAACCGGAGGACCCGGAGAAAACCCACGAGGTTGGACAGGCGACCCTACTCCTTGTCACGTACACCCAGGGATTCGAAACCACGCCAGTTGACTCAATGACGAACTTTATGATACAACGCGTGCGTGCTAACCATTCAGCCATCCAACCCCCTCTAGTGTAATAAGGCAAAATAGTGTAATCAGCATATGGACTGTTCACCGTGTACACAATACACGACAAACAGTGGTAACAGGTGTCCGGAAGAGTAAGCTTACCCTGCCTGGCGCCACACCCGCCATAGCTGCATCAAAACTATTAGGCGAAATCTCGGTAAAATAGCGTGATTGGCCAATGAACTATCGGTATGCAAAATACACGTGATGAACAGTGTTAACGATGTAGTAGACAGACATTATCAGGGAGATAGTATACGCGTCAATTAAATATATCTAGAATAATAGCCGAGAGAGACATGTTATATTTACCAATCAAGTCAATATGACGGCCATAAAACTTTTTAAAGGTTTTAATAAGTTTAGTTCGCAAGTATCCCTGTAGTTGAAGCTTAGATGACAAATGCCTCGATCTACTTAAAAAATCAGAATAAAATGAACAAGCTCTCGCGTAACGAATTAGTTGAGACACAAACACTCCATAAGCTGGCGATATTGGAATGTTACTACTAATAAATGGAAAGTTAACAATCGGAAAGTCAAAGTCATCACGTTCATCGTACAATTTAACACTAAGTTTATGGCAATTGTCAAAATCGAGACGCAAATCCAAGTAGGAAGTGTAATTGTCACCGTCAGTAGTGTTTTTGAATTTGAGCTCATCAGGATATATGAATTCTACATAATCACTAAATTTTGGATTATTCAGTGATAGAACATCATCGATATATCGAAAAGTGAAATTAAAATGTCTGACTAATCGTTTATTTGATTTAATGTGATACGGGGTTATCATATACCCAACCTTGTTAGTCCTCGTAACACTGTACTACACCATTAAGCGCTCACTTTTTAATGTTGTTCTCCATGTTTTATACATTATTGTAAAAATAGAATGAAATGGGGTTTAACGTCCTACTGTTCTGCTCCGAACTGGGCTAATGAAGACGCCATACAGTGTGCTATGAGAGAACTTTTACCTGGACAGCGGCGCCACGGCCTACTCTTATATCGAATTCCAGCTATAAAGGGATCTTCTATGCGCACGCCGATATGTTTACGGGACCTCGTTTTTTCGTCCCATCCGAACATTTTTGTAAAAACACACAAAGACAATAGACAGAGTATAAAATCTATATTCATGCCATCTGTTGTATATTTAAATTAACAAGCGGTGTAGTACTACTGGACTTCTTGTGTTCTCTCCGTGATCGAAATTACAACTACAGGTTAAGTCGTTTATTAAATTTTATTATTAAAGCGGCTTGGCACCAATGGTCCTCGTTCTCAAAAAATCTGTATATAGCTTTTGATGGCTGCTCTGACGGACTGGGTGAGCTCTAATGAATTTTGTCCAACACTCTCTTTTATATCTTCCTACCCCATAATTTCTTTACGTCATAGACTGAACTTGGTGTAAATTTTCCAAATATGGAATAAACATTCCACATACCCCGAAGACCGGGAGGAGAACGTTACCTTATTTGGTCTACTAAACACATTTCATAAACATTCAATTTGTGTGCGTGAGATATGACTTCTCTACAATATGTTAACCCAATAATTATGGGGATCACGTGGCCAAGCGGGTAAGACGCTGGCTCGCTAGTCTGGAGGTCGGGTGTTCGACCCCTGCATTGGCCGAGAAAGTCCATCCAGCTTTTCCGGCGTGGTTTCCCCTTGTCAGTGATGCAGGAGGGACAGCTGTCTAGTCGTTCGGATGGGACGAAAACCGAGGTCCCTTGTACACATTGGCGTGCACGTAAAAGATCCCTTGACAGTTGGAATTCGATATAAGAGTAAGCCGTAACGCCGCTGCCCGGGCAAAATGTCCCTCATAGCACACTGTATGGCGTATGTCCGTCTTCATTAGCCTAGGTTAGGAGCAGAACAGTATGACGTTAAACCCCATTTCATTTCATTTCCCAATAATTAATGTTACACAGCCTTGGGATGGTATTTCCTTTGATCTCCCATGTATGTTATGAAACGTATCAACCTGTTGTGACGTCATCCGAGGGTGATGATATCAGATATCACTCCCTGATGACGTCACAACATATTTACCAACTCTGCAAAGAAAAGGGACAGAAATTCTTTCTTTTAACATTTTATTCACTTACCGTACAATGTATTCAAACGATTCGGGCGACGAACTTTGCCAACCTCATATTACTAAAGCCTGTCTCCAGAATTCGGATTGATTTGTCCCGATTAAAAGCGGTGCGTCACATTACAACTAATTGGCCACACCGAATGCGCAGTGAAGGTCGTTCATATTCAAGATGGATGCGCCAGACATTCGTATTGGTGATCTTATGTTACTTATGTTTATTTTCCTGAGGCAAGCAAGGCTACATCAGCCACGCCGGGTCTTACATCTTCGGCACCTTGCCATGCAGCGCCGGGCACAATTTCGTTAGCACCAAAATCAAATGGGAATGAGAATGAATACCCTTTTTGTGGCGTTTGCTATACATCAACACGTATGTACATGTACTTTACGCTTGACTCTGCACTAGCGAAGATACATTTCATAATTGAAATATAATGAAATGGTGTTGAACTTCCTACTGTACTGCTCCATTTTCAACATTTAAAAATGCCTTCCCGTGTACAGACTGGTTGGGATGGGAGGCCTGCAGCCGTGCCTCCACATCGTCAGCTCTCCAAAGTTGGAGAATGAGAAGCCTCTTCTCCTTAGACCAAACTGCACCTCGGTTATTTTCCATAGCATCAGTTTCATAAATACACATTTCGCACGATAAGACGGAAGTAGAAGTGAACATGACTGCAAAGTAAGGTTGCAACGATATCAAATTATTTTATCACGATAAAAGTTTTTGCAACAATCGCGATAACTAGCAGTATGCGATTATGTATTTTATCATGATAGTTCTCTTTTATCGCGATAATTTAATTTATATAATAATCGTGATAATGGAATGTTCCTGAAAATATACCATAATAAAAAATGGTTAGTTACACATACATTGTATCTTGTTACTGAAGTGAGAACTAGGGGACTAAGGTCCAGTCAGTAGTCATGCATATTACTGGTAACCGTCTGTAATTTCTCTTTAGCTTGCAGGTGATTTCTATTTCAAGAAAACAATATTAATTCTCAAAGTTGAAGAAAATCAATCAATACAAATGAATAAATAAAAGTCACAATTTGTTTTCAACTTTTATTTTAACAATTCCAAATAAGTAGTTATACGTGTAGTAGTAGTTTTTATAAACAAAATGTTATAGTAACTCTTTCTGGGTATAACTGTTCGTTTGGTGTACATGTTTATATAAATCTATTCAGTTTTCTGTTGCAAAAAAAACCCCTCAGCAGCTATGTTAACAAATCAAAATGAAATGAAGTAATCACTACTGTAAACTTAAACCTTTAGTCTTTATGAAGATGCATGTGTATTAATCAACTGTTTAAAAATATATGATTATCATACACAGAAATGTGTATTATTCACAAACGATTTGGGAATTTGAATTTCCGATTATTCACACACAGGGAATTTCAATATAAGATTATTTACATAGAATAGAATCAAATTATAATTTGGATTTCCGATCATTCACACAGAATCAAATTATTATTTGTGAATTTCAATATATCAATAATGAAATAACATTAGCTACATGTACTTATTATGACAGTGTTCAAATTAAACATGAGTGATTATTCTAGATTATTTTAAGGAAAAAGCTGACCAATTGTCCAATCTTTTGCAATTATCATATTTATGTATACTGGTTAGATTTAACTAAGATAGTCATCATTTAAATCCGAATAAGCTAAAAGACATTGTCAATCAAATGTTTAAAGACGTATAATTAAAGTTTGGCACACGATTCAAAACACAAACTAATACAAACAACTGGAATGTATTGTAACATAATTGTAACCTAGGTATGATATCTTTGCAAAGTGTCAATTGTCCAGTTTCAAATTTCTGTTCAAAAACAGCATTCTGTTGACACTTTCCGGGTGTAAACGATTTCTAGATTTTGTGGCAAGTAATCCGGCACCGCTGAACAGTTTCTCCGAGGAACAACTTGTGGCTGGCACACACAAATGTGACTTAGCTAACTCAGATAATATTGGAAAAGTTGGTTGATTAGCCTTCCACCAATATAATGGATCCGATTCTGAAGAGATATTTTCTACTGAACAGTAAGTGTCAATCTCCCTTTGGATTCTCTGTCTGAAAGTTAACACATATGTTTTATGTTCTTTTCAGTCATTACAATATTTAATAATGCTGAAACATTGCCACTTAAGCGTTTCTTAGGAGGGGGTTCATCTTTGTCGTTTAAGGATTGGGTATTGTCAGATGGACCTTCTGTTTCCCCAGAACTAACCATCTAATTATTATTATCCACTGTTTTCACACTGTCAACATTATCTGTTACATGAGTATTTTCAACAGATTTCTCAAATATGCATTTCTTGACTTCGTTAAACAGTTCATCACTTATAAAACAACATTTAAATCGTGGATCTAAAAATGAACACACTGATGTGAATAAACAAATTGAATCTTTGTCATATCTTTTTTTGAAGTGATTTAGAAATGGAATCTTTCATTTCGTTGACAAGAGAAGGGTCATCGTAATTTATATTCAGAAGACTGTGAGTTATGAAATCAAGAACGGGGAGTAAAGCACTTACAGTGACGTAGGAGTCGGCACTGAAAGTGTCAGTAATATTTGCAAGATTAAAAATTAACACCATCAATCTGTTCCAGTGTCTGCATCACTATGGATTCTAAATTTTAATTATGGTCACAAATTAGTGCTACTTATTAGCTCTTAAGCAGTCATTTTGTGCAGTGAAACTCATAGAAAATGGTGTTAGAAAGAAAAATAATCCCGGACAAGACAATTTAATCAAATACACTCAAACGTCATTATGTGATCTAAAATTTAACCCTTGTCACCCTTGAACCACTCTTAAGCAAGGTTTGTTCAATTTGTGTCGCTCTGAAGTGGTATTTTTTGTTTCCTGATTTGGTTAGCTAGCTTTTAGACTTTGTTTCAGTTATGGACTCAAAATTTTAATTATGGTTATTCGATAGTGACCTTTGAACGAGTCTTAAGCAAGGTTTGTTCAACTTTTGTCACTCTTAAGTGATATTTTTGGTTTCCTGACTTGGTTAGCTAGCTTTTAGGCTTTGTTTCAGTTATGGACTATAAATTTTAATTATGGTCATACATTAGTGACCTTTGAACGAGTCTTAAGCAAGGTTTGTTCAACTTTTGTCGCTCTTAAGACATATTTTTGGTTTCATGACTCGGTAAGCTAGCTTTTAGGCTTTGTTTGAGTTATGGACTCTAAATTTTAATTACGGTCACTAATTAGTGCTAATTAATTAAGCTCTTAAGTAGCATTAACACAACATTGTATGCTCTTAAGTCATGCATTCTGTTTCTTAGTGTTAAGTGTGAAACGCTTGCAAACAAATTGTAGATGGACATTGAATTTTAACTCCCATTAAATGCACAGGTTACAAAACTTAAGACTTGGCTTTCCAAATATATGTGTTGTAGACCTCAAACCTTTTGGACTCAATATTTTGATTAAATCTCACTGGGCTCCCGGATTAATATGATATACTGAGCGCCATGGTAAACGCATCACTTTTTTTCCCCAAATATTTTATTACTAGGTGGTTTTGTATGTATAATATTATGCAATACTATGAACTATTGTTTCACACAATGCTCCCGAACGCAAAAAATATCGGCCCGTGTGTACAAAAAAAAAAATTGCGCGAGATGCAGATGAAAAACCCAATATTCACGTGCAGCATTGTGTGTGAGCCCTTTAAAAGCATGTTTTCAACTTAATGTACATGAACTGTGAAACGTCAGTCTGTCGTAATTTGTTGTTGGACGTGTGAAGGAATCGAGCTAGAGATGCCGAGACTTACTGAAAATCAACGGAATGAAGCCATGTGAATGTCCAGGGCTGGCATGTCTACACGTGCTATTGCCAGAAACTTCAATTGTCATCAGTCCACTATTGCAAGGTTGGTGGAACGTGTTCGAGTTACTGGATCAACACGTGACCGTCAATGTCCTGGTCCACAACGCGTTACAACCCAGGCTCAAGACCGCTACATCCGGGTCACTCATCTGCGTGACAGATTCCGCCAAGCTACTCGAACAGGTGCAGCAGTCGTCGAAAGACAAGGACCAGTAAGTGCCAACTCCGTAAGGCGTCGTCTAAGAGAAGTAGGACTCCGTGCACGACGATCTCATGTTGGAGCTATCCTCGGGGATCATCACCGTCAGCGGCGTTTGATACGGGCTCAAGGACACCAGACACGGAGAAGAGTAGACTGGCAAAGTGTGCTCTTCCGTGATGAGAGTCGCTTTCATCTTTATCACGCTGATGGCCGTCAACGTGTGTGGCGACGTCTTGGGGAACGTCTTGAAGACTGCTGCGTCTTCGAAACGAATCGATGGGGTGGGGGAAATGTAATGGTGTGGGGGGAGGCTTCACATTTCATCACCGGACCGCCCTACACATTTGCAGGGGTCGCGTTCATGCTGTAGCCTACCGTGATGATGTCTTGCAGCCAATTGTTGTTCCGATGTTTCCAGCGCACCCACAACTTCAGCACTTCCAACAGGATAATGCGCGTCCGCATACCGCCCTTTTAGTATGGACTACCTGGCTGCTAACAACATCAATGTCTTGGACTGGCCAGCCATGTCTCCGGACATGGCACCGATAGAACATGTCTGGGATGAGATTGGACGCCGTCTGTATCGGAGATCACAGATGCACACCATTGCTGCTTTAGAAGCTGCTCTTGTCCAAGAATGGAAGAATTTGCCCAGGACTTCTTTCAAACATTGGTAAATTCCATGTGACGTCGCTGCACAGCGTGCGTAAGAGACCGCGGAGGACACACGCGCTACTGACATCTGTGTCGTACTTTTGGTTTTGACCCCTCTGACATTGTACCGTTGATTACAGATTAAACATCCATAAGTGTACAAATGTGTTGTTATTGATGTGTTCCCATTTGAATATTGTTCACAATAAGAAGCAAAATAAATAAGATATGTTTACAGGATCATTTTGTTATACGAAAAACTAAGTGATGCGTTTTCCATGGCGCTCAGTATATATACGAAAACCTGAAAGGCTTGGATATAGATCAGAGCCTGTGTCTACAACAGGTTTATTTGCCCTTCATATACAATGGTACCATAATTACAATGAATTCGATGTACAGATTAGGTTAATTGTCTCGATTTAGTCATGACTTAACCGAAAACACTATGACAACTTTGTGTAACTTCTCTACTGTAATGTAAGAGGAATTAACGACTCCTCCACACACACACGTATATGGTGTTAAAGGACAATATTGGTGCCAGTCATTATCACATATGTGATAGAGCTGGTTAAACACATACCAAATATAATTTTAACACAGAGATCATTGCTACGATAGCTGAGTAATGCAGGTTTCTTGAATCGGAAGTGACGAACGCCAAAGGAAAACACAAATGTGAACTTTGTACATGGTGAACACCAACAACCGAGTACATACACACTCACATCCGAGGACGTTACAAGTGTATCTAAATAATATAAATTGAGTGGGTTCAACAATCTATATCCGAGAACAGGCCCCGTTTGACCACAGGAGCAGCCCGCTGAAAGAACATTTCTATTGATTTAGCCACTTAAAACTTTTATTTTTTAAACCAATCTGACTGAGGTTTTACAGACTATATGTAAACAATCGAGGACTTGAGGATTTGAAACTCGTTGTGATCTTTAACCTGTAAATAACTACGTTTTTGTCCCCCGCCCCTTTGACCACACATGGGGATAAAGACAATATAACCGTTAATAATTGATGTGCGGTTCAATTATGTTTTAATACGGACAAATGGGGACTTTGTGTATGGTGAACACACTCACATACGTTATAAGTGTATATGATTACGGTGTGTAAAAACTCTCTAATGCTCGTTTGTTGTAATATTACAGTAAACGATAATCCCAAAATGGATCCTCATTTAATTATTTACATGTCAAGTTGACATCTTGAAAAGTCAAGTTGACATCTTGAAAAGTCAAGTTGACATCTTGATATAAAACCGTTTAAGATTACTTGAGCTTTTACACTACTAACACTTTTAAATTTCAACTTGAACTTAACCTTTTAAGATATTATAACTTAAACGTTTTAAGACATTAAAGATACATTCTCACTAAAGTATTTATAGGGTAGTTATTAAACGCTCTACCCTTATGCATTATGCAAGAGCTACATCTGATTATTGCAAGTCTTAATTTAGGCTTCAGATGTTATAGAAATTATAAATTAGATCTTTATTTAAACAACAAGACCAAAATCAACTCTGTAGACCAATGGATGGCTCGGCTACAGCTCGGATTTAAATAGGATTTCACTAATTGATTAAATCAAATAAGGGGTAACCTGATGAAAATACGTCAGTTAGATCGAGGCTAAATGATAGAGTGTACTTAGCGAGGCCGCTGTAAAGCGTTTCCGTATGCCATTGAAAACTTTACTTGATAAGGTGGAGTTAACGCCTGTCAATCAAACATTCGGCGAAGACACATTTCGCTACCATTTCTAGGCAAATATTACAACGATGATAACTATGTTCAAAATAAAGTAATTTGACTGAAATTTTCAATATAGTCTTCTTTCATCATCTACTTTTGAACTGTTATAGCAAGAATGGCCAACTCTCTATAAAAAATCTCCCATAATGTATCTTTAGTAAGGATGAAATTATATCTAATCACAGATCTGTACTCGCTTCATTTGGTACTCCCATGTTGAGATTCCTATACAGATCTGCCCTTGTTATATTGGATACCTAAACTGCATAAAATCCCTACAAGCAACGTTTTTATAGCAGGTTCATCCCGTTGTTCCACAAAACCACTTTCAAAAGTATTTGCATCTATACTAACGGCAGTTAAAGAGGGTATTCAAAAATACTGTGACAAAATATACTCTCTTAGTGGTATTAATCAAATGTGGCTCACTAAACTGGAGGTCACGTGTTCGATCCCTGCATTGGCCGAGAAAGTTCATCGGGGTTTTCCGACGTGGTTTCCCCTTTTCAGTGGTGCAGGACGGAGGGCTTGGCAAGGACATTTGTCTAGTTGTTCGAATGGGACGAAAAACCGAGGTTATAAATTGGCGTGCATGTAAAAGATCCCTTGGCCGTTGAAATTCGATATAAGAGGAGGCCTTGGTGCCGCTGCCCGGGCACAAATTCCTTCATAGCAAAGTTCATCGGAATTTTTCTGGCGGGGTTTACCTTTGTCAGTGGTGAAGGAAGGATGGGATAAAAAAGACCAAGGTCCTGTGTCCGGATTCGAAATGAAGTGGGTTCAGTGCGTAGCCGGGACTTTGCTGGCAAGGCACCCCGTTGTCAGTGGTGTAGGACGGATGGCCTAGGGCCAGCATGTCGTTCGGATGGCATGAAAAACCGAGGTCCCGTGTACACATTGGCGTGGTGGTGTAGGGTTTTCTCCAGGTCCCCCCCCCCAAAAAAAAGAAGAAAATACTGTTAAAGACCCCTACGCGCAAACAAATTATTAGTCCCGAAATTGCTTGATTTGTCGACTGGACGTTCAACACCATTCACCCCCCCCCACCCTCTCATTTCATTTCGAACGTCAATAGAAACCGACAATAATTGTTACCTTTTGTAGTGAACAAACGGACAGGGGCCCAGCTATAGCCCCTAAATGGTAGAGTAGTTCACTTTTTTAGCGGAGGGTCGGGTAGCCAACCAAAAGGTGGCGAAGGACAACGACTTGTAGTTTTTCTTTTCTTTATTATAAATCCTCTATTTACACTGCTCGGCTCTCTCAAGCCCCCACTCTCTCTCTCGAACCGCCGCGCCAATCCCACGAGTCCATCTACTGACAAGGTGTTACCTCCACAGACGCACCATGACTTCTGTTCATTTCTCGGGGGATCACGTGGGTAAGACGTTGGCTCGCTAGCCTGGAGGTCGGGTGTTCGATCCCTGCATTGGCCGAGAAAGTTCATCCAGATTTTGCGGCGTGGTTTCCCCCTTGTCAGTGATACAGGACGGAGGGCCTGACAAGGACAGCTGTCTAGTCGTTCGGATGGGACGAAAACCGAGGTCCCGTGTACACATTGGCGTGCAGGTAAAAGATCCCTTGGCAGTGTTGGAATTCGATATAAGAGTAGGCCGTAGCGCCGCTGTCCGGGCAAAATTTCCCTCATAGCACACTGTAAGGCGTATGCCCGTCTTCATTAGCCCAGGTTAGGAGCAGAACAGTAGAACGTTAAACCCCATTTCATTGTTCATTTCCCGACCAAACGTACTTTTATATGCTAGTGAGTCACGTGACAGCTTAACCACACCTACTACCTGTCAGTCATATGCACGCGGTCCCTTGTCTGTTATGATTTTCAAAGCATGTTATAAATGAAAAGTCAAATAAATAGTACATATTAGATAATAATTATGAAATGGAACAATAATATGTGGACATGGATCATAACGATTCATAACACCTTTGTATTAGAAAATAACGTTTTAAGACACATTAATACATAAGTACTACACAAAAATAACCACATTAAGTCATTACTTTTTACACACACTAAAATGTTACACACTAGATTAAGTGAGCACACAGAAAAGGGTACGTGCATCAAAAAGTTTTCAAACCAGCTACGGTGGCAGCATGCTTAATATTTCACAGAATCAAGGGATGAATAAGCCACTAGAGTGAAAAATTTCAGAAGCCTCCTTTGCTGTTTTGTCGACACCTATTACCATATACATACCAAAAATATGGGAAAATCGGGTTACTTTAGGCTCACAGCGCACATAATAACTTCTAATCTAGCTTTGGTGGTTCCAAGATGTTTATGTCGAATTAACGGATGAATAAGTTATGAACAAACTAATGTTTTTTACCTTTCTATGATGCATTATCAAATTACTAGTAGGATACCCAGCTTTACACGGGTCCAAATTCGCCCGGGCCCATATTCGCCCAGTGCTCAAATTTTCACGGGACCAATTTTAGCCTGAGGCCCAATTCGTTCGTGGCCCAAATTCGATTCCTTAAACATTCACCTGGCCATGCTTTTTAATTTGATACGAGATATGTGTGGATGGAGCGCGCCGACGAAGCGTAATTCGCCTGGGCCCGAATTCACTGGCTTAAAACATGTTGGGATGCTGGTTAATTTAATACCACATAATAATGTGTGGGTGGAGCGCGGCGAAGAAGCGTGATGGGCGAAAATGCACTTGGTGTATGTGTTGATTAGGTCAATGCTTCGATGGAGTTCCAAGATGAGCATTTTCTGCTTAGGGTAAGCAGAGATAAGCAATTTGATTGGTTGATGCTTTGTGACACAATAACTTTAGTTGACTGAGTTCGATAATGAGCATTTTCTGCTCAGGATAAGCAGAGCGATAAGCAATTTGATTGCCCGCGACGTTGGAACACAATAACTCTCCTAATTGAGCTAGAGCGTTCAAACTTGGTGTAGGTGTTCATTAGGCGAATGCCGTGATGTCTGCTTAGGGTAAGCAGAGATAAGCAATTTGATTGGTTGATGCTTTGGGACACGGTAACTTTAGTTCTAATTAAGTGAGAGTGATAAAATTGTGTGTATAGTTTTATTACATCAATACCTTGACTGACAAGCAATTTGATTGGTTGATACTTTGGGACACGATAACTTTAGTTCTAATTAAGTGACTGATGAAACTTGGTGTATAGTTTCTTTACATCAGTACCTTGACTAAGTTCGATAATGAGCATTTTCTGCTCAGGGTAAGCAGAGCGATAAGCAATAACTCTCCTTTGAATTGAGCTAGAATATTCAAACTTGGTGTAAGTGTTTATTAGGCCAATGCCTTTTTGGAGTTTGAGGATGAGCATTTTCTGCTTAGGGTAAGCAGAGATATACAATTTGATTGGTTGATGCTTTTCGACACTTGGTTTATAGTTTCATTACATCAATACCTTGACCAAGTTCGATAATGAGCATTTTCTGCTCAGGGTAAGCAGAGCGATAAACAATTTGATTGGCTGAGACTTTGAAACACAATAACTCTCCTTCTAATTGAGTTAGAATGTTCACACTTGGCATAGGTGTCTATTAGGTGAATGCCTTGATGGAGTTCGAAGATGAGAATTTCCGGCTTAGGGTAAGCAGAGATAAGCAATTTGATTGGTTGATATACTTGAAACACAATAACTTTAGTTCTAATTAAGTGAGAGTGAGGACACTTGGTGTATAGCTTTATTACATCCGTACCTTGACTAAGTTCGATTATGAATATTTTCTGCTGAGGGTAAGCAGAGCGATAAGCAATTTGATTGTTCGAGACTTTGGAACACAATAACTCTCCTTCTAATTGAGGTAGTATGTTTAACCTTGGTGTAGGCGTTCGTTAGGTGAATGCCTTGATGGAGATCTATGATGAACATTGTCTGCTTACGGCAAGCAGAAATAAGCAATCTGATTGGTTGATGCTTTAAGGCACAATAACTTTGGTTATAATAAAGTGAGAGCGATGGAACTCCGAATATAGATTCATTATATCATTACCTTGACTAATTTCGATGGTGATAATTTTCTGCTAATGAGCGATAAGCAATTTGATTGGTCAAGATTTTGGAACATAACAACTCTGCTTTTAATTGAGGTAGAATGTTCATTAGATGAATGTCTTGACTGAGTTCAATGATTAACATTTCGAGCTGAAGCTAAGTAGAGCTAATCAATTTCATTGGTCAATGCTTTGGGACAAGATAATAAGCTTCAACTACAGGGTTACTTACGCACTAAACTTTTAAAAACCTTTAAAAAGTTTTTGGGCCGTCATACTGATTTGATTGGTAAATATAGCATGTCTCTCGGCTATTATTCTAGATATATTTAATTGACGCGTATACTATCTCCCTGATTATGTCTACTGAAATGAAATGAAATGGAGTTTAACGTCCTACTGTTCTGCTCCTGACCTGGGCTAATGAAGACGGGCATACGCCATACAGTGTGCTATGAGGGAAATTTTGCTACATCGTTAACACTGTTCATCACGTGCATTTTGCATACCGACAGTCCATTGGCCAATCACGCTATTTTACATAATAGTTTGGATGCAGCAATGG
Organism: Patella vulgata; assembly: GCF_932274485.2. Lineage (NCBI taxonomy): Eukaryota > Metazoa > Mollusca > Gastropoda > Patellidae > Patella > Patella vulgata. The sequence continues at coordinate 10,644,840 of NC_065886.2, read as the reverse complement.
CGGGTGTGGCGCCAGGCAGGGTAAGCTTACCCTTCTGGACCCCTGTTACCACTGTTTGTCGTGTATTTGTGATTACACTATTTTGCCTATACCGTTTTTTAAGGACTTCGAATTTTGACTAATGGTTTGGATTATTCGTACTGGTTTTATTTTATTCCAATAAAGGTAAGGCGAATCTGTTATATATGGAAAGTAGAGACACCCAATCTTACTAGGAAAATACTGGATCGGGGGCAGGCACTGGGCAATGTCAGGGTATTACTTACTGTCAGCCCGATGGCTTATTGTCTGCCAGATTGACTTAGGAATCAGTTATTATTTCTTAATCGAATAGTTAAATGGTTTGGGGGGCAATGAGGGGTTTAAACGTACAACACACCCTGCAATCTAACGGCGGAAAAATAATTTAGCAGAGGATAATCAAAGAATTTACTTAGGCTTCAATATATACGGTAATTGAACAGTAAGTAACAACAAATACATACTGAAATGACCCCCCCCCCCCCCTCAATCAAATATGGTGACAAACATGGCTTCTGAAATAAATTTTTACATCTTGGGACACTTCCTCCCGAATACAATGCTTTGAGACGGATTTGGAGCAAATATTTGATAGATTAAACGAACTTAAACTTTTAAGATATTAACTTAATTGTTTAACCTTTTAAGGTATTAACCTAACTTTTTAAACTACTAACTTTAATTTTCTTGTAATTATCTAGCATTTTCAAGATACTACTTTGAATTTTCAAGATACTACCTTTAATTTTCAAGAAACTTATGTACGAAGATAGATTTTCATAGAAGAGATTACGTATGTAGAAATTGTTCCACTGCTGATGTCTTCCGCCTTACTCCAGCCAAGTAGTGGCTCGTCCTACAGAGTTCCTTTGCGCAAGTTTTTTTTAGTCAAATTACTAACAAAAGGTTACTGGCCTATAGCTCCCTTAATTTACACATAAACTGACCAAAACAGTACTGCACATAGCTTAACATATAATAAATCAATTCCCATTAAAATAAAGGTGAAGCCTTACCGCATATTTATATGATTTGATGAAACCCAACTGCTATGCGAAATTCAACTGGCCGGTGTCATGGCGGCTTGCGTAATACGTCATTACAAGAAACATCGATATGCAAATGTAGAACGCATAACCACTAAGAAAAACTGTTCGGTAACTATTTTAGTGGCCCAGTCTTCACTATTTGTCATAGAATTACGTATTCCAATACAAACTGTAATGAAATGTGTTGACAATTGTGCGTTTGAACCTATTTGAACTTGCGTAAGGAGTCTTAGACTGTAACAATTGTAACGTTAAACACACAGTTTAACGTTACAAGTATAGTAACTAGTACGTATGCTGCTCAATGTGTTCCTTTGTATCTAACAGGAATGACGCCATCCATCCCCGGTGTGCAGGCTCAACTGTTAGCCGGATCAAACGCATAAATATGATGTATGGCCCTGAAGAAAAAAAAGAATATAATGAGTTTGTGGCCAGTCTGCCGACAAGGATGTCTTCCAATAATGCCCAAAACCTAAACCACTTCCCTACAGAAACCCTCATCTATACCAAAACGTTAAAAGGAGAGAGAAATGGTGCAAGCGAAAAGAAGGAAGTTGGTCCATACACAGCCACCCCTGCCCCAGTTCTCGTCACCAAATCCAACAATAAGAAAACCACCAGCAGAAAAATTCCAAGATATGGATTAGACTTCGAACTTGACGACTACCCCCTGATCTATGTCACCTATTAATCAACTTACCTCACCTGATTCAGCAGCCGCATCCGTGCCTACTAATCAACCTTCCTCAATTATTACAGCAGTCGCATCATTGTCTACTAATCAACTTTCCTCAATTGTTCCAGCAGCCACATCCTTGCCCATTAATCAACAGTCCTCATCTGTTCCAGCCACACCTTTACCAACAATCCAGCTTCCGTCACTAAATTCTCCCCTACCCTTGTCACCAGTTGTTTTATCACAGACCAAAATAGAGCTGGATTTATACCCAGTAGGGTCACCGATCTCTCCAAGTACTTGTATATTAGAAAATCCAAGTAGAGGACGATAAAACCCCCACACTCGAGAAAAAAGGAGGGTGGAAGATTCCCTGGAACAGTGCAGGCAAGTTTGGATCTCAGTGATGCATCCGGGGAAGAGCAGGAACCAATCCGTGAAAAGAATCCAAAAAATATAGATCCCCGGCAACAAACTTGACAACACTGTGTAATAGTTTAAAAAATATAATCTAGAACTATTTGATCTAGAAACAGTAAACAGCAAAGAAGACAACGAAATCCAAAAAAAAAACCCAAAAAAAACAAGCCGATAAAGATCATTTAGAAGATGTCTGAAATAACTCAAGTAAAGAATTTGACCTCTGAAAAACTCCTTTTTTAATCCCAGTACAGGGATTACAAAAATCATCATTTATTTTTAATCCCAGTATAGAGATTATTTTTAAAACCTTCAATTTTTAATCCCAATCCAGGGATTATTTTTTCTTAAATTTATATTAAGGCGCATGTGCGAATGTTTGTATATAAACCTAGAATTATTTTTTTGTAACATATTGTATCCACCTCTAGCTGATGAAGGGCGAACAGCCCGAAACATGTTCTAGTTTATATTTTTAAAACTACTACACAGTGTTGTTAAGTTTGTTGCCGGGGATCTATATTTTTTGGATTACTTGTATATTAGATGCATCATCATCATCAGATGAAGAACTTGAATATACAGCAGAACCAGTAGCACAAATCATCAACATAAAACAGAGTTTTGTCCGACCATCAGTTCCCATCATCACTTTGAAGCCTCCTTCCACTACTAATAGATCTCCTACTCCAACAGATGTCTTTAAGTCAGAACGCTAAAGTGTTGTTAAATGTTGGCGGAGTTACGTTAAAAAATTACATGTGAGACACTGGCCGCTGACCCAAAAAGCCTTCTTGCCAGGATGATCTCGAGAGGAAGTCCATTTAAACCATACAAAGTTGGGAAGTGTATTGTTACTTCATCGACATGGATCCACAACATTTCAGTTATAATGATATATCCTCAAGGTTTCTGCCCAACAACTCCATTCTTTTAGAAGAAATCCTATGTGAAGCCGCATTTTATATATAGGTTGGATGGGCTGAAAAGACTGGTAAAGAACAAATTAAATGAATACTAGTAATCATGAATAATATCAACATTGTTGTTGGGATCGTCATATACATATTATTATTAAGTTTTCCAGAATTTAACATGTGACATTGTTGTTTCCGCGTGTGTTGTTTTTCTAATGCTGTTCTGTAGATGGTCAGATAATAAAATAAAATAAAACCAAGTACGAACAATCCAAACCATAAGACAGAATTCGAAGTCCTAAAAAACGTTATAGGCAAAATAGTGTATTCAAGCAAAATAGTGTAATCAGCAAATGGACTGCTCCTCGTGTACAAATTACACGACAAACAGTGGTAACAGGTGTCCGGAAGAGTAAGCTTACCCTGCCTGGCGCCACACCCGCCATAGCTATCATAGTGTACTTACCAGAATTGAACATTGTTAGGCATTGTTTCCTGAAAATTCTAGACTTAAGTCTGGGAATGTTTAGTGAACTCGGTGCCTGGACGTTAATGCTATTAATAATAGTTCAAAAACAGAAAATGAATATACTGAAAATTTCATTCAAATTACTTTATTCTGGTAGACGTTATGTTTGATCCTATAGGGTAGATTGTTTATTATCGTAGCGACGGTACTTGACAACCGACACTTAGCCTCGATTGTCCATTTTATCGTTAGATTTTTATACCCTCACATGTTCATGCTAGCTGAGGAGGGACTTATAGGTGATTAGGGGTTTTCGCAAACCAAAAAAGTTGCCTCATTAAATAAAGTTATTATTATTATTATAGTTTTTAAAGTGTAACGCTCCCCCGAATAAAGGTTAGGGGCTACTCTGATCTGGGTGACAACTAATATGATTACTAGTCTGGTTCCATAATTGATATCTGGAGTTCTCTTCCTTAAAATACAAGCGCAAATAAAATTTTATGTTGAACGTGCTACTTTGAAGCAACGGCCGGGCTAATGAACACAGGCTCGTGCCATGCAGTATGTTATTTCAGAGGCGGATCCAGGGGGGGGGGGGCGCAAGTGCCCTTTTTTACTGCCCTTTTCTCAGACCCAAATATGTCCGTTTCCAACCCGTTGCAGGGATCCCAAATGACTCAAACACACCAGTTTGGTCTAATTAGTGCTTCCACTTCCAAACGAATTTTTGTTGTTTAGCTGACGTTACCGTAATCCTATAGGGTGACTATAGACAGACATCAATGATAGCATCTTGTGAAATCGGCGGCGTATACTCATGCCATTCACTGACGCGCATGAGTGCAACTTGATGTAGCATTGTTTCATGTGTGGACAGTACACAGGACAAGTTACAAGGCTTAAATAGTGAAGTGGCTATGGAATAGAATCGTCTTTTTCCCATCATAATGCCTCGCTCGCCTTGATAATTTTCGAGTCGCATGTTCAACTGTCTTTTTTGCTCGATTTTAAGGCTCTTTTTCAACGATTTCCGAACGTTTACTTATGGCTACAGATGCAGGGAAATGACGGATAATTTTCGGCGTGCCCCGTCTCCGCGGTCAGTGCCCTCATTTTGCGGCGCCCCCCCCCCCTTTCAAAATTCCTAGATCCGCCCCTGTATTTGAAACATTTTGACCGGATATCCAACTTTCACGGGTTCTTTTATAAGCTCACCAATATGTACACGGTCATACTTTTTGTAGCATCTTAACAACTCGATGCTGTCCCTAGCTATACTCTCCTTGTTCATCACGCACTCTGGCTCAGCCACCGCGACTCCCTTCACGATTAACGAGAAATAATTAATTTGACAGCTTGTTAAGACACTCTCTCTATGAAATGAATGATATGACAATGGGTTTAATATTTCTACACCATCTGGGCTAACGCCATGACGTGCGCTAATAATAAATGCAGGGGGATTGCACCACACAATTTACACAAAAACAAATGGACAAAACACAAATAATTTTTAAAAAAGTGAATGGATCCCGGGGCTAGCCGTAAGCGTCCACTGCGCTGTACAGTCCCGGGCCTGTAGTAACACAGACTTCACTCAAATTTAAAAACAATCAGGAATACAACCCAAAGAAACCATTGTGTATTGCCAGCATGAGTCAGTATCTGCTATATGCTACAGGAAGTGCGAATGTAAGCATATATGTAGTAGTAAAATTCAACTATACATAATACAAGTAACCACATCGGTGAAATGTATAAAAAAAAGAGTAGGCCTAGTCTAAGCCTAAATCAATCAAGAAACGTTTCAGTATTCAATGGAATCGGGGTATATTGAATACATTTAGGGCACATACATGTTCCATCCGTCACAAAAAAACAAAACAAAACTGAATACAAAGAAGCAAATAGGAAATGTAGAATGTCTCGAGAGACAGCCGTCTGCAGCTGCTGACTGAATTGCGTGACGTAAAAAAGCCGTTATTTCTGATATGACGTCATAACTTAGGTGACTAAAAAATCACAATAAAAAGGGCGATAATCCAGATGAAATTTCGTTAACAGCCCAAGAAACCATAAGTTTTAGCGACTAATCGGAATTATTAAGTTATGTAATCGTAGCCTACAATTTATAATATATTAATATAATACCCCACACAAGAAATGCAAAACGGGCATGCTGAAGAAACCGCGCTATGTAAGTGTATTTATAAAAGCATAAAACAAGGGGGATAATTCAGACAGGATTAGGTAACTACAGAAAATTTAAATTGGATCATTATCCAATATGTAGTCGGTTATATACTTATAAGAAATGCCAAACTTTGTATGTTGAAGAAATGGAAGATCATTCATTATCCAATATGTAGTCGGTTATATACTTATAAGAAATGCCAAACTTTGTATGTTGCAGAAATGGAAGTTTCTTTCGAAATTTCTTTTAAAATGCGTAATTGTGTACCGCCTTTGGTAGTGCATTTAGAATAAAGAGATTTTATTAGGGAAAGAAATAGTTCTTTATTGTTACATATTGTCAAAAATCGTAATGTCTGTGAATAGAAAACACTATATAGCCGCGTGTTACTATAGATTGGCGGGTATTTTACTACTGCCCGCACAATTTCAGCTGCTAAGGATATTTTTTTTACGTACAGGTCAACGTTTACAAGGGAACGTGCTTTTTCGTCCCACCAAAACGACTAAACCCAGATCTGTTGGTAAGTGAACCAGCGCCTTACTCACTCAGGTGGCGCACTCCAACAGTCGGATCCGGATTAAACTTTAATGCGGGGTGGGGGTGGAGGCGTCGCAGACAAGTGGGAGAGGGGGCAATGCTAAATTTATCCTAACTGATTTCACCTATAAGACAATGGTATACCCCATATCGGACCTGCGACTGATATGACAAAATTAAGAAAACAAGTCGTAAGTAGCAAGTGCATTAAATTTTTAGTAACCACGTGTTCACAAACACAAAATGAATGCCATTATGTGCAATGTTGCCAAACGCTTCGGGTGACGAAATGATGCGCGCAAGTCAGTTTGTAGAAAATATGGATGAAAAAGAAAACGTAGATTCCGACAAAGAATTATTTAAAGCTAGTCAAAGTGCAGAATATTTAACAAGGATTTAATGTGCTCAGATGTTGAGGATAGTTGAGAAAGATACATATGATACACCCTTTTCAATTTTTTAACAGTTGGTCAGTGTGGCGGAATAATAAACACGATAGTCAGCGAAAAATCCTGTGTGCGCTGGAAGATATGAATATATAAGATCTTATTTTTTGGATGTCTAGATTCGTCTTGGAAGTAAGCAATATAAAATGATGAATATTACCCACCGAATTCCGTATTTAGTTATGGGAATAGTTTCACATTTACGGATTACAAATAAAACTGATGTTGATATACTACACAATCCAGACTTTGAGTTTCAGACAAATTCTTGATGGTCAGATGAAGAAACTAAAGCTGCGTTCACACTAGGGGTTTAATCTGAATTGAATTCAGATAAAGTCTTATTCCGGACTTTGGCTTCACACTCAATTCGCTAAAAACCGAACTGAATCTGAATTAACAAATCCGTATATTTCTTCGAATTCAACCCGGAACAATTATTCCGAATCGGGTTATTCCCAATCAAGATTTGAGTGTGACACGCTTGATTCAGATGAACAGTTTTACCGGAAATGATAAATTCCGTCTTATCGTGGGAAATGTGTACATGTATTTATGAAACTGATGTTATGGAAAATAACCGAGGTGCAGTTTGGGCTAAGGAGGAGAGGCTTCGCCTTCTCCAACTTCGGAGAGATGACGATGTGGAGGCACAGCTGCAGGCCTCCCATCGCAACCAGTCTTACACGGGAAGGCATCTTTAAATGTTTATAATGGAGCAGTACAGTAGGAAGTTCAACACCATTTCATTACATTTCAATTATGAAATGTATCTTCGCTAGTATAGAGTAAAGTACATGTACATACGTGTTGATGTATAGCAAACGCCACCAAAAGAGTAATCATTCTCATTCCCATTTAATTTTGGTGCTAACGAAATCGCGCCCGGCGCTGCTTCGCAAGGTGTCGAAGATGTAAGACCCGGCGTGGCTGATGTAGCCTTGCTTACCTCAGGAAAATAAACATAAGTAACATAAGATCACCAATACGAATGTCTGGCGCATCCATCTTGGATATGAATGACCTTCACTGCACATTCGGTGTGGCGAATAAAATGTAATATGACGCACCGCTTTTAATCCGGGAAAAACAATGCGCACGCAGTGTGAACACAGCTTTAGTAACATGGATCTGGCAAAGTTCGTCGTCCGAATCGTTTGAAAACATTGTACAATAAGTGAATAAAATGTTAAAAGAAAAAATTTGTTTCCCTTTTCTTTGCAGAGTCGGTAAACCTGTTGTGACGTCATCAGAGATTGATATCTGATATCGTCACAACTACAAGAACTTATATAGGCTTTGCCTGTTGTTCAGTCCTTTTCAAATGAATAAAATATTGTTTAAATTATATCTCACGCACACAAATTGAATGTTTATGAAATGTGTTTAGTAGACCAAATAAGGTAACGTTCTCCTCCCGGTCTTCGGGGTATGTGGGATGTTTATTCCATATTTGGGAAATTAACACCAAGGTCAATCAATCTATAACGTAAAGAAACAAGGGGGTAGGAAGATATAAAACAGAGTGTTGAGCAAATTTTATTAAAGCTCACCAAATCTGTTAGGGCAGCCATCAAAAGCTTTATACAGTTTTTTTTTAAGAACGAGGACCATTGGTGCCAAGCCGCTTTAATAATAAAATTTAATAAACGACTTAACCTGTAGTTGTAATTTCGATCACGGAGAGAACACAAGAAGAAGTCGAGTAGTACTACACCGCTTGTTAATTTAAATATACAACAGATGGTATGAATATAGATTTTATACTCTGTCTATTGTCTTTGTGTGTTTTTACAAAAATGTTCGATGGGACGAAAAAACACATTGTACACATTGGCGTGCATGTAGATGATCCCTTGACAGTTGGAATTCGATATAAGAGTAGGCCTTAGTGCCGCTGTCCAGGTAAAATTTCCCTCATAGCACACTGTATTGCGTATGCCTGTCTTCATTAGCCCAGTTCAGAACAGATCAGTAGGACGTTAAGCCCCATTTCATTCTATTTTTACAATAATGTATAAAACATGGAGAACAACACTAAGAAGTACGCACGTAATGGTGTACAGTGTTACTAGGACAAAAAACGCAGGGTATATGATAACCCCGTATCACATTAAGAAATACGCACTTAAAGATACATTATGTAAGATTTAGATAAAGAGCTAGCCATTCTTGCTATAATAGTTCGAAAATAGATAATGCAAAATAAATAATTTGAAAATTTGCTCTATTGCGAGCGAAGATATTAGCCTTTGAAGGTTTGACAAGACGTGTGCAATAATTTCAACCACCGTACTGGTTGTTCGAAGCTAAGTCTCGCTCCTCCATTTTTAGCTTAAATCAAAATAAGGCTAAAGTGTTTTAATCTATTTAATATCAGAGAAACCCGATGCCATCGAGAGTTGATTGTGGCCTGGATAGGTTAATTAATGTTTAATTAATACTTTAGATAACATTTCAGGCCTAAAGAAGACCTGCTATAGGCAGGTTTAGCTCTTGCATAATGTATGTTTAATGGTGTACAGTGTTACGAGGACAAAAAACTTAGGGTATATGATAACCCCGTATCACATTAAGAGGTGTGCACTTAATGATGTAGTACAGTGTTACCAGGACTAACAAGGTTGGGTATATGATAACCCCGTATCACATTAATAAGTACGCACTTAATGGCGTACAGTGTTACGATGACTAACAAAGTAGGGTATATGATAACCCCGTATCACATTATCGCTTGCTAAACAAAAATGACTGAAGTGTGAATAAAATATTCATTGAAGTTATTAAATATCAAAGAATTTGCGAATCAGATTTCGTTTCGTTTTTGTCAATGTCATACACACGAGTAATTTAGATTTAAAACAGTACATTGTTATGATCAGTAAAACATTTTTTTTACGGAAAGAAGTCGTAGTGATTCAGTGAGTAAACCGTTGGTTATCTAACCCGAAGTTACGTGTTCGATTCCGGTGTTGGCCGAGAAATTTCTTCGGATATTCCGGCTTGGATCCCCCTTGGAAGTGATGCAAGACAGACGGCCAGGCATTGGACAACATATAGTCGTTCAGATGGGACAAAAAACCATGGTCCCGAGTAGACACTGGCTTACTAGAAAATTCAATCATCACCAAAAAACGCAAAGTTTATTCAATCCGTTCCACACTCCCCCTTTCAAAATGCACAGACACTTTATATAAGCATCCAACATTTTGTCACATTAATTTATTCAAACAATTCGCTTGCGCTTAGTTTGTGATGAGTGGACGATAAACCCTATTCGCAAAAAAATATCAACGGTAGATAATCGTAGATTCTATCGGATGAAAGAGAGAGAGAGAGAAATGGGGTTTAACGTCCAATCGACACAAACTAGGTCATTTCGGGACTAACATATGGTTTAATTTTATTTCAATAATTCGCTTGCGCGTGACCCGGGGAAAACTCACGAGGTTGGACAGGCTACGCTACTCCTTGTCACGTACAACCGGGGATTCGAAACCACGCCAGTTTACTCAATGACAGGCCTTATGATGCAGCACGCACGTGCTAGCCATTCGGCCATCCAACCCCCCGAATGAAAAAGAAGCAGATAACCTAATAGGTGGCGCTGGGGTGTGTTGACAAAATCCTGTCTTTGGAAATACTGAACTGAATTGTGCAATTTTAGGACTAGTATTCCTAGTGGGTTTTCTTCGGGTCCTGTGGTTTCCTCACCTTACTAAAGATCCCCACGCGCAAGTGAATTATTGAAATAAAATTGAACCATCTGTTAGTCCCAAAATGACTTGGTTAATGTCGAGTTGGTGTTAAACCCCCCATTTTTAAATTAAAGCATTAAATGACCGAAACGTTATAATCAGGTTAAAATCGGAAGCATCCGACGGCATCGAGAGTTGATTATGGTCCTGCCATGTTAATAAATGTCTAATTAATTATATAGCATTTAAGGCCCAAAGAAAAACCTGTTTAAACAATGACAAGTTTTGTTTTTAAATCTTTAGAAATCTAACCTTTATAAGGTTTGCTGTGACAGGGGCTGTACATCGTTGTGGGAGTGTGAATTTAAGTAGGGTTTTGCGATGCTTGATATATTAGTTGATTATGCCTACAAACATTTCTTTTGTTTTTTGTGCGCTGCCTTGCTAGCATGTTCTGTCATGGCAATAAGTTGAACTATAATTCTTTAATGCGTGTAAATTGAAAAGATAGTGTTACGGCTAGATCACAAGATTTGTTTCTGGCAGAAACCACATTGCGTAATGGTGTATAATTGTATTTTACGCAAAGTTTTACTTTAAATATTTTATTTGGAATGGTTTTTGGGTAAAATAAAGTCCAAATAATTCTCGGGTCACTAACCCCCGATCCTTGAACATTTCACGGGGAACAAGGTATGGTGATGGTTGCTGATAAAAGGGACACTAGTGAAGGTATTTGTAGTTTGCTAACTCTGAAATCTACAGGATAACTTTATCATCTTAGCGTGATCCTTACCGCGTTTCAGAGATATCCATTTAGTCATTATGAAAAAGATGCAGATTTGGTAATATAACTTCTGTTAGACCCTGAATGTGTCGAGACGATACACACCAGATGCCCCATGCCTCAGCGTTTAAACAACTTGGCAGTCGATAACTCCCAAAATAACATTACTTCTCAGTCTAAGTGCGCAAGTCCGATAGATGACTCAAAATACTCTTGGTGCCTATTTTCTGAGATTAACCAGTCATACTGCGGAATACATTATTATATAGTGCATTATAATGTATTATGATAGCTGTAGGTCTGTAGCTTAATTTTTGTATGCTATCTCCTTTCAAATTAGTTTTATCATCTTGGATATGGTATATTCGTGTTTCTCGTCATATTGCAGCAATCGTTTGTGAGATGAATCGAGAACTGTTCAAAAGGGGTCTGGCCACCAACAAAACCTTATAAAATGATATATTACACGGGTCATTTCGCCAACAATGTTTGTCAAGGTCAATTTAAGACGATTTTTGAATGTCATCTTGGATTTTCGGCTCTCCTGGAGTTAGCCCATAGTTTTCCGAGTAAGCCCGTGGTTTTCAGAGTGAGCAAACTACAAATACCTTCACTATAGGGCCCCTTTTATCAGGAACCGTCGTCAAACCTTGTTCTCCGAGAAATGGTCAGGGATCACAGGGTTGTGACCCGACTAAATCTTGCCAATAAAGCTCAATTAATTTGTGTGGTGAATAACAAAATTTCTTAGATAAATGTTCCAAAACATCACCAAAAACTACACTGAGTTTTACCACGCATAAAGATGACAAATAATTAAAAATTTCATTGGGTGCTTACAAGGTATGTTGATTTCTAGAAACAGACAGGCTTGTGCAGTTGATCCTTGGGCATCTTTGGAAGACGAAGCACACAGACTTGGGCAGTTGATCGTTGGGTATCACTGGAAGACGAAATATGGTTACCTCGATGAAAAATATCTGTATTCTCGGCGCTGTGGTTGTACATGTGGTGTGTGTATCTTGGTGCCCAATACACCCAAACGAAAGTAATACTAGAGTTAAGTGAAAGGTGTACCTATCTAAGAATTCCGATTAGCTACCAACCCAGTTCCAGTAGAATAAGATGTAGTCGGTTATGTTTAAATGATGAAAATTGTAGGAGATTTATGTATGATAAAAAAACCAAGTTACGCAGCTTTTACGAGTACGGGGAGAATTGTTTTGTTGCAGATATTGTGGATAATAAAGTTTGTTACAAACAGGTAAGGGCTATTTTATCAAGACAGGTAGACAAACCAACCGTAGCCATTTGGTGTAGCGCCAAGATTCGCTACAGGATAACAATCATAGTAAGTGTAGATGTTCGACACTATGCACAACACATGAACAAATTAAACAAGAAATATCAAATTAAGTTCATGGATCCGGGCGGGGGGGGGGGGGGGGCATCCGTAAGCGTCCACTGTGCTGTACGGTCCCGGGCCTGTAATGATACGCAAAACAATATTTTATTTTATTTCCTGCAATGATAATGGTACCGGCTTCACTATAAAAGGATTACAAGACAAAATTAACAAAAATACCTTCTATTTGTTTTGCTTTTATTTTATTTTTTTTTTACCCACATTATGCAAGATTTTGATAAAGAGCGGGCTCCGACTTCACAAAGCATTCTCAGATTTAAGTTAAGAATTTACTCAACTTTCGATCACTGTTTATGAGAAATATCTTTGGTCCAGAAACACAACACCTTGTACATAGTTTCTTATTGATGTATTTGCTACATTGCAACAACAAAAGCTTTATAAAGGCCTATATGTTAGTTAAAATAAGGTGAACAATTTTGTCCAATCTTTCCCAAAGGGATAAGCGATGAAACATTTCATTCCCACTTCACAAATAAATACATCAATTTCCCCCCTTCTTAAATAATACTTATGGTTTTTATGTAAACGAATCTAAATCTAAAGCCAATCTTTGGAACCAGTATTTCACATCTATTTCGACAATACATGATATGAAAGTGTTACCCGAATTCCCAACACGCCGTTACACAATATGCCCCCCTTATTTCTTTACTTTAACGGACGTCAAAAATGTATTAAATTCAATAAATGAATCCCAAAGCCAGCGGAACCGGGCCAGTTAAAAATAAAGTATTAAAATCTGTAAAATATAGTATCTGTAATCCTCTTTATTTACTTTTCAAAGTTATTATAAAACAGAACATATTCCCGAGTACACAAACAAGCCAATGTTATTCCTCTGTATAAATAAGGTTATAGGTCGGATCCCCAAAAAATATAGACCCATTTCTCTGTTAAATATATAGTATATCTAAAGTTTTTTAACGATTAATTTATCAGTATCTTTTTAGTTATCTTTCAAAAAATGAACTTTTTAACAAGTACCAATCGGGGGTTTTACCAGGCATATCTACGGTACATCAACTTATAGAAATCAGTATATTTGCAAATCATTAGATAAAAAAAAAAAAAAAAAAAAAATACACAGGCTTATTAGTCTTCGACATTTCCAAAGCTTTTGATAAAGTTTCTCATAAAGGATTATTACAGAAATTGAATAGTTATGGAATTCAAGATGACGGACTCGTACTAATTTATAATTACTTAAATAACAGAAATAAATTTTTATGTTAGAAAATTGTTTATCTGATACTTTGTTTACGAATTCTGGCGTTCCACAAGGTTTGATTCTTGGTCCTCTGCTTTTTATTATTAATATAAATGATGTATCTGATCATCTTAAAGGTTTAACGAGATTATTTGCTGATAACCCAACGCTGTGTTCTTCGTCAACAGATTTATGGGATGTTGAAGGTGCATTGAATTATGATTTAAATCATAAATGGCTATAAATAACCTTTAATCCTGAAAAAACTGAATTAATGATCTTCATTAACAGAAATGTTATGTTTCCCTTATTAATTAAATAAACTACATACGGCTTCTTTTCATAAACATCTAGGTGTGTATATCTAAGATGACCTTAAATGGAATTATGATATTGAATCAATCTATAATAAAATACGCGTCTTTTAAACTTAACCACTTACGTAAAGCTAAATTACAACTTATACAATCCAATTTAAATAAATTATATAAATGTTATATCTTACCATTTCTTGAGTATGCCTGCGAAGTACGGGATAACTGTTCAAATTATAACTCAGAAAAACTTGAAAAATTCAAGCTTAAAGCTGCCCACACGGTAACTGGTTGTACTATTTATGCATCTCGTAAATCGCTTTATTTTGAAACTGCATGAACTAAATTGAAATGAAATGAAATGAATTGGGGTTTAACGTCCTACTGTTCTGCTCGTAAACTGGGCTAATGAATACGGGCATACGCCATACAATGTGCTATGAGGGAAATTTTGCCCGGACAGCGGCGCGACGGCATACTCTTATATCGAATTCCAACTGCCAAGGGATCTTTTACGTGCACGTCAATATGTACACGGGACCTCGGTTTTTCGTCCCATCCGAACGACTAGACAGCTGTCCTTGTCAGGCCCTCCGTCATGCATCACTGACAAGGGGAAAATCTGGATGAACTTTCTCGGTCAATGCAGGGATCGAACACCCGACCTCCAGGCTAGCGAGCCAGCGTCTTACCCACTTAGCCACCTGATCCCGATGGACTAAATTACATGACCGCAGAAAGATAAGACGATTGCGCTTATTACACAAGCTTATTCACAAAACAGGGCCGTCTTCAAGAGATAATAGGTTATCATGGCAATATAGTTATAATCTTAGAAACTGTAATTATCTTAAAGTACCACTTTAACTGTAACAAAGAACTCATCTTTTACTAAAAACATTCAACAGTTCAATAGTTTACGTCCTGGTTTAAAATCCACACTATCTTTATCTGATTTTAAAACCAATATAAAGACTACAGTCAAACCTCCAACATTAAGAATCATTGGCAGCAGAAAATTATCCATTTACCTACCATAATCGTATACGCCACACCTGTAGTGGTCTAAATTATGATCTTAATAATAAATCAAACATCGTTCAAAATCCATACTGTACATGGGACAATAAAAGCATTGAAAATTCGTTTCACTATATTTTTGATTGCTCAAAATATGTTTTACAGCACCATCACTTAATTGATAAACATGACTTTATATATATAGGCAATCTACCACGATCTCAGTTGCACAAAATTTATTTTGATGGTTCTTCTCTATTTCTGAAATCTTTTAATATCCATATATTTCTCACCGTACAAAATGATATGAAAGAAACGAAAAGATTCACATGTAATCTGTAGCTATTATTGTAATCCCCTAGTGGTTTATCACTATTAATATTTACTTAGTATGTAACGATATGGTCTTATTATTCTAAGGTAACATGTATATATGTATTTAACTATGTATTAAATTAAATTTCAGTGGTATTTGTAAATACTTTAGAATATACTGCGAGAAGATTCGTAAAGTGTACAATCTCTGTTCTGATCCTGTTTAGTGAACTCGGTGCCTGGACGTTATTGCTATTAATAATAGTTCAAAAACAGAAAATGAATATACTGCAAATTTCATTCAAATTACTTTATTCTGGTAGAAGTTATTGTTTATTATCGTAGCAACGGTACTTGACAACCGACACTTAGCCCCGATTATCCATTTTATCGTTAAATTTTTATACCCCCACATTTTCATGCGGACGTATAGTGTTGTCGCACCCGTCCCTCTACCGGTCAGAATTTTGATCCGATTTTATAGGTTTATAACTCAACGATCTCGGTTCATTTTGACATTAACATGTATCAAAAAGTAACTTCATGGATTATGGCCCCTGATTGTACGACAATAACGTTTTTAACTTGTGGACACTCAGAATGTCTATCCAATTTAGCCCAACGATCTCGGTGGCATGCTATATTGGCGCATCGGACAGTATTAGTAACTTCCTGGATTAGAGCCATCGATAGTACAGGTTTAATCACGGTTAAAGATACATTATGGGAGATTCGATAACGAATTGGCAGTTCTCACTATAACAGTTAACAACTAGATAATGTAAAGGCAATTTGCTGAAAATTTCATTCAAATTGATCCACTATGAACCGAGAAGTAAGAAATTGAAATTTCCGCCGAGCCCCGATCATCATTACTAAAGTCGGTACGATAAACAGCATAGTCCACAGAAATATGTATGTGGTGAATCAAATTGTACAAGGTGTCCTATCGGTTACTATGGTGATCAATGTCAATATATAATAAAAGGTATATTCTAATTTTTAATAGAAAAGTGTAGTTAAAACATGATCATGTCTATTGAACACTGCCCACCTCCCTCCCTTGGAGCGTACAAATGGTTATCGATAATGTAACATTAAATAAATATCAATTTTGTATTTTGAGGGGATTAACCCTCCATTTAACGCGCGTTTTAATATCGCTCGGCGTGGATGTACAACTTCAAATGTCAGCAGAGATAACTAATGCAAGCCTACTTACAGTTTGATACTGTTAGCAATAACCGTGTTGACTTTATACGAAAATGTTCGGCTAAATGGACGAAAAGCACTCAGACAATTCCTTATAAGATTCTGGTGAAACCGGAAGCAGTATTACCGGAAGTAATAGTGTAACCCCACAAGGCCTCTGCCATTCCCCGACTATAGCTGCGTGGGGATGGGGGCTGGGGCGCTTTAGAATAAACACAAACAACAAGAGCCACAAATATATAATGTAATATGGATAAATTAGAGTCTGATAAATGGTTCGGTAAAGAGGGGGGCAGGTGGGGTTTAACGTCCACACCACACAAACTACGTCATTTCCGGACTAACATATTATGATTCATTTTTTATTGCAATAATGTGCTTACGCGTATGGGCCTTTAGCAGTGGTTGGAAACCGGGGGACCCAGAGACAGGCAATCCTACCCCTTGTCACGTACAAGCCGTAAATCAAAACCACGTCAATTGACTCAATGAAAGACAATATGATCAAATGTGCACACTTTAAACCATTCGCCTTAGTTCTGCCTTCCCCCGTCCCCAACTGATCTTTATAGACTTCGTGAGGTAATCATTGTTTGACAATTTGGTGGATTGTCATTGTTATACTGACAGGTTAACAAGAAGCTTCATACTTACACAAGTCTAATAACCTTTTGTCAATATCTACGTTTATTTTTATTTCTTTTTTAAACTTTATTTTAAGAAAAACAACAACATACGACATAGTATCAAGTTCACATTAAATTCAAAGTGTGTAACATTAACATTTCAAAATACTAATCATACATAAACATTTTATCATACAAAAACAGAAATATAGAAATAGAGTCTAGTTGGCTTAAATCTCTTTTTCCATACTTTACTATTAATTTCATCCGTTAAAAAAATAGTCTTGACTTTGTTTGTTTTCATTAATTTCCCATGTATTTATTATTGCAAGCTATAATATTTTTATAATTCATTTAGTAAAAACTAGAGGTATGAAAAAATACTAGAGCAGTAATTATCAAACAGTGTGCCGCGAAACTTTGAACGGCACACGAAAAATGTTTAGTTGGAGTCACTCTATAACTAGTCTCTGTCTACGATTGTATTCCGTCTGGTTTACCACGTTTTTATTTTGCAAAATTCAAATATTTTTCATATATATTTAGCCAGGTGTGCCGCTATTTGTTCATGTGTTCCAAGGTGTCCCGTTGGCAAGAAAAAGGGTTGAGAACCATTGTACTAGAGGTATGCATAATAATTCATTTTCTATCTACGTTTGTTTTAGATTGTCCTGACGGTTTTACAAGAGCTTTGTTCCCACCGAAGGTTATGTTGTCCTTCATACAACCAGCGGTCAATGGTCCGATTACAGAGGTGATATGTGGTTTCAAGCAATTTGGCTGGACACGCATCCTATCGAGAAGAATAACTTGTCTGGAAGTTCATTTTAACAGAACTTATGAGGCATTCTCAGATGGTTTTGGTAATCCACCAGGTAATTATTTTATTGGCCTGGAAAATATCCACAGAATTCTTAAAAACCACGACAGTCTTATTTTAAGGGTAGAGTTTACATTTGTGGACAATACATTTAGATTTAGTGACTATAACAATTTTGCGATCTCCAGCAAGACTGATAATTGTCGTCTATTGATTGGTAGCTATAGAAACGGACTTTCATTCAGCGGCGATTCGTTAATCAACGGGATTTATAATCTAAATGGGAGACCATTTTCAACTTTCGATCGAGACTTCACAAATCACAGTTGTCCAGTTCGTTTTGGAGGCGGGTAGTGGTACCTTGATGTCCCTGTCTGTAGTCGCAGTAATATCAATGGCAAAAGACACGGAGCGGATTTTGAATCCACGTGGCACTGGCAGGATGACTTTGGCAAAAACACATCTTTCGCGGCCATCAGTCTCATAGTTTTTCCGAATTATTGATATCTATTTCATTTGTCTGGAACTCATATTTTGAAAGTTTATTTTGAAAGCTTATAAAGATGCATTATGTAAGAGCTCAATCTGACTATTGCAAGTCTTGTTTCTAGCGTCAGTTATTATTTATGCAGTTATTCACATGACAAGCCTATAATCAACTCTCTAAACAATTGAAATGCGGCGATGTAAACAAATTGAATACGACCCCCCCCCCCCCTTTAATTTAAAAATGGAGAAGCGAGGTCACGATTTTAGCGGGAACGGTCAGGTCTTCATCTAAATCTTACATAGCTCCTATACTGGGCTAATGAAGACGGGCATACGCCATACAGTGTGCTATGAGGGAAATTTTGCCAGGGCAGCGGCACTATCGCCTACTCTTGTATCAAATTCCAACTGCCAAGGGCTCTATTACGTGTATTCCAATGTTTACACGGGACCTCGGTTTTTCGTATCATCCGAAGGACTAGACAGCTGTCCTTGTCAGGCCCCCCTGCAGGTCCTGCATCACTGACATGGGGAAACCACGTCGGAAAATCGGGATGAACTTACTCGGCCAATGCAGGGATCGAACACCCGACCTCCAGGCTAGCGAAATCTTACATAATGCATCTTTAACTAATATATGTATATTGTTCCAATCTGATTAAAACACAGATCCTGTTTCGTTTTGTCTTGTCTTTACTATACTAGGATCTGGACGAGTTGTTGTATTACCGGCGTTCTGTTTGAAGTGAGGGATTAGCCAATGAAACGGTCTGTTACGGCGAATTATTGGGGTGATCTGTGGGTAAACCACTAAAAACGTCAAAGCTGATTGATTAATCAATTTCTGACGTCATAGGGCAAAACCGCTCGTACCGACCTCTGGCGCGAACTTCCAGCACAAGTGGTCAGATCTTCAGTGTAGGCCATCGAAAGTATATAAAAAAAAAACCGAAACGAAATATAGATCTGTATTTTATCATTGTTCTTGATGGTGACTAATGTTGTATATTTTGTGATGTTAACTACTCGTGTAATGAATCATCAGTGTCATTGTCAGTATATTTTATACGTTCGCATTTTACTGTGGGTGTATTATGTCGTCACCCCGTCCGTCCGCCCGCCCGTCAACAATTGTCCTGTAATCGTGATAGCGGCTATGATGTCTCACGGATCCCTTTCACATTTGGTGTGAAACATTGTGGTCATAGATAGACAAACTCTGTAATATATTATTGAACGTTCCGCGACCTTCCTTACTGGAGTTATGGATATTTTGCCTAAAACCGGCCATAGTTTTCAGTGTATTCTTTTCAAATTCTGCGGGAATTATAGTGGCCATGATATGATATTAAGTGTTATTCGATATTCCGTGCCAGAGTTACTCACCTTCGGCGAAAACGATGTATACGCAATAGTTTTTAACGGATTTTTTTTCATATTTAGCGTGAAGCGTTGTTGCTATTCCAAAACGAACCATATCGATATTCAGCATTGTGTAGTTATGCCCCCTTTGCCAAAATATCATATTTGGTCAACATCCACGTTTTCCTTTCGGATATGCTGCTATCTATCTATGGTCGTATTTCCACGATTTGCCTGGCTATCTTTAATCGTATAAGTTAGTGTTTGATTAATGTCCATGAGATGTTAATATCCATTTTTGTAATACCATCACCACAGACGATGGATTGGGGTTGATTTGATCAGGAATTGATCCATTGCCATTGTCAGTTATTGTCGTATGTCTTATGAAATGCATCACGAAAGGCTATTCTTTATGGAGGGGCTGGATGGCCGAATGACTAGTATTATAAGGTCTGACATTGAGTCAACCTGGGTCGCCTGTCCAACCTCCCGGGTTTTCTCCGGGTCCTCCGGTTCTCCCCCCCCCACTGCTAAAGACCCCTACGCGCAAGCAAATTATTGAAATAAATTTGAACCATTTAAGAGCCCCGGGGAAGAACGATCTAAGTCACTTTTACAACGAACCCAGTTAATGACGCCATCTGGTAGCAAATTGTATAAGCTTTCTGTGGAACAATCAATTGCAGGCAAAACCGTCCGAACCTAGGCCCTTCTGAAATAGCCTCCCGGACAAATACGTCCATCGTAACCTTTATTTGACCTTAGTTTGGCTGAAAAGTGGAAGTCAGTTGTTGCACTGGTAGGGTGACCCACCATAAATAAATATCCCTAAATATCTCAACAATTACACCACAATATCTATATATACACCAAGCCTGAAATCAGCTTCAAACATTTATAGTCACTAAATAAACGACCATGCTGTGCTTAATAGGCTATGACCATTTAATCATCCATAAATAATACACCGAAAGATGGTCCGAGTGTCGCCCATAACATCCGAGCACGTGTGAGTAAAAAATAAGTTACGTGCCCTTGTTTTGAAAGTATTCTCGCTTAACCATTCTACGTTTGATTAATAGGCCGGGATAATCAAGACTACTTTTTTTTACGAAACATGACAGAAAGCTGGAACAATAAATTGAATTTAGAAACACGCACGTTACGCAACTCAACAATTGTTTTAAGAACCTTTTAAAAGTAAAATGAAACTACTGCTAGTATCATGTTCTTGCCCAACGCAAATATTTCAGAGATATTATTTGTACTAAACCAAAAGATGCAGCTCCTAATGGTACAGTTAAAGATAAACCAATTTCAAAAATAAACGAACGTAATTTCTAAAGCTGCTGTAATAACCAATAAGCTAAATATTACTGCTATTCAGAATCGTCAACAATAGATTTTTTACGGCTGTAATAGTTGATAGAAGTGTAGTGAATTACACGTGCGATGGCTATATTTATAGTATCATAGACTCTACCGCTGAGTGCGTAGTGTATGCCAGAAATCACTTCAAGATAAGACACAGAAACGTGTACATTCGCCTGTACGGTGCACGGGTCACCCTAGCACTGGTAATTAAGAGTCGTATAAAACATCATTTTGAAGTTGTAATTAAACCCACTCGTTCTTCTGTTCGCGTCAAGCATTCTAGTCCAAAAGCCTGTTTTGCCTTTTATGCGAAAAGACAAAAACGTGACTTAGATCGTTCTTTCCATTTAAGGGGATCACGTGGCTAAGTGGGTAAGACGCTAGCTCGCTAGCCTGGAGGTCGGGTGTTCGATCCCTGCATTGGCCGAGAAAGTTCATCCAGATTTTCCGGCGTGGTTCTCCCTTGTCAGTGATGCAGGACGGAGGGGCTGACAAGGAAAGCTGTCTAGTCGTTCGGATGGGACAAAAACCGAGGTCCCGTGTACACATTGGCGTGCACGTAAAAGATCCCTTGGCAGTTGGAATTCGATATAAGAGTAGGCCGTAGTGCCGCTGTCCGGGCAAAATTTCTCTCATAGCACACTGTATGGCGTATGCCCGTCTTCATTAGCCCAGGTTAGGAGCATAACAGTAGGACGTTAAACTCCATTTCATTTCATTTTATTTCTTTCCATTTAAGTCCCGAAATTACCTGGTTTGTGTCTAGTGGACGTTAAACCCCATTTCTCTCTATCTCTCTCTCGCTATTCTTTATGAAATGGAATTGGTTAGGGTTGTTAATATAGTGTTATAACTATCAATATGTTTCAAGATTTGTTTTTTGTCATCGTGGGGCATCCTATATTTGTGGATAGCTGATAACCAGTGAAGAGGTATCGTGTATGTAGTATATTTGTATATGTAACAATACTTATTGCTCATGATATTCATGAATGGTATATATATGTTACAATAACATTAGTGTTGAGTGTATAAGGGGAGCCGGCAGTGAGTAAGACGTTGCGACCGTATGGCGACCAGAAAATACACAAGGTCGCGGCAAACGTGAACACAACGCGAGAAAATGTTCCTATCAATTACAAACTTGAAAAAAGTCGAGTACTCACAGCTTTCCAGGCCAGATCGCATAACCATTGCGTTTGCTTTGAACATGCTCAAAACAAACGTCGTGACTCGGCGATCATTGGCGACCATCGAGACCATAGGACGATATCTGGCGTTTACACCACGCTTTTACCACGCATATGGCGATGTTGTTGCGCTCTGAGACCATTTTCCGTCGCCGTAGCAGCGCAGTTAGGACGCCACAAAGGTCTGACGGGGGTATCACCAGGTCGGTCTCGGGGTCGGTCGATCCCGGTGTTGGCCGAGAAAGTTCCTCAGTGGCTGTGTAGGACGGAGGATCTGGCGACAGTGTCTAGTTGTTCTGATGGTATGAAAATCCGATGCATCGTGTTCACACTGGCGTGCTCGTGAATGAACCCTTGACAGTTGGAATTCGATGTAGCCCTACGTGTAGGCCGTAACGCCGCTGGCTGGACAAAATTTTCCTCGTAGTACACTGCATGGTGTATGCTTGTTTCTTTAGCCTAGTCGGCGCAGACAGGTAGAACGTTAAACCTCATTTCATTTGTATATTTGTATAAATTATCTTTATATGTGTATGCTATGAAAATTTAAATATTTTTTTCTCTTGTAAAACCATTTACTTACATTCTACATGTTATGTATACAATCTCAATGAATATATAAATTATTTTCAAAATAAGATGGATATATTGTTTGTGGATTTAGGATTAAACATTAAAATAAATTATGTACTATATTAAAATAATATATGCCCTTATATCTTCACCTAAAAAAAATAATATATGCACCTGTATCTTCACCTCAACAATTTTTAATAATATATGCCCTTGTATCTTTACCTCAAAATTTTTTAATCGACGAGATGCTCACGCATCAAGTGTAATAGTTTCGTTTGATTCTATTTTCATACAGGACATATGGAAGGTCATTTGAATTCTGGAACAAAATTACAAATATTGTGCTGTATTATGTTTGTATTTGTGATGATCTTTGTATATGTGATGTTGTCTTGCAAATAAATAAATAAAACATGTTTTACATGTGACGTGCGTATTTTTGTAAATAAAATGATTGCTCAGCGATTTTATAAGGCGGCAACTGACGCCATAAGATCTACAACATCTTAACAAAAGATTTCATATCATTCTTCAAATGTTAATGGATATTAGGATTTTTGGACCTTAAGAATAGCCTTCACTTATAATTCCCCCCACCCCATCCCTCCCCGAAGTCTTTTGGCATATTCTTTTTGATTTTAAGGGTTTGGACAGTAATACCGATTCTTACCACTCATAGCAAACTGACCTAATCAAATCGCTCCCCACATTCAAGTGCTTGTTATAATCTTTTGATTTATAGGAACATAATCACCGGGTTCTCACAAATAAAAACATGGTTCAATGCATAGTATATTCCCCGTAAATTTGCAGATTGAACATTGGTAGTAGCCACCTGCTTTTGTCACTAAAAGTATAAGGTGACTACTACCAATGTTCAATGTGCAAATTACCAATGTACGCGTCTTTGCAGGTTATATAGAAACTGTCCATCCATTTGCATTAGACCGAGGTTTTCGTGGACATGCAAGTGTGCCTTATGCTAGGCTTCCACTATCACGATTCGCGATACGATTGAAATCGTGGTTTTAAGCGTGGAGTTATTGTTGTGACCCTATCAAGTCTTATCATTATTGAGGTCAGTCGTAGCAATCGTGTTGATCGTATTGATTCGTATCTGCAGGTACCAGATCGTGGAATCAGCGTAAATTCCTATTCCGTATCCGTATCGATTTTGCGTGTAACGTCATCGATATGTGTGTATTTCTCATACGTGATAGGGGACACGGAAAAGATCCGTATAACATCGTCGTCTTTCTAGACGCTGAAATGTTGTGCCATAGCGTTTTTATGAATCTATGTGTATCCTAGAACGTACACGAAGGTTTATATTTGATGTGATTTAAACCACGATAAAGACTTGAATTGAGTCATTATTTTTGATGAGTTTTACCTATCTGCCCGCCTGTCTGCATGCTGGTTGATCTACGTGCTAAATTTAGGGAGCGCACCTTGCGAATCTGTAAATGATGTGATTCTATGGTAAAGGAGTATAAACTTTCTGAAATGATACATTAGTGAAACCAAAAATTGCTGTCGAGTCGAGGTCGAAGATTTTTAATAAGATTCGACATTAAATTTCATTTAATAGCTAAACGACTGTCGAGCGACTTTACCCCCTCCAGGAATTTGTAGGCTAGGCACTTGACTTGTACTAATGGTGATCCTGGTAGATAACTGCCATCATGATGTAAAAGAACTAAGATTAGCTCATATATTCACACGTACGCGGAGCGAAAATCTGCCCAAACTCTAAAACGAATCAACATATTACAAGCCCAACTTGTATACATGGAAACGATACGATTGATGCTCGTGTGGTGTGTTTGTTGTATGTTTAACAACAAAGGTAATGCTACCGATGTTCGTATCAGGTATTGGTATATATTACAATAATATTAATGGTCGTGATATTGTTTGCTTGTATTTGCATGTTTCACTAACGTTAATGCTAGAGGTGTTTATATATGTATTACAATAAAAATATTACTCGTGATGATCATTTGGTGTACTTGTATGTGGTCGATTGCTATTTAGAAATGTCTGTTTCCACGCATAAAATTGGACTTATCTCGTGTATACTGACTCAAAATGGGATACTGAACATATATCTACGATTGAAATCGTGGAGTAATCGCGGTGATCATGTGGTTTATTTGTAAGTGGTCGATTGCTATTTAGAAATGTGTCCGTTTCCATGCATACAATTGGACTAATCCGGGGGTATAATGACTTAAAATGGGATACTTAAAATATTTCTAATATAAATGTTCCCCATAAAGTTTTCTTGGTGCACGATACCCGTCACTACTTAAAAATAAATTGCGGCGTGGTTTCCCCTTGTCAGTGGTGTAAGATGGAGGGTCTGACAAGGACAATGTCTAGTCGTTCGGATGGCACGAGAACCAATGTTCGGTGTACACATTGGCGTGCACGTAAAGCTGGAAACATTTCTCCCATATACTGTAAAGCGTATGTTCCTTTTCAATATCCCAGTCTGTGCAGAACTGTAGGACGTTAAACAACATTTCATTTCCATTTCATTATAAGAAAACAAAAGGTTTGGGAAATCCACGTGTAACAAACCGATAGCAATCTCTGATGTTTTTATTTTAAGCTACGACTTGATCTTGTTGGTTTCAGATTGCAAACTTAAATTTGTTTATCAATGTTTGTGACGCCTTTAAAATAAGAGACTGTTATACTAGTATGGCTAATTAAACATATCTAGTAGAAGGTAGAGGCATAATTTAAGTACAATTGCAAACATTATCGGTCAAATTACTCAAGGGGTGTTTTTTATTCTAATCATTTAATACCCGCCGTCATCTGGAAACATGCAGGACCGAGAGAGGTTCCATTTAGCACATCATGGGATATTGCTTTCTGGGATCTCTTCCAATACCATGGGTTACAGTCTTCAATCATTTCAGTTACACCTTTAGAAATTCATCTCCAAAAATACACGAGCTCTACATACAGTTTTCACGGATACCTAAATGTTAAATCGTAAAAAATAATTATAATGAATTGCTGAAATTGGAATGCTGTTCCCTTGTGGTGGCAGACCACAATTAATTTTTGCAATCTCGTTTTCTAGTGCGTCTATATTTTGCACCCCCTCCCCCAATTCACTGTTTTGCAGAAGAGAGTTTGTATTGACATTTTATTCCAGGTTATGGTAAATATTCATGGTTTAGAGGTGGAGGGAGTTAATTAAGAGGTTTGTTACGGCGATATGTACGGTTGGAAGTTACATGTTATTAGTATGCTACTTCAAGCCTGTGTTTCTCAGAATTTCGGTGGTCAACCTCATACAAATTCGTGGTCCGTAACATGACCAGCTGTTTCTCTGTCTGTAGTGCAAAGTTTTTAGCCAAATTTCGGAAAAAGGTATAGCCAGAAAAAGAGACCATAGGCAACAGTAGTGTCAATAGGGAGATTGACTGTGGTCTGCCTCCTGTGTAATATAGAGTTGTGGTAAATTGTTTGAGCGGCATTTAGTAACTGGATAACAGTAACACAATTATATGGAATACAAATTACTTGAAAGATTTATTTCTGGCGACGTTTCGATGAGAGTTTTCTCGTCTTTATCAAGCAAAGAATCTTTCAATAACTTGTATTCCATATAGTTGTGTTAAAGAGTAATTTTGTCCCTGGAATGTACACAGAAGAATGATTTACTAGTAAAATGGTGAAGAAAGTATTAACAGTCGACATACTTTATTGTATAATTCTGGCGTACTACAGGACAAGCTTCAACACCACTGATTATTGGATGTAATACAGTTTCATATAATTAGATAAAACGGTTACAGGATCATTTTAAACTTAGACTATCTTCATTAGCACCGACGGGGCAAGTACAAAAGGACTTGAAACCCATTTCATTTCTGTTTATTTCAGGTTTTGGTGTTGGGTATTTTGCCTATAATAGAAATGGGTCGAGTGGTCTAACTCGTGTGCTTTAAATCATGATACCACTCTTATACGTGACAAGGAGTAGTCGCCTTTCCAACCTCGTGGGGTTTCTCCAGGTTATCCAGTTTTCTCCCGTTGCACGTGACCCCTGCGTGAAGTTTGTGTTGACAATCTCTGTAGATGTTATACAGGTTGAAAGTTATGTCTTTACGTGTTTAATATTGCTATTAGACCTGCATTGAAGCATTAAAATAGAATTGAACCATATGAAATGACCTAGTTTGTCTCGAGAATCTTTCTAGAGGTCATACATGTTCGAAGTCACGTCAATACGTGTTGAATATTGTTATGGCGTAAGGTGAATTATTTATCGGATGTCAGTTTCAATGCAGAACGGTGGTTGTTTTTAAATTTGAAATTGAATTATGTCGAAGGTCACGAAGAGAATCTCTCCAAAAAAAAACTACCACTCAATCCCTGGAAATAACGGGTATGGTTACATGTATACTCAGCCAAATTAAAAACTTGACACTCGGGATTTTTCGGACTAGATTTTTAATATTTGGTTTAAGGCAACTATTTTAGTGTTATGTTGTGCACAGACGACCTTGACATCAACAGAAAACAAGAATACGTCTCGCCGAAAGTCCAGTTCAAGATACGTGTGCGTGTTCAGTTTAAGCAAACTTGCATCGATTGACCTCACGAGTTTGTGTCTGCACGTGTTTTTCATCTTTATATGCACAAAAGTCACGTGATCCACGTGACCTTACAATTTTATGAAATTAAAGGCTTCTTACTACTTACTATCGTTAGAAACACTTTAAAATTTATTTGACTTACCAGAAAAAAATATTTGTTGAAATTCATCAGTGTCAAGCTGTTTTTAATTTGGCTGAGTAATATGAATCATTTTATTTTTAATCTCCTAATATTGAATGTTAATGTATTCAAATCCACACCTCCAGATTATATCTCCCATAGCAACAATTGATGTTTTAAGGTGGCTTAAACGCGTGTTAAGCGTTTGTAACGTCATTAGAGTTTGATTTAGATAATATTAACCTTCTAGAGCTTTAACTTCCTACTTTTTCTGTCTGTTCGACCAGGCTAACGAAGACGGGCATACGCCATGCAATGAGGAAGAGTTTAACCAGACAGCGGCGTTTTTTTCCAGCAAGAAATAATTTACATATCGCAATTGGGTATAATGTCTACTTTTCTGCACCAATTTGGCTAATGAAGACGGGCTTGCGCCATGCACTGTGCTATGAGGGAAATTGTGCCCAGACGGCGGCACTAAGGTTACTCTTGTATCGATTTAGGTTCATGCCAAGTGTACAGAGGGCCTTGGGTTTTCGTACCATCAGAACGACTATACATTTTCCCTTGATCAACCTTTGCTTTTGTAAATATTAAAATGTCCGTCCCGCTCCCCCTCAGCTATGTGTATAGTAAAAAGGTCAGAAGTTAGAAACGCGTCAATATTATTAATTGCCAAAATGTTTAAGTTCAAATAAATACAATTTTCCGAAGATTGAAAATCCCCAGAAAAACTCCAATTGTATACAAGAGAATCCATATATGTGTTTCTGTGCCCGTATATGGTCGTATTAAAAGTTGATCATTTTATTTAATCGTAATCTAAATATAGAATTCAAATGTATACGACCATTAGCTGTCCCGATTGACACCGACCTTCACAAACATCCCCGAGAATATACCCTGAATGCAATTCCCTGTGAAGTAGTAAATAAAAAACACTTTTTCCACTTGTTTCATTCACCGTTATAATAGCGGGTTAATGTGATCCGAGTCTAAACTTGATTATCATCCATACAATTAACAAATGTAGCATTCAATCGCAGACAATGCTGGATGGATAGAACTAGTACAACAGTCTGGTCGGTCTGTAATCTTTCCCCGTTCACATATCGTACAAAATATGACAGTGATTCATTCAAGTCATTATTATTCATTTCTATATGAAGAGGGTGCTGACGAAGACATAAGGTGGGGACGAGTTTGATGAAGCTTCAAATATGAGATTACTTAAATATCAGATTAATAAGATAGAGGTACATCATTTACCATAAGAGATTACTAACATAGGGGTACATTATTTACCATCCATGCTCTCCCATACCTTTTTGTTTTGTTTTGTCTGCTAATGTTACCTTACTACACACCGGATAACCCGCCCCCTCTCTGAAAGTTTAATTTATTTCGTGAAACGCACAAAGTTTGAGTGGCGATAGCTATATGCGTGGTTGAGAATCCCCGCTTGTACGTGACAAGGAGTTGGGTCGCCTGTCCAGGATCATGGGGTTTCTCTGGGTCGACTGGCTTCCCCCACAGCTAAATACACCACCATCCCCTACGCGCAAACACATTATTGAATTTAAATTGAAACATATGTTAGTCCCTGCATTACCTAGTTTGTGTCGGGTGGGCGTTATTATATGTCTCTTTATCCCTCTCTCGACGGAAAATGCTGTTTTTACATGTTCAAATTATTTCTTGAAATATAGGTTTATCACCCTAAGATCTAGGTTCCTTTCGATATTGGCATGTATCGGACTGTAACTTCATGGATTATGGCTCCTGATTGTACGAAAAATCACGTTTTTAGCTTGTGAACACGGTAGAGGTCACAATTTTTATCCGATGTATTGTAAACTTGAAATGTATGATTATAACCCACTGATCTCTGTTCCTTTCGATATTTGGACACAGATCACTAAAGATTTCCCCATTGACTCCAATGTTAATTCTCGTATCTTAGACCGGCTCTAACTTTTTCCCAAATTTTCGTTGGGTAGAACGCTTTCTACCACAGATGGAGCAACATGTGGCAACCACTTGCCCAAAAGCATGTATGAGGTTCTTCATGAAAAACTTGAGATACACAAGCTGGAAGTAGAGACAAGTAAACATGCAATTTCAGGCCATACATTTCAACCTAACCAACCTCTCAACTCTTGTATCCTTCCGCATCAAAATTATGAATATTCACCAAAACCTGGCAGAAAATGTATTTTCAAACCCTTTTCCTCGATTCTACACCAAAAAGTCAACAAAAGTCGGCATGCAAAAGGGGGAAAAAGGAAAAGGGAGAGGAAGACTAAAAATAGCTTTAGCCCTTGTTTCGTGGGTGACGGCGTAGGAATATTTGGTGATCTGTGTCCTATTTGCGCATATCGGAACGTAACTTCCTGAATTATGGCCCCTGATTGTACAAAAAATCGCGTTCTTAGCTTGTATAATGTGACCATAACGCACGAGCCACGATCGGATTCCGTGTTTAGTCTTCAACATGTCAACCAATTTGACTGTGAAAATAAATCAGTTTTTCTTAGTACTAGCTGTATTGACAATAAACTGATAACGTAAAAAAGATGTAAACAATTCATTTCATGTGTGATTTTTGTGGTTGGTTATTATATGGTATCCTTCCACCTCAAATGCTATTTCACTTTAATTTGTTATAATTAGTCTACATTCAAAAGTCTACTATCAATATCCAGCTTCAATTTTAAGTCTGTTGGTATTCATTCAGAAGACTATCCTCCATTCAGCTTCACTTTCATGTATGTAAAGTCTTACTTAAAGGCTGGAAAAGTTGTTTGACGAAATTGACAAAAATATTTCATAATTTTAAAGGAAACAAACTTAATCTTTTCAACAAATATGATCATTTTATTTAATTTACACTGATCTAGTTGTTAGCTGTCCCAAATACATAATATTTGTAAGTGTTTCAACTTTCCAAAAGAGTAATGTGTACGTCCTGCCCATTGTATGACCCCGCTAACTGTCTGTCGGGTCGTTTACACTAAGCCCGAATGCCACCGCGAACGTAGCGTGGCGATCGCATTTGATTGATTTAAATACTATTTGAATGGAGTCGTTTATACTAACAGGAACGCGAACGCGTTTGGAATTTCTTTCCAGTGGAGATTGCTTCCAGAGCGAATTTTTGGGAATAGTTTGAGCGAACGATTTTCATTAGCCAATCAGAGTGTGATGTCAAAAGGCACACATGGTTAAATCGTTATGCGCCTGTTTCATCTGTGAATGCCCGCGTGTATCGCCGCATACAGCACAAAAATGAATTGCAAGGAAAGTTGCATTAGGCAGTAGAACTTTGCGTGCTCAGCATAAATGACCCGTAACTCACTGGGACCTGATTATAACCGCGATTATCTGGACCACATTGTGATCCAATGACGATTACCAGTGGATGGGGGCGTCGTTAACACTTGGGCATGCACCTAAAAATGACTTGGCGATTGGAATTGCCCAAGCAATAACCCCCCCCCCCCTCCCCGTTTTCATTATCCCAGTTGCAGAAAAACAGCAAGTTAAAGCCAACTTCATTTCATTTATTTTCATTCTAGCTGGTAATCAAATGTAAAACAAGCGGTGCGTGACCGAATAGTTTAGATTATATGTCAGTTGTTGAAATACAAATGAACCGTAATGTTAGTCCCGAAATGATCTCTGTCTCTCTCTCTCTCTCTCTCTCTCTCTCGCCCTCTCTCCAAGCAGGTATTGTGAAGCGAAGAAAGAGACCCCTATATATGAAAATATTGTTGCTTATTCAGAAGATAGTGTACGATATAACTGCAAAATTTGGATGAGCTGTCATTTGAGATATTTTGTACTGAAGGTGATGGTAGAAAAAAGTGAAAATACAGACCTGAAAACCTATCTCGGCATTTCTATCACCCTTGTTGGATCACCCAGTCTAATATTTTATATGCGTATGTTTGGGGACTTATTAAACGAGGGGGGTTGGATGGCCGAATGGTTAGCACGTGCGTGCTGTATCATACGACGTGTCATTGAGTCAACTGGCGTGGTTTCGAATCCCCGGTTGTACGTGACAAGGAGTAGGGGTACCTGTCCAACTCGTGGGTTTTCTCCGGGTCCTCCGGTTTCCTCCCACTGCTAAAGACCTCTACGTGCAAGCGAATTGTTGAAATAAAATTAAACCATATGTTAGTCCCGAAATGACCTAGTTTGAGTCGAGTGGACATTAAACCCCATTTCTCTCTCTCTCTCTTATTAAACGAAGATCTTTCTCACAAATTTAGAAAATATTTTTAAAATTTTATCATTTTACTATTTTGTACTCAAAAAGTCAATTACATTTCTGACAATTTAGAGATTATATCTTCAAATTTAACTCTCGCATCCACTGCCAGGATTAAAACATATAGGATGCAGCCCACCATTAATTTCCTCATCGACTTCAATGTTAATTCTAACCTATTTGCCCGGCTCCAACTTTTCGCCAAATTGTCGTCTGGCTGAACGTTTTTTTTCAGTACAGACACAGAGCAACAAATGGTTATGTCGTTTCTCCAGATATATCATAAGGTTAACCAATGACATTTTGAGACACCCAATATTTCCCTAAACCTGACAGGAAATGTTTATTCTTTTTATATTCTAGATCAAAAAATCAACAACAAAGTGTAACCATAGCATTTACTGGTCAGTTCATTGCTAATCTAGTTAATCTTTGTTTAATATATATTTATAGATGGGTTCTACCACAGAAAGATAATATTTTGTGTTCCTATTTAATTTTATTTACATTGAATTGGTGTCATTTAATTCTTCAGATACAGTTTCTTATAACAACAAAACCAAGACAGGCATTCAAAACGCGTTAATATCTATTATTTGACAATAAATAATGCAAATTAAAATAATTCTCCGAAAACTGCAATGAATGAATGAAATGTTGTTTAATGGCACGTCAGCTCCAACCGGGCTATACTGCGCCAAACATATGATGATGTTACGAGACAAACTAGAAACAAATAATCACATTATCTATATATACATAAATAAAAACAAATATCACAGTAAACATCAAATAAAACTAAATATAAACTTTATGTATATATATTTAAAACATGAAGGTGAAATTCAAATATATACAATTAACATTTTCGATAAAAATTTGTCTCTTTTAAAAAATCTAGCGCTTTACTGTATATACCCGGTTGGGCAAACAACTGATGAAGTGACTGGCAACGGTAATGCCGTAATCTTGTATCTTTGAGATGCTTCCGAAAACGGCAAATCCCCAGAAGTGTATACGGAAAACATCAATGAAGGCCCAGGTTCCCCTTCTCAGGTGCAAGTCTATACAATTGAAATAAGAGATTTACCATAAAAATTTCATGACAAAAGACCCACCGAAAATACATTTATAAACTGTTTGTTTTTTACAGATTTTATTTAATGCGTTTATTAAAAAAATATATACATGCAAAACAAAAATTAAAATAATTCTCCGATAAAATTTGAACTTGTCCTATTTACCGGTTTTTTCATAGAAAATATTAATAATAAACACAGAGTAGTGTAAGAGTTTTCGCCCACATTCGTTCACCCCCCCCCCCTCGTCCCCAGCAGCCTGTTTTACCACCCAACCTGAAAATGTAAACAATGAAAAATAATCTATTGACAATTTGAAATAATTCAAAATGCAATTGAGTTTAACATGGCTATGCTTTGATTTAAACATGTTTGTTGAACTCAGTTCAAAATGAGTAGGCACAAATTTCAAAAACGCAGAACATCCAATTCCATACAAGATGTTATAAACATTACAATTTTAAACACTATAGAGAAAATAGTATATATACTAAAATTAAAAAAAATAACTATTTATGTATTACCCAATTTATAAATTACATCATAGCAACTTTGAATAAAAGTGAGAAAGGATCTATAACATCACTACGTACATTATGTTAAATATGGTTCTTGAGTAGAAATTAAATCTTGGTAATTGTAGTACAAATGCATTGTGTTATGTTTACACTGACAAATATAAGAAAAAACTAAGAGAATAAAAAAAAACCCATGAGATTGGGTATAAAACGAAGGAGAAGAGAATGTGATCCACAAAAGTACTGTGTAAACAATTACATGTTGAGTTTTCATTTAAAACTTTTTCAACCTCTTATAAACAGTGCATTTATTTTATTTGCCGATTCTCTGCTACCGCATAATAATATATCTATATTAACAATAGGATAATCTGATAAACTATTCAATATTGTTCCTGTTGATTTTAACAGAATTTATGAGGAATTCCCAGATGGGTTTGGGAATCCACCAGGTAATTATTTTATTGGCCTGGAAAATATCCACAGAATTCTTAAAAACCACGACAGTCTTATTTTACGGGTAGAGTTTACATTTGTGGGCAATACATTTAGATTTGGTGACTATAACGATAATAAACAATCACACCCTGTCAAACCTTCAAACAGTGATAATGTCGCTCAGAATAAAGTAATTTGAATGAAATTGATTTTGAATTATCTATTTTGAACTATTTTGACGGGAACAGCCAGGTCTTCATCTAAATCTTACATAATGCATCTTTAACTAATATTCTCTTCTCTGCTCATTTATGTGCACGCCAATGAGCACAGGGGACCTCGGGTTTTCAGCCCATCTGAAAGACTGTACGTCGTTCCCACACCCCACCCCATCCGTCCGTCCAGATCAACTTTCTCGGCTATACCCTCAACCTCCAAGTTAGCGAACCAGCGCCTTACTCATTGAGCCATCGTGGGTCCCTTCCGCCCTTTGCTACACAGTATATACAGTTTATGAATAAAATGTTTTTTCGGGTTCTTTTTTTCGTTTCGTTTCACTAAATTAATCACTCACAGGTGAATCTTTTCATCTACCTTGTTCGAGAAAGTCGACATTAATGCATATTTATAAAAAATAAAACCCATTAGGTAATTTTGAGAATAATTCAGGGCCTTATAATTGCTAAGATTACACACGACGTAAAAATAAATAAAGATTACATATATTATTTTAAACAACAAAGCTGACATATTGGACATATGCATCAACTCACAATCAATCAATCAATCAAGCATATACACTTACACTTTATATTTAGCATTCATAATTTTAAAGATGCATTAACCAAATCTGCATATTGCAGCTCGCTCGTTATCTTGGTTTCAAATTTTATATTATAATGGCGTGACCATAATCAACTATGTAGGTCATCGGGTGGCTCCGATTTGAAATAGATTAGAACGGTTCAGCCATTTATTGATTTTATTTAAAGATGGAATAGCGAGACTTACTCTCGAATATACCAGAACCGTGGTTACGATAATAAATAATCTATGCACACATTTTGTTAAAACTACAAATACTGATAACTTCGTTCAGAATAAAGTAATCTAAATAACATTTTCAATATATTCATTTTGCATTATCTATGTTTGAACTATTATAGCGAGAACGACCAGCTCTTTATATAAATCTTAAATAATACCTCTTTAATGTGTATTATTATTTTTATGTTGCTTTATCTCGGGGTACGGCTTTTGCTGATGTAAATTCGTTCTATTACAGATCAGGTGCGAGTCTATACAATTGAAATACATGATTTACTATTAAAGCATTCATGACAAAAGGCGCACTGAAAATAAATCTATATTTTGATTTTCTGAGAACAAAAACATATGCAGACAAAATAATAATTAATAAAGTTCAGTGTGTAAAGCTGATTTAAACAATATATAATCACATATTTAATATAAAACATTAAAAGCTTGGTAAATGCGATAATCGCCACATATTAAAGACTTTTTGGAACAGTTCTATTTTTAGATTCTTTTTAAAAACACCTAAGAACTAGTCCTTGTTTTAAAGGAGATGCCGTTCCAAAGTTCGATGCTGGTACTGAAAAGGAATGTTAAGCGAGCAGTGTTTAACCGTTGGGCATTTCTAAGAGGTAAAGACTTGAAAGTTGATTAACATTTCTTTTCAGTAACTGGCATTATTAGAATAAATCTCCGTAAAAACAAACCACAGAACTTGGTCATATTATTCGTCACGGTGTTCTCCAATAACGGAATATCTGTAAATAAAATAATCCTAATCTGTTTTCAGTTATGGCGTGAGATAAGTTATATAAAAAAAATGGCTGTAAATAGATTTTCCATACAAAGTGAACAATGACAGATTTTTTTTGATAAAACGCACTGAATGAGACGACAATACCTGCAAATATACCGCCCACTGTATGTGTTTATATGCCCAAATATGCTCGTGCTGAATGTATACGAATAATGGCTATTCCGATTGACAACTACCTTCAAAAACATCCCTGAGAATATCCCTGAGAATATAACATGAATTCCCTGTGAATTAGAAAATAAACAACTTTTGATGATTAGAGTCTAATTAATGTCTTCTGGGTTCCTTCATATTAACATTTAAAACCTTTCTTAGTCTATCATCCATAAAATCAATGATTGAATGAAAGATAATGATGGATGGATAGACCTAGTCCATAAATGAGTTCGATCTGCAATCTTTCCCCTATTTTAGTGACACGCAATCTGATTAAACCACAGATCTTTTATAGTTCAAAATTTCGTTTAATTTGTCCTTTTTACGCTCGGATCTGGAAGAGATGTTATATTACCGGCTTTTTGGCTGAAGTGAGGGATAAGACAATGCAACGGACTGTTACGGCGACTTCTTGGCGTGACATGCATGGAACTGTGGGTAAACCACTAGAAACGTCAACGCTGATTGATTAATTAATGTTTGACGTCATAGGGTCAAACTCCGCGCGTACGACCCCTGACGTGTCATATCGCTATAACTTGTCATATCTTCATGTAGTGTAGACCATCGAAAGTATAAAAAACGAAGCGAAATATAGATCTGTATTTTAATCAGATTGAGTGAAACGTATCCCACAGATCCTATCTTCTCCTTCAGTTCGGGTTTTCCCGGGGGAAGGGGTTGTTGTGGTGTTAACACGTGCGTGTTTATTCATAAGGTTTGTCACTGAGACAAGTGGCGTGGTTTCGATTCCCAGCTTGTACGTGACCAGGTGTAGAGTCGCCTGTTCAGCCTCGTTGGTTTTCTCCGGGACCAGCGGTTTCCTTCCAGAGTTAAAGACCCCCTACACTGTAAAAATTATCCATTTTTAATTTGGCCGAATTCCGTAGTTAGTACCTCTTTTTTTCTGTTAATTTATGATTTTTTTTAAAAAAAATTATTTTTTATTTTTATTATTTTGATTTTTTTTGGGGGGGGGGGGCGTTAAAAGTGTCAATTATTTCTTCAAATTACTTGTTTTATGTATTTCTATGGAATATTCAGTATTAAACAGGAAATATCCGTGAAATTTAGGGATAAAATGTTTTATTCCATTTTATAATGAACGGCGGAATGACAAGGAATTTACGAATTATTTCTGTTTTTGCAAGTATACGTATATAATCATTCCTAATAATTATCATGTTATAGTATTTATTATTTATAAGATCTATACAGTATATTGTTTTTCATCATACGTTAATCAGATTTTAAGTATTTTCATAAATATATAAAATTATGTT
Organism: Patella vulgata; assembly: GCF_932274485.2. Lineage (NCBI taxonomy): Eukaryota > Metazoa > Mollusca > Gastropoda > Patellidae > Patella > Patella vulgata. The sequence continues at coordinate 10,607,332 of NC_065886.2, read as the reverse complement.
TTCACGTTCTGTGTGTATGTTGTACTATCTCGTAATCCAAACACGCTTAAATTAAAATAGTGTACATAATTGTAAACCGGCTTGTCTCTATAGCAGATTTCGTGTTCCTGCAAATTGATAGCACTGCAAGCTTAACCTGAAAGCCTTTCCCCGTTCCAATCACTGACGACTAGCGGTTTGCGTTACCTTGTTCTCGTCTACCGAATACATTAGGATATTCCGTATTCTTATGTTAGCGGAAAGAGGTTGCGCATTAAGTCAATGGTAAGCCCTGGGACCTGTCACAACAGCGAAGAGTTAATTGCGTATAATTCAATGACATTTTGTTCTCTTTCATGCTCCGGAAACAGAATTATCGGGATTTTTTTTTTCTGTATTTTATTTGAAAATGGAATTTATGTTAATTGAAGGAATTTCTGTAAATTACAGGAAAGCCAAAAACGGATAAAATTTTCCTGATAATTCTTGTTTCCGGAACTTTTGACGTTTTTTTTCCGCTTTTTTTTGATATTGCCTAGAAATTGCCTAATTTGTGTCGAGTGGGCGTTTCTGTCTCTGTGGGATTGGATGGTCGAACAGTTAGCGCGTTCGCGCTGTATTACAAGGTCTGTCATTGAGGAAACTGACGTGGTTTCGATTCCCCTGTTGCGTGTGACTAGTGATGGTCCGATATGGCACCTATCAGTTTTACCGATATCAGATATTGACAGCGAAATATATCGGCCGATACGAGAGAGAGAGAGAGAGAGAGAGAGAAATGGGGTTTAACGTCCACTCGACACAAACTAGGTCATTTCGGGACTAACATATGGTTTTAATTTTATTTCAATAATTTGCTTGCGCATAGGGGTCTTTAGCAGTGGGAGGAAACCGGAGGACCCGGAGAAAACCCACGAGGTTGGACAGGCGACCCTACTCCTTGTCACGTACAACCGGGGATTCGAAACCACGCCAGTCGACTCAATGACAGACATCGGTCGATACAGATACAATTACCGATAGTGATGGATAAAAAACTATTACACATTAAAATGCCTCGAATGGCATCATAATCTATGTAGATATTTGCCATTGTAAGTCGGGAAACGCATGACACTATTTTACCGCGGGAATCAAACACGAACGCTGTTTTTTTTTAAATAATTAGGTCACGCTTCCTACGATATCAAAAATACACACCATGTATTATGAACAATTATTTGCCGTATAATAAATCATAAAGTCGAGATTATCATATTTTAAGTGTTGATTACGATACAATTCCTGACGGCACCTGTATGTCTATATTAGTTCATGCAATGATACATCAAAGCGATAACTTCCTGCATGACCTCTTTGTCAACAGTGGCAATCGCGTGACATTTCTGGAACTATAGTTAAAAATAAAACATCTAATGGGAACTTATTTGTTTGTAATATTATTAATTAATAAAGTATGATCTATATTATGAGTCAACAAATTATGTCTAAATGTTTAAAGTAGCCTAGCATAATAACAATACAAATAACTAAATTATTTCTAAAATTTTATCGGCATCTGGAAGCCGGAATATCTGGCGGTAATCGCGTGACATCAAATGGATATCTCCCCTTTCATTCTCCATTCCAATGACGCGCAAACCAGGTAATCCATATGTTTCAATTACCCTAATCTCCAGATTCATTATTAAATGATTGATTTGAACATGTATAATTTGCGTTAATTTTTTCTGTTCGTTTCGGGTTTTGTGTTGGGTATTTTGTGTATTAGTTATTTCAGTACCGACTATAGCAGAAATGGAGTGGGATCCAGGCAGGGTGGGTGGGGTGTTGAGAGCGCTTTGAATCATAAGGTCTGTCATTGTTTTGATATCACACTTGTACGTGACAAGGAGTAGGTCGCCTTTACAACCTCGTGGGATTTTTTTTCCAGGTTATCCAGTTTTCTCCCGCTACAAGAGACCCCTGCGTGCAAGCGAAGTATTGAAATAATATTGAACCATATGAAATGACCTGGTTTGTAGCGAGAATTTCTGTAGCCGTCATACAGGTTTGAAATCATGTCGGTACGTGTTTAATATTGTTACTTAGAAGGTGAATTATTTAAACTATCGACGAATAACAATCACTGTTTTTAAATTGAATGATATCGAACACCACGAAGAGAATCCCTGTAAAACAAACCAATCCCTGGAAATAACGTGTGTGGTTATATGTATGGATATATGAATCATTCTATTCGAAATGTCCTAATATTGAATATGTTAATTCATTCAATTACATTACACACCTGCGGATTATATCTACCATAGCAACTATTGATGTTTTAAGGTGACAATTCCCTGCAGTAGGCGTTTGTAACGTCATTAGAGATTGTCTGCGTAAATAAAGCGTTAAAAAGCTTTTCGGTGCTGGCGTGACGTTTGATATCAAAGATATTCGAAGTAAGCTGGTTAGACTGAAGACAAAGACTAGAAAGCTGGGTGGAAATATAAATGATTCTAATAAATCTTTAAAATTATATGACGATTATCTCGACTTTCCCTTTTTCCCCGGAATAGTGGACAAGACACCATCGGCAGATACCAGCACGATACATTTAATTAATAGAGAGACACAGACATCTATCGATGAGACTTTGACCACATTAAATAGGAAAAATAAGTATATAAAGTAGGATCATTATGATTAAAATAACAATCGACTAAGTAAGACCTCAAACGCATTGATTCGCGCGAAGGCTAAATAATAATAAAGTTTTGACAAATAAACAACTGGTTGTAAATACCAACCTCTTGGGGATAAGAAGTAATTTTGTATGATGTCGAAAATCAAAGATACACTTCAGAATGCCATGATTTGATCATGCAACTAAAAAAAAACAACTTTTCCGATAAGAACGTCAACGCGATTATAACCGCATGTATGGCTGTCGCGGGACTCAAATCTAATTACACTCCAACAACAATTACAGTTCAAAGAAAATCATGTGAACGCGTTGGTGTATCTTTAAAACATGTTTCGGAAATCCTAAAGTCAGCGAAAAACGCCACTTTATATACGAAACTACAAAATTGGGTTCCAGATTCGGTACATATGCAATAATCGCTGACTCGGCTCATACGCAAATTATTCTTGGTCGTCGAAATATGGCTGATAAATTTGCACAAACTACTCTTAAAATTTTCAATAAAATTTTGTCAGATCTTGATGATATGGCTGGACTCATTAGTAAATCCGTATTTTCGAAATTATTAATACCATGTCAGACAGAACCAGCACCGAAAATCTTTTTAACACTTTATTTACACAGTACAGAGGCAATATTTGTTCTATAATAGTAGAAAACTGGTCGGATGTAACAGAATAAGAGTGAGAGAGAGAGAAATGGGGTTTAACGTCCACTCGACACAAACTAGGTCATTTCGGGACTAACATGTGGTTTAATTTTATTTCAATAATTCGCTTGCGCGTAGGGGTCTTTAGCAGTGGGAGGAAACCGGAGAACCCGGAGAAAACCCACGAGGTTGGACAGGCGACCCTACTCCTTGTCACGTACAACCGGGGATTCGAAACCACGCCAGTCGACTCAATGACAGACTTTATGATACAGCGCGCGCACGCTGATCATTCAGCCATCCAACCCCCCCGTAACAGAATAAGAGCGAAATATTCATTTAAATGCAGTCTTCATCTATTAACTGATTTGGCCGATAAAAGTGCGTCTGAACTGCAGAAATTTGCGCAGTTTAAAACCGCGTCTTTATCAGATTGATTAAAAGAGTGTGTCATTATCTACTTAATACTTTTCTTGAATAAACATACTTTCTTAAATGGGGCTTCAAATTTAAGTTTAAAAAGGCATGTTCACACATAAATACCAATATAAATAGACCTATTTGTCTATGGGTATACAGAACATATAAATAAAAAACATTGGTCTAATATATCTACAAAAACTGAAATAAATTTAAATGCATATATTTAAACAAAATTGGGCGGCACACATTAAGCACACGGGAATGGCCGATCCAAAACTGAGCCCCGTTGCGCATGCTCGAAGACCAGAGATTCAATCGAATCTCGGGACAGAGTTCGTCTGATAGCAAATCACGATTTAAACGAATGGTGGCGGGCGTTCATTCTTTTCGGAAAAGAAGGTAACCCCATTAACATTGAAAACCCAAAACAAATATGTTCGCCCCTTGTACACAAACGAAATCTATTCTAACGGACATTCAAATGCATATATCAGACAGGTACAGTTTCTTGATAGTTTATGATAAAGGACCATCTAGGATTGTTGTATATATAGATGTAGTGTCATAACTGTAAAGAGTTCTCCAGATTTATTTTTAGCTCAGGGCACCCTACCCTTGTACATTTTTTTTTCTGCAAGTAGACCATGACCTTTTACCAGGAGGAGATTGAAACATATTTGATGAACTTTTAGGCTGCTCCGACTTGCAAACATGGAATATCGCAATCGGCTGAATGCTGAACACCAAAATCTAAAAGATCAAAAGCCGCTGAAGAATGCTTACAACCTGCATCGGGATGTTTTATAAATAGTTCATAAAGAAAATGCCGTGCTGAAACGGTGTAAACGGGAGAAATTGTCGTTTGAAAAAGCAACTAGAGTGCCCCACAATTTTTATAAGTGACCTAGACTGACCCATGACCCACCTACAGTGCCCTATAAGTCTTATGCTGGACCTATTGTGATCCATGGCCATCCTAGAGTGTCCCACTTTATTTATGCGTCGCCTAGCGTTACCCATTACCGACGTAGAGTGTCCACCATTTTCATGCGTGACCTACAGTTCCCCACAATTTATATACGTGGCTTAGCCTGAGCCATGACCCAGTTTTTTTTTACGGAAATTAGTGTTGTTTTATTCCCCGATATTTAGTGATTTTTCGGTATTTTGGGTTGTTTGGATTTTATCGGTAATTAGTTTTCAAAAAAGTTTTTTGGGTGTTTTTTCTGCTAATGTTACCTTGATACAGATCGGATGGACACCCCGCTCTGGGGTTTCTCCGGGTTTTCCATTGTCCTTACTCTGCTATGGACCCCTACTTACATGCGAATTATTGACTGAAAATTGAACCACATGTTAGTCCCGAAATGACTCTCCGTGAAAACATAAACCACAAACTTCTTCGTATTTTTTCTGAAGGTGGTCTCCAATGAAAGAATATCTGTACCCAAAATAATCCTTGGAAATAATATATTGTATAAGTTTTAATTTATGGCGTTGGGTAAATTGTGTAAAATATTGTCTGTAAATAGATCTTCATTACAAAGCGAACAATAGTAAATGGCAAGGGCATTCAGCAAGAGAATCTCTGTAAAAATACCCACCTGCATGTGTTTATGTGGCCATATATGGTCGGGCTGAATGTGAATCATTTTATTTAATCTTAGTCTTAATAAAGAAATTCAATATATACGACTAATGATTGTTCTTATTGACACCGACCTTCAACATTTACCGAGAATATATACCATTTATACATTTCCCTGTGAAGTAGAAAATTAAAAACTTTTCGCACAATTCTTCTTTTTCATTTCCCATTACAATACTGCTTTATATGATCCGAGTCTATTTCCTGTCTAAAACCTGAAGAGATCCTTCATTTTACTATCTAAAACCTTTCTCAGTCTAAGGAACTCTTTATCATCCATACAATTAGTTCGTTAGACTGAGAAAAATGAAGGATGTACCATTGAATTGTAGGTAATGCTGGCTGGATAGAACGAGTCCATAAATGTGTTCGGCCTGTAATCTTTCCCCCCCTCATTTCGTACTCCAGTCTTCAGTAAAAGAATATGACAGACATGCATTCAAGTCATTATTATTCATTTTCAAAACATCGCTATATGATCAATTGCTGATGAAGACGTGTCGGCACTTCTTCCACGTGTTATTGAGTCAAATAGCCCACCTTGCGCCCACATTTTCATGTGGACGTATTATACCACAGCCCCCTTGTCCGTCAGCACGAGCATCCATTTACATGTGTTTGTGGACACTGCAGATCACAATGTTTATTCGCTTTTGGCGTTTTGTTATACGCTCACAATTTCATGTGAACGTATTATGCTGTCGCTCATGTACGTTCGTCTGGGCACCTGGAAGTCCATTTACATATGTGTGTGGACCCTCGGCGGATCAAAATATGTATCCGATTTTAATGAAACTTATCCCACGCATCTCGGCATGGTGCGATATTGGCACAAATCGAATCATAAATTCTTGGATTATTGCCCCCGATTGTACGAAAATCGTATATTACCTTGTGGACCGTTTAGAGGCCACAATTTTTATCAGAGTCTACAAAACTTTAAAAAAAGAAGTAACTAGTTGTATATTATTTACCACAAGAGATTACGATAGCCAGTGGTGTATTATTTAACATAATATATCACTTAGATATTCAGCAGACGGCCTCATAGTGTGATTTTTATTGAACATCTCCAGTCCCCGACTTTATTTGTGTTTTAGCTTGTCGTCCAATGGATGGGCTCAGTGGACAAACTTTTGAACATTAAACTAAGATGTTAAAAGTTATTTGTTAAAGTTACAAGACTGAGACTAATTTGGTACCTTGTAATGGCTAATTGCGAGAGCGTAAGTAAGGGAGTTATAACCCGGGTGTCAATGATTTGATCCAATTTCAAATTTCAGATACATTCAAACAAAATATTGGATTAATTCAGTTATTGTACCAACCTGGCAAATTAGAAACAAATAATGGAAAAATGACGATCTTCGATGATATTTTGTTTCTGACAAACAAAATTTAGAATGGCAAGAGAATTTCTATAAAAAATAAAAATCTCTGTATGTGTTTATGTGCCCATATATGGTTGTGCTGGATGTGAATAATGTTTTTAATACTGAACTTTAATATACGAATGATGAAGATTGTTTATTTAATTCTATGACGCCGTCTTTCAGTACTATCCCACAGAACATACCACGAATAAAATGTGATAATATACATGCACACCCCAATAGGGTCTGATTTCAACCGGGCTATATTGGGCCAAACATATGGTAACATAAACGAGACAAATTAAGTAATATCACGTTAATATATACATCAATAAAAACATGTATCACAGTCGATATAATTAAAATTAAATAACAAAATTTAATGTATATTAATAGTTAAACTATAAATCCTGAAAAACAAAACTATATATACACATAACAATTTTCGATAAAAATTTGTCTCTTTTAAAAAGTTTACCGTTTTACAATATAACTCCTGTTGAGCAAATAATTGACAAAGTGACTGGCATCTGTAATAATTTGATCTAATATCTTTGAGATGCATGCACTCAATCAAAATGTGTTTAACTGTCAATTGTGACAGTGTTCACATTTTGGCTGAGGCTCTCGCTTCAAGATGAAAATGTGTATGACCAATGCGTGAGCTACACAACACAACTTCATCTCTCCTGTTAGTTTGATAGTAGATTGGCCAATCTCTTAAGTGGGGCTTAATGTGATGAAGAAGTTTGTTTGTGTCTGCAAGATTCCAAGACCGTTACCAGCGACCATAAATGAAGTTATTTATAATGTATTTAAAATCTTTATAGAGTGTTAAGAATTCGGATAAGGGAGGGGGGGATCTAAAGCAGACATGGCAGACGAGTCTGCTTGATCATTCCCTTTGATATCCATATGACTGTCCTTGCTGATGAACTCGTATGATAGTAGCAGACGATAAATACCTGTTACTAATGGGTGATAAAGCTGTTGTTACTAATTTCTTGTAACGAGGACAAAGAATCAGAACAGATAATGTGTTACAAAACTGATGAGGACTGAATGAACTCGAAGACTTGGAAAATAGCCTGGAGCTCAGCTGTTAAAAATATAAGCAGCAGGTGGTAGGCGAACAGAAATGGTCTTGGATGGCTTCATGGTAGCCCAAACTATCCGATCACCATCTTTCGAACCACCTCTATAAATGGGGGTATAATCACCATACTTAAGACCTTAGCTCTCCGAAGAGAGATTGGAACAGCCCACAGTGGAGTCCTAAAGAAAGAGGTATTCGCAATACCAGCCTCAGACAAAAGGGGTTGTATGTGAATACCAAATGATGGAATGACATTAGTTTTTAGCAGATATACATGCTCATGATATGGTTTAAATATGGTGTTGAATTAAATATGATTTTATTAAGATGCTATTTTCGTCGAATTATGAGTAGATAGATTGATTGCGTGGATCCTATAATACTGGGTCTCAAGGTGGTACGCATGGTGGTAGTTTTGAATATTATAATCAGAAATAGTACGGAATTACAATCAATGGCCGTATGCTAATTATAATAGCATTAAACATAAAATGAGTTTCTAGTATAAATAAAATAAAACCAAGTACGAACAATCCAAACCATTAGACAAAATTCGATGTCCTAAAAAACGATATAGGCAAAATCGTGACAGAGTAAAAAGGTTCTTTAAAAGTAAGTTACTCTCTGGAAATACTACAAATGATACTTATACATGTAATACAACGTATTTTGAAGAAAGGAATACAGCCATATCGAAAAGAACGGTTGCGTTTTATTTGACCAATTATATAGTACGTACATCGTAAACATGTCCTAGACTACGACAGTCTATTATATGTAGCAGGTTGGGTAATGCAATTCATGGGGAGAAACATTCTCTGGAAATGCTGATTGCATGGTAACTAATATGATAGTCACGATCATTATTGGGGCCTATAAATACGAGCTGCAAAGTGCTAGCTACCCACTTGAGCGTATTCTGTTTTTCTTACTTATTATTGTTGATTCCTGATTTACCGGTCTAGACACACGACATGCATTTCCGAGGATACTGTGCATTGTTAGTAGTTGTAGCTGTAACCTTTGCAAATCTCAGTGAGTCTGTTACTGTTCTTGAGTTGGACAAAGAGGCTTCCAAGTATACTTCGTTTAAAGAAGCATGGAAACAATCTGCTACAATGTACAAAGATTTGCCTGCAGCTTGTGCAAAATACAAAAACGTGATTGACCAAGCTGAGATGAGAATAATAATAGCTTATACCACGGACACGGCGTTTCACAGCGAATTAAATGAATATGTACGGACAGGTACAACTACAAAAGCTAGGAAGTTTCCAAAGGCCAAAGCTGCATTGTCAAAAGCATTGAAAAAACTCGGGGACTACCAACGAAATCACAAGACCAGCCGTCACACAGGCAAGCTATACCGTGCTGAATCCTACGATGATGTTTATAAGACCTATAATAAAGGTAAAGGTAAACTGGTACAATTTACCTCCACATCTATATACAAGAATGTGGCAGAAAAATATAGAGACGATCGTAGACTAGATTACTTAACAACATTCAAAAACCCACCGGCTGGCGCATACATTGGAGATTGTTCAGCTATTCCTCCGGAGTATGAGTTTTTGTTACCATTTGGTCTAGAATACACACCGGAGGAAGTAAAGGATGAGACTGCAATTTTGAATTTACAAGTAAGATGTTTTTTGGGGTAATTTTTGTTTATAAAGCGGTTGCATGTTGTTGGTACCAAGTCAATAAATAACGTTTTTATAGACAGGTATTATGGTCTGTACGCAGCCTCCCAAATCGTCTCTAATAACCAGGTTTTAATAGAACAGGGATGGAGGCAGTAGAACCTCGAATTTCGGATTTCCCTTACTTCTTAAATACAATAGATGAAAAACAATTTTGAACTAGGTATGGCATATTGATAAATAAATTGATAAAACCTTATAAACGGCTCTCGCAACGGCCGATGGAAATGTATTTCTGTACTCGGATAAAGATAAAATATTTTTGTTTTGAATTTTTCAGAAAAATGTTGCCACAACTATAGCGATACCTCGTCTTAAACGCAAGCCCGCTAAAACAAAATGCTTTCCCGCTAAAACAGAACTATTAACACGAAATGGTGTTAAATACATAGAAGATATAGAAATTGGCGACGAAGTACAAGTTATCTCCCCTGATGGTAGTGTTGGTTACAGTGAAGTATGGTGTCATGGTCATTACGATCTCAACTCGACCAATAGCTACCTGGAAATAACAACACAGACACATGTATTACCCATCAGTCATCGGCATTATCTTCCGGTTGCTGTTAACTCAACTTTCATCTATAAAATGGCACAAGATGTCAAGGTATGGTGAAATATTTACAGGGATTTAGGTTAGGATATTGAATTATTTTGTTTTATTGATTGTGTGTGAAACTTTCCCGAATTATTCATTATTGTTCAGTGAACGTAATTGTGGGCGATAAAAGTAAAATCTGATTAAGACAACATATGTATGCTTATTTTCGAATTCTTTGTATACCCCAGATATTGTGCGTTATCATGTTGGCCCATCCATCCGTCCACACGTACCTATGAAAGCGATAGGGTCTACATTTATCATACAATTCTAATGATACCTGGTACCGGCAATATATCTACGACATGAGGATTGAGTTCCGGTTTAATCCACATTGGTGATAAAGCAAACAATAGAACATTGTATTTGTGTCTATGATGTCTGCGATGCGATGAGTTCGAATTCGCTGACATGTTGCAACACAAATCATCTTGCGAATATGATAGGATTTACATTTATATATGAATATTTGGATTTCAGGTAGGGGATTTTCTGGTAACGGTTGATGGCGATGGGCAGTTGTTAGAAATGGTGCAGTATGTAAAGGAAATTGAAAGAACGGGCGCCTTTTCCCCGTTGACGAAATCCGGTCACGTTCTTATAAATGGAATCCAGGCCTCGTGTTATTCTGAGGTTTACCCGACAACAGCCCATGCAGGTTTGACCCCATTCCGAGTGGCCTATGATGTCACACCGCGAGCTATCATGGATCTCATTCTAGCACCTAATTCAAATGGTGTACCGTATATTTTTGATGCAGTTCTCAATACAATGGGTCCATTTATTGTACAGGGGTCTGCAGGTACCATGGAAACCAATGGTCTTCCAAATCTGTTCCGGCCTTTTGTACATACCATTTCATAAATATAAAAATCAATTAATTTCAAATGCCATCTGTGAAGTTTTTAATTCCTGTTTAAGATATGTGCTTTTCTCAAACCAATTATATTTTTTTCAGTTTTAATTCTAATAATGGATTGTTAATTTTATTTATGTGTCTTGAACGAAAGACGACCTTCAGACAAATTCCATCTTAGTACACCACGATCTTGACATTATCACTAATAGTTTGGTAACAAGAAGATATTTTCGTACGCCTATAACTGAGACTTAAAATTACGGAAAAGAAAAATTATAAAATTTGTATTAATTCTTAATTATTGTTTTAGACATATGCTTTTTGTATATCCCCTCGAACGCTCTTATACCAAAGTGCGTGACATATATTTATGAAACTTGCTGAAATACTTCATTAGATTAGAACTTTGTCAAAATTCAATTCATTTAATCGACCTTTATCATCATGCTGGATTTTATTAAATCAAATATTAAACATACATTATACAAGAGCTAAATCTACGTATCGCAGGTCTTTCTTTAGGCCTGAAATGTTCTCTAAATTTTAAATATATACTGGATTTGAATACATTTTGTGATGGATGATTTAACATCAAAATGGATAATGGAGACTTTGTGTTTTATCGTACCGACTTGAGTAATGATGATTGAGGCTAGGCCTACAATTCAATCGCTAATATATCGGTTCAGAGTGGATCAATTTGACTAAAATTTTTAAGCAAACCCCCCTTTACATTATCTAGTTTTTAACTATTATAGTGAGAACTGCCAGCTCTTTATCTAATCTCCCATAATGCATCTTTAAAGGAGGTCGTCCATCTAATTATGTTCAATAGCTTGAGATAGCTATAATTTTCAACATATTCCCTTTACATTATTTATTTATTAACTATTATAGTGAGAACTGTCAGCTATTTATCCAATCTTCCATAATCCCCCTTTAAGGCTAAATAAATTTAATATTAATATATTGTCATATAAAACAACTCATATAAATTCATCGACAAAGAATGTTTAAAAAAAATAAGCTTACCTTTTGCAGATAAATGAGTCAGTATTTTCTATCTTCAGAACAGAACAGCCAGACGTAAAATTACTTGTGACTTCATATTTTCAACAAGAACAATGAAAATGTCTGTGTGTATACGTCACACTAATGTCAAAGATTGCCAAATTTCCGGGTTATTTAATGGCACTTACATATCTTACCGTTTTAGTTTAATATTTTGAAAACTTGTGCACATTGATTCTTCATTATTAGGAAAAGCCTTCTCCAAATTTGAACATTTGAATGCTATCTATATTTATATAGTTATTACCTTTTATATTTTTATTTACTTAACATATATTTTTTTCGCCCTTTATTATAATATTGTGTGTACTAAGTTTTGTTTCGTATTGTATCAATATTAAAATTTGAATTTTGTATTCCTGCTTATATCAGTTTAATCCTGCTAATTTCATTTATCTGCTGCAGTTGAATAAAATTCTTTTAAAATGCTTTTTTTTAATATCTAAAAGTAGACAATTTACTTCAGACCGCACTCCATTTGAAAACAATTATAGAAAATATACCAATACATGCACGTATTTTGTTATTGGCCGGAAGCATCCGAATAATGGTGCAGACGTAATATGTCGAGGTCCATAAGGAAACTTTCAGACAAACCTCCACTTGTTTCCATAAAGTCCATCGGGCTTGGGTGGGAATGTGACCAAACCCCTGTGACGGATCCATTCACTTGAGTGTCTTGTCCTCTGGTTTTGTCTGCTGTTTGGAGCCACGGTGTTCGATCCCTGCATTGGGCGAGAAGGTTCATCGGGATTTTCCAACGTTGTTCCCCTTGTCAGTGGTACAGGGCGGAGGGCCGGAAAGGGACATCTGTCTAGTATTTCGGATGGGTCGAAAAACCGAGGCCCCGTGTATACATTGAGGCGCACGTTAAAGATCCCGTGGCAGTTAGAATTCGATATAAGAGTAGGCCATAGTGCCGCTATCCGGGCAAAATTTCCCTCATTGCACACTGAATGGCGTGTGCCCGTGTTCATTAGCCAAGTCGAGGCAGAACAGTAGGACATTAAACCTCATTTCATTTCATTTCATTTTGTCTGCTGTTTGTATTGTATTTACTTGCCGTGTACATTCCCAAGCAGTTAGTCACTTCATGAATGCCCTAGGCCCAAAACATTGTCACTATCTCTAACACGTATGGGGGAGGGGTGGAGGGCTAAAGAGGGTAATTTTCTCCTGTAATTTGGGGAACAGTTTTCGTTTTAAACTTACGTCATATTTTTTATACTTATATTTGTGCATAAGCTAGAAACGTTGGGATATACTCTTCGTGGTCCCATTTACAGTCGGTTTTACACATAATGTCTCGCCTCTTCAACCAAAGCACCTACAGAGTTTGGACAGGCACAGGGGACAAGCCATCCCCCAGTCCATCCCTGATCCATAACCCTAACCAGTTATCCATTAAGGCATCGCCTGTCGGTCTGCTATTTTAAGGGTGATATATTTCAATTCTTAGGCTAATGTCTGGTATTCGCCCCTTGTAAGAAGATGTGACTGGGCCTGGGGGCTTTTAAAACTAGCTACGGGCATTTTGATTCTGTGGAAGATTGTGCGATAGTGTGGTCTCCTCTGCGCTTTAGAAGCAATATTTAAAGAGAGGGAACTCTAATTATCAACTGGATTCAGACCACAATATCTCTTTGCCTGCCTATAATTTGTACGCTCTCTACGGAGTAACACCTGGGAATTCCTTGCTCAAAAGCTTGTATGGGGTTCACCGTGGAAACTTTGAAACCCACAAATTGGACGCAACCATACCAGTAAAAATGTAACCACAGGCCGTGTAGGCTATTCTCTTAATCTGGTTATCCTTCCGTCTCTAAACTAAAAATATTAACCAAAACAATTGACATTTAATGGGTGCATTTAATAATATAAAACGAATTAAAACAAAACCAAAAAAGGCAACGGTGCAAAACAGCTTACGTGTCCTTGGTATAATAACAAGAGAGAGAGAGAGAGCAATAAAGTTTAACGTCCACTCGACAAAAACTATGTTTCAATTTTCAGTGCTGGGAGGAAATTAGAGTGCCGGAAAAAAAACAAGAGGTTGGACAAGCGACCCTAAACCTTGTCATGTTCAAGCGGGGAATCGAAACCACTTGGCTCAATGACATACATTATGATTTCACGCGCACGCGTTAAACCACTAGACTACCATCCCCAATCCCTTAGTTTGAAATTAGTCAACTGACAGTTCTTCTACTGATTGACAAACCTGGATGTTCAAGATTGTTTATAAAAAAAAAACATAACAGAAAGCTACGAAAGAAATAAAATAGCAAAATCTATACTAATATTTGTGACTGTCGTTTGTCTGTCTGTTTGTCTGTCTGTCTGTTCGGGGTTGGCGGCTACCCTAGGTCTGCCCAGAGTCTGAAATTTGGGGTATAGGGGTAGCTCGGACCGGGGAGTAACATAGGCCAGGTGGCATTCTGCTAGTTATAAATAAAAGAAAAGGAACGCAGTTTTCTACATTTATAGAAACAACCAACTATCTACATGCAACTATTATTCAGGATTGGATTAGCATGAAGGTGGCGATAGCTCGGTTTAAAATAAACTAAAATGGTAAACATACATTATGCTACAGCTAAATCTGCCTATCACAGGCCTTCTCGATGCTTCCTATTTTCGTTATATTTGAATCTTCAACCAAATCCATACTAAAATGAAAGAATCAAATATTGAAATGAAAAGATGTAATATATAGATAACAAGTAGAAACCATTTTAGCAGTCAAAAGAAAAAGAAACGAGGGGGCGGGGGAGAAAATATTAACTACACACTAATTAAGGATTAAGTAAATCTACCCATAGATTTGGAAGAAAATGTCCCGAATCTCTTTAATTTAGGCTTATGTTTCTGGATTTCTATATGGCTTCTCGGAGAATTCTGTTTTTTCCACACTGTCAAGTTCCTGGCTAGAATTTCCGTCTTTATCAGTGATTATTTTTTACAGCTTCGGGTGGTTTGCGCGTTTGCGTCAGGGTTTCCTTCATTATAGATTTAACTTTGATTTCTGGGTAATTATTGTATTCTATGAGGACATTGTTGATGTGTTGTAGTTCATCGTCACACAATAATTTACCGCGTCTAATTAACAGTGGTTTATAGATTATCAGTAGAGTTGTTCACCAATATGTCTAGAAATGGTAGCTAGTTGTCATTTTCTAGTTCTACTGTAAGATGATCAAGAAGGTGCTGAGGATTCTTCCTTGGTTCCATGATGACAAATACGCATCGACTTTTCTCATCCATTGTATTGGTTGGAAAGGTGCAGACAAGAGGGCAGTTTCTTCAAAATGCGTCATGTACACTTCCGTTACGAGTGGACTTTTTGGAGAACCCATGGGTAACCCATGGACATGTTCATAAATATCGGCTTGCCATGAGAAGTAAGCAGAGTTAACGCAATCCTCTATGAGTTGAATTATACTATCGATTTTGAGGTCTGTAGACAATTTATGGTAAATAGCTTCAACTCGTTGTCGTAAAAGAATTACTGCTTCATCTCTTGGTATATTGGTGAATACATCAAGTAAATCATAACTAACTAACTGACCATTTTCATCATTTTGCTTAAGTCTTTCACAGACCTCTGCCAGGTCTTTAATATAGGAATTAGCGCTAGAGAGCAAGTTAACAGTCTTATTTTGATTGGGTCTTTATGAATTTTAACCTGTACTTTAGCATACGATGGCGTTGGATGGGATATGTTTAATTTCTCATATAGTTGTTTGTCTATTTCATTATTGTCGCGAAGGGTTTTTAATGTTGCTTGTAGGTTGAACTGTCTGACAAGGTGTTGTTTACTAATTAGTTCAGGTGACAGGTATCTATTATTACTGTGGCTTTACCGTTATCAGTTGCTACTATTGATACATCTTTTTACGTAAAACCACGCATTTATTGTTTGCATTCGAATATTGTGGGTGGAATAGATATGGGGCGGGTGTGTAGTATGTGGGAAGTTTTTTAATTATCGAACATCGCATTTGGTGGCTTGCTATGTTCTCACCTGTTAGATCTATTTATTGGTTATGTAACGAAGACAGTAAACAATTCGATTACACGATGGTCTAATTTTAGAGAGTATTAAGTTCCCCGGTCCGAAGGCAAAACTTAATAAGTCACTTGAGTTGGGACCATATTTGGAGTAACCAGGTTATGTACTTCGTATTGATGTACTAGATATTGCAATCTCTTGTATACGTAAACAGCTACACCCATGTCTAGTCTACCAATCAAATGGCTTAAAACATGTAGAGACAAAGATGGCAGCCCTCTTTCCCCATTGTTTCAAGTTCTGAGAAGTAGTTTCTGAGAACATTTCCTTTACATTTATCGTAAATACATAACGGTGTGGACTAGCCGAGGGAAAAGATTAGTTGAAATGCCTTTTATGTTAGCTTCCATACTACGTTTTACCTTGGAAAAATGTGTGTCATTCAACTGAATTTGCTACAGCAAAACCTATTAACTCATTTCCCCGCCAAAATCTAACGGAAAATCATAATGTTTATTATAGGTGAAAATTATGTAAGCTAGTGTGTATCTGTTATGCAGTAATTTTTTTTATTACAGGCGAAGCAAAATGTTTGCTATAGCCCCAAAAATATATATAGATATAAATAGTACGCATTGTAATTTATATATACATAGATAACAGTATATCACTGAAAATAAATTCATATATAAATACATAATTAAATAATCCTACCCCAACTCAACCCCCACCCCCTCAAAAAAAAAACAAAAAAAAAAAACAAACACACCTAAAGAAGTTTGCCATTTCTAATTTTCATTGAGTGATACAGATATTTTCCAAGATAAAGTAGTTTTATATTATTATCACCATGATTCATGAGGTTTTTTTTAGTTTGTGAAGAGATGGAAAAGAGCAAAAATATCGCGAAAAATATTTTTTACGGATGGATATATAAGCGGGACAGCACAGCAGAAAGTGAAATTTATCTTCAACAGCTTTCATATTACAACATTTGCATAATCTTTTATATCTTTCGATTTTATTATATCGTCCGGTTTCAATGCTTAGTTGAACGAAAATGACATAACTGTTTTATGCTTTACTTGAATATTCGATTTGAGGTAAGTTTCTGGTTCATGAATAGTTCTATATAATTTATAAAACCGTAGTTTACTTGAGTCGTCTACTGTGGCGAACCATGTCTGGTAAAACTGATCTTTTATACGAATTTCTATTTGATAAAATTGATATATCAAAAGCGTTTTGGTGATCCCATATATAGGAAAACCCAACGTTATTTCAATATGTGTCATCTATTTATTTGGGGATTTCGGCGGGGGACATCAGCCTCACTGTTGGCTTGTTTTTCCAAATACGGAAACAGTTATATCACGAAAAATATCCGTGATATCTTTGACAAGAATATGAATGTTCCCGTTACACAAAACAGTGTTATTTAGAGATTCATACTTGCTTATAACTACCTCGTGAAATTCATTAATTCTAGATACGTCCCATTTAATAAATACCATTTAGAGATTTAACCTGTAGTTTAAATTTTAAAGGTGAATGGTCCGAAAATCCCGTTACATCTAAAACTTCAAAATTATGCATAAGATTTAAATAATCATTTGGGACTAAAAGGTAATCTATAACACTTGTTCCCCTTGGTGAGCAAAACGTAAATTTAACTAAATTTTTATTTTCGCCTAGCCGACCATTGGCGATTAAACAGTCGTTTGATTTGCATAGATCAATTAATTTGTATAACACTTGTTCCTCTTGGTGAGCAAAGCGTAAATTTAACTAAATTTTTATATTCGCCTAGCCGACCATTGGCGATTAAACAGTCGGTTGATTTGCATAGATCAATTAATTTGTTTCCAAACAAATTTAAAACTTTATCTTGAGATAGTCGAGGAATATTATTTCTATTATTACAAACATGAGCTAATGTTCCAATATATCTATCTAAATTATCATTTTCTATTTGTTCAGGTTCATCTCTTGTTCTGCTCTTGAAATCCCCACATATCAAAGCTTTACCTATACTAGAATATTGGACATAAATCTGTTCTATCTCAAGAAATAAATCAAAATTACATATATTGTAAATGAACTATAATCTGGCGGGATATAAACAAAAATAATATAAACGTCTTCAAAAGATTCAAACAGAGATCGATCTATCTTAACGACACATAAACCCCACGGTTCACTGCGAACTACAGAAACATATTTATTTAGACTCCACTTATGTAGAATAGCTAAACGACCACAGATTGAGTTACGTTTACCAAGTTTATATAAGTTGCCACGATTCACGAACCGTGAACACCCCAGGTGAAACCTTTCCAGTAGATATACTCTCCATACCGTCTTTTAACCAGGTTTCACATAACAGTACGATATCAAAATAAGATATATAATTGATAAAGGAATTATCATCCATTACTGAATTCAATCCATGAATATTCCATGCAGCTATGGCAATATAATCAGTTGACCTAGCGTCTGCTATACAGATCTGGTGTTGGTAATGTAAACCGGGTATCACCAGGAAGCTTAATGGCATTTGACCTTCTTGATCGCGCGCCAACCGTTTGAAAACCTTCGTTTGATGGAGTGTCGTAATTTCTATTTGTAGGGGTGGATGATAGCGGACCCCGAGAATTCTATTCTTGGATGGTGTTTGGAACTGCATCAATGTGACTCGAATCAATTAATTTTTATTCCGTTTGGTCGTTAACAGGCAGACAATTATTGGTGATAGTTGCTGCGTTGGCAAAAGTACCCTGTGGCCTTATCAACTGACGACGGTCTGTAGATATTTTACAGTCTAGAGATTTCACCATAATTCTACCGTCGTTTGTCCAACAACCCTCTATAAGTTTATTTTTGTAAGGGCTCTGGTTTTCCTATACAGAATCGACCTGCTTTTAATTAGGGCATCGTTTATATAGATTTTAAAATTTATGTTATTATTGTTTGTTTTTAGACGCTTTTTGTTTCCGAACACTACATATCTGAATCGATAGCTTATAAATCGAACTATAATGTCCATGCAATAACCTGGGCGCACCGGACTAAAGCGATACGATCTGCCAATATCATGTAATAAGAGTTGGACATTCAAATGATTAGTAATTTCACAATTCATAATGTCAAGAATTATATAATCGGTGTTTTCCCTTTCACCCGGTCCGACTTCAGGTTATCAGCTAAACTTGAGACATGTACGTCTCAAGTATTGTTCTAGATCATCAGTCCTATTTTCTGAATGAGATATACGCTGGTTTAAATTACTTATAATATCGGGCTGAGATAGTAAATATGCTCTCGTGTTATCATTTTTCAATAGATCGGCAATAAAAGTTTTTAACGATTGTTCATCCTTTAACAATGCGTCTAGAAAACTACTGTCTGTTCTAGGCGACACTACGACTCGAAAATTGCTTACTGTTGTGCATGCCGCCTCCGCTTCACTACGGACTGGATACGCAAGACCAAGATATGGTGCCGCTTCCGCTTCATTACGGACTAGATATGCAAGACCAAGATATGATGCCGCTTCCGCTTTATTACGGACTGGATATGCAAGATCAAGATATGACCTAAAAATACACCGTCGCCAGCTTATCACGGTCTCGCCTCCGAGTTGGACCTCGTCATCCCGAATTGAATAGTTATATTGCCTCGTGCCACTTTAATGGTAGTACGAATAACAATAAATATTTTCTTTTCTTTAATTAAATAAGTAGATGTAGTAATATCATAGTTAGTTTTGTTTATTCTATGTGTGAGGATTTGTATCCTGTGCGTGTCTCGCGGAGCACATACAAAATCGTTAACACATTTTATAGGTTAACGCACGTGCGTTTTAGCACGCTCCCACACGTGCTTTTACACGTGTGTATTTAAACTTAGATATTCTGTTGAGGTATTACATAGGATACAAGGTTGTTATTTAACAATATTATATACCCAATATTTAGTATTGAGTGTTTGTTATGACGATATTTCAATTTAATTTAGAATAAATTGAATTTATAAGCTGATATTTAGTAGTGTATAATGGAATATAAACTAAACATTAATAAATGCTCTATCGAAGAGTTATTAGATATTGGTGTTAACTCAAACACCGCAGAATGTATTTATGCAGCAGCCTCGCGTTTGTGCGGCAAGTTAAAACCTGCTGACTTATTACAAGTCCCAGGGGTTATGGATCTCCCCACATCAATTTATATACGACTGACTTGTTCAAATGATGAAGGGGTGAGTAGTAGTAGTAGGTATGACAGAAGTTATAGTAAACGTTCAGATGAACAAAATGATTAATCGGCGTCTACTGCCGCGGGGATATCTTACTTGACCCGGTCGTATGTCGAAAACAGAATAAAAATCCAATCCCGGTTGATCCGGGTGAAATTGAGTTTTTTTGCGTTTGCAGGAAACCCGACGATGGGAATCCAATGATTTGCTGTGATCATTGTAACGAATGGTATGACTTCAATTGCATGGGTATCCCGACTGATTCTGAGTGGGAAGACACCGAATATATACTATTCAAAAAAAGTAGGGGATATTTGATTTTGGGGGCATAATACTAAAATATGTAAATGACTACGAAAAAAGTCACTATAGAACCTAACAGAAGAAACATTTCCAGTTACATGTGACGCCCAAACGCACCAATAGCTACCGCATGGAATGCAGGTGATGCTTGGGATCATCATGGGGGTCCAACCCAAGATTTGCACGACTCTGACTTTGAATGTTACAGTCATTGTGGCATTGAATTCCAGGGTGGAAACATCAGTTTAATTGTTTTAGTGACCAGAAAACAAATATTGATATGCGTCGGCTTACCCAAAATGAAAGGTTACGTGCCCTTGGCATGCTACAGATCGGCACAACACAGGCGGTTGTGGCGCGGACGATGAATGTTTCTCAGTCTGTCATAAGCAGGCTATGGTCCAGATACCGTGATACACAATCTGTACAGGACAGACCACGCTCAGGTCGACCAAGGGCGACAACTCAAGCCCAGGATCGATTTATCCGTACCTTGGCCTTGAGAAATCGTGTCATCACAGCAAATCAGATCAGCGCTCGTCTTCAAACAGACACTGGTGTGAGAGTGAGTGGCCAGACGATTCGGAATCGACTGCATAGGGGTCACCGTCGCGCCCGACGTCCTCGCGTGATCCCTTGTTTGAGAGATCATCACATTCAGGCAAGACGTCGTTGGTGTAGGGATCGTCAACACTGGGATAATCGACGCTGGAGCAATGTGATGTTTTCAGATGAGTCAAGGTTCACTGTTGATTTTTTGGACAGACGTAGGAGGGTGTGGCGTCGTCGAAACGAGCGCTTCCAAGACGTTAACGTCATCAGACATGATCGATTTGGGGGTGGTTCTGTTATGGTGTGGGGAGGCATCACTGTTGCTGGAAGAACGGCTTTACATGTTGTTGCAGGGCGTGTTACAGGCCAGTACTACCGGGACAACATCTTGGCAGTCCATGTTGTGCCGTTCGCACGACGTCATGGCCGCCGTTTCATCTTCCAGGATGACAACGCAAGATGTCACAGGGCCAGGATCGTTACAGGTTACCTCCAACAACAGAACATCACCACATTACCTTGGCCAGCACTGAGTCCCGACCTCTCCCCCATCGAGCATGTCTGGGACATGCTTGGACAGAGGTTACGTCAACGTCAACAACGTCCTGCCAATGTCCAAGAACTTGCTGCTGCGTTGCAACAGGAATGGGACAATCTGGACCAAAATGACCTTAGACGTCTCATTAGGAGTATGCCACGTCGGATCAATGCTTGTTTGGCAAACAGATGAGGATTTACCCGTTACTGACTTGGTTGTGATGCTGTGGTAACTTTGCTGTTTGACCCCGGGTATCATTTTACCCTTATAATGGTCAGTCTGTGCCTTACTTAGTCTAACGATCATTTGGAATAAATCGATGACTGTGAACTTCATTTCATTTTGTCATTTGTTTCTTCGTCAGTTTCATTAGGTGACTTTAAAAGCACTTAAAAATCAAATATCCCCTACTTTTTTTGAATAGTATATTTGGCCCCGTTGTACAGCGTAGAGTGATACCGTGATTGTATTAAAAAGTTACTGTCTTTACCGATTTTTATACGGTAAAGGCAGTGATAGTTTATTTTTATTGTAGATTATGGATAATTCGGTTGGATATAGGTGGAATTCCGCATCACGTCAGACTGAGGGGAGATTAGTTAACCCGGGGGTGAGACGCGGGATAAGTCGGGGACAATATGTATTACCATTGGGGGATGGGGATTTTAGTCCTCAGTCGCAATTAAGGCACAGCAAAAGTCCTCGGAGGTATCGACGCCTTGGTATAGAGATCAGAGGGCTACAACCAGCTTCCCTCTACCACCAACCCTGTTGACATCCGCTTTAATTCCCATGACCTCTTCCACAGGGCTTGTAAATCCGCCAGTTCCTAACCAGAGAGAAACGACACAAAATCGTCACCAGAAATGCCCTTTGATTGGCTGTCCTGTTGTAGACAGGAAGATCAAATTCCATTGGTTTTGGGCTCACCCCCACCCCTACTTTGCAGATTGGCTGACCCGTTTGTAGGGAACAACCTGAAGACTAATTGGAAACGTTATGCTAAAATTTGGGAAGTACCCCGATAGGTATGGGTATCTCGTTAAATAGATGGACATGGTTACCAGAGACTTCAGGGCTGAGAACAAACACGTTCCCAGCCCTACGCAAAATTTGTAGGCTAAGGGGGTGGCCTCAGCTGGTTCGTTATACCTTGCGCCCCTTCAATTCTCCGGTATGTTTAATATATTGGAGATGTATGATAATTCTTTTGAACCATTTAGACCCGGTTAGTCAAGGGGAATTGTGTAACTATTTAAGAGGCCCTGCCCGTATTAAATTGGAGGGAATGGCCCAGACAAAAGATTGGGACTCTGAATCATTGAATCCCGTACTGGTCCGGGATACAGACGAAACCCTAGTAGAGCAGGAGCCGGGGGGGGGGTAACCTAGCTGAAAAGTGTACCAATTTTCTCCTATATGGTATCAATGTATGTATATCTGGTATCATCAGAATGTAAGTCTGCCGGGTTTCTGGTGGTGGGTGTGGTATTCCACGCCCAAAATGCCATGATCCCCAACTAGGCTAGATTAGCTCAAAAGTGTACCACATGAAAATCGCACAGCAATGTACCGTACATCTTCAGGTATTACAAAAACACTCTGACAGACATTTCTAGTGGTGGGGTACCCCTGACAGAGCTATTTAATTGCCAGACATTTGTAGTGATGGAGTATCCCTGACAAGTGTTATCTAATTTTCAGACCAAAGCTAGGCTAGATTAGCTCAAATCTGTACCACCTAAAACAGCTTTGGAGTTGTTCAGTACCACCACAGGAATTATGAATGACCACTAGCAGACAGTTTGTGCGGTGGGTTGCCCCTAACAGACACGCCCAAGATAAACAAGGCTATCTCATCTTCACAAGCATGTCTTTAATGATGTATAAACAACAAGTGCATCTCATCTTCACAAGCCAGTCTTTAATGATGTATAAACAGGTCTATCAGGTCTACAGTGTATAAATAGATAACATATTGGTTTTCTATTTTTAGATGTGTAGATGTAAATATAACAGTGAAGGATATGATGATACGGAAGCGTATACGGGTCATGCAAAGTTTTGTAGAAGACCTCGAGATCCTGCGATCCTGTGATACTTTCTCGAGATCTCAATTTAATGTTCTCGAAATCCTCTAATAATTTTCTCGAGAATCTACCACCCTGTGTTAACGATCTCGAGAATTTGAGTTAATGTTCTCGGGATCTTGCCATCCTGTGTAAATGTTCTCGAGATCTCGGGTATTTTTATGTGTACGCGTAGTTTTAACGTATTTTCAGCGCCCCACAAACTGTCGTTTCGGAGTCCCCCGCCACCCCCACCCCCACCCCCACTCCACACACACACACACTCACTTTCCCGAAAACCTTAATAGCGCCACAGAGCCTACAGGTTTTAACGGATTTGTTTCAAATTTAGTGTAAAGCATTGGGGCCATGAGAGGCCGGTCCCTGTCGCTTCTAGCGCACCTTATCGTTCTGGAGTTATTCCCCTTATCCGAAAAACTTGTTAACGCAATAGAGGCTACAGTCTTTAATTGATTTTGTTTTTCAAATGTGGGGTGAAGCACTAGGACCTTTCGATTTTCAGTACTCCTCAAACTTCTGTTCGAGAGTTACCCTCTTTGTATTTCTTTAAAATATGTGACGATGAGAGGACGAACCCTATCGATATTCAGCATTCCGTGACCTTCTGTTCCTTAATATACACCCCTCCCCGCCATAGAGGCTTCACTTTTAAAATTTTGTGTGAAGCTTTGGGGTCATGAACTTTATTTATTCAATGGTTAGCGATCTTCCGTTCCGGAGTTATACTCTCCATTCTTTGAAAACCTTGTTTTTAACGGATTTTCGATATTCAGTGTTCCGCGACAAGGATGACCCTGTTAATTTTCAGCAATATAAGATTTCTGTCCCAGAGATATACAAGCACGTGAACACGATAGAGATACAATTTTCGATGAATGCTAGATCCTTATTCAATTTATTAAACAACCAAGTTTTGCTTTTGAATAATCTGCTGTTGAGGCATAGATGCTGGGTGGCTGTCGTTCAAATTTCTTTTGAATCATTAGTCTCACAAGCAGAGGAACCCTATTTATTTTCGGCGGAACAATAAACCTTATTGATTTGCAGCGCTCCCTGATGTTTTTTTATAGCGTTATTCCTATTTTCCGGTAAACCTTGTGAACGCGTTAGAGCCCAGAATTTTTCTAAATGTGAATCATTAGTGTCACAAGCAGAGGAACCCTATTATATTTTCGGCGGAACAATGAACCTTATTGATTTGCCGCGTTTCCTGATGTTTTGTTATAGCGTGAACGCGTTAGAGCCTAGAGTTTTTCAAGATTTTTTATTTAAAATCTGCTCCGAAGCATTTGTACTACAGTACAATAAACTCTCTGTCTAGCTTTATTCTAAACCAAAATATGGTCCGAAAACCATGCAAAAAATGACATTTTCAATTAAACGTCGCCCACACATTAAATTGAAATAATTTAACAGGCATGTCTGTAATTCAAAGCTTCCCACATTATAGCTAACGTGGTAGGGTTTTGAATTTCATATTTGGTGTGAAGTATTGGGGCCATAAGACGATGAAACCTATCGATTTTAATCATATTTCAAATTTAGTAAATCATGGGTACCCTATCGATTTCCGTTTATTCTTTCAATAGTTAGCAGTTTTCCTTTGTAACAAATGTTAGAGTATTTTTTTGTTATCAAATTTGGTGCGAAGTATTGGGACAAAGGTTGTTTCAAAATGTGGAGACACTACCATATAAGGTTTCATATTAACTCGGGATCTCGAGAAAATTTACATAGGATGTCAATATCTCGAGAAAATTAACTCGAATTCTCGAGAAAATTTACACAGGATGTCAGTATCTCAGGAAAATTATCAGGGGATTTCGAGAACATTAAATTGAGATCTCGCGAAAATTACCAGGTGATCACGGGATTTCAAGAAAGTATCACAGGATCGCAGGATCTCGAGACCTTCTACAAAATTTTGCATGACCCCTATACGCTTCCGTATGATGATGACTTGATGTGATTTCATTTAAACAACTGAAGTACAGAATAATAAAATATTCTACATTTGTTTTGTTTGAAGTGTGGGTGTTTTCTCTGCTGTCAATTTTCCCTTCTTTATTCTAACTAGTTTAATTTTAATTAGATGTGTAAATTATATAAATTGATTTGTTGAATTTATCTCACGTATATAATATGTAAATTATTAGACTCACTTGTATTGGATTTATCTTTTTTTATTTGACATAGAATACCTTTAAATTACTGAATTTATTTGGTAGAATTAATCGCGACTCTTTTGAACTTGGTTTATTATCTAACTCTGTTTGTTGAAATAATCTTAATTAATAAAAACTACATTCATTTAAAAAAAAATACATTCATTCAAAAACAAAAATACATTCATTTAAAAAAAACCTACCTTAATTAATGCAAAAATCTATCTCAATTAATAAATCAAACTATCTTAATTTTTAAAAAATCTATCTCAATTAATAAATAAAACTATCTTAATTTAAAAAAAAAAAGCTATCTTAATAAAAAAAAAACATAGACATTTTAATTTTTAAAAAAAAAGCTGTATTAATGTCTAGAAAAAATAAAACTATCTTGGTTAATAAACAAATTTCTTAATTAGTAAGATCTAGAAATCAAATACAAAGCTCAATGTGCAATTTCGGGAAAATCGATTAACTACGTAACATGGACTTGACACGCGGGGGAGATCCTCTAATGCAAAGTGGTGCCAGGTGTTCAAGAAACAGATCCTGTCTCGCGCACCACGTCCACCACTTCCGTCGTGTTAGATGAAAAATTGTTACCTGCATAATTGTCGAATTTATATTATTTTATTTTATATAGATGTGTAAAGTATTTCATTTGTTTCGTTTATTTGGGGGTTTCAATCAGTTTCTTGAATAAATTATCTGCATCCGCAATCTTTCAGTTATTTGTCCCCTTATATATCACCGAATAGTACATAGTTTTCATCACAGGTGGTTCTGTTAGCTATGGTGGCTGATTGGTATCATGTCGTAATGTCGTGATGTCGCCTTTCATAACGCGACAACCCGACAACCCGACATCACGACATTTCTACCCGACAACACGACAACCCGACATCACGACATTTCTACCCGACATCACGACATTTTTACCCGACATTACGACACTAAAAATGTCGTGATGTCGGGTAAAAATGTCGTGATGTCGGGTAAAAATGTCGTGGTGTCGGGTTGTCGTGATGTCGGGTTGTCGGGTTGTCGACTTCCATGATCAATGTTATAAGCGGCCAATGATATTCATAACAAAAAACTGGCAATTAAGAAAATGGTTGATCAAGTGGAAGTAGATTCACACTCACCATAGGCGTACGAGGCGGGGGGGGGGGGGGGAGGGCACCGCCCCCCCCCCCCCCCCAATATTTTCATGAAAAAAAATAGAAATCTGAAAAGAGCTCAGAATTGTGAGATCTTGTGAGATCGGTCATTAGCCGAGGAGTTGTTGAAAATGGGGTGGGGGTAGGGGTATGACCTTGTCGGGGAAGGCTATGGTCTTGTCGGGAATGAATGCTCAGTTTGTCGGGAAGCGTCGCACCGTCTGTCGGGTTTTGAATATTTTTAATAATATGGAAGCGGAAAGAAAGCAGTCCAGTCAATGATGAACACGTACGCCATCTGAATAGAACTAGCACGTACACATGGCCTTTCTCAGTTCTTGACTGTGTTCCTGTATACTGGCATCCAACTTCATGCACCGGACGAGCCCAGTGATAGAAGTGATCTGAAAAGCAGTATAAACTCTCTGTTTATGCCTTCCCTGATAAAAAAAATGTGAAGTCTCATAAAATGAAAAATGTGGCAAAAGTAAATCGTTCGACTTGTTCTTTGTTTACGTAGTAATAGAGCTTGTATTTTAAAGATGACTTTTACCAGTTTTTATGCTGCAACTGACATAATTTACTACCCACTCCAAATTACTAGAAAGTATTCGAAATGCCTGGAAATCGCGTCTACGGCCGTCTGGTTTTCAAAATTTTACGATGGACATATATGAGGTTTTTTTTTTGACGTAATCAAAACATTAATAAATTTAATTTCGATAGGGTTTTAATCCGATGACGAAGTTTCATAGATGTCTGTCGCGCAATATGGTGCATGCGCTCTCGCAAGAAATTGTGGCTGGATGTGGGCATATACCAAAAGCACACATCTAAAATTAGAGGTAAATACAAATTTCGTTAAGTGTATTTATAAATTTAACATTTCCGTATTATTCGGTCTCAGTTATAGGCGTACAAAAATATCTTATAATTGACACAATTCAACAATTCAACGCGAGGTAGGTACAATCATGCTCTGAAATCCATCAGTTTTAGTGATAATGTCAACGATTGTGGAGTACTAAGATGGAATTTGTCTGCATGTCGCCTTTAGTTCAAAATAAACAAATAAAACTAATAATTCATTATTAGAATTAAAACTGAAAATCAAAGAACTAAATCGTTTGAGGAAAGCACATATCTTTAAACAGTAATTAAAATTTAATTAAACAAAGCACATAAACGTCACAGATGGCATGTGAAGTTAATTGATTTTTAAATCTGTATTTATGAAACGGGGTGTACAAAGGGGTGGAATAGATGTGGAAGACCATTGGTTTCCTTGGTTCATGTAAACCACTGTGCAATAAGTGGGCTTGAGAATTGCGTAAAAAACATACGGTACACCATTTGAATTAGGTGCTAGAATGACATCCATGATAACTCGTGGTGTGACATCATAGGCCAATCGGAATGGGGCTAAACCTACATGGGCTGTAGTCGGGTGAACCTCAGAATAACACGAGGCCTGGATTCCATTTACAACAATGTGACCGGATTTCGTCAACGGGGAGAAGGCACCCTTTCTTTCAATTTCCTTCAACTCTTTCACCATTTCTATCAGCTGCCCATCGCCATCAACCGTTAACAGGAAATCCCCTACCTGAAATGCCAATATTGAAATATCAATGCAAATTCTATTATATTCGCAAGATGATTTGTGTGGTAATATTCAGCGAATTCGAACTCATCTCAGATATCATAGACACAAATATACGCCACGTTGGTATGTTAGCCTGAATAGACGAATTGCATAAAACTTGCCAAATGTTTTTATTATATATTTGTGACCACATCTCCAACTTTACCTGGGCAATAATGCTCCTCCCCAAACACAGAATTGAACCCAGGAAATGTTCTCAAAAACGCAATCAGACTTCTGAGATGGTAATGTGTTCTCTGTGACCAGCCCTATAAAATGCACCCCATACCTGGTTGAATCATTCACACTACAACGTCAGCAGCATGTCAAGATTCACGACAGCTCGGAGGAACCAGTCGTTTTTAAGACTCGACACCGCGCTGGCCACACTGCCCAAGCCGTTGCCAATCACTTCCAGGTCAATGTTCGGACCATGTACAGGCTTCAGCAACGCTTACGGGCCACCAACACCACGGATGATCGCCCCCGAAATGGTAGATCAAGGGTTACCACAAGGCGTCAAGATCGCCATGTTGTGCGACAGCACGTGCAGAGAGAACATTCATTGTCGTAGACCTTAAGTGAACGTCTACAGTTTGCTCAACAACACCAGAACTGGCGACACGTACAATAGAGAACTGTTCTGTTCACAGATGAGAGTCGGTATTGCGTATCAACTGCAGATGTCATGACCAGAATATGGCGTCGACAAGATTCATGGGGAGGTCCAAGCATAATGGCTTGAGGTGAACTCGGCCTGAACCAGAGAGTGGGTCCTGTGGTGTTCCAAAATCTTGGTCAGGGAGAGAAGGCGGCACCACAGCTCTCAGACCCCACGTCATACCACATTTCGCACGTCATCGAAACAATGTTTTCCAGCATGACAACGCCCGTGCCCACACCGCCAGAGTTACTCGGGACTTTCTACCTCAGAACGGTGTCACCGTTATGCACTGGTCAGCCCTTAGTCCTGACTTAAACCCGATTGAACATCTTTGGATTGCCCCAGGCGTTTCTGAGAGTGTGGTTCCAGATGC
This sequence comes from Patella vulgata, assembly GCF_932274485.2. NCBI lineage: Eukaryota > Metazoa > Mollusca > Gastropoda > Patellidae > Patella > Patella vulgata. The sequence continues at coordinate 10,577,482 of NC_065886.2, read as the reverse complement.
CAATGGCGTTCATCAATCGTCTGGTCCACTCCATGTACAGAGCCTGCGCTGCTGTTATAGACACTCGCGGTGGACAAACCAGATACTGATGTATAGACTGTGTACAGACTAAACGGTCTCGCAATGCCTTGGAATTGTGATGAATTAATCACTAATGTGTCAACATACTGTTCACAAAAAATTGCTTTGATCCATTTAGTAAGTCGTTTTCTAGCATGATTTGATTAAAGTGCCTCTCTGATTTTGAAATCGTACTGACTTTTTTTTGCTGTTTAGTATACAATGTTTTATTGCTTGTTTTGTCTTCAATCTCGATCTCACGGATATACAGCCGCATAGCAAGTGTCATTAAAATCGTATTACAAATGAAGACTCTATCGCCTTCACAAGCACGTGTGGACGGCCGAATGGGCGAACATGGGTATAGAAAGAAATCGAAACTAAGCATACATATGTCGTGGTTATCAATTTTACTATGTTCATAGAACAATATAAATAATTCGGGAAAGTTTTACACACAATCAATGTTTATGTATATAATATAAAAATGATTCAACTAAAACTCAATACCTGGACATCTTGCGCCATTTTATAGATGAAAGTTGAATTAGAAGCAACCGGGATATAATGCCGATGACTGATGGGTAATACATGGGTCTGTGTTGTAATTTCCAGGTATCTATTGATCGAGTGGAGATCGTAATGACCCTGACACCATACTTCACTGTAACCAACACTACCATCAGGGGAGATAACTTGTACTTCGTCACCAATTTCTATATCTTCTATGTATTTAACACCATCATTTCGTGTTATTAGTTCTGTTTGAGCGGGAAAACATGTTTCTGTAGGCAGAAATGTGGACAGCACCGTGATAATGATGTCATTTATAATGGTCAGTTATTTTAAGCTAATCCGAGTTTTTGTTATCATTTGATCTAGCATACAATGTGGAGGAAAACACCACAATCTTGATTTTATAAGTAAGACGTTTTTCATGTCGTTTTTTATTGTTTTTATTTCGGTTACATGGTAAACCGTATGATTGGGACAAGTTGAATAAATAACGTTGTTATGTGTGGTTTAATATTCGAGAGCGAGACATAAAGTAATATATTGAAACAACACGAGGGACGTAGTATTCTCTTCTGGAAAACGGGACTGTCATATTTAATAACTATCTATTAAATATTTTATAAATGCTGGTAATTACAGAGGAATTATTGCGTTAGCTATAGCTGTTTAGGCAAAACGTTTAGCAACACACCCAGATAACATTCTTGATAAATCGCATCTGATTCAGATCAGAAATAAATTGGTAATTTATTAATATTAAAGCCTAATTCCAAAAAGCAATACTAGTTCACCACACCAATTCGACATACAGTGTGCTATGTGGGAAATGATGCCCTGACAACCGCCCTACGGCCTACTCTTATATTGAATTGCAACTGTTAATGGTTTTTTTTACGTAAACATCAGTGTGCACACGTGATCTAGTTGTTCGTCCTTGTCGGGTCCTCCTTCCTCAATCACTGATAAGGGAGAACCACACAGAAAAATTGTGATAAATTTTCTAGTCTAGGCGAACACAGGGAGCCAACCCCAGACATCCCGGCCAGCGATTTACTCACTGTGCCACCGTTGCTCCCATGATAACAGACATTCCTCCACAGTCTTAAATACAAACTCATCATCAGTAGCTGAAAATCGACTGCGTGTCCGTTATCTATTTCAATCATTAATATAACTTATGTTTCCTAAAACAAAAATACTAATGACAAAATTCTAAACAACCTCCACTGTTGTACTAGGGATCCATTTTTCTCATTAATCTCTGCTTGGCCTTATGACCTCAATCATCTCCCCCCATCAAAGGACAAACCTTATAAATACCTGTGAATATTTTAGCTTAATTAGAGTTATCGTGTATTGTGTCTCAAAAACGGATACACGTACAGACGGGCGGACGAACCCTCTAATTATAGTTTTCTGTTTTCGGAAAACAAAAAAATGTATTAGATATTTGGTTGTGTTGATTACTACTTAGTTTTCGTACTTGCCCAGTTATTTTATGAAATAACTCGAATGACACTCAACGCAGTATTTGAAATATTTATCTCACCATTGCAATTGTCACCCATAAATCCCTCCAAACACATACACGAAAATCCACCAGCCTCTGGTACACAAGTTCCATTATTTAGACAAGGTTCAGCAGCACACAGATCCTCTAAAATTATATCAAAATAATCCTCATCAAAATAACATAATATACAATAAACACGTACACCGAGTTTGAACATTCTAACACAATTTGAAGGAGATTTATTGTGTCCCAAAACAAGTGCCGGCCAGACAGACAAGCAAATTATTCACCTAATAAAAACATACACCAAGTTTGAAAAGTCTAGCCTAATTCCAAAAAAACAATGTAAGTTCACCCACACCAATACGACATATGTAATAGAACTGGTTAAACACAATACTGGCTAAAATAGAGAGCGATAACAGATGGAATGGAATGAAATGTGGTTTATGCCCCGACTGGGATATGGTTCAGTTTATGGTTACCCACAGGAACAGCAATACCACATTTCGGTTCTACAATTTAATATTAAACACTGCTACATATAGCTTACATGGTTACAAGTTTTATAATATTTATCTCACCCTCGCAATTGTCACCGATAAATCCATCCACACACATACACGACACCCCACCAGCTTCTGGTACACAAGTCCCATTATTTTGACAAGGTTCAGCAGCACACAGATCCACTAGAATTATATCAAAATAATCTTCATAAAAATAACATAATATACAATAAACACCTGCCCCGAGTTTGAACATTCTAGCACAATTTGAAGGACATTTATTGTGTCCCAAAACATGTGACGGCCAGACAGACAGATAATTGAACTCGGCAAAATTATTCACCTTATAAACACATACGCCAAGTTTGAACATTCTAGCACAATTACAAGAAGAGTTATTGTGTCCCAAAACATGTGACGGACAGACAGACAGACAGGACAACAAACAGGCAGACGGGCGGACCCATTTTAATTGTTCCCTGCGTTCTTCGAAAGGTGGGGTGGGGGTAGGGCAAAAATAATATACAAGAACATATACAAGAAAATAATATACAGTCTGATCACACGGTAATCCCCGGACTTTCCCGCTTGTTGCAGAGTCTGCAGCACCATGGGTCGTCTTTAAGACGTGGAGTCGAGTGGGAAGTGGCCACATCCGGTGTATAACCCATGCATCGTTTCTTACTACATATTTTGGAACAGCCCATGATCGTCTAGTATGGTCTCTGGCCGCATTTGTTTCTTATTTTCTCCTTAGGACTCCACTGTAAATGCTGTGTATTTATTCTTCCACCTATTCAGTTTATGGTTACCCTCAGGAACAACAATACCACATTTCGGTTCTACATTGCTACATATAGCTAACATGGTTACAAGTATTATAATATTTATCTCACCCTCGCAATTGTCACCGATAAATCCATCCACACACATACATGACACTCCACCAGCTTCTGGTACACAAGTTCCACCATTTTGACAAGGTTCAGCAGCACAAAGATCCACTAGAATAATATCAAAATAATCCTCATCAAAAAAACATAATAAACAATAAACACCTACACCGAGTTTGAACATTCTAGCACAATTTGAAGGACATTTATTCGGTCCCAAAACATGTGACGGCCAGACAGACAGATAATTGAACTCGGTGAAATTATTCACCTAATAAACACATACACCAGGTTTAAACATTCTAGCACAATTACAAGAAGAGTTATTGTGTGCCAAAACATGTGACGACCAGACCGAAAGACAATTAATCACATAATAAACACATATACCAAGTCTGAAAAGTCTAGCCTAATCCCCCAAAACAATGTTAGTTCACAACACCAATACGACATACGTAATAGAACTGGTTAAACACAATACTGGCTGAAATAGAGAGCGATAACAGATGGAATGAAATGAAATATGGTTTATGCCCCGACTGGGCTAATGAAGACGGACATACGCCATACAGTGTGCTATGTGGGAATGTTGCCATGACAACCGCCCTACGGCCTACTCTTATATTAAATTGCAACTGTTAATGGTTCTTTTACGTGAACATCAGTGTGCACACGGAATCTAGTTTTTCGTGCTTCTTGGGCCCCCCTTCCTCCATCACTGACACTGGGTGGGGGGGGGAGAGACCAGAGACATATTGCGAGAGATTTTCTAGGCGAACACCGGGAGCGAACCCCAGACCTCCCGGCCTGCGCCTGACTCACTGAGCCACCGTTGCTTCCATGATAACAGATACACAGAGTGTTTCTATTTTAATTGTTTCGAACAGAAATTCCTCCACAGTCTGTAGCACCATGGGTCGTCTGTCAGACGTGGAGAGCGGGAAGTGGCCACATCCGGCGTATAACCCATGCATCGTTTCTTACTACATATTTTAGAACAGCCCATGATCGTCTAGTATTGTCTCTGGCCGCATTTGTTTCTTATTTTCTTCCTAGGACTCCACTTTAAATGTTGTGTGTTTATTCTTCCACCTATTAAGTTTATGGTTACCCACAGGAACAACAATACCACCTTTCGGTTATACATTTTAATATTAAACATTGCTATATATAGCTTACATGGTTACAAGTATTATAATATTTATCTCACCCTCGCAATTATCACCGATAAATCCATCCACACACATACATGACACTCCACAAGCCCCTGGTACACAAGTTCCATCATTTTGACAAGGTTCAGCAGCACACAGATCCACTAGAATTATATCAAAATAATCCTCATCAAAATAACATAATATACAATAAACACCTACACAGAGTTTGAACATTCTAGCACAATTTGAAGGAGATTTATTGTGTCCCAAAACATATGATGGCCATACAGACACACAATTAAACTCGATCAAATTATTCACCTAATAAACACATACACCAAGTTTGAACATTCTAGCACAATTAGAAGAAGAGTTATTGTTGCCCAAAACCTGTGACGGACAGACCGACAGGAAAACAAACAGCGGACGGGCGCACCCATTTTAATTGTCCCCTGCGTTCTTCGAAAGGTGGGGGGGAAATAATATACCTGAACATAACATAATATACAATATACATACAATTGAACTCGATCAAAGTATTCGTCTAATAAACACATACACCAGGTTTGAACATTCTAGCACAATTAGAAGAATAGTTATTGTGTCCTAAACCCTGTGACGGACAGACCGACGGGAAAACAAACAAACAGCGGACGGGAGGAATCATTTTAATTGTCCCCTGCGTTCTTCGAAAGTTGGGGGGGGGGGGGATAATATACAAGAACATATACAAGAAAATAATATACAGCTTGGTCATACGGTAATCCCCGGAAATACTTTCCCGCTTGTTGAGGATGCGACCATAGTTCCCCTGGATGCAGAACGACCCAAATTGTTTTTTGGTTACCTTGCTCAACCTATCCAAATTGAACGTGCATGTGAGTATTTGTTTTAAAAAAAAGGACCAATAACAGACATATTCGATACGTGGGGACAATAAGTAGACTTTTCGAATATCTGCGTCTAATTTGACATGCACAGACTGACCGACAGACTACGTAAATGCGATCATTTGAAACCTATCCTACACATTTAGCCGAGTAGAAATTATACATTATTTAAATACGTTAAATGATTATAAGCAGTCGGATTACGTCATTAGATTTGTTACGTTACATAAAATGAGTATAAGTGAGATTACGTTATGTTACGTAGAATAAGTATAAGTATCTTCATGTACGTTTCGCCGGAAGGATCCAGGTATTAAGAAAACAGAGACCACTCAACCATAGAGACACTCGAAGAGATATTTATTAAAATTTACTTTGACTTTCCGGGCTCAAATATTCTCTTGGCAGGTGATATGAACGCTAGAACCGGTGATTTGGCAGATTATATAATCGATGACTCACTGGAATATATTACAACTGAAGATCTATACCCCATAGATAACTTTAATGTGAAAGTGCCAAACGTCAAAAATATCGACTACTGGACAATTATCGACTGAGCAAACTCGATTCCGACCTGACTCTCTATAAACGCTCAAGATCGTTATTTAGATCAATATGGGATACTAGCTAATTAAATTACACAGAAAACTTAAAATCAAAATTAAGGCACAACTTAAATTCTCCGATCGACTTTTGGAGTGATGTTAAAACTATGGTGTAAAGCCCTAATAAGCCCAATACAAAAGAAAGAACCCCCTGACATTGTAAGTAATTATAGTGGAATATCCCTTTTCCCAGTAATAAGCAAAATATTTATCAAAATACTAAATTGTAGACTCACATAATGGTGTAATCATAATGCATGAAAATGAAGCTGGGTTTTCGTAAAAATTATTCTACCATTGATGACATATTTTCTCTACAAGGCAGTATTAGTAAATATATTTCTAAAACTCGTGATAGAATATATTGCCTATTCATCGATTTCGCTGTCGCCTTCGATTCTGTGCCACATTGCAATCTGTGGAATGTCTTGCCAAAAGATGGCATACATGGTAAATTTATCAATATCGTAGGAGATATGTATTCAAAGTCCAAAACGTGTGTCTTAACTCCCGACGGCATAAAGGTACCAGGCAAGGATGTATGTTAAGTCCTCTGATATTCTCATTGTACATCAACGAGTTTATTAATGAGTTGACTAACGACGAGTGTAAAGGTATATATATTTCATCATTGTTTCCGAATATGATTTGTTTAATGTTTGCAGACGATATTGCAAATATAGCCAACACTGTATATAGATTACAATGTCAAATTACGAGTATAGAAAACTTTTATGTTTAAATCAAAATGTCCATAAAACAAGCCAACAGTGAGGCTGATGTCGCCCGCCGAAATCCCCAAATAAATAGATGACACATATTAATTAATCGCACATCTATTTTTTTCCAAAGTATCAAGCAATCAAACTGATTATCAACTATACACTAAGTTTCATCACTCTCTATCAGATAGAATCAAAGTTTTCTTGTCCCAAAGCAGGAAATTGCTTATCTCTGCTTAGCTTTAGCTCGATATGTTAATCATTGAACTCAGTCAAGACGAACATCTACATTAAGTTTAAACATTCCACCTCAATTAGAAGAACATCTACATCAAGTTTAAACATTCTACCTCAATAAGTAGAAGAGTTGTTATGTTCCAAAGTCTTGACCAATCAAAATGCCTATTGCTCCTTAGCCCAAGCAGAAAATTCTCATCATCGAACTTAGTCAAGGTATTGGTGTAATGAAACTATACACCAAGTTTCATCACTCTCACTTAATTAGAACTAAAGTTATCGTGTTCCAAAGCATCAACCAATGAAATTGCTTATCTCTGCTTACCCTAAGCAGCAAATGCTCATCTTCGCACTCCATCAAAGCATTGATCTCATAAACACCTACACCAAGTTTGAACATTCAAGCTTAATTAGAAGGAGAGTTATTGTGTCCGAAAAAGTGTAACGGACAGACAGACGGACGGACAGACAGACGGACGAACCCATTTTAATAGTCCCCTGCTTTCTTCGAAAGTCGGGGGACAACAAAAATTGTTGTTTTCTGTAACGGGGGTCCTTTTAATTACGAATCACGGAATTATAACAATATAAAATGAAAATATATACTGTCTTCCAGTATAAATACTTGGGTATTGTATTCAAAAATGTAATGGCCTATCATATATGTCAATTAACATATTCGATAAAATGGTTATTCCGTTTATAACTTACGGTCCATGGGATTTGAATACTCTCAAGTAATTGAAAATCGACCAAAAATATGTAAAATCCTTATGTAGACTTATAATAGGTAGCCACAATCTTATGATTCTCCAGGGTAAATGGAAAAACATTCCATACGAACAAAGAATTTGTAAGTTATGTAATACTAATACCATCGAAGACGAATGTCACTTTGTAATTATTTGGACTGTTTATAATGATTTTCGCAATTCATATACAAACCAATATATTTTTAAGATCACATCCCAACGCCAAAACTTTGTAAATCTTATGTCCTCTAAAATCCCGAAACAATTATCAATCTGTCAAAATTCGCCTACCATTCCTTTCGTCACATGACATGAAGAAGCTTCAATGTATTAAGTATATCCTTGTACATTTGTATTTATTGTATATTTAATCTTATTAAATTATAAATTACCCAAGCATCACCATAAAAAGTCCCATTCCAAAATCCGTGCCCAAATAGGTCAAATTGGCTAAAATCCAAAATGGCCGCCGGGTTTGTCTTTTAAATTCCGATTTCCACCCAATTATCATAATATGATCGAGTATGGTATCAAAATATACGTTTTCGGGGTAACTGAATGCCATTTAATATGTCACCAGTAACTTCCGTGGCCTGGCTTCAAGTCTATCTTGATCGTCTTCTCGTTCAGTCTAGTTTCTATTCTAGATCCTGCCACCCCCCTCCTAAAGTGCCCTAGCACGCCCTTGGCTCATTGTCGAACTTAGTAATGACTTTACACCAAGTTCTACTCTGTCTAAATTCTCTCCCATTGAAATTGGTATCTCCGCTCATTATTGAGCTTAGGTCAGGTATCTTAATCGGCTCATTATTGTCGGCCTCCAATACCCGTCGACAGTCCATTATCAAATGGTGCACTGAATATCTGACAAACAGGCGATACTGTATCTATTTGTGTCTCAACATTTGAATCATTTAGTGAAATAAATTCGACCCGTGCTTCAATGGGTTTGGCCATCTTGGCTCAATTTTCGAGGTTGGTGAGACGCCCACGACGCTGCGTCCACAGCGGGCTGAGGGTGACCTCTTTCGTCATGCCTGCTACGCTGCTTCCGTAGTGACCAGTGGTCGGCCAGAGCGTCTAAATGAAATTTAGTTGATGCTTGATAAATGCCATCGTATTAGATCTGAGGCAGACTCCACTACTCTTAATTCCAATATCTGCAATGGGATTTCCACATATTTTGACCCAAGGGAATCAGTTAAGTACAAGAATGAACAAATGTGTCGAAAATGGAATCAGCTGTCTCCAAAACGTATATTTTGACAACAATTGTGGTCATTTTGTAAAATTCGAATTTTCAAGCCAAAACTGACCGCCATCTGGAATTATTTCCCAATATTGACTCCTTGTTATAACTAATCACCAAAATGTGTATGGAAATGGATTCAGCTACCCACGAAAGGATATATTTTGATACTAAACTCGATCATATTATGATAAGTGGATAAAAATGGGCATTTTCAAGTCAAAAATGGCCGCCATTTTTTATTTTTGCCAATTTGACCCATTTGGGCACGGATTTCGGACTTGGGCATTTTTTTGGCGATAATATACGTACAGACCGACCATAAACCGTGGTCGGCATTTCTATTGCAGCAACTGCCCGGAATGGTGCGAAATTGAGTTAACCAGATGCAAATAAATAACACAAACAGAAAATAAATATGTTATCAAGAGGTCCGGCCATTTTAACTTTGATATTAATACGGTTGTTGGGGTGGGGGTGTTGGGTCTGTCATTTAGTCTATTGTTGCGTGGATGCGGATCACACACATGAGAAGCAGTAGGGGCCGCCTAACCAACCTCGTAAGCTTACCCTAGGCCATATGTTTCCTACTACAGCTATAAGGTTCACAACGCGCATGCGATTTATTGAAATGAAATTGAACCATTTGTTAGCCTTCTACAGCAAGGCATCATGATTGACAAAATTAATGCAAATACATTGGTGACATAAAATATAGTATTAAAATAGATCTTACCCTCACATTTGTCACCGGTAAATCCATCCGCACATTTACAAGACACCCACCAGCTTCTGGTGCACAAGTTCCATTATTTACACAAGGTTCCTCGGCACACAGATCGACTAGAATTATGTATGGTTTAATGGGCGAGAGCGAGACATTAAGTAATATATTAATACTGCGCAAGGCGTTACCATTAAAGCTCGAGACCATTAAACAACTTAAATGGTAGGCCAAACATCACAGGATGACGTCACATCTGTATTTATTTTAAATCGAAATAATTGTGAACAAAGTTTAGCAGCACACAGATCGACTAGAATTAATTCGAAATAATCTTTATAAACGTAATCTGCATCCTTTAAGTAAACTGATTTGAAATTGGCCACGCAATAAAATATATCGTTTTTTTTAAACATGGTGGTTTTTGTAGTCTCCTTTATTTATCTAGAATGCAAAGCGCGGTGCGTCAGCAAAGCTTATTTCCGCTAACACAGGAACTTACCTAAAACTGTCAACCACGGACTGTTGATTAAAAAAAAATTAATTTGACAGGAACCGAATACACTGTACAAAACTAACAATGCGCATCTCAATTTACCAAATCTCGCTCCACGCGAGACCACGCGTCTCATAGAAATATTTCTATGACGCGTCTGATAAATGACGTCGCATATTTTTGACGCCAATGACAATAATTTTCACACATTTCTTTTTTTTAAAATAAAATGAACCATACAATTTAGATCTAAATAAAAATCAATTTAGAAAAACGAAATCACATCAGCTTTGCTCTTCTCAGGCAATGCCTGTTACAAATTAAAATTTGACTTACAGTTGCTGTCAATTTTGTTTAACACCAGAGATAGGAGGGTCTGCACGTTACATAGTTGCATAGACTGGTACTGTACAAGTTTCTTAGTATCTTCACAGACTTCCGGTTTCAACCTCGGTTGCGGTTTCATCAACCATTTCTCTTTCGGTTCCGGTGCCCACATGGTGTTTCCCGCTTCTGGTCTCCATGTACGTTCGTCTCGACTGTGTGCTGAAAAGAGGTTTAATACAAACAAAAATGCAATTGTGCGGGTGGGGGCAATTGGTTTAACGCTTGAGCTTTAGATCGTAAGGTCTCAAATTGAGTCAAGTGTCGAGATTTCGATTCGACATTGTACGTGAGAACGAGTAGAGGCGACTGGACAACCCCATGAGTGTTCTCGGGGCCCACCGGTTTCATCCCACTACTAAAAGAACCCTACGCGCAATGAAATAAAATTATAAAATTAGATCATATATATTTTTATGTTAGTCCGGAAATGGGGGGGGGGGTGGCCGAATGGTTAGCACGCGCGCGCTGTATCATGAGGCCTGTCATGAGTCAACTGGCGTGGTTTCGAATCTCCGGTTGTACGTGACAAGGAGTAGGTTTGCCTGTCCAACCTCGCGGGTTTTCTCTGGGCCCTCCGGTTTCCTCCCACTGCTAAAGACCCCTACGCGCAAGCGAATTATTGAAATAAAATTAAACAATATATTAGTCCCGAAATGCCGAAATGACCTAGTCTGTGTCGAGTGGACGTTAAACCCCATTTCTCTCTCTCTCTCAGTCCGGAAATGACCCCGTTTGCTTCAATGGGTGTTAAACAGATATCCCTCCCTCTCTCTCTCTCTCTTTTATAAAGTTTGATACCATGTGTCTACGTGTAACTGTATAGGACCATCTCTTATCTCGAAACACGGAGGGTTGAGAGGTGAGGTTTGTTATGTAACCCAAGTATTGTAGAACACGGGTGTAATTTGTTTTGTTGGATATTTATTTCAAGCCAACGACTTCTAAGTTCAGAAAACTTGAATTTGGCTACAGGCCTCTATGACAATCTGTACCAATTTACAGTGAATATATATATATGCACCTTACTTGAATTACAAATAAATTAAGATATTGTACTTGGTAATATTTTTGAACATTTACGCGTGTTTCAGTGTATACAAACTAAATTAATCTATACTTGAGGCAATCTGAAAAAATTATTAAGATTATTACACAAGATAATATTCTGAAAGATTTATTTTCGTTATGAGTAAACATTCTAAAGTAAGTTATACTTGTGTTACTAATGCAATTAACGCCATATTTTACAAATCACAGTTAAGTTAAATTGGAGTACACAAATACTTTTATAATTGTACAATATATTATATGTAAATGTTATTTAACACCTTCCATCCATAAAATTGATTAAAACACCCTTATCGTATTATAACCAATAGATGGTCGACATCGCCACTGGCTTGACACGGCGAGCGACCACGTGGAAGTTACTACCCCTGGTCAGTTATGTGTAATGTCCTTTGTCGTTTAATCTGGTATTCCATGCAATTTAGCCAGCCGCATAATCTCCTCGATCACCCTTTGTCTAGAAAGGTGTTATATGCAGGAATCAACAGGGGATTATTCTGAGGGACGACTAGGGGCGCCTTAGGTTAGGGCTAGAGCAAGGGCCATTTAAGTTGGTTGGAATGGGGACCAGAATCGATTCAAAGAAATAAAAGTGTTCAGTACTCATGAATATCGATTGCACTTTTGCAACTCAAAAACGCTGTAAAATTAACACTGTTCTAGGATTTATTCCCTAATAAAAGTTACACCCTTTGGTGTAGTCATGGATATCGGTTACACTTGTTAGGTGTAGCTCTTTTAGTTGGTTATCCTTGCAAAAGTGTAAAATTTTAAAAACGCTAGCTGTGGTGTTAAGTTTATACTTTATTAACACTGCTTATAGTTTTTAATTACACCTATTTTCAACAGTGTATGTATAGTCAGACAAACATCTCGTGGCTGGTGGGTAAGTAGTCAGACAGGTATCTGTGTCTCTCTCGATCGACCGGGAGGAGGGGGGGATAATGAACTGAAAAATGATTTTGTTCTACCTGATACTGTAGCAATCACTACAACGAATAGATACACGTTCATTCTAATTTTCTCTCGTCCTGGAATTTAAAATACAAATACAAAAGTCAATCAATAAAACCACTCCAAGACAATACACACGTCGTGAAATGGTATATTTTTTTAGTTTACTAGTTGTTGCGCCATATTTGTAAACATCTTACTAGTCGTTTCCTATTTGTAAACCTCTTACTAGTTGTCCCCTAATCGTAAACATCGTACCATTCGTTTAATAGTCGTTCCCTGCCCTTAAACATCTTAAAGATTCCCTAGTCGTAAACATCTTTCTTAACAGTCCCTAGTCGTAAACATCTTATTTTACTTATCTTACTATTTGTTCCAATGTCCCAGATATCTTGCTAGTTGCCCCATATGTGTAAACATCTTACTAGTCGTTCCCTAGTCGTAAACATCTTACTAGTCGTTCCCTAGTCGTAAACATCTTACTATTCGTTCCCTAGTCGTAAACATCTTACTAGTCGTTCCCTAGTCGTAAACATCTTACTAGTCGTTCCCTAGTCGTAAACATCTTACTAGTCGTTCCCTAGTCGTAAACATCTTACTATTCGTTCCCTAGTCGTAAACATCTTATTAGTAATTCCTTCTTAATAGTCCGGTGGCTGAAGGGTGGGAATTGCCACCCGTGCTGTGAATTTATGATACCAATTTTTCTAGGCCAGTTTTTTGCGTAGATTCTGAATCTGGGTGGTGATCAGGCGTTTGAGGTGGCGTTTTCGAGATATGGGGGGTCTAATGTCTACAATTGGGGAAAATGTGATTATGTTGACATACATTTTAATGATGATCATGTTATATATTAATAAAACATAAATTTCTAGGACTGTCCATCTCTAAAGAAGTCTATATGATGCCCCTGGACAACTGTTTGGATTTGTGGGGAGGTGGTGTGGGGGTAGCAGGTGTGCGTGTATGGAAGGGGGGGGGGGATAAAATTGGCAAAAACATTACTTTTTAATTCCGCTGCACATCTCTAAATATGTTTGTAAGATTCCCATTGTATGGGGGGGGGGGGGGCAAAATGTAATTTGGGGGACAGAAACCACCTGGTTTAAAATAGACCTTAAAAGTGTTTTCTCGTCTGGCGGTCTAGTTGATGTGAGGAATAAGCCAATGAAATGGTCTGTTCCGGCGAGTTCTTGGCGTGGTCTGCACGGAACTGTGGGTAAACCCCTAGAAACTTCATCGCTGATTGATTGTGGTGAAGATTTTCCATGTGAATTGGTATCTGAAGAATATCCAAAGGATATATGCGATCTGTTGATTAGCCATCAAGAAGATATTTATGTCGCTCATATTTACTGTGGGTTTTTTATGTACATCTCCAGACCTCTTGAAAAAAGGTGCCATTATATAATTTGATATATTAAAAGGCGAAATAGATACTGAACGAAAAAGCTAACGAGAAACCACTTTTAAGATCAATTTTGAACCAAATAATTTCTGTCCACAAAGACACATGCTGCCCCCCCCCCCGCTCCACCCACACACACATACACACACACAATGGGAATCTTACAAAACATATTTAGAGAAGTTTCATCAAGCTCATTTAAATCAACGTGAACTTATTTCCCGCCAATTTTACCTCCACCCCCTTCCATACCCGCACACCTGCTACCCCCACCCACCTCCCCACAAATCAAAAGAGTTGTCCAGGGGCATCATATACATTACTTTAGAAATGGACAGTCCTAGAAATTTATGTTTTATTAATATATAACATGATCATCATTTATGTCAACATCATCACATTTTCCCCCATTGTATACATTGGACCCCCCCCCCCCCCAATATCTCGAAAATGCCCCCTCGAACGCCTGATCACCACCCAGATTCGGAATCTACGCAATAAAAACTGGTCTAGAAAAACTTGGTCTCATAAATTCACAGCTCGGGTGGCGACCCCCCCGCCCCCCTTCGGCCACCGGACTATAAAGGTAGTTGTCAAGGTGCTATATTTAATTTCAGATCCCTTGGCAGTTGGAATTCGATATAAGAGTAGGTGATAGTGCCGCTGCCCGGGCAAAATTTCCCTCATCGCACACTGTATGGCGTATGCCCGTCTTCATTAGCCCAGCATAGGAGCAGAACAGTAGGACGTTAAACCCCATTTCATTTAATTTCATTTCATTTCTTGGTAAACATAATAGTCATTCTTTAAAACACGCCGTGGGTGGATTGGATGATTCGGGTGGGTAGGGATGTAAAATCCATTCTATAAAATACACCAGTCGAATGGACGGCTTGCAGGGGTGGGTAAGCCAACAGGCAGGGTGGTGGGGGCGGGTAGGTGGGGCAGGAATGGATGGAACCAATTCAGTTTATGTTAACATAAAAATATACAGAATCGAGAACGGACAACAAACCTATATGAATAGACCTCTTTGATTTGTTAATCTGATAATATTTATAATTGTATTTCCACAGCTAGTGACGAGATAAAACCAGTTGTCATACCTAACCGACATCCGATTAATAATTCAAAATGGAAATGTAATCGTAAGTGTTTTGACCCACCCAAATTCAAAAGATGATCAGCTCAATAACCAATAAAAAAAATCATGTGAAATAAACAAACTCAACTTTTAAAGATGGGTTCCCGCGTACAAACTGGGTGATTTAATGGTATATATGGACCAAAAACATATTCAAACTAATTAATTTGTCATAATTATGCTTCAAATCCTTCTCAAACATAGTAATTGCGACGGAATGCCCTGCTATTAAAATTCTATCAAACCAGGTCATGTTTACGTCACGTCTTGGGAGTCAGGGGAGAATTCATTGCATACATAAGACGATGTTGTCTTTAATCGCTTACTATTTATTACAAACATCGAATCCTTATTAAATTCTCGGATTATCCACTACCCGCGTGCAGAAGTCCCTATTCGTCGAGCTGTTGATTAGGGGAACCCTGACATTTTTGTCCTGTATACGCTCCATGAGTTTTTTTCGGGGAATCCAGTATTTTTCTAGTAAGATTGGATATCTCTACTTTCCATATATACCAAAATTGCCATACTTTTATTGGAAATAGCCACCCGATAAATACTTTTCTGGGAACCCATCTTTAAATACTCAATATACAGATAAATTTGGTTAACCAGTTGATAAGTTAACTGCTCTCAGCCCTGGTATTCGTAAAATGTCATCTAATCTTCATATTACTTACTCATCATTTCACGATATAAGTTGATGTCTTAGAACGTCGGTGAGCTACTAAAGCATGAAATGAAATGAAATGGAGTTTAACGTCCTACTGTTCTGCTCCTAACCTGGGCTAATGAAGACGGACATACGCCATACAGTGTGCTATGAGGGAAATTTTGCCCGGACAGCGGCACTACGGCCTACTCTTATATCGAATTCCAACTGCCAAGGGATCTTTTACGTGCACGCCAATGTGTACACGGGACCTCGGTTTTTCGTCCCATCCGAACGACTAGACAGCTTTCTTTGTCAGCCCCTCCGTCCTGCATCACTGACAAGGGAGAACCACGCCGGAAAATCTGGATGAACTTTCTCGGCCAATGCAGAGATCGAACATCCGACCTCCAGACTAGCGAGCTAGCGTCTTACCCACTTAGCCACGTGATCCCCCTGCTAAAGCATACATCGATTCTTATTAATAATGTCATACAGCAAAACCGATAAGACAAACATGCGGGCAGGACAAAATACTTTTGTTAAATTTAAAAATAACTAACATTCATCTGGTACAATGAAATGAAATGAGGTTTAATGCCCTACTGTTCTACATTGACCTCGCTACTGAAGATGGGCATACGCCCCTACGAAGTGTGCTATGAACGAGCTTTGTTAACACGGGATGATGTAATGTGATCGGTCTTGACGATGGCCTTCTTCTGATTGGCGATTAAAAACCGGTTGTCTGTGCTTATTTTTTGCTACATTTACACCCTTTCAAATAACCGACAGTCTTCTGGTACAATGAAAGGACTAGGCTAATGAAGACAGGTATACGCCACGGAGTGTGCTATCAGCGAAATTCTGTTCTTTACCGGCATTAAGGCCTACTCATATTTCAAATTTCAACTGACAAGGGTTCTTTTAGGCGCACTTCAATGAATACACGGGACCTCAGTTTTTTGTTTGATGCGCATGACTAAATAGCTGTCCTTGTCAGCCCCCACCCCCACCCCAACCCCTTATTGTAAACAGCAGAAAAAACCCGAATGACTTTCTCTGCCAACACCTGGAGATAACCCGAAAACCCCTGTCGTCTTACTCGCTGAGCCCTCACGGCTACCCGGGTGCAACGAAGCTTTTAACACAAACTTTGTTTTTAAAGACCTAACAACTCAAATCAAGTAAAAAAAAACATATAAAAATCTTTATACTCACAGAAGCAACGTTTACCAACAAGCCAACCGAAATCTATCAAACCAGAGAGGTTTATAAAATTTACGATTTCCGCCTGGGTTTATATCTTCCTTAAAGATAATTTATTCAAACAGAATAAAACTAACGCTTGATTTTTATGGTCACTGGTCTGTTTTCTGAACGATTGCCCGCGGGGTATTTATAATTTTAAATTTGGATAGGAGTATAATATCACATGATCTCTATATTCGCGGAATGCGTTTCAGGGCTTTAACTGATGTCGATCGACTTTTGTAAGTTTAGATAGGTTAATTACCTTATAATAATTAAGGAAGTCAGGGTGGATATGAAAAATGAAATGAAATGGAGTTTAACGTCCATCTCATCGTACCACTGTTAACAATAACGGATAGTCCCGTTAGAATTTTGGAAAACACTTAGAACGGTATTGAGCCATTATAGAAAATCTTCTTTCAAATTAATCAACCCGCATTTTGTTTTAAATAGTTAAACGCCTAGATTACCAACTGGTACAAAGAAAGGAAATAAAATATAACGACCTACTAAACGACTATGCTAATTAATAGGGCATACGCCTAGCAATGTGCTGTGGGGGATATTTTGTCCGGACAGCAACGCTTCGGCTTACATTTATTTCGAATTTCAACAGTCACCCCAATGTGTACTAGGTTTTTCGTCCAGCTCAAACGACTACATAGCTGTCCTTTTCCGCCGACCAGCAACACTGGCAAGTGAAACCCAGGCTGGAAAACCCCGTCGAACTTTCTTGACCAAAAGCGAGAGCGAACCTTAGACCTCCAGACTAACGAGTCAGCCAGCGTCTTACTCACTGAGCCACAGCGATTTTCCTGGTACAATGAAGCTTTGAACACAAACTACTAACAATTCAACAGCCAATTTCTATCCGGATTATCACTCTAATTAGTGTTCAAATATTTGACGTTCTAACTTATGACGTCAACTGGCAGATTATCCACATCTAAAAAAGGTCAGTTAGAAGAAGACTGCCAAGAAGGGTCGCAATATTGCATCTTTCTTGTAAATCATTGTTTTCTTTTCATTTTGATTGAAGCTTGTTTCATTACAGACCCTGGGTTGTATAGCGCAGTGGACGATTTTACCGATAAGACAAACATTCGACAGTCAATGGACTATAATAATATATACTCGAATTGGAAAAAAAAGACAAAAAAAGACAAAACAATTCAATAATGGAATTAATCCGACGGGTCATGGCGGGTGTCGTCTCTTGATTGGCGATAGATGTTTCTTAAACCCATATTATGCAACCGTTAAATCTGCCTATTACAGGTCTTTCTTTGGGCCTTAAATGTTATAAACTATTAATTAGACATTTATTAACATGACAAGACCATAATCAACTCTAGATGTCATCGGATGGCCCCGATTTTTAGCAGATTGGAAAGATTCAGCCATTTAAATATTTACCGTAAAAATGATAAAGCGAGGTACACTGATTAAAATCAGTGTTCACATCTTGTCAAACATTCAAAGGCTAATATCTTAACTCAGAATAAAGCAATTTGAATGAAATTTCAATATATTCAGTTTGCATTATCTATTTTTGAACTATTTTAGCAATAACGATCAGCTCTTTATCTAAATAGTAAATTATGTCATTTGTTTGTGGAATCAAAATTGTGGACATTATATGCAAAGATATCCATATCTATGACATAGCTTTCACTGTCAATCACTTTTCGCTATACTTTAAAGTAGCTAAGTCTCTAACTCAATATCATCCAAAGTCTTACACGTTGAAAATACGAATTATTTGTCAATTCAAATCAACATTGATGTTGTGATCTTACCAGGAAAAGGAAGGCTTCTGATATCCAATATTTAAGACAAAATAAACATTTTACCATTGGTACACGAATCGTGTACCATAGTGCGTTTTAGCGTCATTTGCAAAAGTGACCAGAAAGAACGAGGCTAGACATATTCAACTGGAGAGCCTGCTTAATAGACTGGAATAACCAGACGCTAGAAATTGCTATAGGGTTGAGACACATGCTGTATTTCGCTGGACATAACTGATTTTGAAATTAGAGTCAAAAAGGAAACAATTGAATGTAAATCATATTCTTTGAATGGCATTTAGTAATTGGAACATAATCAAAAACACACTTTTATGGATAACAATTACTATGGTTTATTTCACTGCGACGTTTCAACAAGGTTTCACAAGTCGTTATCAAGTCGTTATATGCTTGATAACGACATGTGAAACCTTGTTGAAACGTCGCAGTGAAATAAACCATAGTAATTGTTATCCATAAAAGTACGTTTTTGATTTTGAATGTAAATCAGTTTATATACAATCAGATTACATTATTATATGCGTTTCGACCCATTTGGGTCAATTTCTAGGTCCTAAATATTAGCGATGTAGCTCCTTTAAGTGTTATTCACAACAAAATATAAGCCCTATTGTTGGTTTTTGTTTGTGATTAGTAGAACAGCTGCGGTCGAACTTGGAACCTCCTGGTTTGTGTTATAATATGGTCTATGCGACCATATTATATTTTTAACGAATTGAATTCGAGATACTGTTTAGTATCAGTACCTTTATAATATATATCAGATTCAATAATGTCCCCGTTTTTGATTACCATTATGTCTAAAAATGGTATTCTATCTGTACTAGTTTCCATTGTAAATTGGATATTATTGATTATGTTATAAAATAAAAGGAGATTATAAAATGATTGGAGCCAGATGTAGAAACAATCATCTAAGTATCGTTGCCACTGTTTTTCGAAATATATTCTGGTCTCTATCGTTTGGATATTTAGATAACCAGAGCTTTACAGCTGTTAATCCTAAAACATGTGGTATATTAGAATAAAGGTTCGTAACATCGAAAGTAACTAGGATAGAGTTTTGTGGGACATTTTGGGATAAGTTATTCAAAAACTCTACGCTATCTCGTGTATAACTTTTGACATGTTTAATATATGGTTGAAGTATGATGTCTATCAAATTGCTTAAACGATGAGTTTCACATGCTGTGCTGTACCTGCTATAATTGGTCGGGGTTTCAAATTTTGAGGATGATTCACTTCAATATGTGTCGAATTTTGGTTTACTGCTGTGTGTATTTCTTTACATTTGTAAATCTTGGGTAAACCGTAAATATTCCTGGTTTTCACATTAAACTCTTGTAAGTATTTGATTTCTTTCATCGTTAAACAGGAACTATGTGTCCATATCAGTCGACGTAGTGCGGTCATATTTCTGGATTGTGGCGGAGAGTTTAATTTTTGATAGTAGTTGTTATCGTTCAATATGTCTAATACCATTCTTTTATAGTTCTCCGATTCCAAAATGACTGTTGCACCACCTTTATCTGCTTGTTTTATCACTATTGATTCATCTTTTGATAGAGTTAATATCTCCTTCTAATGTTTTTAGCGGTATTTTTACGTATCTTTATGTGATCGTTTGGTATTACCGGAAAATTCGATATTTGTTGACAAAATCATTTAATGCCCTATTACGACATTTTGGTGCTCCCCAATCACTTTTATTTCTTACGATGGATTTATCGTTATTTTCACTACCATTAAAATACTCTAAATTCTGAGGTTTTCTTATGAATTCGGCTGTATCTTCCTTTACTTCATTAATATTATGTTTTTGAGGTGTTGGTGTGAACTTTAATCCTTTTTGTAAGATGAATATCTGATTGAGATTTAGTTTTCGTTTTGATAAGTTGATGATTTTTGGTTCGATTTTCGCCCTCCCCGTCGGAGGAAGGGGTGCTCTCCTAAAAAATGAGCTTTATCTATTATTGCGATTTGTATATTCCCGGTGTTCGTCCGTTCTATTATTGATGGATTTTTTCACATTTATATTTTTCTTTTTACGACTTTTAACTACTTCCCATTGGTTATTTTTTGGGGGTTACTTACCCCTCCCCTCCTTAACTGGTGGTGAAGTAGTGTTTGGTCGCCTCCTTGAAGGCATGTTCCTGAAGCAACGACTGCGAGTTTTACAATATCTAGACGTTGCTTATTTACTTCACAATTCCCGAACTTATAGCTATGTTATCTACAGACCCGTGACCAGTAGCGTCCAATCAGACGTTGTGACATCGCGACCTCCACGGAAACCTTAACATTCAATGAACCTTGAACTTTGCAACTCGATTATCACAGGTATACATTTTTGCTTCATAGCACGAGACTTGGTATTCGCGACGATCGAGGAATCTGATAGGCCCAAAAGCTGGGCTTGTACCCAATCGAAATTAGTGCCAAAATATGCGGGGTAATACGTGAAGGCCTTGATAAGATGTACGTAGTTAAAGCGTGATCAAGCCTTCTATTGAAGATGTACGTAGTTAAAGCGTGATCAAGCCTTCTATTGAAGATGTACGTAGTTAAAGCGTGATCAAGCCTTCTATTGAAGATGTACGTAGTTAAAGCGTGATCAAGCCTTCTATTGAAGATGTACGTAGTTAAAGCGTGATCAAGCCTTCTATTGAAGATGCCTTAAAGGTAGCCTGATTCTTCTGTTGGTTTCAGGAACTTTCTTTTGTATTTCGGTGGTGTTTTCTTTTCTTTAATTTTGAATTCCTTAAAGAATGGTCTACTGGTGGTCGATTCGGACTTAAAGTTTTCCACATAATTCTTTAACCAAGCTTCCATTTTTGACCATTTTTTTGAGACTTTTTCATCTTGGTCGACACAGAGTTCTTTCCACTTAATAATTGGTGTTTCTCTTACCTTTGCCGATGATTTTGATGTAATTAAATTTATCATTTCGAGGTCTATATTTTGTGTTTTCCCCATCTGTGTATCACATCGCATTTTTATTAATTCAATGTCGGCATTAATGTTGGAAAGTACTTGTTCCTCGCGACGTGATATTTGATTTTCGGGTTCTCCTTTAAATAATTTTATTTGATATTTAGGGAGTTTTATTTGATCTTCCTTGGACAGCCAATCTGCCAAAATGAGTGCCATGTTTTTATTTCTCAGTTGGCTCCAATTCATATTGTGTCTAAGGTATAATTTGTGGGACCATTCGTTCTTTATTGATCTCATAACCCGTTTCGTCTCATTTTCAACGGCAATTTGGGAAGATTTCACAATGCTTGTTGATTTGATAAGGCAAGCGTTTGTATTCGCAATATCAGCTATTTTGTCACCGAGGTCCTTAAAGCATTTGGTTACTTCCTTAGTTTCCAAAATTGGTGGCTGGTTACGCTGATCTTTTATGGCTGACGCTACCATATCCGTTTTTTCTATCAGGATCGTCATTTTGCCAAGTAACGCCTACATCGTTTTTAACATTTCTTCTTTAAAGTTTTCTTCTGTACTTTTCTTTTTTGGTGGCATTTTTCCATCTACTTACGTGTATATATCAATAGATGTATGAAGTTAAAACCGTAGTAGTGTTAATATAGAAAAGAATAAAGGTTAAAGATGCCTAAACATATACATATATATATATATATATATATATATATATATATATATATATCATGAAAAAGGTGTTTATTTTTAGATTTACAGGTAGCACAGGCACCTTTCCTCTTTAGGAAAACGGAGAAGAGTTGTGATTCTACCGACGTGATCACCTTCGGGTATAAATTCTGAGACCCAGTTTGATATCCGTGACTACACACGACCCTCAATCTGAGTTCCGTATTCCTACGCCGGACCGTACATAAACCCTCGCAGTAAATGGATCGATTAGGGGCAACCGTTGTTCGCCAAATGACTTTTATGTCACATATTGAAAATATTGTTAAGAGGATAGAATGTTCTGAATGTTTGGATCGTGAGATCGCTCCTTGTATATTTTTACATGAGATGACCATTTTTCGTTCAAGAAATGCAGGTAAGGAATTCTGATTAATTTGTATTTAAAACAATAAGTAAAAATCCAAAACAATAAGTAACAATTTAAAACAATAAGTAACAATTTAAAACAATAAGTAACCATTTAAAACAATAAATAACCATTTAAAACAATAAACAATAAGTAACAATTTTAAAACAATAAGTAACAATTTTAAAACAATAAGTAACAATTTTAAAACAATAAGTAACAATTCAAAACAATAAGTAACAATTTAAAACAATAAGTAAAAATTTATTTAAAGCAGTAAGTAACACTTTAAAAAAAAGTAAGTAACCATTTAAAATAAAAAAGAGTAATAATTAAAAAAAACCTAAGTAACCATTTAAAAAAAGAGTAACAATTTAAAACGATAAGTAACAATTTAAAACGATAAGTAACAATTTAAAACAATAAACAGTATTGAATTTATGTCTTCCTTTCTAGGGATAATTTATTCAAGAAATAAAATCAAAGCTTGGCCTTTTATGATCATAAATCTTTTATGTTCTGTCGATTTTGCCAGAGGGAGAGGGTTGTTTTGGTTATTTCAAGTTTGGATGATAAAATCATTCTAAGACAGGTCGCA
Source organism: Patella vulgata (assembly GCF_932274485.2). Taxonomy (NCBI): domain Eukaryota; kingdom Metazoa; phylum Mollusca; class Gastropoda; family Patellidae; genus Patella; species Patella vulgata. Next base: position 10,553,859 of record NC_065886.2, on the reverse strand, counting down.
TGGGTGCGTTTTATTGATCAAGATCTGGATTAATGTAATGTAAATATCCTTTAACCACGAGTTATTGTTTATTACTTTAATCCCCTTTCTAATGAGAAAATGCTGGTTTGTATACCAAATCTTTGTTTGTCACCATGGGAGAGGTAGCTCACGGCACCTCTTTATTCGTGGATTGAGTTTCAGGCTTTATTATTACCCCCCCCCCCCCCCACACACACACACACACACAAGTCAGGTAAGGTCATGATAACCATTAACCTCGAATATATTTTTAAACACACATTTCATTTTTTGTTAGGGTAGTCGTGAAAGGGGTCGAGTGCTGGTGAGGTATTATAATCACCAACTTCTATGTATCCTCCTTGAGTCCTAGATATCAACAGATTAGGATGCTGAAGATTTTTGGCCAAACTTGTCTGGCCGCTTTAAAGTAGCAATTTTTCAGGTCGCATTAAATGTGGCTCAGTGTTTTAGATGCCGGCACGCTGACTAGAAGGTCCCGGGTTAGATTCCCGTTTCGGCCGATAAGGTATCTCTGTTTCACCATTTTAGTGATGCAGGTCGGTACAACCGCCCAACCGCCCGCAACATTATGTGTCGAAACTCTGAATCTAAGGTTTTTCCAGACCGGATTAATACCGTTTTATTCATTGACCTACGACCAGTTTTTATTTTAAATTACATCTGTTAGGGATTCTATTACATGCACGCCAATCTGTATACTATGGAACCTTGACACGCCAATGTTGGAATCGGAAATTGGGTCGCCCTGTTAGCCAGGTACCGCCACTGCTGATACCAACTGTTGCTCCTGTTCAATCATCCTAACATAAACAGTTCTATACCATATATACATTTATTGAATAATCCAACCATGCGCTTCGATGTAAACAAGCCCATTTCTTGCATTCTTTAGCGCTTCCTATCTAATATTTTCGTTTGTATTTTCATACTCTTAGAATTATGTGTGATATTTAAAAAGATTAAATTTCAAATAATTATCTTTACCCTTTAAATTCTGTAGTTGCACATGTTCTGTTTACATTCTATATATTTTGTAAAAACAAATAAAATCCAAAACTCAATAATAGGCCTACGTACCGGTAGGCCTAGTCTACTGAATAAAATAAATCTAGATCCAGATGTCATCATTAAAAGATATATTGAGAAATTTATAAAACAGATCGAGGACACCATATTTTATGAAGAATCTGTTGTATTCTGGCAAATGGATAATGAACTATAGGCCGCCTAGTTTCTCCTAAGATTGTGTATCGCAAAATGTGATTCTATGTAGGCCTACAATTACTTGCGGTAACTGTTAAATTTATGATATCTGTTACCTATAAACTCTGCAAATTTCATAACAAAAATATTCTCTTGTTCAATTTTCAATTGCAATAATATTATAATAGAACAGTTAGACTAATACTGTTATGCTATTCAAAATACCATATTTTCCCCTTTTACTAGTAGGCCTTAATCCAACCACATATAAAATATTTCCTGAAGCGCTATCATTAATTTTCCATTCATTAATTCAAAATATAATTTTAATTTAATCCGGGTTTATCTGGTTAAGTTTTAAAAATATAAATCACGTTTTATAAATTCCCGAAACAGACACACAAATGTCATATTATGATTGTAAGTGATAGTTCTCAATAGTTTTTGTCACCGAAATACCATAAATTATTGCCATTGAGGACTAAGACGTGACCTGACTTGTTTACATCGATCGAGTGAACCGTATCTCATGATTCCAAAACTCCTAAACGGTCTACTCCTTGTCACGTACAACCGGGGAATCGAAACCTCGCCAGTTGACTCAATGACAGACCATTCGGCCATCCAACCCCCAAGAAAACTATGAAATCCAACGAGGCTGCACAGGCGACCCTACTCCTTGTCACGTACAACCGGGGAATCGAAACCACGCAAGTCGACTCAATGAGAGACCATCCCCCCCCCCATCCCCAGAAAACTACGAAATAAATTCAAAATATATATTATTCCCATTGAACACAATGGTGTGATCTTACTTTTTAGTGCACCGTATTGCATTCTTCCAAAAATGGTCTATTAGGTTCAAATAGGTTCAAATCTGTAAGCTATATCGAATCAGCTATATTTTATTGCTTTAATAAACGTAACTTTATAATATACTATGTTATGGGTTTGTAAGTAAACAATGTTTATTACATTTTAATGGCTGTCCCTAAGCAAAATACTGGTGTCGAAGTTTCTCTGCTTTTTACGGTTACTGATTTAGGACACGCAAAATAAAAATAATATCTCGAGCGCTCGAGATATTAAGTCGAGCGCTCGAGATACTAAGTCGGGCGCTCGAGATAATTAAGTTGAGCGCCCGAGATAATTAAATCGAGCGCTCGAGATAATTAAGTCGAGCGCACGAGATAATACAATCGAACACGGGTCAACCGATGTTTTAATCTGTATAGTTTTGTGCATTATTTAATGATAAACTTTCATATGTGTAGGAACTGTTCATTGCCTAATTTACTCTGGCGCAAGTGGTGCGATCGTGCCGGGCTTCTACATCCCCCCCCACACTCCCGCGCCCAAAATCAATAGTTGCCGCCCTATTGCCATAAGGAATACATAATAATTTGCCAAGTTCCAAGCTGATCCATTCCGAATTGCGGCCTGTATACGGTAAATACAAAAAATGAGCGCTCGAGATATTATTATTATTTTTTTTTGCATGTCCTAAATCAGCCACCGTAGCTTTTTCTGGTTTCGTATTTTTTTGGGCTGAGGGCGATATTTTGTAGTTTATTTACAGAATTTTGATGGTCTGTACGAAATACAGGCCTCAATTATTTTAAAGTTTCTATACGGAAAATAAATGAGAGAATATCTGTTGAGTCTCTAGTATTCCGTTTAGTATTCTACAGGTTTTTTTTGTCCAAAAAGGTTTGACGGACTGACGCACGGACGGACAAACAGACAGACACATTTTAATAGTCCCCTGCTTTCTTCAAAAGCGTCTATAAACAAAGTTAAGATATAAACACAAGACTAGAACAAAGAAAAACACCTTACTATACAATTCATAAATATAGGCTAAACACCAGTAAACATTCTGGTAGCCCCAGTACGGATACCTTAAAATACAACAGTTTAGTATAGATTGTACACCTGAGTAACGAATTTATTTTTCGGTGACCTGATAACTGCAAAAGGATCCTGTGGTAATTGAATCCGGGTTTGATTTTATATCAATTCTATTAATGGTACGTTACCATACAATAATGGGGAATCGAGCAAGCATATACACAACAAGAGAAATCGCTCGATGACTTCGACTCTAGTGAAACCACTGGCGGAATAGGGTTAATCGGGACGGGCCTTCGAGAAAGAAAATAAATGGAAAGTAGTCTATTTTCAGAAATTAGATTTTGTCTGATAGCGACATATTTCTTTTCTTAAACGAAAGTGTGTTTAATCTCTTCTAAATCTTGTAATTATGAATATACCAGGGAATAAGTAATATATTGAAAGAGGAATAAATAAATAAATACTTTCCGGTCATGCATTACACGATAACCCGTATTTTAACTTTTAAATACCAAAACCCGACCCCACTAACTTAATAGTATTTAGCGTCATCCAACTGTAATACCCTTTTCAAGCTATGCAAATTTAAATGTGCCAGAATATAATTTACATTTCTGAAAAGGTAATGGAAACTTCTTTTCAGTGGTATTCTGTGAGATATCTGGAATGTCGTAGTATGACACGTATTTTGACATTTACGACCCCCCCCCCCCCCAAATCAATTAATAGAGTTTAATAGCGCACATCTTTTCAAGTTACTTTCTGGAACATTTATATTTATATACCTTGAAAAGAGATTAAAGTTCCACGGTACTAAACTTTATTAAGTGAGGGGAGTGGCGGGATATTTAAAGTAAAAAAAAAAGAAGAAAGGAAACGATCTTAATATCTGTTCATATACAGATGGAAGTATGTTTATTGTTTGCTACAAAATGTAAATTATTTTCTTACACATTTGTAATTACATACCTTAAAAAAAGAACAAATTTGAAATGGCACTAACATGTAATAAATGAGGAGGAGGTGGGGGTAGAAATACGGGCCATAACACAAAATACAAAATATCGGGATGCATACCATTAAAAAGGTCCGAATACATTTTCAAAATTGTAAAATATTTTCTGACGTATTCATATTTACGTACCTTGTTAAAGCAGATATAATTTGGATCCTCTGAAGTCTATTTAGTGAGGGGAGGGGGTATTTAAAAATCAAAATACGCGTCTTAATACGAAATTCTAGTTATCGTAAAATGCTTCATGCACGCACGCATGCGATTTCACTAAAGTTACGGTTATCGAGTGATATTTCTTATTGTATATATGTTTACTCGATTTTCCTTTGTTGTATGGTGACTTATTGTATGCCACAATGTTCCGGTTCGATGAATTTCGAGAAATGATTTTGCAGAAATGTTTTTGAAGAATTGTTTTGGAGAAATGTTTTGCAAGAAATGTTTTGCAAGATTTGTATTTGGAGATTTGTATTTAGAAATTTGTTGTTCGAGACTTGTTTTTCGTTGTATGTCTATGATGAAATGTAAACGTTGATTATTTTTTTGATTTACTAAAATAAATTTTCTATAATGGCTCAATGGCGTTCTAAGTGTTTTCCAAATTTCTAACGGGACTACCCTTATTGTTAACAGTGGTACGATCAGAGGGACGTTAAACTCCATTTCATTTCATTTCATGTTTCATATTTCATATCCACCGTGACTTCCTTAATTATTATAAGATGATTAACCTATCTAAACTTACAAAAGTCGATCGACATCAGTTAAAGCCCTGAAACGCATTCCGCGAATATAGAGATCATGTGATATTATACTCCTATCCAAATTTAAAATTATAAATACCCCGCGGGCAATCGTCCTGAAAACAGATCAGTGACCATAAAAATCAAGCGTTAGTTTTATTCTTTTGAATAAATTATCTTTAAGAATGAAGATATAAACCCAGGCAGGAAATCATAAATTTTATAAACCCTCCTAGTTTGATAGATTTCGGTTGGCGTGTTGGTAAACGTTGCTTCTGTGAGTATAAAGATTTTTATATGTTTTTATTTTACTTGACTGGAGTTGTTAGGTCTGTAAAAACAAAGTTTGCGTTCAAAACTTCGTTGTAGCCGGGTAGCCGTGGCGGTTCAGCGAGTAAGACGGCTGGGGTTTTCGGGTTCTCTCCAGGTGTTGGCCGAGAAAGTCATTCGGGTTTTTACTGCTGTTTCCATTCGGGGGGGGGGGGGGGCTGACAAGGACAGGTATTTAGTCATTCGCATCAAACGAAAAACTGAGGTCCCGTGTATTCATTGGAGTGCGCCTAAAAGAACCCTTGCCAGTTAAAATTTGAAATATGAGTAGGCCTTAATGCCGGTAAAGAACAGACTTTCGCTTATATCACACTGCGTGGCGTATACCCGTCTTCATTAGCCTAGTCCTTTCATTGTACCAGAAGACTGTTGGTTATTTGAAAGGGTGTAAATTTAACAAAAATAAGCACAGACAACCGGTTAGTAATCGCCAATCAGAAGACGGCCATCGTCAAGACCGATCACATTACATCCATTTTGAAATATTCATCGGATGTCGGTTAGGTATCACAACTGGTTTTACCTCATCACAAGCTGTGGAAATACAATTATAAATATTATCAGATTAACAAATCAAAGAGATCTATTCATAAAGGTTTGTTGTCCGTTCTCGATTCTGTATATTTTTATGTTTGGTTCCACCCATTCCTGCCCCACCTACCCGACCCCCCTCTCTGTTGGCTTACCCACCCCTGCAATCCTTCAACTGATCTGGTGTATTTTATAGAATGGATTTTACATCCCTACCCACGCGAATTCTCCAATCCACCCACGGCGTGTTTTAAAGAATGACTATTACATTTACCAAGAAATTAAATATATTTAATTACATATATCAACTTGACAACTAACTTTAAGACGGAATTACTAATAAGATGTTTACGACTAGGGAACGACTAGTAAGATGTTTACGACTAGGGAACGACTAGTAAGATGTTTACAAATAGGGAACGACTAGTAAGATGGTTACACATATGGGGCAACTAGTAAACTAGACCAACATACCATATCACGACGTGCGTATGGTCTTGGGGTGGTTTTATTGATTGACTTTCGTATTTATATTTTAAATTCCAGGACAAAAGAACACCAGAATGAACGTGTATCTATTCGTTGTAGTGATTGCTACAGTTATTGTATCAGGTAGGACAAAATCATTTTTCAGTTCATTATCCCCCCCCCCCTCCTCCCGGTCGATCGAGAGAGACACAGATACCTGTCTGACTACTTACCCACCAGCCCCAAGATGTTTGTCTGACTACATACACTGTTAAACATGGGTGTAATTAAAAACTATAAGCAGTGTTAATAAAGTGTAAACTTAAGACCACAGCTAGCGTTTTTAAAATGCAACACTTTTGCAAGGATAACCAACTAAAAGAGCTACACCTAACAAGTGTAACCGATATCCATGACTACTGAACACCGGATTGTGAAATTTTATCATTTATACATACATTATGCAAGAGTTAAATCTGCCTATTGCAGGTCTTTCTTTAGGCCTGAAATCTTTTCTAAATTATTAATTGACATTAATTAACTTATCCAGGCCAGAATCAACTCTCGATGGCATCGGTATTCTCCGATATTAAATAGATTAGAACAATTCAGTCATATTTTGATTTAAGCTAAAAATGGAGGAGCGAGACTTAGCTTCGAACAACCAGTACGGTGGTTGAAATTATTGCACACGTCTTGTCAAACCTTCAAAGGCTAATATCTTCGCTAGCAATAGAGTAATTTGAATGAACTTTTCAAATTATTCATTTTATATTATCTATTTTCGAACTATTATAGCGAGAATGGCTAGCTCTTTATCTAATCCCCCGTAATGTATCTTTAATATTCATCTATTAACATAGATCATGAGATGGGTTTATGAAAGGACAAAACATCACCAAAATCAAAGCTCATCAATCTGATTAAAATACAGATCCTATTTCGTTCCGTTTTTTATAGTTCAAAATTTCGTTTTTCTTGTCTTGACTACACTAGGATCTAGCCTTGGACGTGTTTTGCACGGAACTGTGGGTAATCCACTAGAAACACCAACGCTGATTGGTTAATCAAATGTCTGACGTCATAGGGTCAAAAGCCGCTCGTATGACCTCTGACCGACCTATCGGTCAGATCTTCATGTAGTGTAGGCCAGCGAATGTATAAAAAAACGAAACCAAATATAGATCGTTTAATCAGACTACGTTCAATTCATTTTATTTAATGCTAGACCATATTAACCAACATATTTATATAACACGCAAGTGATTTCACTAAAGTATCATGTCATCGAGGGATTTTTTCTTCTTGCATATATGCTTGCTCGATTCTTCTTTATTGTATGGTGACTTATTGTATGCCAGGTTGATTTCCGCTCGTGTCGTCATAATGTTCCGGTTCGATGAATTTCGAGAAATGTTTTTGGAGAAATGTTTTGCAAGATTTGTATTTGGAGATTTGTATTTGGAAATTTGTTGTTCCAGGGTTTTTTTACGTTGTATGTCTACGTTGAAATGTAGATTATTTTATTGATTTACTAAAATAAATTTTATCTTTATATTAAAATACAATTGAATTAAACAAAAATACATTTTACAAATCTGATATGACAAATGTCTGATTTGTGAAACAAATATTGATTTTAAGATACAAATGTTAATTTTAGTGTACAAAATGTCGAAATACGACAACAAATGAAGAAATAAGAATTAAGGACTAAGAATTAAGAACATTGAATAAAGAGCTATTTGGTCTTCCATAAAAACGTAGTACCTGTTAAATTCCGGTTTGTGTGCTGAAACAAAGTGACCTCAAGTTAGCTCAGATGTACGTCAAAATGACGCTAGAGACCATGTGACTTTTAAAATTTATTGCCGAGTTGATTGTCCCAGTGCGGACACTGTTGTTTAAGGAACTGAATAAATGATGATGGAATGTAATCTAGTTGACCAAATTAGGCAAACATTTCATGTAGAAATTAGTGCTTTGACCAAACCCGAAATAAGGGAATTAACGGCGCTCACATCTATAAAATAGAAGGGCACTGTGATTCAAAAGAGCTCACTTAGACTGTCATACATCCACATCAAACAGCCATGTAGTTACGGTTAAATCTATTTGTTAAGGCCAGCTCAATTTTTGTCAAGGTCATTCAGGTGTAAATAAGGTTGGGGCGCGTGATTGTCGGCGAGATTGTAGGATAGGGTTAAGGTAAGCATTAGGGCTAGGTCCAGGGTTAGTGTCAGGGTTAGGGTTGGGATTAGCGCTAGCCCTGTTAACATCTCGTCACCTATAACGAAAAATTGAGCTGGCCTTATCATTTATCACTAACGAAAATTGGAACACGAATTGACTTCCCAATGTCACTAAGAGACCTCCTGTGGCGTAGTTACTAATAATAGATGGATTAGGTTCTAATGCGCCGTTCTGAGATGAGTCACTAACATGTGAACTATCGTACAGTAAAACACACGACGTGACCGCTCCAGGATGGTCTGAGAGAAAGAGTCTGCGAGTATCGTGGTCGTGATGGTGGTACCCCTTTTGAGTTTGGGGCACCTTCTTTGTCTTGAATTAACGTCATTTTGATGAAATTGTAAAATTGGTATTGTGTGAATGGCTCAGGGGCCTCTGACCTTCAGTCCCTCCCTGTAACCACTTACAGATATCATCAACATTAATTTCTAGAATGACAAAATTAAAATCTTACTGATTAAAGATACATTATGGGAGATTAGATAAAGATCTGGTAGTTCTCACTATAATAGTTAAAAACTAGATATTGTAAAGAGAATTTGTTGAAAATTTCATTCAAATTGATCCACTCTGAACCGAGAATTTAGCGATTGAATTTTAGGCCTAGCCTCGATCATCATTACTAAAGTCGGTACAATAAAAACATAATCTCGATTACTATAGTCGGTACGATAAAAGCATAGACTCGATTATCCGTTTCATGATTAAATCATGAATGAAAGTTGAGCAGCAAATCGGATCCTAATCCAGTAAATATCGCAGGCTTGCAATGACATCGAGAGTTGATTATGGTCTGGATAAGTTAATTAATGTCTAGTTAATAATTTAGATAACATTTCAGGCCTAAAGCAAGACGTGCAATTGGCAGATTTAGCTCTTGCATAACGTATGTTTAATTTAGATTATTAAAAAGTTATGTGTTATCTATAACGATATATTTTGTCGGTATACTTTAAAGATAAAACTATCTATCATGACTTCACTTTTCTGTATACACGCGAAGAGACATAGTGTATTTCGCAATTCACAAGACGATATATTATTGTTATACGTTGAAGATGTTTAAGACACTGATATTGTTCCTTGGTCTCTTTGGTTGCTGTTTAGCACAACTGTGCTGTGTTCCCAACACATGGGAAGGTATCCAAAGACAAACCTCTGGTAGTATTCAAGACGAACAACCTACAATAGAAATGGTAAGTAGCAAACCTGATCCTACCAGAATTAATGAATCGCTAACAGTATCATTGTTATTTCTAACAAGCTTTATGAAAACGATTAATAATAATTAAATAGAAATGCGACTTACCGTTGCTTTATTTCTGGTTCATACTACTTTCAAAATTGAAATGAAATGAAATTGGGTTTAACGTCGTACTGTTCTGCTCCAACTGAGCTGATGAAGACGAGCATACGCAATACAATGTGCTATTAGGGGAATTTCCAGGACAGCGACACTACGGCCTACTCTTATATCGAATTCCAACTGTAAAGGGATCTTTTACCTGCACGCCAATGTGTACACGGGACCTCAGTGTTTCGTCCCATCCGCACGGCTAGACCCCTGTCCTTGTCAGGACTTTCAAATAGTAAACCTTTGACAGATAAAGTCGTAAAATGTCAAGATATTAATTGAGACGATCATAATGATAGTTCTATGGATGGTTACTTATTCTCTCCAATTTTCCAGAGAAATGTTAAATTTAGTTATGATTTAACCAACTTTAGAGCAGCAAGTGAGGAAAATACTACTGTTAATGGCAATATTGTTAAAGTAAAAGTTATTCAGATGTATAAAGATGTAAGTATTATAAATCTATTTGTATGTTTGCTTATGGGTTGGTGTATTGGATGGTAGATTGGTTAGCGTCTGCGCGCTGCATCATAAAGTCTGTCATTGAGTCAACTGCCATGGTTTCGATTCCCCGGTTGTATTTGACAACGATCAGGTTCGCCTGTTATTTTATTGAAATAAACTTGAATCATATATTAGTACCGAAATGGCCTAGTTTGTGTCGAGTAGACGTTACCCCCCCCCCTCTCTCTCTCTATCTCCCTTCTCTCTCTCTCTCCCCTCCCCCCTCTCTCTCTCTCTCTCTCTCTCTCTCTCTCTTACAAATACATACAGAGCTTCAGCAAATCTCCCAGAATGCATGCTAATAACCTATGAAAAACGAAAAACAACACTTTGGAATTCATGTTTCAGGGCATCGAATATATTATAAGTGGAGATACCTGCAGCAAGAAAATGATTCCTTCATCACCAAAATTCCAATGTGTACCAGGTAAGTCTATTCAATGATCTTGATAGTCTAAATTTGCTTACGGACCATACAAACACAGATTTACACCCAAAAAGACCGTTTGGGTATTAAAGAGACGTTACTGGACAGGCTAGAATTTTCACACTAAACATAAAATATACCCCGAAATTAGTCTCCATATGCCTCCCTTGTGCATTCAGATAATCAAAGTCTTGTTTCCGACGTAACTGGTTCTGATGTTTGAATCAATCTGAGCTCTAAATATCTATTGAATAGTCTTGTTTCCGACTAAATATCTATTAGATAGCTCTTGTTCTAAGCCAACTTAACCTGTAGTTGATGATCTGTAACTCACATAACTTAGATTCTACCAGATGCCCGTCCAGTAGGTATTCTGCTAATACTACACCAACTTATCCTGCAGCTGGTCTGTAATCCACATAACTTAGGTTCTACCTGATATTCTGCTAATACAACACCAACTTAACCTATAATTACTCATCTTTATTGATTATATCATCAATTGTTGCTTATTTTCAGATACAGCTACACTTGTCGGAACACATTTGATTGTCGATGGAAATAAAAACGTTTCTGTTAACAATTATAAATACGAAGTTAATGGAGTTTCTTCTTCTATTATGATGACAGAACAAGGATGCAAACCAGTTAGCGAAGTTAGTTACGGTAGCAGTAATGGAGGTATTATGTGATAAAAAATCAAATGTGACAAATATTCGATAAAGTAGTGTGTGTATGATAATGTCCGAATATTTTTCAACTTTACTGTTTTGGGTATTTTGGGTTATTGGGTGGTGACAGGTCCATAACTAGGGGGTGGGCCCTGGAAAAAGTCTCGCCCCCCCCCCCCCCACCGTGAAAAAATTGTTGAACATAAAAACAATAGATATACATTGTCCGTCAATTGTACAGCACACCTGAGAACACTTCCCGCCCCCCGCCCCCTCGATGCTCTGGGCTAATTACGGCACTGGGTGGTTATTTTCAAGGACTGCGAGTCAAATAATTGTATTTAGAACTAGTATTAGAAAAATAATAGAGGATACATTTTTATAAATTGGTTGGGATTTATATTTGATTATTATTGGGGGTTTTTTTCAGTTCAGTTTTTGTCCAGTGTGCTCTACTATGATATGATAGATGGTATTGTAGACCCAACTGTCTTTAATATTCCACCTATCTGTTCCAACGCCCAACTTATTTCGGTAAATAATTACATATTATTCAAGAGACATAACGGCTCCAACACGATTGAATCCCAGGAAATTGCCTAACATTATTAAATAGAACATTACAAATAGTGTGTTGAAGGGTTTAAAAATGTACAGTGTTATATTTAAAGATACATTATGTAAGATTTAGATAAAGAGCTGACCATTCTTGCTATAATAGCTCAAAAATAGATAATGTAAAATGAAAATATTAAAACTTTCATTTAAATTAATTTATTCTGAGCTAAATTATCACTGTTTGAGTTTTTGACAAGATGTGTGCATTTTTAAATGGCGAACCGTTCTAATCTACTTAGAATCTTTGGTATCCAAATGCCATCGAGAGTTGATTATGGTCTGGATAATTTAATTAATGTCTTATTAACAATGTATATAATAGGCAGATTTATCTCTTGCATATGAATTTTTAAATGTATAGGTGAAGTAGGGCGCTAAAGTTATAAACCCAATAACATTATCATAATGTTAAAACTTTATTATGCAAGATTTAGATAAAGAGATGGCCGTTCTTGACAAAAAGGTTTTAAAAAAAAATAATGCAAAATGAATGGTTTGAAATTTTTTATTCAAACAGGTGAAGTTTTGACAATGAATTGTTTCATAAAATCTTTAAATGGCGACAATGGTGTAACCATTTTAAATCTAGGCCACCGGATATTCTAGAAAGTTGATTATAGGCTTGACATGAGTATAAATGTGTACATGATATTTTATATAACATTTGAGATCAAAATAAAGACCCACACTATATCGATTTAGCTGTTGCATAATGCATCTTTAACTTGCCGTTGATCTCATACAAAATAAACTTACATATGTATTTTATTAATTTCCAATTCACTGTATTGAACCGAATCAGCTCGCGTCCGTTCCAACTGCTAGTATTATTCAAAACTAGTCGGATGCGCGCGTATGTTTATTGTTACTATAATCTAAATACGGCCATTGGTCTATAGGTCCGAGTCGTTTTATATTTTGCTTCTTAACTTGCATGAATCGTTCGAACCTTGTCGTTGGGCCTGTCATTGCAAACGATGAATAAGTCAGTGTGGTCGTTACAGAAACTTCGACAATCGGAACAGGATTTTAGCGGTGGAAGTAATTTAGTTGTCTGGCAACCATCTTTTAATTTATTATATATACATATTTTCCAAAACAAATTGTGATACGTTTTAATGTTCTTGTAAATCTTTTTTCAGGCCGTGGAAACTGACCAAATCATTAAAGGAATTATTGTTTGATGAAGTGACATATATAAATATCAAATATCTTTATTGATAAGATAGTTGATTCAATCAATAAATAGCAGACATAAGTAATTGTTTATTTTATTATTTATTAATTATAGCAGCTCTAATCTGTATTAGCCCATCTAGACTATAGGCCGTAGTTGAAAATTGTTATAAAGTGCCTCATGAAGTTGGTGAAGGGTATATCTCTATTTGATAATTAAATTTGATAAAGTATGACCCTAAAATCAAATGTTCTCCCGAAAAAATGGTTTGGTAATTAGTAATTAGCGTTTAAAATTGCATTTTTCAATTTTTAGCAAATCAGATTTCACTTTTGCCGTAAGCACTTTACGCCAAGATGGCCAATGGAATCTAGTACATATTCATTGCACTTTCTCGTGAAGCATTGTGGTCATAACGGGAGGAACCCTATGTCGATATCCACCCCACGTTTTTCCGGTCCAGAGTTATGAACGTGACCGAGGCTACACTTTTTATCGGAGTTGTATCAAATATTAGGAGCTAAAACGATCAACTGTATCTTTAACTGACCATTTATTTCAACGTTTAGATTACAATTGCTTTTGTAATTGGGTGGGGGGGGGTAGAGCACAAGCGATCTAACTACCAACCGTTTTAGTTGATTGTTAGTCACTTGTGCTCTATCCTTCCAATTGGAACAAGACCTCAGTCCTTCTGAAACTGGAACCAAGCTTTAGTCCTTTTGAAACCTTAGTCCTGTTGAAATAAGACATTAATATGATAACCCAAAATATTGATTTCAGTAACCATGAAAATCTTATTCGATATATACACAAGTAAAACAATTGTGATTTGGGATTTTATTTTGACTGCCGTTTTAACTTATTTACGCCCTCTTCGCTATTCAAAATTTATTTTTATTACCGAAATTGAACTCAGCAACCTCAATAATCTTATATAAGACATACTACAAGCAATATTCAACGGAATAATGAATATGTCGATGAATTAAAATAATCCGCCATTTTGGTGACCAATTTAAATTTATGCCATCTTGGATTCTCGATCACATTTGATATCAGAATTGAACACAGCATCATCGAAATCCTTGTTAATACATTTGTAAAGGCATATCCATCAGGAAAATTGATTTAATTTCAATTCCGCCATCGAAAACCACATAAAAAAACATAGTAAAATTTATATCTTTCGGATTGCGATACTGACCGGTTATATGAAAATGAAATGAAAAGGGGTTTAACGTCCCATTGGCATTGTTCTGCTCCGACCGGGACTGGTTATATGAGGCGGGGGGGGGGGCAGTTTATTACTAATTTTGGCAGGCATACAAAAATTGACCTTCACCAAGTTAAAAATACATGTTTGTATTCGATTTTAAAATAGAATTATTACTTTTAATTGTTCACTAGTTTCCATCCTTTTTATTCAATTTATTATTTGTTGGTGGTGTGGGTGTGTTTATGGGGGGGGGGGGCGAGGTCTCCGTGAACGTCACTTACCCAATCCACTGGGATTCTTTTCCAGGTTATCCTGTTTTTTTCAGGCTCCCAGAGAGATGATTATCGATATCCCCAGCCAATATTTCCCAACCGGGATCGGCAGCATAGGATCACTTCGAATTTTGTTTTGTTTGAAGTGTGGGTGTTTTCTCTGCTATCAATTTTACCTTCTTTATTCTAATTAGTTTAATTTTAATTAGTTGTGTAAATTATATAAATTGATTTGTTGAATTTATCTCACGTATATAATATGTAAATTATTAGACTCATTTTTATTGGATTTATCTTTTTTTTTAATTTGACATAGACGACCTTTAAATTACTGAATTTATTTGGTAGAATTAAACGCGACAATTTTGAACTTGGTTTATTATTTAACTCTGTTTGTTGAAATAATCTTAATTAATAAAAACTACCTTCATTTAAAAAAAACTACCTTAATTAATGCAAAAAGCTGTCCTCGTTAATAAAAACTATCTTAATTTTTAAAAAAATCTATCTTAATTGTATTAATGTCTAGAAAAACAAAACTATCTTGATTAATAAACAAATATCTTAATTAATAAGATCTTGAAATCAAATACAAAGCTCAATGTGCAATTTCGGCAAAATCGATTAACTACGTAACATGGACTTGACACGCGGGGGAGATCCTCTAATGCAAAGTGGTTCCAGGTGTTCAAGAATCAGATCCTGTCTCGAGCACTACGTCCACCACTTCCGTCGTGTTAGATGAAAAATTGTTACCTGCATAATTGTCCAATTTATATTATTTTATTTTATATAGATGTGTAAAGTATTTCATTTGTTTCATTTATTTGGGGGTTTCAATCAGTTTCTTGAATAAATTATCTGCATCCGCAGTCTTTCAGTTATTTGTTCCCCTTATAATGGAGTTATAAAACATCACCGAATAGTACAAAGTCTTAATCACAGATGGTTCTGGTTGCAGCCGGAATACTCACACAAGAATTATAGACAACCGCACCTCGAAAATAGAGTTGACGCAGGGGGGAAGGGGATCCGAATCCACGCAACAGTAAAGTCACCGAATAGTACAAAGTCTTAATCACAGGTGGTTCTGTTAGCAGCAGGAATACTCACAAGAATTATAGACAACCACATCTCCACGCAACATTAACAAGTTAATACCATATGGTATATTTGGCTAGGTGTATAAGACGCTAGCTCACTAGCCTAGAGGTAGGGTGTTCGATCCCTGCATTGGCCGAGAAAGTTTATCCAGAATTTCCGGCGTGGTTCCCCCTTGTCAGTGATACAGGACGGAGGGCCATACAAGGACAGCTGTCTAGTCGTACGGATGGCATGAAAAACCGAGGCTCCGTGTACACATTGGCGTGCGCGGAAAAGATCCCCTGACAGTTAGAATTCGATATAAGAGTAGGCCATAGTGCCGCTGTCCCGGCAAAATTTCCCTCATAGCACACTGTATGGCGTATGCCCGTCTTCATTAGACCAGTTCGGAGCAGAATAGTAGGACGTTAAACCCCATTTCATTTCATTTAATATTTGAGTACATGTGTCTTCAGGAATGGGCGGTAGTTTTCATATCCAGGATGGTGGTTGTCTAGCAACCCTGTGTATACTTATCATGTATAAATTGCATAAATAACTCGTCTCCTGGTAACCCTAACCCTAACCCTAGCCTTAACACAGAATCTCGTCAACAATCACGTGCCCAAACCCTATGAACATCTCACTACCTTGACGAAATCTGCAGTTGACCGTAATATTTAGACCTTGCCCCTGACATAATATTCATAACATAATATTCCCAGAGAAAACCTTAGCATTATCTACAAGTAAAACAATCGCCACTTTGGATTCTATATTGTGCCGTTTTAATTTTACGCCATATCGTCTATTCAGAATTCGTTTAGCAGTGGGAGGAAACCGGAGGACCCGGAGAAAACCCACGAGGTTGAGGGTAAAAGAAGTAAGCAAAGTAATTGGTTTCGCCGACTTTCACAAAAGAAACGCCCTTGGTTTTACCTGTTGTACTTGTCTTGTCACCTTCACTCTAATTAAAATCCTGAATTATAGTTACATCTAGATAGTTGGTTGTTTCTATATCTGTAGAAAACTACGTTAGTTGTTTTTTATTTATAATTTTGCTCTTTCATTTAGTCGTTAGGAGCACCATCTTTTGGTTTAATACAATTTACATCTCCTAAGACCATGACCATGAGGGTCGAATACCAAACATAAGCCTAAGAAAGGAAATATATCACCCTTAAAATGGCAGACCGGTAGACGATGCCTTTAGGGGATAACTGGTTTTGGTTGGGATCAGGGACGGATATGGGGGGGTCCGTGGGCCTGACAAAAGTCTGTAGAGGCTCTGGCTTAGGGGGGGGGGGGGGGGGTATGGCCACCCTGGGATGAGAAATTTTTTGTAAAACGGACTGTAAATGTTGCTTTCCTGATGTTTATGGCTTATGCACAGATTTAGGGTATGGCAATTAATTCATCAAAAACCGACGTGCACGGCGAGTTAATGCCAACCAGCAGTTAGAGCACAGAGCACAAGGTCATTGGAGCAATAAAGTACTATGAAATCAAGTGAAATGGACCCGTCACAGAAATTGGGTCACATTCCCACCCATGTGCGATGGAAACAAGTCGGGGTTTGTGTGGAATTTTCATCCTGGACCTAGACATACTACATAATTCGGATGAATCCAACCGATATCAAAATACGTGCTTGTTACGTTATATTTTTTCTATAATTATTTTCAAATAAAAGTAACAATTCTGCTTTTAGATGTTAAAAAAAATAATACGCTTTTTAAAAGAATTTTAATTAACAGCAGCAGATAAATGACATTAGCAGGAATAAACTGATATACATTCAGAGATATAAAGTTTTAAAAGATTTTGGAAATTTTTGTTCTTTTAAAATATCAATACTGATACAATACAATACAAAACAAAAATTAGTATACATAATATTATAATAAAGGGTTAAAAATATACGTTTAGTAAATAAAAATATATATGGTAATAACTAAATAAATATACATAGTTCCCAAAGTTCGACATGGTTCTTCCTGATAATGAAGTATCCCTCACAGAGACTTGTGTTCACAAGTTTTCAAAATCTTAAACTAAAACGGTTAGATATGTTAGAGCTATTAAATAAACTGGACATTTGGCAATCCTTACACTGATTAGGGGTATACACATAGACATTTTCATTGTTTTTGTTCAATGTGTGAACAGTCTAAAGTCACCAGTGGCTGATTCTGTTCTGAAGACAGATAGAAAGTATCGACTCATTTATTCACAAAATGTAACCTGATTTTTTTTTTACATTTCTGTGTGGATGGACATATATGAGTTTTTTTTATCGGACGTAATCAAGACATTAATAAATTTAATTTCGACGAAGTTTCATAGATGCCTGTCACGCACTTTGGTACATGCGCGATCGCAAGAAATTGTGGTTGGATATATGGACATATACAAAGAGCACATATCTAAAACAATAATTAGAGATAAATACAAATTTCGTAAGTGTATTTCTAAAATTTAACATTTTCGTATTTTTCGGTCTCAGTTATAGGCGTACAAAAATATCTTATAATTACCACAATTCAACACAAGGTAGGTACGATCATGCTCTAAAATCCATCAGTTTTAGTGATAATGTCAACGATTGTGGTGTACTAAGATGGAATTTGTCTGAATGTCGCCCCTAATTCAAAATAAACAAATAAAACTAACAATTCATTAATAAATTAAAACTGAAAATCAAAGAACTAAATCGTTTGAGAAAAGCACATATCTTTAAACAGCAATTAAAATTTAATTAAAAAGCGCCCACAAACTTCACAGATGGCATGTGAAGTTAATTGATTTTTAAATCTGCATTTATGAAGCGGGGTGTACAAAGTGGCGGTATAGATCTGGAAGACAATTGGTATCCTTGGTTCCTGGAAACCCATGTGCAATACATGGTCTTGAGAATTGTATCAAACACATACGGTACACCATTTGAATTAGGTGCTAGAATGAGATCCATGATAGCTCGTGGTGTGACATCATAGGCCACTCGGAATGGGGTTAAACCTACATGGGCTGTAGTCGGGTAAATGGCAGAATAACACGAGGCCTGGATTCCATTTACAACAATGTGACCAGATTTCGTCATCGGGGAGAAGGCGCCAGTTCTTTCAATTAACTTTACATGCTGCACCATTTCTAACAACTGCCTATCGCCATCAACCGTTAACAGAAAATCCCCTACCTGAAATGCAAATATTGAATATCAATGCAAATTCTCGTATATTCGCAAGATGATTTGTGTGGCAATATTTCAGCGAATTCGAACTCATCTCAGATATCATAGACACAAATATACTAAGCAGCAAAAGACACGTCAGGTTGGTATGTTACTCTGAATAGACGCATTGCATAAAACTTGTCAAATGTTTTTATTGTATATTTGTGGCCACATCTCCAATTTTAACTGAGCAATGGGGGTCCTTCCCAAACACAGAATTGAACCCAGAAAATGTTCTCAAATACCTAACCTGACTTCTGAGATGGTAATGTGTTTTCCATGCATCCCCATACTTGGTTGAATCATTCACACTACAACGTCAGCAGCACGCCACGACTCACGACAGCTTAGAGGAACCAGTCTGCTTGGAAGACTCGAAGCTGGCCACACTGCCAAGGCCGTTGCCAATCACTTCCAGTTCAATGTTCGGGCCATGTACGGGAAACAACAATGCTTTCGGGCCAACACCACGGATGATCGTCCCCGAACTGGTAGACCAAGGATTACTACAAGGCGACAAGACCGCCATGTTGTGCGACAGCACGTGCAGAATTCCTTCACAGAGGCATCTGAGACAGAACGTCAGACAGTGGGAACACACGGAAGACCAATCAGTACCGATACAGTGCGCCAACGTCTCACCAGAGAGAACATCCATTGCCGTAGACCTTACCGTGGACTGATCCTCAACCCTCGCCATCGACGTGAACGTCTACAGTTTGCCCAACAACACCAGAACTGGCGATAAAGGCAATTGAGAACTGTTCTGTTCACAGGTGAGAGTCGGTATTACGTATCAACTGCAGATGGCAGGACCAGAATATGGCACCGAAGTGGCCACTGTGTTATCATGGAACGAGACTTATTGGGAGGTCCAAGCATAATGGTTTGGGGTGGAATCGGCCTGAACCAGACAGTGGGCCCTGTGGTGTATCAAAATCTTGGTCCAGGGAGCGGAGGCGCCATCACAGCTCTCAGACAGACCCCATGTCATACCGCATTTCGCACGTCATCGAAACAACGTTTTCCAGTATGACAACGCCCGTGCCCACACCGCCAGAGTTACTCGGGACTTTCTCTACAGCAGAACGGTGTCAACGTTGTCTACTGGCCAACAATGCCTTGGAATTGTGATGAATTAATCACTAATGTGTCAACATACTGTTCACAAAAAATTGCTTTGATCCATTTAGTAAGTCGTTTTCTAGAATGATTTGATTAAAGTGCCTCTCTGATTTTGAAATCGTACTGACATTTTTTTTTTGCTGTTTAGTATACAATGTTCTATTGCTTGTTTTGTTTTCATTCTTGGTTAAACCGGAACTCAATCCTCATCTCGCGGATATATAGCCGCATAGCAAGTGTCATTAAAATCGTATTACAAATGTAGACTCTATCGCCTTCATAAGCACGTGTGGACGGACGGGTGGGCGAACACGGGTAATGAAATAATATTTGGGGTATAAAAAGAAATCGAAACTAAGCATACATATGCCGTGGTTATTAATTTTACTATCTTCATAGAACAATATAAATAATTCGGAAGGTTTTACACACAATCAATGTATATATATATATATATATATAATGATTCAACTATAACTCAATACCTGGACATCTTGTGCCATTTTATAGATGTAAGTTGAATTAGAAGCAACCGGTAGATAATGCCAATGACTGATGGGTAATACATGTGTCTGTGTTGTAATTTCCAGGTATCTATTGGTCGAGTGGAGATCGTAATGACTATGACACCATACTTCACTGTAACCAACACTACCATCAGGGTTGATAACTTGTACTTCGTCACCAATTTCTATATCTTCTATGTATTTAACACCACCATTTCGTGTTAATAGTTCTGTTTGAGCGGGAAAACATGTTTCTGCAGGCAGAAAATGGAGAATTGTCAGTTATTTTAAGCTAATCCGAGTTTTAGTTATCATTTGATCTAGCATACAATGTGGAGGAAAACACTACAATCTTGATTTTACAAGTAAGAAGTTTTTCGTGTCGTTTTTTGTTGTTTTTATTTCGGTTGCATGGTAAACCGTATGATTGGGACAAGTTGAATAAATAACGTTTGTTATGTGTGGTTTAATGGTCGAGAGCGAGACATAAAGTAATATATTGAAACAACACGAGGGACGTAGTATTCTCTTCTGGAAAACTGGACTGTCATATTTAATAACTATCTGTTAAATGTTTTATGAATGCTGGTAATTACAGAAGAATTATTGCGTTAGCTATAGCTGTTTAGGCAAAACGTTTAGCAACACACCCAGATAACATTCTTGATAAATCGCATCTGATTCAGATCAGAAATAAATTAGTAATTTATTAATATTAAAGCCTAATTCCAAAGGCCAATGTTAGTTCACCAAACCAATACGACATATGTAATAGAACTGGTTAAACACAATACTGGCTAAAATGGAGAGCGATAACAGATGGAATGAAATGAAATGTGGTTTATGCCCCGACTGGGCTACTGAAGACGGGCATACGCCATACAGTGTGCTATGTGGGAAATGTTGCCCTGACAACCGCCATACGGCCTACTCTTATATTGAATTGCAACTGTTAATGGTTCTTTTACGTTAACATCAGTGTGCACACGGGATCCCATTTTTCGTCCTTGTCGGGCCCTCCTTTCTCCATCACTGACAAGGGGGAACCACGCAGAAAAATTGTGAGACATTTTCTAGGCCAACACCGGGAGCGAACCCCAGACCTCCCGGCCTGCGCCTTAATCACTGAGCCAGGGTTGCTCCCATGATAACAGACACACGGAGTGCACAAGGTGTTTCTATTTTAATCGTTTCGAACAGACATTCCTCTACAGTCTTAAATACAAATTCATTATCAGTTAGCTGAAAATCGACTGTTTGTTCGTTATCTCAATCAGGAATATTAACTTATGTTTCCTAAAACAAAAATACTAATGACAAAATTCTAAACAACGTCTACTATTGTACCAGGAAGCTTTTTTCTCATTAATCTTTGCTTGACCTTATGGCCTTAATCATCTACCCCCATCAAAGGACTGACCTTATAAACACCTGTGAATATTTTAGCTCAATTAGAGTTATCGTGTATTGTTTCTCAAAAACGGATAAACGTACGGACGGGCGGACGAACCCTCTAATTATAGTTTTCTGTTTTCGGAGGACAAAAAGATGTATTAGATATTTGGTTGTGTTGATTACTACTTAGTTTTCGCACTTGCCCAGTTATTTTATGAAATAACTCGAATGACACTAAACGTAGTATTTGAAATATTTATCTCACCATTGCAATTGTCACCTCTAAATCCATCCAAACACATACATGACACTCCACCAGCCTCTGGTACACAAGTTCCATTATTTAGACAAGGTTCAGTAGCACAAAGATCCTCTAGAATTGTATCAAAATAATCCTCATCAAAAAAAACATAATATACAATGAACACCTACACCGAGTTTGAACATAATATACAATAAACACCTACACCGAGTTTGAACATTCTAGCACAATTTGAAGGAGATTTATTGTGTCCCAAAACATGTGACGGCCAGACAGATAGATAATTGAACTCGGTTAAATTATTCACCTAATAAACACATACACCAGGTTTGCACATTCTAGCACACTTAGAAGAATAGTTATTGTGTCCCAAAACATGTGACGGCCAGACAGACAAATGAACAAGCAAATTATTCACCTAATAAACACATACACCAAGTTTGAAAAGTCTAGCCTAATTCCAAAAAACAAGCTTAGTTCACCACACCAATACGACATATGTAATACAACTGGTTAAACACAATACTGGCTAAAATGGAGAGCGATAACAGATGGAATGAAATGAAATGTGGTTTATGCACCGACTGGGCTAATGAAGACAGGTATACGTCATACATTGTGCTATGTGGGAAATGTTGCCCTGACAACCGCGCTACGGCCTACTCCAATATTGAACTGCAACTGTTAATAGTTATTTTACGTGAACATAAGCGTGCACACGGGATCTCATTTTTCGTCCTTGTCGGGCCCTCCTTTCTCCATCACTGACAAGGGGGAACCATGCAGAAAAATTGTGAGAAATTTTCTAGGCGAACTGCGGGAGCGAACCCAGGATCTTCCGACCAGCGCTTTACTCACTGAGCCACCGTTGCTCTCATGGTAACAGATACACAGAGTGCACAGGGTGTTTCTATTTGAATCGTTTCGAACAGACATTCTTTCACAGTCTTAAATACAAATTCATCATCAGTTAGCTGAAAATCAGGAATATTAACTTATGTTTCCTAAAACAAAAATACTAATGACAAAATTCTAAACAACCTCTACTTTTGTACCATGGAGCTTTTTCCTCATTAATCTTTAATCATTAATCATCTACACCCATCAAAGGACTGACCTTATCAACACATGTGAATATTTCAGCTTAATTAGAGTTATCGTGTATTGTTTCTCAAAAACGGATACACGTACGGACGGGCGGAAGAACACTCTAATTATAGTTTTCTGTTTTCGGAGGACAAAAAGACGTATTAGATATTTGGTTGTGTTGATTACTACTTAGTTTTCGTACTTGCCCAGTTATTTTATGAAATAACTCGAATGACACTAAACGCAGTATTTGAAATATTTATCTCACCCTCGCAATTGTCACCGATAAATCCATCCACACACGTACATGACACTCCACCAGCCTCTGGTACACAAGTTCCATTGTTTTGACAAGGTTCAGCAGCACATAGATCCTCTAGAATTATATCAAAATAATCCTCACCAAAATAACAAAATATACAATAAACACCTACACCGAGTTTGAACATTCTAGTACAATTTGAAGGAGATTTATTGTGTCCCAAAGCATGTGACGGCCAGACAGACAGACAATTGAACTCGATCAAATTTTTCACCTAACAAACACATACACCAAGTTTGAACATTCTAGCACAATTAGAAGAAGAGTTATTGTGTCCCATAACGTGTGACGGGCAGATAGACGGGCGGGCGGGCGGACCCATTTTAATAGTCCCCTGCGTTCTTCGAAAGGTACGGGGGGGGGGGGAGCAAAAATAATAATACAAGAACATAATATACAAGAAAATAATATACAGCCTGGTAATACGGTAATCCCCGGAAAAACTTTCCCGCTTGTTGAGGATACGACCGTAGTTCCCCTGGATGCAGAATGACCTAAATTGTTTTTTGGTTACCTTGCTCAATCTATCCAAATTGTACGTGCATGTGAGTATTTGTCAAAATAAAAGACCAATGACATATTCGAAAGATGGGGACAATAAGCAGACTTTATGATCATCTGAGTTTAATTCGACATACACAGACTGACCGGCAGACTACGTAAATGCGATCATTTGAAAACTATTGTACACATATAGCCGAGTAGAAATTATACATTTTTAAATAGTTTAACTGATTATAAGCAGTCGGATTACGTCATTAGATTTGTTGCGTTACCTAAAATAAGTATAAGTGACATGGGGGGAACCACGCAGAAAAATTGCTAGAAATTTTCTAGGCCAACACCGGGAGCGAACCCCAGACCTCCCAGCCAGCAGCTTAATCACTGAGCCACCGTTGCTCCCATGTTATCAGATACACAGAGTGCACAGAGTGTTTCTATTTTAATCGTTTCCAACAGACATTCCTCCACAGTCTTAAATACAAATTCATCATCAGTTAGGTGAAAATCGACTGTGTGTTCGTTATCTCAATCAGGAATATAAACTTACGTTTCCTAAAACAAAAATACTAATGACAAAATTCTAAACAACCTCTACTGTTGTACCAAGGAGCTTTTTTCTCATTTATCTTAAATCATTAATCATCTACACCCATCAAAGGATTGACCTTATCAACATATGTGAATATTTTAGCTCAATTAGAGTTATCGTGTATTAATTGTGTCTCAAAATCGGATACACGTACGTACGGGCGGACCGACGAGCCCTCTAATAGTTTTCTGTTTTCGGAGGACAACAAGACGTATTAGATATTTGGTTGTGTTGATTACTACTTAGTTTTCGTACTTGCCTAGTTATTTTATGAAATAACTCGAATGACACTCAACGCAGTATTTGAAATATTTATCTCACCCTCGCAATTGTCGCCGATAAATCCATCAACACACGTACATGACACTCCACCAGCCTCTGGTACGCAAGTTCCATTGTTTTGACAAGGTTCAGCAGCACATAGATCAACTAGAATTATATCAAAATAATCCTCATCAAAATAACAAAAGATACAAAACACGGCTTCACGTCTGATCACCAGAATAAGACTAAGCGACCACATTACACCTGTGCTCAAATCCCTGCACTTGCTCCCCATAAACAGAGATATTCAATATAAGATAATCCTCCTCACTTACAAGTGCATCCATGGTTTAGCTTCTAACTACCTGAGTGATCTTATACAAATCAAAAGTGGAGAAAGAACAACTCGATCAACACCTTGTTGTTCCAAAAACTTTGAAAGTGTTATGTGGTAATAGGGCAATTTCAGTGGCAGCAACCATCTAATGGAATAAACTCTCAGCAACATTTAAAGAAGTCAGAAGATTAGAAAATTATTCTTGAAAACTCACTTATCTAACTGTGAATACCAAACGTGACGGTGCAGCTCAGCACTATCGAGTAGAACAGTTCTAGGGTAGAGGCGCTATACAAATTCATTATTATTTATTTATTTTTTTTTTTTATTTATATACAATAAACACCTACACTGAGTGTGAACATTCTAGCACAATCTGAAGGTGATTTATTGCGTACCAAAACATGTGACAGCCATACAGGCAGACAATTGAACTCGATCAAAATTTCCCCTAATAAACACATACACCCAGTTTGAAGATTCTAGCACAATCAGAGGAAGAGTTATTGTGTCCCATAACGTGTGACGGACAGACAGACGGGCGGACGGACCCATTTTAATAGTCCCCTGTGTTCTTCGAAAGCTGGGGGGGGGGGCAAAAATAATATACAGCCTGGTAATACCGTAATCCCCGGAAAAAATTTCCCGCTTGTTGAGGATGCGACCGTAGTTCGTCTGGATGCAGAACGACCCAAATTATTTTTTGGTTACCTTGCTAAACCTTGTCAAATTGAACGTGCACGTAAGTATTTGTTAAAAGAAAAAGACCAATGACAGACATATTCGAAAGGTGGGGACAATAAGTAGACTTTATGATTATCTGCGTTTAATTAGACATACACAGACTGGTCGACAGACTACGTAAATGCGATCATTTGAAAACTATTGTACAGATTTAGCCGAGTAGAAATTATACATTATTTAAATACGTTAAATGATTATAAGCAGTCGGATTACGTCATTAGATTTGTTGCGTTACCTAAAATAAGTATAAGTGACATGGGGGGGGGGCCACGCAGAAAAATTGCTAGAAATTTTCTAGGCCAACACCGAGAGCGAACCCCAGACCTCCCGACCAGCGCCTTACTCACTGAGCCACCGTAGCTCCCATGATAACAGATACACAGAGTGCACAGAGTGTTTCTATTTTAATCGTTTCCAACAGACATTCCTCTACAGTCTTAAATACAAATTCATTATCAGTTAGCTGAAAATCGACTGTGTGTCCGATATCTATTTCAATCAGTAATATTAACTTATGTTTCCTAAAAAAAAAAGTACTATAATGACAAAATTCTAAGCAAATTTTTAGAAAAAACATACATATAAATATGAGAATTTGAACTCCAAAATACTGAATCAAAATCGTCGATACAACCACTATTGTTGTACCAGGGAGCTTTTTTCTCATTAATCACTGCTTGACCTTATGGCCTTAATCATCTACCCCATCAAAGGACTGACCTTATAAACACCTGTGAATATTTTAGCTTAATTAGAGTTATCGTGTATTGTTTCTCAAAAACGGATACACGTACGGACGGGCGGACGAACCCTCTAATAGTTTTCTGTTTTCGGAGGACTAAAAGATGTATTAGATATTTGTTTGCGTTGATTAATACTTAGTTTTCGTACATGCCTAGTTATTTTATGAAATAACTCGAATGACACTCAACGCAGTATTTGAAATATTTATCTCACCCTCGCAATTGTCACCGATAAATCCATCTACACACATACATGACACTCCACCAGCCTCTGGTACACATGTTCCATTGTTTTGACAAGGTTCAGCAGCACATAGATCAACTAGAATTATATCAAAATAATCCTCATCAAAATAACATAATATACAATAAACACGTACACCGAGTTTCAACATTCAAGCACAATTTGAAGGAGATTTATTGTGTCCCAAAACATGTGACTGGCAGACAGACAGACAATTGAACACCATCAAAGTATTCACCTAATAAACACATACACCAAGTTTGAACATTCTAGCACAATTAGATGAAGTGTTATTGTGTCCCAAAACCTATGACGGACAGACAGAAAGGAAAACAAACAGGCAGACGGTCAGACCCATTTAATAGTCCCCTGTGTTCCTCGAAAGGTGTGTGTGGGAGTGGGGGGGCCAAAAAATATACAAGAACATAATATACAAGAACATAATATACAGCCTGGTAATACGGAAATCTCCGGAAAAACTTTCCTGCTTGTTGATGATGCGACCGTAGTTCCCCTGGATGCAGAACGAACCAAATTGTTTTTTGGTTACCTTGCTCAACCTATCCAAATTGAACGTGCATGTGAGTATTTGTTAAAAAAAAAACCCAATGACAGACATATTCGAAAGGTGGGGACAATAGGTTGACTTTATGAATATCTGAGTTTAATTCGACATACACAGACTGGCCGACAGACTACGTAAATGCCATCATTTGAAAACTATCGTACACATTTAGCCGAGTAGAAATTATACCTTATTTAAATGCGTTAAATGATTATAAGCAGTCGGATTACGTCATTAGGTTTCTTACGTTACGTAAAATGAGTATAAGTGAGATTACGTTACGCTACGTAGAATGAGTATTAGTGAGATTACGTCATTAAATGTGTGACGTAGAATGATTACGAGTTCAATCCAGAACCATGATCAGATAAGACTAGATGCAGATAACTAATATAAACAGGGGGTCTACATGTCTAACGTGTGCGCTTTAGATCCTATGGTCTGCCATTGAATCTAGTGGCGTGGATCTGGATCCCACACTGGACAAGCAGTAGTGGCCCCCTGTCAACCTAGTAAGTTTTCTCCGGGTTCCCACTTTCTTACTACAGCTAAAGGCCACAACGCACAAGCGAAATATTGAAATGAAATTTAACAATATGTTTTTGTCGCGTGAGTATTACAGATACATACTCACGAAAGTATTTATAGTGTAAGTGTAGTTATTTCCAATAAAAGTATGGCAAAATTGGTATAAACGGAAGGTAGAGACGCCCAATCTTACAAGAAAAATACCGGGTTCCCTGAAAAACACCCATGACTGGCAACCGGACGGTTTATTATATGTCAGCTTGATTTAGGGAGCGGTTGTTATTTCTTGATCGAATGTTTGGGCGGCTTGGGGAATATTGATGGGTTAAAACGTACAAGACTTTGCTATTAAACGCCGGAAAAGGACGTTGGCAGAAGATAATCCAATAATTTACTTAGGCTTCAATATGTATGGATAGACGGTAAGTACCGACAAATACATTCTGAAATGGGCCCTCCCTCCATCAAGTTATATGACAAACATGGCTTCTAAATATAGATTGTTTTATATCTTGGGGGATAAAATGTTTTGAGAGGGATTTGGAGCAAATTTTTGATAGAATAATTAGTTACAATATGTTTTTAGTTCAAATATATCATCACATCACCAAGTTTGTACGAGGGAAGGCATCTTTAAACTCTCTCTCAACAACAAGGCAACTAATACAAATATTTTGCTGGTATAAAATACAGTATTAAAATAGACGCGATAATATTATAGTAATATTTAAAATATTTATCTTACCCTCACAATTGTCACCGGTAAACCCATCCGCACATTGACATGACACTGCACCAACCTCTGGTACACAAGTTCCATTATTTTGACAAGGTTCGGCAGCACACAGATCCACTAGAATTATATCAAAATAATCTTCATAAAAGTATTCTACATCCTTCCAGTATATTATTATATAGTAACACAAATTGAAAGATGTCAGGTCTACTTTTATTTGATGTTTAGAAGTGTGCATTTATTTTTGTTTCTTACTTGCCTTGTAGAACGTTATATAATAACTCGGTAGCCGTCGTGTATATTCTTCATATTTCAAATGATAAAGTTTATAATATTATTTTCCTCGCGGATGACACAGGTAGAAGCGTATATTATACACGAAGTCAAATTGTCGCTCAGATTTGTTAACTCTTACACATTTGACAAATACCCTTTACGTGAGTTCCGGTAAAAGTTATTATTTAGAAAATTTAAAATACCATCCGGTGAATACTTGCTGTATAGGACCGTCTTTGGTTACAATATTGCTACTAATTCTTACCACCACAATCTGCTCCGGAGAAGCCACAGGGACAATTACAAATACCATTAACACACACTCCATTGTTAAGACACTCAACGTCATCACAAGGGTCTAAACAACATATTAATGATATTATAAATTAGTATAAATATGTTTATAGAAAATCTGACAAGGACAGCTGTCTAGTCGTTCGGATGGGACGAAAAACCGAGGTCCCGTGTACACATTGGCGTACACAAAGACCCCTTGACAGTTGGAATTCGATAAAACAGTAGGCCGTAGTGCCGCTGTTCGGGCAAAATTTCCCTCATAGCACACTGTACGGCGTATGACCGTCTTCATTAGCCCAGTTTGGAACAGAACAGCAGGACGTTAAACCCCATTTCATTTCATTTTTATAGAAAATCTAGGCATAAATATAAGGCACGACAACTTTCTTTTTCTCAGGATGAAAATTTCGAAACCATCTCTTGACAACGTATACCTAAATCTGAATTTAGAATAAGGTGGCCGCCTAAGCTGTAGGTGTAAAAAGAGGTCTGTGTTTCAAGTCGATATTTACTGTCTGTTCCAGGTGACACTACGACACGACAATTGCTTGCCATTTCTTCAATTTTTAATTTAGACGACTAAAACTTAGTGACATACCTGGAATCGCCATCCCATTACTTTCTTACACGAGGAAACCAAATTCAGATCAAGCTACATAACCTCTCTCTCGTGAAAAATCATAGTTTGTTTACATCCCGCGGTTTAACATCAGCCATGTTTGACATAGTTATCCGGAAGAGTTGAAGAGGGAGGGGGCGTTGGTTTGGCTCGAGTCGTTTCGGTCTACTTGGATGTCAAGGAAGTTGTTTCGTCCAAGTAGAATATAACTTTTATTTTTACGGAATCCAAGACCACCGCAGTTTGTCCAACTGAGTTGAATATTTAATTGGCCCTGAGGGCTGTAGCGTTTTGATATTCAAATAAATTCCCGTCTTGCTCTCCATATTTACGAGGACTATCCAGATATATATCAGCTAATTTGCGATAAGATAATATTTTGTATTAATTATTATTATAGATAGTGCCAACATGTATACCATGCCGTTTATTCTGTGTCAATCGGATAGTTTATAGGCTAAAAACTGCAAGGCCAAAGGGAAATAATCTGGACAAATATATTTTGAATATTTATATACAGCTGATCAGAACCTTGGAAAAATAATAGTGTTTATAAAAATGTCATATCTCTAGACCTTACTCCCAAAAACCGAGTGGCTTAATGGGCAGTTTCTGCAAAATAAGCGGGTTAAAACAGAACATAATATTAATCCGACCAAAAAACATGATCCACAGTCTGAAACCTAAGTATTACTGCCGCAATAGAAAGGGCGAATTTTCCTTCACTATATATTTAATGTACCCGATTAGGAGATACCTGTCTATCCTATACGCGAAATACAAGTCTCTTATTACGCAGACACACTCGTAATGTTGATGTTTTGAGAAAGAAACGATGTCGAAATATGTGAAATTTCCAAGAGGAGAGTGAATCTTATCGAACGTTTAGGCGTTAGGGCTCGACGAAGAGAGCAACGGGATGACAATTTCAGGTATGTCACCAATTTTTGACCGATTAAATGGAAAACTGAAGAAATGGCAAGGAATTTGAGAGTCAGAGTATCTCTTGGAACAGACAGTAAGATGAAAATTAGAAGAGAATAAAATGAAAATGATGTGACGATTTAATAGGGGCATTGTGAACATTAAGTAAATAGTTTTAGTGGGAAAATATTGTTATTTCCTGTGTTTTTTAACATAATAATATAACTGTATAAGAGGCTATCTAATACAGGTGAACACTGAACTGTACTCTACCAACACCAGCGATATTCGTTGTTTTGGTGTATGTTGTAATCTGCTAGATACAAATAAGCAATTTGAGATCAAAATGAGTTCTAGAGGAAAAGAAAAGAATCCAGGGACTCCGAGATTTACACGAAGCTCTGGCAAGGGAGAAATGTCGGAAATTACTGACGGTGAAGAAGCTAATAGGGATATAACAGGTATATATATGCAATTTTAGACTCAATAAAACACGAGATAAGCCAAATAATTAAAAAGGATGATATGAAGATTATTATAAATGAGATAAGTGAATGTGTCCTTGAAACACTAAGGAAGGAGATGAAAATAGAAATAAAAAAGCTAGTAAATGATGCTACCGATGTTATACGTGAGCAATATGACGCAGATTTGGGCCAAAATGAACAATTGCATGCTGAAAAAAGGGAATGCAGACTAAAATAGATGATCTAATAACTAAAGCAAAAATTGGACATAGTAAGGCTAATGATGCATTAAGAATGGCAAATTATAATGAACAATATTCCAGGAAAATGAATATCAGAATTTTCGGACTGCCAGACCAACAATTACAAGAACTGCAAAACACTTTCATTGATACAATAAAAAGGTGTATTCCCACGAAGGCGCAGTTACAGAGCGTGACCAAAATTAATCCTTCCCACGAAGGCGCAGATATCGACTTGTCGGCTTTCGTTTGAAGAGAGGCATGTTGCTATTAGGACCCAATTAAGGGCGTTAAAGATTTTATGAATTTATGTTCACTCTGAACCAACAACACTCTGGAAGGATGGCATGCAAGAATCAAGAAGATAGTTGGAAAAGCCAATCCGAATGTTTTTGAAATGATCACATTTTTACAACAAGAACAAAATATTAACTACCAAGGAAGAGATATGAATATGCTCAAATCCAAAGCCAGCTCCAGGAATTAAAAGGAAGACACGAAGAAGAGGAATTGACTTTAGTCGAGTATTTATTTCGCGAAATTAAATTAATTTTTGTTATAGTGTAGTTATGTTTTCATTTCTTATGCCAAAAATGATGCTAAAATGTTGGTTAATTAGTTACATTGGGGATTATGAAAGTGTAAATTCTTATCATAACAATCTATAACACCATTGTTACAATTTTAATCCCTAGGAGCTGGATTATTATAGGATGTCAAAAAAGTATATACATGTATAGAGAATATCCTACCAGTCTTTTTTGATATCAAAAAATATCAACACAAGTTGATAAAGTAACAAAAAACGAGGCTCTGCCGATTTTTTTTTTACTTTATCAACGAGTGTTGATATTTTTTGATATCAAAAAAGATAATTAGGAGATTTTATTTATCACCCAATCCCTTCTTACATGCACAAATAGATAAATATAATTCTTTGCTGTAGATTTCAATTTTACTGAACATTACGGCGTAGTGATACATTATTTTTGATAGCAATTCAACCATTGCAAAGTCCTTTATATTGACCCAGTGTTTCCATCAAGGTCAATTGAATAACAATAGTTCATTTTTAATTTTAAAAAAAAAGTTACTTTTAATAAGAAATGAACTGTTCTTTGAAAATAAAAAAAAGTAGTTCCTTTTCAACTGACCAATCAAATTCATGTAGATTATGAAATATATCACACAAGCGATATCAACTGTAGAATGTATTATTTGGTGATGAAATGAAAATATTACAAGTAGCTACTGTCTCTGACATATGAGTAAACCTTAATTAACCATATTACACATGTACATGTATATTGAATATTAGAAACTTTATATTAAGAATGATACATACAATTAAAATGAAAATCTCTATATATGAACAATACATAAAATTAAAGTGATCGTTACTTTGACACAACATGAATACTACATACAGTTAAAGTGATGATTTCCATGAATTATTATAAATTATAAATGTATTGTCGAATTATAGGGATAGTATATAATTTACATACAAATAGTGATAGCTCTTATATGATAATATAAGTTACATTTTTTTTATAATGAATAGTGTCTTCTAGTCAAATGATAGTTAGCTGAATATTATATACCACTAAAGCAATACTCCTTGTGCAATATTATAATCTACAACTTTATTGGTGAATATTACATATACAACTAAAGTGGATAATCTCTTTGGGATATTATTAGCTTCAACTATATATATGAATAGTACATATTATAAGATCTAACTTTTTATGATGATTATTCCATATTCCTATATTTATATACGTTTAAAATACTAGTCTCTATATTCTACTATAATTTTTTATGAGGGTTACAATCCTTAAAGTATTAATGCAATCACTTAAAATGATAGTCCCTGTGCTATACACAATTTGTAACTGTATAGGATGAATATTACATACATTTAAAGTGATAGCCCTCAAGCTACATGATAATTTATAACTTTATAGGATGAATATTTTATACTATTAAAGGGATAGTCACTATGCTATAAGATAATTTACAACTTTATAGGATAAATATTATATACTATTAAAGTGATAGTCCCTAAGCTATATATAATTTACAACTTTATAGGATGAATATTATATACATTTAAAGTGATAGCCCCTATGCTATATGATAATTCACAACTTTATAGGATGAATATTTTATACTATTAAAGTGATAGTCCCTAAGCTATATGATAATTTACAACTTTATAGGATGAATGTTATATACTATTAAAGTGATAGTACATACGCTATACGATAATTTACAACTTTATAGGATGAATGTTATATACTATTAAAGTGATAATTACTGTGTGCTATTATAACTCACAACTTTAAAGGATGAATATTACATACTATTAAAAGGATATTCCTTATATATTATCATTAAAAGTTATAGTGTGAATACTGTACATATTTAAAATGGTAGACACCATGAGATATTATAAGTTATAGATTTATAGGATAAATATCTTAAGCAATTTAAAGTGATAATCCCTATGAAATATTATAATTAACAACTTTATAGGACGAATATTACATGCAGTTAAAGTGATAGTCACTGTGTGTTACAATAATATAGCATGAATATTACTACAGATTAAAGTGATAGTCCCTTTTGGATAATCTAAGTTATAAGATTAGAGGATGAATATTACATACAGTTAAAGTGATAGTCACAGTGTATTATTATACATTACAATAGTGGATTAATTGTACATTAATTAAAGTGACAGTTCTATGGTGTATTATAAGTTACAATAGTAAATGATAAATTTACATTTGGAGATTTTTTTTAAAAAAACAACGCCCATTTATAAATCTTGCCAGAAAGATAAGATTATAGGTAATCACAAAACTAAAACCCCAAAACCCCAAAACCTTAGGCAACCTCATGTAGTTCAGAAGAAAGACTTGCATGATATCATCACATAAATTGTACTTTGTAATTTATCTAAAAACAGTTTTATTGAATTTATTTGTTTGCATCGGTTTTATTATAGATAGTATTTTAAGTTTAAATGCGCTAGTTAATAAGCATACATTATGTTATAGTCTTTATATATTTAAGTATACTTGTATCAGGGAACGTTTTCATATCTTTAGTATAAAATGGCTAATCTGACAATAACTTCATTGAATGCTAGGGTATGTGACAAAAAGTTAAACGCACTAAGCTATTTCTTTGGTTAAAAGAGCAAAAATCAGACATATTCTTCTTACAGGAGACACAACATTAAAACCGACGAAATTAGATGGCAGCAGGAATGGGGGGGGGGGGGCTATAATCTATTCTCACTGTAGAAGTAATTCAACTGGCACGGCTATACTCTTTCGAAACACGTTTGATGAGAACATATTATCAAAAATAATAGATAAAAACGGATATTATACTGCTGTTGTAATTAATATACAAAATGAAAATTATATACTTCTCAATACGTATAGCCCTATCTCCGACATTGACCAATATAAATATTTTACCAGTCTCTGTGAATTGATGCAAAATCTTGAAGAAGAATATGATTCTATCCCATTTGTCGTGGGGGGGGGGGGGGAATTTAATAACGTAATGGATGTAAATATGGATCGTACAGGTGGTAATTATAAAGTTACGAAAAACGGCAGCCAGGCAATAAATAATATCATTCAAAAATTTAACCTTATAGATATTTTCCGAATTAAACATAATAATGTAAAGAAATATACCTGGAAGCAACTAAAACCTTGAATTCAAAGCAGGATTGACTTCTGGATTATAACAGAAACTGTACATGATTATGTTAAAGACTGTCAAATACTAGTTAATACAATAAGCGACCATTGGGCTATTTACATAGGTCTGAACTTTTTTAAAACTAAACGAGGCTCGGGCTTATGGATCTTTAATAGTAGTCTGGTTTTAGATAAGAACTTTTATAAATATATTGAACAATCTATAGAAAATTGGGCTCATGAGTTCCATTATTCATTGCAAAAGGTTTTTTTGGGGGGATTATTTAAAATTAAACATTGTACTATTAAGTATTGCAAAAAAAAGAAACACGTTAAAATTGGATTAAAAAAGTACCTATTAGATAAGTTAGAAGGGTTAAAGGATGAAAAATTAAAATTTATTGCTACCGGTAATAATGAAATAGAAACTGTTGAAAAAGAATATCAAATTTTGTTAAACAGGCTAGATCAAATTTACGAAGATGAAGCAAAGGGGGCCATATTGAGATCTAAAATTCAATGGTACGAACAGGGTGAAAAGAGCTCAAATTTTTTCTTAAATTTAGAAAAGTCCAGGAAACAAAATACAACTTTGAATAGAAGAATAACCCGGTCTAATGACGAGGACGTTAGCCAATGTAATGATATATTAAGTGAAATTCATGATTACTATAAAACGTTGTATTCTTTGTGTGACAATAGCTTTAATTTTAATCTTAATATTAAAAATGATCAATTTACAAACATTGGCCAGAACTTACCAAAACTGGACGAATATCAAAGTCAGATGTTAGAATACAAACTAGATGAAAGTGAGAGCAAGGAGGCTATAAAATCTTTCAAAAATAATAAGTCTCCTGGAAACGACGGCTTAACAGTGGAATTTTATCGAGCATATTGGGACATAATTAAAAACTACGTTTTAAACTCATATAATTATAGTTTTGAAACCGGAATCCTTTCACCGTCGCAAAGACAATCAATAATTGGACTGATACCTAAACCTGGAAAAGATAAATCTCTGCTATCTAACAGGCGACCTATAACATTGATTAATGTAGATGTTAAAATCATAAGTAAAGCTCTTTCAAATAGATTAAAACATTTTTTAAAATTATTAATACATCATAATCAAACAGCTTTTATACCAGGGCGCCATATACAGGAAAATATAAATAATAGATGATTGTTTTTATCTGGCAAAATTGAAGAAAATAAAAGGCTTTCTCTTAGCTATCGATTTTAAAAAAGCTTTTGGCAGTATTAGTCACAAGTTTTTGTTTAAAGTTCTATCCTCCTTTGGATGTAAACGTAATTTTATTAGATATATTCGTACCCTATATAATGATGTCAAATGTTGTGTGATAAATAACGGTTTTACTACGCCATATTTTCCAACAGAAAGGGGGGTTCGTCAGGGCGATCCGAGCATCACCAACTTATTCAATCTTGTAATCGAAACCCTATGTAATTTTATAAGAAATGATTTTAATATTAGAGAGATTGCTTTTCCTGATGACATGACATGTTTTTTTAAAAGATTAAAAATCAGCTAGACATTTATATGAAGTACTTAAAAAATTCAGTAAAGTGTCAGGATTAGAAATTAATGTTATAAAAACTGAAGCAATTGATCTAAATAGTGGAATACCTAATCTGTCATCTGAAATACATCAGTTTGGTTTTGTATATCAAATTCGAATATAAAAATCTTAGGTATAGTATTCTCCAGTGACACAAAAACGACTGAGAAATTAAACTATGAAAATAGATTGATTGAGATAGATAATATATTAAATATTTGGAGAAAGAGAAAACTTACATTAATCGGCAAGATTCAAATAATTAAAACTTTCTGTATATCAAAAATACTGTATCCAGCGTCAGCTTTAACAATGCCAGAGTATGTTATAAAAAGATTTAATATTAAGATAGTTGCGTTTTTATGGAATGGGCCAGATAAACTTAAACGAAAAGTAATCAGTCAAATGAAGAATATGGGAGGGGGGATTAAATATGATAAATTTGAATGAAATGATGATAGCTCGCAGCATTTTTTGGATAAAGAAAATTTATACTAATGCAACACAGACTTGGAAAACAACATATAATTTTATTCTTGACATGTATGGGGGCGATTTACTACCATGCAGCTTGCAACTATGACCCTAAACTTAAAAACCTATCTCCCTTTTATCAAGAATTATTTCAAAATTGGTACGCTATATATATACTAAACAATGTTGATATTTTGATACACCCGAAAAGTAAAATTTTCTGGAATAATAGATGTATAGGACTAGATAATAATATTTTTAGAAATAAATTTAAAAATAAAAATACATTGTATATGTATGATTTTATTGAAAATAAATGAACGGGTAACTGACGAATATTGTAGAAATTATATAAAAAGTACATCGTTAGATTTTAAAAGATTTCTGAAAACTACCCCACACAACGAAACACAGAATTGTAAAAGTATTACTTATTTAGAAGAAATAAACACTAACCTAATATCTTGGTATAAGCATGACTTAACATCGATCACTGCTAAACAAATATATTCCGCGCGGATCAGCTTACTATATGAAAAGCCGTTGGCTATAGGCAAATGGGAACAGGAATTAGAAATCAAAATAAATGAACAACTAATGAAAGCGATCTTTAATCTTTCACATAATATAAGTATAGACAGCAAACTTCAAAACTTCCAATACAAATATATTCATAAAATAATGTATACAAACTAATTACAAAGTAAATTAAAGTTAACCGAATCCACTCTCTGCACCTTCTGTCAATCCGATATTGAGACAGTAAACCACTTATTCATTTTCTGCAGTTATGCCCAACAAATCTGGAGCAAAATGCTAGAAATTACCCTTAAAAGTAACATAAATATAACATTAAAAAATAAAAATATCCATTTCGGGTATCAAGAAAAAACAATTTTCAATAATTTATGTGAATGGGACTTTACAAACCATTTAATAATCTTAACCAAATACTATATATATAGATCTAAATTAGAAAACGTTAAGCCATCACTATCCCGATATAATGCTTTTCTAATGAGTAAAATCTCATTAGAATTGGAAGTTTTTAAATCAAATATCTACACCCTAAATAAATGGAAATGTGTAGAATGCAACACATTATTGTAGAACTAGACTGGTCGCATACCCTTATCATTCAATTAGAATTATACAATTATGTGAACATATAAGAACCTTATAAGACCGTAAATGTACCATGCATTTCAATTCTTAACGAGGTAGCTATTTGTCTCCTCTCTCTTTCGACTTTTTCGTGGAAAGGAGTATAGCAACCTGGGTTTTTTTTTATTTTGATGGTAATCTCCTAAATATGTAAACTCCCTCAACCGTGGCAAGGGAGATAACATAACTAGACGGGGGTGAAAAGTTAAAGACTCAATTTATAAAAGGATTATAGTAAAGCAGGGATTTTAAAAGGTTTTAAAGGCTCAATACCACTCTTCTTGTAACTGAATAATATGTTCCAAATCTTTATTCTGGTCAACAAATTGTACTATTTTACAAAATTTCAATTAATTGATAATACAAATTTCATCTTAACACACCTTATTTAAAAATTTTGAAAAATTCAACATAATGGTTTGAAACGTCTAACGTAAACCTTTTCAAATGAAACTTCGATTTAAAAATATTTTCGAACCCTCTGGACAAGTAAAATAGGATGTAATGGATAATTTACACAACAGGTAGGACACTTAAACATCTAGTACTTAGATAGAGATATTATTTATTTTCTGGGGCTTTCAAGCCAGCAAGAGTGTTATTGTCTTATTTTACTTCTGAAGAAAAGGAATACAAGTATATTTAAATAATATCCCTGTCGTATATTGACTTACTTACTTTTTCAAATATATAATATAAACCGACATTATTGTATATAACATTAGAAATTATGAGAAATCATGCTGATGCTACAAATAATAATAATAAAAAAAATATATTTTGCTTATTTCTAATGTGTTGAAATTTATGTAAATTGTATATGACGTTATTTGAAAATAAAATTATATTTAAAAAAAAAATAAATAAATAAATCTGAATTTAAAATATTTCTAAGATATTTAACTGACACATGAGTTGCGCAGATTAAACCCGTGTATATGGCACTAATTAAAAACAAGAAAAAGAACACATCGCTATAAGAATGACATTTTACCAATATTACAGTCCAAAACATTTATTTCTATACATTTTGAAATATGTCAAAACATAGTTTGTGCAGAGTTCAAACCTAGCGAAATAAGGCTATACATTTAGAAACCTGTCCAATGACATGTTTGAGCTGGTTAACTATCAAATTAAAGAGGAGTGGCCACTCTCTCCAGAAAATCAATATTATGAAATTTGAATAATTTCATATTGTAAATAATCTTATCCTTCCCTAATTAGAGCAAATCCTACATTCATATCGAAAATTAAAAGACATCTTAAATAATCCCATTGGTCAATACCTCTATAACGCTAATGACTCTTTCAGTACCTTATACATTGGGAGACATATATAGTACAAATTTGATATTAAATATTACTGTCATTATTAATAATAATATGGTTACGCGTGGAATAAACAGCAGTGTAATTTACCTAGACATAATTGTATAAGTTTTAACATCGTCAAGAGTTAAGTACTACGTATAATTACCTTTACAACAGTAGCATAGGTCCGTTCTTTTAATCTTGTCACAACTTATACTTTCAAGGTTAAAGGGTGGTCCTCTCCTCCAATAACTTCTTTGGTGTAGGTGCCCAGTACATACGGCTACAAGAAAGGAAGCAGCAAAAACAGCAACTAACAAACCACGCATAATGATTATTTAACGCGAAGCTAAGCGCGTAAGACAGCCTGCTGGAGTTATGATGCTCGTTGTAAGTATGCTCTCTTTTAAAGGCAGTGAAATGGCAACAGCTGTTTTTCATGTATGCCAAACCATGAATAACATTCACTGGGTTTATTAACTACAACGTTTCCAGGAGGACACTCTCACAGTTATCGAGTAATGATACAAGCAAACGATGATGATGAGTTAGTTGTATTTTACGTCCGCTTCCACCGAGGTGATATCGCAGACAATATACAAGCAAACATACTACAGAAGGTTATATACAAACGGTTAATAATAAACTAATGAACTATTTACAGACAGAAGCCATTCAAAGACGTAGTGATATGGTGTTAACAATTAGTCAGATATCCTAGCTAAGATACTATTAATTAATAGGAAACCCTTAAAGAGCAGGAAATCTACAATTCGTATTTAAAACCAACCGTTACTTATAATAAACCGTTAATCTCCAACTCATGTCATTTAAGCGACGTTTCGAAGAGTATTCTCTCAACGTTATCAGTTATACAGTAATACAATATTATGAGGCTAATTTATATAGAAATTCTATAACAATTCCCGAATACTGAGAGAATACTCTTCGAAACGTCGCCCAAATAAAAAAAAGTAGCTGTTTTTCAATAAGTATGTGTTATAGCTTAGTGTAGATGTTAGGGATTTACAATTATTGAGTCTTTATCAGTTGATTCATTGTGGTTTTAATTGTGTATAAATTGTACCAGTTTTAAATTTTTATAATATGGTTCCTGATTCACTTATAGTTTTAATTTTTATATTCGTAATATGAGTGGGAGATTAGGGTTTATTAATCATTAATATGGTTTCTTATTCATTGATTGTTTCTAACAATTTTCGTTTCACACGCAACATGAGTTGGAGATTAACGGTTTATTATAAGTAATTGTTGTTTTTAAATATGAATTGTAAATTTCCAGCTCGTTAAGGGTTTCTTATTAATTAATAGTTTCTTAGCTATGAGATATGGCTAATTGTTAACACCATTCTGTCTGTAAATAGTTCATTAGTTTATTATTAACCGTTTGTATATAACCTACTGTAGCATGTTTGCTGGACTTGTCTCCAGTTTTAACTTCGACAAAGGGAGAAGATGACCAACCCTTTCTTCTCATGACAGCGATTTTACAAGTGTGTTTTATGGTGCTTTTGTTGGTTTATTCCCGCGAAGGCGCAGTTATTGACCGTAATAATGTATTGGACATTAAATCTGTAATAAACAACAACAACTTTCACTAAATGCCCTTTAAAGATACTTTCCCAAGAAAAGTATTTATCGGGTGGTTATTTCCAATAAAAGTATGTCATATTTGGTATATTTGGAAAGTATAGACACCCAATCTTACTAGAAAAATACTGGATTACCCGAAAAACGCAATGGGGCAAGCACTGGGCAAAAATGTCAGGGTATCACTAACTGGCAACCCGACTGTTATCTGCCAGCTTATTGTTTGCCAGCTTAAGTGAGGGAGCGGTTGTTATTCTTGATCAAATGGTTAGGCGGTTTTGGGAACATTGAGGGGTGTCAACGTACAAAAGAAGTTGATAGAAATAATTACGAATATACTTAGGTCTCAATATGTATGGTAAATTTACAGTAAGTAATGATAAATACATTCTGAAAAATGGACCCTCCCACAATGAAGCTAAGTTGACAGACATTGCCTCTAACAACAGCTTACTATAGCTATATAGGTATCCCCGACGAATACGAAGTTTTAAGAGGGAATTAAAGCACATTTTTGATAGATTGGTTACTTTGAATATGTTTTTAGTCCAAATATATCATCAAATGACAAAGTTTGTACGCGGGAATGTATCTTTAAAGATATTAAACGTCAACTAGAACTGCGATACAGTAATGACTGGTTTCACCGGTGCCACGTTACCCTTGAACTTATGTCACTTCCAGGGCCACGTTACCCTTGAACTTATGTCACTTCCGGTACCAATGAAACCATTAAACAGGTTTCCACATAAGCATTGCACACATCACATAAAATGGACGCAGAATCAACCAAATCCAGCCATATCAATTCCATTTAGATCTGTTACTATGTGTTACATATGTCAAAAAAGTGATCCTGACAAAATTTGTTACTGACCTACCGCTAAGTTAGCTGACTTTCTAATGGGAAATTAAAATGAGAAAAAAAATCTTAAACAGCGATCCTGACAAAACTGGTTATTTCTCGACAAGGGAAGATGCTAGAAGCATATTTTGGACATCTATATGAGCGTATTGATTCAATCTATATGTCCATTCGAGTCAAATATCACAATGTTAAACAAATAATAAATATAACTCACTTCAAAAAAATGTTTGTTTTGGAAGCTAAAAATACAGTTTTTGCCAAAATGACATTACTTCCGGGGATAATGAAGATGTTAAATTAATTCTATGAAATCATAAATGTCATATGGCATCACATGGTACAAGTTAGAAACCATTCTGTGGTCAATAGGTCAGTTTTACACCTTTTTTCACCTCTTAATCGAATTTGCTCGAAAATTAAATCGAAATTAAAAAAAACCGAGCTCACACTTTTTGCGCCTTTAAAGGGCACACTCTTTTAGTTATATCAGTTTTAAAAAAAATAATATTTGCTTTCGAAAAGTGGTACCTAATTGTCAAAATTCATAGATTTTTGGTAAAATTACGCCACTTCCGGTGCCGACAGATAACTCTATCGGTAACAAAAAAAATTACAATTGAGACATCGGAGCATATGAACTTTGTTTTATACAAATCGAACAATAAATAATTAATCTAGGACTGAAAATCTGAATTAGCCAATGGCATCCAAGTAAAATTACTGAGACAAAAAAAAATTCACATTTTTGCTCAAGTCAGATGACTCTTTAATTCTGTGTAAAACACGACTAAAAAATATTCATAAACAAAAATGTTTTTTGTAAAAATTTAAATTTTCTAAATTTGGCGCCTAATATCTGCGAAGATTTGCCTAAAATCAAAAATCAAAAGTTACGTAGCTATGTGCCCCGTCTCCGGCTATGCCAAAATGTATCGAAAGTTAAAATCCAAAGACTATTGTTAAAATCCAAAGATTATTGTTAAAATCCAAAGATTATTGTTAAAATCCAAAGATTATAGTTAAAATTACTGCAATATTTTAAAAAACGATAGATTCGATGATTTCGGGCATTTCGCATTGTCGAAGAACGTTCAAAATAGCTTTACCCTCTAAGTCACACACACTTTCCCAGCAAAACCGAAGAAATCGTAACGACGCGACAAGCAGTTGCTGAGATCTAATCAAAATGGAATTTGATTAATAATAATAATAACTAGAACTGCGAAGCAATAATTACGGGTTTCACAGGTGCCACGTTACCCTTGAACTTATGTCACTTTCGGTGCCACGTTACCCTTGAACTTATATCACTTCCAGTACCAATGGAACCGATAACCAGTTTTCCACATAAACATTGCAGACGTGTTATAAAATGGACGCAGAATCAATCAAACCCGGCAATATCAATTCCATGCATACATGTGTTCCATATGTCAAAAACGTGATCCTGACAAAATTCGTTACTAACTTACCGCTAAGTTAGCTGACTTTCTAATGGAAAATTAAAATGCGAAAAAATCTTAAAAAGTGATCCTGACAAAATTGGTTATTTCTCGACAAGCTAATTTTGGACATCTATATGATCATATTGATTCAATCAATATGTCCATTGGAGTCAAATATCATAATCTTAAACGAATAATAAATATAACTCACTTCAAACAAATGTTTGTTTTGGAGGCTAACAATACAGTTTTTGCCAAAATGACATTACTTCCGGGGATAATGAAAATGTTAACTTAATTCTATGAAATCATAAATGGCGCCAATTTCTGCAACCGTACAAAGTAGAAACCCTTTTGTGGTATCTGTATGATCGTATGGGTTCATTCTGTTTGTTGATTGTAATTAAATATCATAATTTAAAAAAACATTACAAATCAGACTCATTTCAATGAAACATCTGTTTCGAATGCTAAAAATACAGTTTGTGCCCAAATGAGGTCATTTCCGGTGACAGTGGAAAT
Source organism: Patella vulgata (assembly GCF_932274485.2). Lineage (NCBI taxonomy): Eukaryota > Metazoa > Mollusca > Gastropoda > Patellidae > Patella > Patella vulgata. The sequence goes on along the minus strand of NC_065886.2, from coordinate 10,509,394 downwards.
GTTAAAACGGTTTGACCTAGTCCAAAGTTGCATTAGGCATCAAATCGTAAAACAAAATATTGAAATCAAATGATAATTGACTCTTTTACAGGCTAAATAACGTGAAAAGTGACGCATGCAAAATTGCTTATTTCTCGGCAACTGCGCATATTACAAATTAATTTTCACATATATTCTCTCCGTATAGATTATTGCTACGAGTTTATGAAAGTTACGAAGAAATATTTTAAAATATGAAAACGCTGGATGGGTTGTAAATAGCTTAATTTTACACATTTTTTCACCTTTTAATCGAAATAGCCCGAAAATAAAATTGAAATTAAAAAAACTGAGCCCGACATTTTGTGCGCATTTAAAGGGCGCACCCTTTCAGTTATACCAGATTTGAAAAAAAGAATATTTGCTTTCAAAAAGTGGTACCGAACTGTCAAAATTGTAGTTTTTGGTAAAAATATGTCACTTTCGGTGCCGACAGGAAACTTTAACGGTAACAAGAAAAATGACATTTCGGAAAACGGAGCATATGAACTTTGTTTTATACAAATCGAACAATAAATAATTAATCTAGGACCGAAAAACTGAATTAGCCAATGGCGGACAAGGATAATTACTGAGACAAAAAATAATCACATTTTTGCTCAAATCAGATGACTAAAAAATATTCAAAAATAAAAAAGTTTTTGTAAAAATTTAATTTTTCAAATTTCGCGCCTAATGTAAGCGAGGATTCGACGAAAATCAAAAATCAAAAGTAGCGTAGCTATGTGCCCTGTCTCCGGCTATGCCAAAATGTATCGAAAATTAAAATCCAACGATTATTGTTAAAATTACTGCAATATTTTCAAAAACGATAGCTTCGATGATTTCGGACATTTCGCATTGTCGCAGAAGGTTCAAAATAGCTTTATCCTCTAAGTCACACACACTTTCTCAGCAAAACCGAAGAAATCGTAACGATGCGACAAGCAGTTGCCGAGATCTAATCAAAATGGAAAAATAATAATGATAAGAAGAAGAATAACTAGAACTGCTACGCAGTAATGACGGGTTTCACTGATGCTACGTTACCCTTGAACTTATATCACTTCCGATACCAATAGAACCGATAAACCGATTTCCACATAAACATTGCAGACGTTCCATTTATACATTTGTTACCATGTGTTTTGCGCCATTGAAGGGCACACTCTTTTAGTTATATCAGTTTTTAAAAAAAAATAATATTTTCTTTCGAAAAGTGGTACCGAACTGTTAAAATTGTATTTGTGGGTAAATTTACGCCACTTCCAGTACCGACAGATAACTCTATCGGTAACAAAAAGAATGACAATTGAGACAAAGAAGCATATGAACTTTGTTTTATACAAATCGAACAATAAATAATTAATCTAGGACTGAAAAACTGAATTAGCCAATGGCGGCCAAGGAAAATTTTTGCTCAAGTCAGATGACTCTTTAAATTATGTGTAAAACCCTAATAATAAGAATAATTATCTTAACAAAAACAATAGCCGTGTTTTACACAAGCTACGCAGTGTGAACCCCTAATAATAATCTTAACAAAAACAATAGTGTTTCTAATTTTAACAAAACCAAAAGTGTTTCACACAAGTGTCACAGTGTGAAACCCTAATAAGCTAATTTTCTTCAGTCTTTAAGTTTAGAGTATTTATATACAAACATACTACACACGCACTCACAAATATTCACGTGTATTTTGTCTAGTAATTTTAGAATAGTTCAAAGATTTATAAGTTAATTTTGTTTTTGTTATTGTGGGGTATTATATATTATCTTCGAAGTCTGTAATTTTGGAGTCTTTAAACTGCATAATAAAATCCTTTCATTGCAGAGTCATATATCCTTTGTTCTTCCCTTTAAAAAAATATTTATTTTATAGACCTATATCCCATTTTCTTCTTTACAATTTACAAAGCTGTATTCCCAGTCTTAATTTCAGAGACAATAGCACAAATGTAATTATTTTTTAAATCTAAGATTACATTATATAATTACATTTTATAGCCCTATATTTCATATTCTTCTTTACAATTCAAAATTGTGTATTTTCATTGTTTAATTATTACAAAACAATCCGTATTTTTTCTTTTAAAATATAGGCCTTAAACCATTATTTTTTTTTTCTTTTCTGTAATTTCACAGTTAATTTTAGGAGAAAAAACTCAACATGTGTTGTGCCCTTTGTTTTTTGGGTTTTTTTTGCTCTTTTGACCAGCATGGTCTGTAATTTTAGAATCTTTATTTTTACAAATTATAGGCTATTCAACCCATGTTTATATGTGTCTAACTTTATTTTATTACTTTTTTTTCGCTGATGTTTAAAATGAGGTAATATTTTAGTTGATTCTGTATATTGTTATGTATAGGCCTATATCCTATTTTCTTATTTAAAGAACCCTGCTTATTGCATAGGCCTGCCTATATCCAACAATTTACAATTCTGTATCTTCAATGATAATTTAAGAGAGAGAGAGAGAGAGAGAGAGAGAGAGGGAGAGAGAGAGAGAAATGGGAATTAACGTCCACTCGACACAAACTCGGTCATTTCGGAACCAAAACATGGTTCGATTATATTTCGATAATTCGCTTGTTCTTGTTCTCATTGACAGACCTTATGATACAGCGCGCACGTGCTAACCATTCAGTCATCCACCCCCCCCCCCCCGATAATTTAAGAAAAGATAGTGCAAATTTATTCTTTTAAAAATCCCAAGATGTAGATTTTGTCGTGTGGACTCAGTAGTCTGCAATTTTAGAGTCTTTAGGGTATCCATTTTCTTTTATTACTTTCCATTTTCTTTGAAACAAAGACCACAGAAAATAAGAAAAAATAAATATACAAATATGCTTGTTATCGGGTTAGCCTAAGTATAGCAGGCCTATAGCTTTACTTTATGTCTGGACATAATCCATAAAGCCAATCTGTTTTCATTTGCTGTTCTTTTCACCCTTGAATTCAATTCTCATTTCTTCCTCTACGATGTGAAAATTGTCATGAAAATCATATAACAACTGACTGGTCTAGCTCTGTTTATCATGCGACTTTATTAATAATATTATGAATGAAAGACCAGGTAAAATTAAAGGGAATAAATAACATTGCGGCACAACGCTATACTATTTGTAATGAATAATATAATTTTGATTAAATTATGTCTAAACAATGTATACAATTTTTCATTTGTTATTTAATTTTAATAAACTATTTTTTTAACTGTGCCACTTTTCCAGGTGTGCCATTTTTTACACTTACCATTTGTAACCTACCATTATAGTCCTATTTTCCACATGTATGTTAACCCAATATTACCTATGTCGTTATTACCTAAATACAGAAGATATTATTTTAGGATCAATTTACCTACCCATAATTTTTTTATTTTTATTTTTTGTGACGGGGAAACTATATATTTTGAATTCTGAAATAACTATAAATACAGAAGATATTATTTTAGAATCAATTAACCTACCCATAATTTATTTTTTTGTGACGGGGAAACTATATATTTTGAATTCTGAAATAACTATAAAATGTAAAAATATAATTTCGAATTTTGATTTTAAAAAAAAAAATGGAAATATGCCATGTGTATTCTACCAGAATGTTCTACTATTTATTTTAAATCTTTATAAATAACTAAACTGTATCATGTCCTTGGGTTAAAAAAGTACATAAAATCTTTTATACGCTCGATGATAAAATAATAAACATAAAATATGCACAGTAATTATACCCATTTATCTCGGCAATGGAGCATTACAATTTCAAATTTGAATACTGTACAGATTAATTTTGTTTGGTCTTTTTGTCATAGTATGTAATTTTATAGCCCCTTTCTACGTACATCTAGACTTATATTCTATTTTCTTTTTTCTCTTCTGTATTTTCGACTATTAATTATATTAGTTCAATTATAGATAAGCTTATATTATTCAGTCTGTAAGTTCAGAGTATTGTTGTCATTTTTGTCATATTTTAAATACTCTTGTCATTTAAATAATGGTCGGAATGAGACATGAATAATGGTCAGAAAGGGCCCAGAATCTGATACGAAAGAATTAAGAATCGGTCAATAATCTGGTCCGAATGAGCCATGGATCGAATCAGTCGATTACCTATACCAATACTTTTGTACTTAAGTTATCAGCAAACGACTTGAAATAAGGCCCAAGTGTTTAAGTTGTAAAATAATTTATAGTTTTATGATATTTTATAGGTGATTTGTGTTTAGTTAGGGTATCCACAAAATTATTGCTTGCGCCCGCGCAGTGCACAATTCCGGCAAGGACACTTGGGGTGTAAGCATAAACGCTTCGGAACTGAAAAATGTTGCCAGGTTGAACTAAAAGTTACAATACCAATGAGGAGAGTTTCATACGTAGAGAGATGAAATAAAAAAGTTTATTGCGTATTATTCGTTTTGAAATGTATCAGTGGGTTGGCCTTGAACTTGCATTTAATTTACTCGCAGGCTTCAATGGGAATAATGCATATCGACAAACTAAATCGCTTGAATTTCGTAGTTTTGTGGTATTTTGGATAACAGAAACTATTGAGAATTGTCACAAACATGGGATATTTCTGACTCAAACGATTAATTTAGACTAAATTATTGTCGAATTTTGAAAGCATTTGACAACTTTTAGACTAATACACGAAATACCCAATGTTCCTATACCTAGATTTGAAATGTCAGTCCCATAACCCCTTTCAATAATACTTTGAAAATGCCAAAGTGCCACACTCCTTATTGGATAATGCCTATCTATCTTATTAAATTAAAATGATTTTTTTCCCAATATAAAATACCCTTGACTCCTATATAAATCATCATAACCCCCAAACTATAAATACTTTGCATATGGCGTGTCTAGTATTATTGGACAGGCGGAGTTTCGATTCCCAGGTTGTAGGGAGTAGGGTCACCTGTAAAACCTCGTGGGTTTTCTCCGGGTCCTCCGGTTTTCTCCTACTACTAAAGCCCCTAAGAACAAGCGAATTACTGAAATAAAATTAAACCATATGTTAGTCCCGAAATGCCCTAGTTTGTGTCGAGTGGACGTTAAACCCCATTTCTCTCTCTCTCTCTCTCTCTCTCTCTCTCTCTCAAACACCAAGAAATTGACAATTTTAAACAATTGTAGGCCTACAAATATATTTTTTATAGACATTAGAAATGAAGTGAGTTAAGATTTTTTTTTTAGGTTTTATTTATTTTTTGTCTATTAATTATTTGAAAATGGTATAATTTATAATTTATAAGTTTTTGTGAAACAGGGCCCTGATTTTTTTTGTATTGAGTTTGAGTTTTTCTCTGATTTATATGAATAATATGTCCTTACTTTGTATTTAATACACAACGCTTATGTTTTGATTCCTAACTTTTGATTATTACACAGGCCATTTAGATTTTACTTTTTACTACATTTCACGTAAATGATAACTCGTAAAGGTATTAGTTTTTCCTGTTTATATTTCATGTAGCCGATTATTACTCACAATATTATTATACAACGTTTGGGAAATATTCCTTATACGTCCAATAGCTAGTTTTACCCGTGACTGTGTGATTTGGACTGTTGTTGGTAGCTCCAAGGACCTTTTTATCTGGAATTGGTGAATATTTGTTGAAAATCTGAATTCTTCGAAAATAGGTTAAAATACGACACATCAAAAATATTAAAACTTTTTTTTGGTAGAAACATTTGACGTGGATTCATTTAATAAAAAATTTTACATGGCTTGAAATTGATTTTGTTTATTTGAACATATTTCTAGAGAATCAAACAATACACAAGATGTTTCAAAAACATGACAAACAAGCTAACTACAACATTTTTTTCATCATCCAGTGAGTTATTGTATGACAGATTGAAATTGATTTTGTTTATTTGAACATATTTCTAGAGAATCAAACAATACACAAGATGTTTCAAAAACATGACAAACAAGCTAACTACAACATTTTTTTCATCATCCAGTGAGTTATTGTATGACAGATTGACAGATGTCTAGAAAACAATACATGTCTAACCAATAATAAAACAGTTGTTTTTACATGGCTTGAAATTGATTTTGTTTATTTGAACATATTTCTAGAGAATCAAACAATACACAAGATGTTTTAAAAACATGACCAACAAGCTAACTACAACATTTTTTTCATCATTTCTAACCAATAATAAAACAGTTGTTTTGCACACGTAGCATTAATTCAGCCATTATGGAAAATGTCCTATTGATTGCATATGAATAACAGCATAGGCGTAGGCGGGCAATTTAAGTTGGGCGTGTGTGTGGGCGGGGGGGGGGGGGTAATTGCATAAAAAATCTTTGTCACCCGAATTTTCAGAATGAATTAATCATTAAATACTACGGCATATGGTCTCACACGCCCAAGCCCCCCCCCCCCCCCCCCACGCTCAACCACGATTCCAAGCCCCATGAATTACTGAAATAGTTAATCGATGATTATGTCGAATCAGTGAATATTTTATTTAAACCTCAAGATAAACTTACCAAAACAAAATAGAGAATAGATTGTGAGAAAAGTTTTCCAAATCTTTAATTTATCATGTGCTCAGTTGTATTGATTTTCTCGCGTGTTTCTATGTTTTATTCTTTACATAAATAAATATAGAGTTTAATCGGGGTAATTTATCCAATCACCCCGTAGAATCGCAAACTGGTTAATATATCAAAGTAGAAGCAGTTTGATGAACTATCGACAATATACCACGTCTAATGATCGCAATATATGATGATAAGCCTACTTACTTACTTATACTTATGTGTTAAACATCTTATACTTAGAACGAAATGTGCATATTATATAAACATGGCTAAAGTCATATAAGCCTATTGGACCGTCGTAATATTGTTTTAGAAATGACTTGAAGTAGGTAATACATTACAAGCTTCACATACACCGTTCAATAGGAGTGTACGTTTTCTTTAAAGAGAAGACTTCCCACGTTATTTGTCCTAACATTTAATAATAATAATAATCAATTTGTATAGCGCTGAGAGAGAGAGAGAGGGAGAGAGAGAGAGAGGGAGATATGGGGTTTAACGTCCACTCGACACAAACTAGGTAATTTCAGGACTAACATATGGTTTAATTTTATTTCAATAATTCGCTTGCGCGCAGGGGTCTTTAGCAGTGAGAGGAAACCGGAGGACTCGGAGAAAACCCACGAGGTTGGACAGGCGACCCTACTCCTTGTCACATACAACCGAGGAATCGAAACCCCGCCAGTTGACTCAATGACAGACCGTATGATACAGCGCGCGCGTGCTAACCATTCGACCATCCAACCCCCCGTATAGCGCTGGGTGTTCCAGCTAATACGACAAAGTGAAGTAAAGGGTTAGCGTTAGGGTTATGTCACTTCCGGTAAATATGAAACCGTTAAACATGTTTCCACATAAGCATTGCACATGTGTTACAAAATAGACAGAGAATCATCCAAACCCAGGGACATAAATGTGCTACATATGTTAAAAAGTGATCTCGGTCAAAATTGTAAATTTTCGCAAAATTACGTCACTTCCGGTGGCGACACAAAATATTATCGGTAACAAAAAAGTTACTGATTTGCCCCATGATACATATGAACTTTGTATTATACATATCGGGAAACGGCAATACTACATACCGGAAAACACCGTAAAACAATCGGAAAACTACCGGAAAGCACCGGAAAACTACAGGAAAACCCCATGTTATACTTAATACCAGAAAACATCGGAAAAACACAAAATACCGGAAAACACACTAAATAGCGGAAAAAACCTAAATAGGTAACCCAGAGCCTGGTCCTCTGTTTGCGGGGAGTTAGGGTTAGGGTTAGGTTTTTCCGGTGTTTTCCAGAGGACCAGCGGTGGGTTGGGGTTAGGTTTTTCCGGTGTTTTCAAGAGGACCAGGCTCCGAGTTACCTATTTGGGTGTTTTCCGGTATTTAGTGTGTTTTCCGGTATTTATCGTTTTTCCGGTGTTTTCCGGTATTCAGTATAACATGGTGTTTTCGGGTAGTTTTCGGGTAGTTTTCCGTTTTTTTCCGGTTGTTTTCCGGTGTTTTCCGGTATATAGTACAGCCCTCGGGAAATAAAAAAGTAACCTAGAACCAATAAACTTAATTTAATAAGGCAAAAAATATTTAAAAAAGGATCCTGACAAAAGTGGTTATTTCTCGACAACGGAAGATGCTAGAAGCAATTTGTGGACATCTCTATGATCATATTGATTCAATCTATATGTCCATTGGAATAAAATATCATAATGTTAAACGAATGCTAAATATAACTTACTTCAAAAAAATATTTGAGAATGAAAATGTAAAATTAGATTTATGAAATCAGAAATGTCATATGGCATCACATGGGGAAATTTTATAAAAATCGAATAATACTGGACACTTTTATAGACCATAAACCTTGAAAAGATACTAGTAGAAAATCGTCTTTTTCTCTGCAACCGTACAAGTTAGAAATCTTTTTGTGGTATCTGCATGATAATATGGGTTCATTCTATTTGTTCATTGGAATCAAATATCAGAATTTTAAAAACATATAAAAAGACTCATTTTAATAAAATATTTGTTTTTAAGGCCAAAAATACAGTTTTTACCCGAATGACGTCCTTTCCGGTGACAGTGAAAATGTTAAGTGGTTTGACCTAGTCAAATGTTGCTTTATTCATCAAATAGTAAAACAAAATTGCAAATCAAATAATAATTGACTATTTTACAGGCAAAGTAATGTGAAAAATGACGCAAAAAAAACCGGCCTGTTTCTCGGCAACTGCTTATATTACAGACTAATTTTCACATACATTCTCTTTGTATGGGTTATTGCTACGAGTTTATAAAAGTTACGAAGAAATATTTGAAAATATGAAGACGCTGGATGGGTTGTAAATAGCTTATTTTTACAGCTTTTTTCACCTTTTAATCGATATAGCCCGAAAACAAAATCGAAATTAAAAAACCGAGTCCGATGTTTTGTGCGCGCGTACCCTTTCAGTTATACTAGATTTGAAATAAATAATATTTTCTTTCAAAAAGTGGTAACGAACTGTCAAAATTGTAGTTTTTGGTAAAATTATGTCACTTCCTTTGCCGACAGGAAACTTATCGGTAACATGAAAAATGACATTTCGGAAAACGGACCTTATGAACTTTCTATTATACAAATCAAACAATAAATAATTACTCTAGGACCGAAAAACTGAATTTAGCCAATGGCGGCTAACGTAAATTACTGAGACAAAATTTGTTCACATCTTTGCTCAAGTAAGATGACCATTTAATCATGTGTAAAATACTGTTAATAAAAAAAAATTTTGTAAAAATTTAAATCTTCAAAATTTCGCGCATATCAGCGAAGATTCGTCGAAAATCAAACATCTAAAGTACCGTAGCTATTTGCCCTGTCTCCGGCTATGTCAAAATGTATCAAATGTTAAAATCCGTCGATTTTTGTAAATATTACGGCAAAATTTTAAAAAAAAACACAACTTCGGTGATTTCGGAAATTTCGCATTATAATAATAATAATAATAATAACCTTATTTAATGAGGCAACGTATTTAGTTTACAAAAAAAAACCCAAAAAACTAATCTTCCATAGGTCCCCCTCCTAAGCTTCAAAGACATATATACATGTAATATCAGGATAAATTCAAAATCATTTGAAATGCAATAGCATTTTAAAGTTGGAAGTCACTCTCAAACTACAAAACTTATACATTATACAAGTAGAATATAGGAAGAACACTATAATTACACACAAAATATATAACTGACTTATACTAAATACTTTTTCGAGAAATAGAGATTTTTTTCTATTTTCCCGATTTCAAAAGCATTTTTCATTTCACAAATTTATCAAAGTTTCCCATTTAGAGCCCCCCAATTATCTCATCGCAAACGCTTATTTCTACTCAGGTAAATGATGTCAGTACACCGCACGTGCATTTCACGGTTTAAATCGGGTCAGGGAAAATGTTCATAACAGGGATATTGATTGGTTGAGAAAAGCAAACGTCATCCAATCATTTTGTACAATAGCCATTTCTTGTTGTTTTGCCAACATCCTGGCTGCGTCGATTGTAGTGGATGGCAGAAATGAATGTGGGAATTCGTCGAAGAATCCTACTTTATAATGTCACAGATATGTAGTGTCGAGTGTATATTATCCAAGCCCCGCTTGGCATGTAAGGCGTCCGCATAAACTAACAATGTTACCTATTTTGAGTTTAAACATAATCTGACCCGCTGCTACGGCAAAACAGCAATATATAGGTTAAATCCCGCTGGTAGCACGGGACTCCGTGGATAGGTGGAAGTAGTCCCGGTTATCCTGACGGACATCTGTATTATACAGGGCAAAATCACAACATATATATAATTCTAAGACCGAGAATATCAGTTTTGCAAGAGATTATAATGATCGCGAAGATTTAGAAGCCCGATCCTTCACAATCACAGAACAAGAAATTAAAGCCATGCAGATGAGTCGAATTCTGCCAAACACGAGGAAAAATACCAATTGCATAGGAATATGGTGACACTTCGAGATCAGTACAAAAGAATGGATTTTAACTTTTTTGATAAGCAAGGTACATTTGCTAATTTCCGCACAGATCAATTCATTAACTTCGTGAGGTATTGACATCCACTGACAGACAAAAACAAGAACAGCCATTAAATGAAGACGAGTTGGAATTGTAGAGTTCTCAAGTTTGTAGTGTAGAAAATGCCAATGGATTAATTTATACTAGTAATATATTTGGATTACGTGCTGCGGATGAGCATGAACCACGACAAAATTTGAAATTTTTTAGTGTTGAAAATGCCAAGAGATTAATTTATAATAGTAAAATATTTGGATTATGTGCTGCGGATGAGCATAAGCCGCCACAAAATGTGAAAGTGCGACTAGATATCAAAATGTAAAGAAATGTGAGACAAAATGTAAGAATATGACTGAGAGTGACGCAAATTCGAAAAGTGCTGAGAAAGTTGAAAATAATGACTCTTTTACCATAACATGTTCAAAACGGGTTGTAGATGTTCAAATAAATATGTAAATCATGATTTTGTTATTTTTATCCCAAGTGGCCGTGAAAAGTGGCCGTGTATTGGTGTATACCCTCCCATTTTCATCAAAGAGTCAAAAAAAAGTATGGGTATAAGATAGAATGCAGTTGCAAGTTAAAAATAATAAGTATGTCATCAGTTGAATATTATGGTTCCTTCAGTGTGCAAAATAAATGAGTTTTCGGTTTAATCTTAAAATTTTCAACATTTTTACACATCTTTATATCAAAAGACAGATTGTTCCATAAAAGACATGCAGAATAATGAAAAGTACGTTTCATGGATTCCGTTTTGCATTTTTGAAGAAAAAGAGATATACTGGTCTGTGAACGGAGCAAGATATCCGTTTTGAAAACAAGAGATTTTTCAATAAAATAGGAATTTAGATAAAGTGGAGTATTAAATGTAATAATTTTGTATGATAAGACAATTTTATTATAAAGAATCCTCTGTGTAAGGGTAAGCCAACCGAGTTTAGTAAATAAAGAGGTGGACGGAGTTTCAATTGGTGCATCAAGAATAGTTCTTGCTGCCCTCTTTTGTAATTTTAAAAGAATGTCTAATCTACTTTTGGTAGCATTTTCCCAAATAATAGAGCAATAATCAAATATTGGTAGTATGTAACTGTTATAAAACAAAATTCTTGTCTCGTAAGGTAAATGATCTTTTATCTTATTTAGGAGAAATATTTTTGATGCAAGTTTTTTTAGACATATCTGCTATCTGTGCTTCCCAATTAAGGTCTTGGTCAATTTGAATTCCAAGTAATTTTGCGGTAGTAACCTTCTTAATTTTCTCTCCATGGAGTCATAAAGTTAGGTTTTTCTGATTTCTTTTGTGTTTTGATGAAATCAGCATTGATTTTGTTTTCGAAGGATTGATTACACCATTTAGCAACCGAATACAGATCATTTTGGAGATAATTGGCGATGGATAAAATATCTTTGTGTGAACAATGCAGGGTACTGTCATCAGCAAACAAATCTATCTGACTTGATTCAATATTGAGTGGGAGATCATTTATAAAAATAAGGAATAGGAGAGGACTCAGGATCGAACCTTGTGGAACCCCGCAGTTGACTGTAGTAATTGAGGAGGTAATTGATCTTAAACATACTTTTTGCTTCCGTGAGTCAAGATATGATTCAATCAAAATTTGTGAATTATTATCAAATCGATAAAGATGTAGTTTTTCAATAATATATTTGTGATCAATGAGATCAAATGCTTTGCTAAAAGCAAGATACACTATAACACTCATCGCACCATTATCGATAGCATCAAGCCAATTATCTGTCATTCGGATCAGTGTAGTAGCACATGAATGATTTGATCTAAATCCAGATTGGTAAGCATAAAGAACATTGAGAGTTTCCAAATAAGTTTGAATTTGAGTGCTCAAGTGCCTTTCGAATATTTTTGAAATTGTGGGGATAATTGAGATTGGCCTATAATTGTTCGGATCATCTTTATTGTCGCAGAATGTTCGAAATAGATTTAATATCATCGTGCAGTGCACTTCATCATTGCAACATGTTGTCATGTCGAAAAACAAATCACTGGTTGGTTGAGAGTCGCTTTTTCTTGTTCATGGCGAATAGTAGAACGTGGCATATATATATATGAGAGAGAGAGAGAGAGGGGGGGGGGGGGTAAATGTCCGTTCGACACAAACCCGGTCATTTTCGGACTAACATATTGTTCAACTATTTGCTAGTGTGTAGAGGTCTTTAGCGGTGCGTGGAAACTGGAGGGTCCGGAGAACATCCTCATGTGCATTTGTATACGCCCGCCCGTAGTTTGGAGTCACTGCGTATGTCAACCTGACATCACAATTTCTCGTTAACGCGATAGCAGCTACAGATTTTGGCGGACAGACCTTGTCAATATTCAGCATTGTAGCAGAGCATCATCAACTCGAATATGTAAAATATCTCTGGTTTTCACGGCACCGAATATGTAGCTATATCCTGGTAACGACGATCAAATCCTCCCTACATTCTATGTCTCGGCAGTGAAACGTCATGTCTAGTAGTTTCCTGTTACAGCTCTTAATATGGACTTCACCAAGGGCTTTAATATCAGTTCACATAGTCTTTTGTTTTAGTATTAAGAAACCCTCAAGAACACAGTGTTCTTCTAAAATATGATTTTATATAGATAAATATATCGCGGCATAAAAGTTATCACAACTAGGAATATATATTCAAGCATAGGTCTTATGAACAAATAAAACGACCGCCGTCCTCTCTCAATCCGCTCAAGTCAGATATAGCGCTACACTGTTATACATCTTTATATTAGCCTTGATGGTCTAGAGGTTGACTTTGGGGACCACTGCACCCTGGATCTCTCAGAATTAAATGGCCGTCTGCTTATTCAAGCCCTGGTTCTGCTGTTCTATAGATGCCAGACCCCCGATTCCTTACGTCATAGATGGACATGCATACCGGCGGGGATTATTACCTAATTTGGTCAACCAAATATGATATATGTTTATGACAATGAAAAATGAAAATGACCAGTATGTTTATTAACCTATGATGTATCAAAATAACCCACATTAATTGCTATATTTCTTGAATATGAATTTTGATTCAATAATTGGTAAAGGTCACAATATTGTTACGGCCATATTATATTGTTACGCAGAGCCGCTAACTTCTAGAAACGTTACATCAATCTTTGATCATAAATATTTATTTCTTTATTGGGACTTCCTTATATATACTATTCAAAAAAAAGTAGGGGATATTTGATTTTTAAGTGTTATTAAAGTCACCTAATGAAACTGACGAAGAAACAAATGACAAAATGAAATGAAGTTCACATTCATTGATTTATTCCAAATGATCGTTAGACTAAGTAAGGCACAGACTGACCATTATAAGGGTAAAATGATACCCGGGGTCAAACAGCAAAGTTACCACAGCATCACAACCAAGTCAGTAACGGGTAAATCCTCCTCTGTTTGCCAAACAAGCATTGATCCGACGTGGCATACTCCTAATGAGACGTCTAAGGTCATTTTGGTGCAGATTGTCCCATTCCTGTTGCAACGCAGCAGCAAGTTCTTGGACATTGGCAGGACGTTGTTGACGTTGACGTAACCTCTGTCCAAGCATGTCCCAGACATGCTCGATTGGGGAGAGGTCGGGACTCAGTGCTGGCCAAGGTAATGTGGTGATGTTCTGTTGTTGGAGGTAACCTGTAACGATCCTGGCCCTGTGACATCTTGCGTTGTCATCCTGGAAGATGAAACGGCGGCCATGACGTCGTGCGAACGGCACAACATGGACTGCCAAGATGTTGCCCCGGTAGTACTGGCCTGTAACACGCCCTGCAACAACATGTAAAGCCGTTCTTCCAGCAACAGTGATGCCTCCCCACACCATAACAGAACCACCCCCAAATCGATCATGTCTGATGACGTTAACGTCTTGGAAGCGCTCGTTTCGACGACGCCACACCCTCCTACGTCTGTCCAAAAAATCAACAGTGAACCTTGACTCATCTGAAAACATCACATTGCTCCAGCGTCGATTATCCCAGTGTTGACGATCCCTACACCAACGACGTCTTGCCTGAATGTGATGATCTCTCAAACAAGGGATCACGCGAGGACGTCGGGCGCGAAGGTGACCCCTATGCAGTCGATTCCGAATCGTCTGGCCACTCACTCTCACACCAGTGTCTGTTTGAAGACGAGTGCTGATCTGATTAGCTGTGATGACACGATTTCTCAAGGCCAAGGTACGGATAAATCGATCCTGGGCTTGAGTTGTCGCCCTTGGTCGACCTGAGCGTGGTCTGTCCTGTAAAGATTGTGTATCACGGTATCTGGACCATAGCCTGCTTATGACAGACTGAGAAACATTCATCGTCCGCGCCACAACCGCCTGTGTTGTGCCGATCTGTAGCATTTCAAAATTTGTTTTCTGGTCACTAAAACAATTAAACTGATGTTTCCACCCTGGAATTCAATGCCACAATGACTGTAACATTCAAAGTCAGAGTCGTGCAAATCTTGGGTTGGACCCCCATGATGATCCCAAGCATAACCTGCATTCCATTCGGTAGCTATTGGTGCGTTTGGGCGTCACATGTAACTGGAAATGTTTCTTCTGTTAGGTTCTATAGTGACTTTTTTCGTAGTCATTTGCATATTTTAGTATTATGCCCCCAAAATCAAATATCCCCAACTTTTTTTGAATAGTAAAACACGAAAATATAATACCTTTTACTTTGATCATAAATAATTATTTCCATGTTGAGGCTTCACTATACAATCATAATCGATTTTAAAACATGGATAATACCTTTTATTACCGCTGTAAAAATCAACAATTGAGTTTTTACAATATAATATTCCCATTTATAACATTTGTTGCATACGAGGCGTAAGTTTTTCATAATAAAATGGCTGACTAGTGAAATAAATTGAACAAAAATATAAATAATTACTGCCTTGGTGATTTTCATTCAATTTAATTCGCAAGAGAGAGAGAGAGAGAGAGAGGTCGCCTTACGCTTATATCAATGAGCAAACGGTTATTTTAAAATGTAAATTACGAAATAAGGTTAATTCATATCAGAATACAAATGATGTGCCATTTACTTGATTTGATGATATTAAAAAATAAATCATTCATGAACTTTTTCAACTTTCGGTGAAGCGTTAAAACGAAACAGAAAGGTAAATAAAGAGGTAGTATATACGTTTTGACTTACACTATCACAATAATATTATCGATTAATCAGGTGGTATATTGTAATATAGACCATTGACATTCATTTAAAATGAACTGTCACTTCTTTGAATATCAACATTATTCATATGGAACGTATTAAAAATTGGTGAATACAAAACTGTCAAAATCGAAGCTATCATGGCCTCCGTTGTCAAGTGTTGGTAAACGTTATAACCATTAAAACCTGTTTTTAAATTATGCATAGATTATTATTCATTTATGTTATAATAATAAGTATTTTGACGGTTTGATTTAGAATATGTTACCTAAATACATTTTTTGTGGGGCTAACGCTTTTCTATGGAGTACCATTTGCAACATGTCGAATTTTCCAATCAATCATTCAGTTAGACGATTCCACATTCAACTGTGTTAAGGGTGAATAAATATTGAATAAAATTTATTGGAAAATATTTTACTGTAAAACTTAGTAAATATGTCCAATGTTTAATTGCGAGGTATGCTTTCAGGCACAAAGTTTCGAAGGGTGAATGAAAAAGACATAACAATGTGTATTCCATACAAAAGCTGTTTCAAGAAAATCTTAATGGTGAATTTTATGTTTTCCATATATACCCTAAATTTTTAATGCATTAATGCAGATGATTTTTGGGAGATGGTACTCCATACAAAAAAGACTTAAAGTAGCCTAGTCTCTTGAAAAAATGGAGGATATTAGACAAAAAACCTTTGATTAATAACCATTTCTTATTGTTCAGTATCATCTCAAGCACATTGAGATAGCAAAATACATCCATTTTATATTTTTCAGTATCATCTCAAGCACATTTAGATACCACAATATAGGCACTAAAACCGCTGCGAATGTCTTTTTGAGGATCCCCATTTCAGGTGCTGTGGCAATTTTTGTCACTTTACCTTGCACCCAGAACCGTATAATAATTGTGCAAGCTAATGTGTGCATTGTGAAGCCGTGTGCCTGTTCTAATCTTGTTCA
Source organism: Patella vulgata (assembly GCF_932274485.2). Taxonomy (NCBI): domain Eukaryota; kingdom Metazoa; phylum Mollusca; class Gastropoda; family Patellidae; genus Patella; species Patella vulgata. Next base: position 10,492,562 of record NC_065886.2, on the reverse strand, counting down.
CGTGTTGAGCTTGACGTATAGGATTTAGCAAGCCGGTAAAGGCATATAAATAGCTAATCAGGTCTACGATATCACCTTAGGTGGAAGTGGACGTAAAACCTCAGAAATCAACCAACCGTTCCCTTATTCCGCGTGTTTGATAGACAATTAACGGACATGAAATATTGTCAAAGGTTTGTTCTGGCTGTCCGTTGGTATGACAGTCCGTCATTCCGATGTTCTGTAAGATTCCGTGTTTCTTATATTAGTTAAGGATTCGTAAATCTGACTGTCCATTCTTTTCTCAGTATGAGAATATGCAATCTGTTGGCTGTCACCCTGTAATTGCATATTATTATTATTATTATTGAAAAATTTATAAAGCGCATAGCTTCCACCGTTAGGTGCCAATATGCGCTGTACATAATTAAAAGATACATAAATAAGAACTACATATCAATAAAAGGGTAACAGAAAATAAAAAATAACGACAAGTTTAAAATCACAAGGTAAAACATACAGAATACATTTGAGTAAAACACAGGTTAAAAATAAGAACATATTATATAAAAGTAACTTTATAAAACGTTTATATAAAAGCTTCTTTAAAAAGATGTGTTTTTAGATGCTCTTTGAAAGTAGCCAGTGATGAGCATGTTCTAATATCTAGTGGTAATTTGTTCCAAAGTAGGGGGGCTTGTACATAAAATGAACGGTCACCAAATGAAGTTAAATTTGCATAACGTGCAACAAGAAGACATGGATCAGCGGAAGAGCGGAGGTTGGATTTAGGGGTATACAATTCAAGAAGTTCTGATAAATATGCAGGACTGAGGTTGTTGAGACATTTGAATGTAAGACGCAGAATTTTAAACTTAATTCGATATTGAATCGGTAACCAGTGAAGGCTGTACAATATTGGAGTAATATTAGAGGACTGTTTTGTTTGTGTTATTAGCCTAGCTGCACAATTTTGTACTTTTTGGAGTTTATAAATTACTGTAAGAGGAAGTCCAGATAACAAGGAATTGAAATTATCTAGTCTAGAGATAACATATGAATTAATTAGAGTTTTTGTTGCATCATTTTTAATGTATTTTCTTATTTGACCAATTTTCCTCAAATAATAGTAACACACTTTACAAATATTATTTACTTGTGCTTCCATGTTCATATTTTGGTCAAATATAACGCATATGTTTCTAGCTACTTGAGAGCACATAATTCGACAATCCCCGACATAAATATCTTTAGTATCTGACATTTTGTGTAACTGCTGTTTAGATCCAATACATAAATATTCAGTTTTGTCAGAATTAAGCTTTAGAAAGTTCGATGCCGTCCATAATTTAATTTCTAATATGCAATTTTCTAGACTATCTTTCGCAGGAACAAAGTTATTATTTGGAGGTTTAAAAGAACAATACAGCTGTGTATCATCCGCATACAGGTGGAATTGAAGACCATATTTCCTTACAATAGAACCAAGCGGTTTTGTATACAGACTAAAAAGTATTGCTCCTAAGACAGAACCCTGTGGTACTCCTTGAATTATTTCAGCCTTATCAGACATGACGTCATCTATGACTACATATTGACTGCGATTTGTTAGATAGGATTTTAACAGATTCAAGGCAGATTCGACTATGCCAAATTCGGTAGAGAGTCGGTTTAATAAAATTCTGTGATCGACTGTATCGAATGCTGCTGAAAGATCCAACAGAACTAAAAGAACGCAACCGCGTTTGTCCAATGAGAGCAGTATGTCGTTATGAACTCGTGTAAGTGCTGTTTTAGTACTATGACACTTTCGATACGCACTTTGGAATTTTTCCATCAGACAGTTTTCTTCAACAATATGCTGTTAATTGACAAGCTATGCATTTTTCTAAAATCTTGGAGATGAAACAAAGGTTGGATACTGGTCTGTAATTTTTTAATTGATCAGGATTAAGATTTGCCTTCTTAATAAGCGGATGTATATTAGCAGTTTTAAAGGCATCTGGGAAGATGGACTGTGCTATTGATGAGTTGATTATTGAAGTTATAGAAGGTAATAATTCACTAAGACAGCCAATTACTAGGTGTGTTGGAAAGGGATCCAAGGAACACGTTTTTGGGGCTGATAGCTTTATGATTTTTGAAACGGTATCTTCATTTATTGGATTAAAACAAAGCAAACCACAAGTGGTTGCTAAAGGCAGTGTGGCATCATTATTAAGACACTGTGTAGTAGCTAAACTATCCCGAATGACAGCTATTTTATTCATGAAGAAATGAGAAAATTCATTTGCTAACGTTTGTTTACATTCATAGTTGGGGAGAATTGACCTATTAGATTTACTGTTTGTTAGTGAGTTGACAATGGAAAACAATTCCCTTTGTTTGTTACTGGTTGTGTCGATCCTGTTCGAGTAGAATTGGTTTGGTTTAATTCTCAAAGAATTAATAAAATATAATGAAATGAAATGGGAGGTTTAACGTCCTACTGTTCTGCTCCGTAAATCAAACACATATTTCTAGCTAATGAAGACTGTAACAAAGTACTCTTTAACTTTCATCAAATTGAACGGCCATTTAGGTGCTTAGAACTTTATGACCTCAGCTGCTTATTGATAATATATACTATTCAAAAAAAGTAGGGGATATTTGATTTTTAAGTGTTATTAAAGTCACCTAATGAAACTGACGAAGAAACAAATGACAAAATGAAATGAAGTTCACATTCATCGATTTATTCCAAATGATCGTTAGACTAAGTAAGGCACAGACTGACCATTATAAGGGTAAAATGATACCCGGGGTCAAACAGCAAAGTTACCACAGCATCACAACCAAGTCAGTAACGGGTAAATCCTCCTCTGTTTGCCAAACAAGCATTGATCCGACGTGGCATACTCCTAATGAGACGTCTAAGGTCATTTTGGTCCAGATTGTCCCATTCATGTTGCAACGCAGCAGCAAGTTCTTGGACATTGGCAGGACGTTGTTGACGTTGACGTAACCTCTGTCCAAGCATGTCCCAGACATGCTCGATGGGGGAGAGGTCGGGACTCAGTGCTGGCCAAGGTAATGTGGTGATGTTCTGTTGTTGGAGGTAACCTGTAACGATCCTGGCCCTGTGACATCTTGCGTTGTCATCCTGGAAGATGAAACGGCGGCCATGACGTCGTGCGAACGGCACAACATGGACTGCCAAGATGTTGTCCCGGTAGTACTGGCCTGTAACACGCCCTGCAACAACATGTAAAGCCGTTCTTCCAGCAACAGTGATGCCTTTCCACACCATAACAGAACCACCCCCAAATCGATCATGTCTGATGACGTAAACGTCTTGGAAGCGCTCGTTTCGACGACGCCACACCCTCCTACGTCTGTCCAAAAAATCAACAGTGAACCTTGACTCATCTGAAAACATCACATTGCTCCAGCGTCGATTATCCCAGTGTTGACGATCCCTACACCAACGACGTCTTGCCTGAATGTGATGATCTCTCAAACAAGGGATCACGCGAGGACGTCGGGCGCGAAGGTGACCCCTATGCAGTCGATTCCGAATCGTCTGGCCACTCACTCTCACACCAGTGTCTGTTTGAAGACGAGCGCTGATCTGATTTGCTGTGATGACACGATTTCTCAAGGCCAAGGTACGGATAAATCGATCCTGGGCTTGAGTTGTCGCCCTTGGTCGACCTGAGCGTGGTCTGTCCTGTACAGATTGTGTATCACGGTATCTGGACCATAGCCTGCTTATGACAGACTGAGAAACATTCATCGTCCGCGCCACAACCGCCTGTGTTGTGCCGATCTGTAGCATGCCAAGGGCACGTAACCTTTCATTTTGGGTAAGCCGACGCATATCAAAATTTGTTTTCTGGGCACTAAAACAATTAAACTGATGTTTCCACCCTGGAATTCAATGCCACAATGACTGTAACATTTAAAGTCAGAGTCGTGCAAATCTTGGGTTGGACCCCCATGGTGATCCCAAGCATCACATGCATTCCATGCGGTAGCTATTGGTGCGTTTGGGCGTCACATGTAACTGGAAATGTTTCTTCTGTTAGGTTCTATAGTGACTTTTTTCGTAGTCATTTGCATATTTTAGTATTATGCCCCCAAAATCAAATATCCCCTACTTTTTTTGAATAGTATATATAATATTGACCTTTTAACTCTGTAAGCTCTGTTCCTAAGTCACGATTGTCTGTGTTGTAATTAAACATGTAATTAATTAAATATGTCCTTTACCAGCTACACATGATCTGTGTACAGCACTCGGCAGGACTTCAAAGGAATATGCACTGGTCAGTAAGCATGCCGTGACGAGATAAAAGAGGCAATTGCATGTATGACCATGTGTCGTATCTATCGTCCGATTGTATATACACGTACATGTATTGAGGAGTTTACTGACAGTTAGGGCCAGACCACTGCAGACAACCACAGACGGACAGAGAAAGAGAAGAGCAAAGAGAGACGGAGGGACGTATGGACTCACCCGAGTTCAGCCCCTGCCTTGGCAAAGGGCGGAATGGTGGATTTAATATTGTTCTATGTGTTCCTGTCGTAGTCTAGTCCTCGATGTAGTCTAGTTCCAGTATAGTTTAGTTTCTATAGTATTGATGTAGTTGTGTTATATTCTTTTCCTATTTAAATAAACGATATATTTACGAAACTGATCTCTGTTTTCACTAAGATAGTGTTGCAAGACGGGCTTGCGCCATACAGTGTGCTATGAGTGTAACTGCAGCAAACGTATTGCATTATGTATAAGGTAAATTAATTAGTTGCCTGAGAGTATTAGTGTGGTCCGTGTCTATAGTTTTTAAGTTGTGGTCTCATTTCCTGTTATGGTGGCAATGTAAACATGTGCTTGTTAAAAGAGTTAGAGCAGAAACTAATCGCTGATTGTTCTAAAACCGTTATTTCTCGGCTCCGTTCATGCAAGATAAATACGGGTAATGGTTTTCTGAATTGTAACGGTAGTTGAAGACGAGTATTTAGACTTTGGGTTTAGTATATTAGTATGGTAAATCAGTAAAGACAGGCTATTTATCGAACATGGTGAATCAAGTGTAACGTCCGCCAGTAGTAGGCCTATCTCCTGTACAGTCAGTATTGCATAATAATGGTTTAACGGTTCTAATGTTTATTATGGTACGGACATCCTATAGAGTTGTAAGAAAGGAACAATAAACGGTTAAAGATACGTTGGACTATTGTTTTGATTACAGCTGCTATAATGAGGGACATTTTGCCCGGACAGCGGCACTACAGCCTACTCTTATATCGAATTCCAACTGTCAGGGGATCATTAACGTGCACGCCAATGTGAACACCGGGCCTCGGTTTTTCCTCCCATCCGAACAACTAGACAGCTGTCTTATATCGAATTCCAACTATCAAGGGATCATTAACGTGCACGCCAACTCTTATATCGAATTCCAACTGTCAAGGGATCATTAACGTGCACGCCAATGTGAATAAGGAGTCGGGTCGCCTGTCCAACCTCGTAGGTTTACTCCGGGTCCTCCGGTTTCCTCCCACTGCTAAAGACCCCTACGCGCAAACGAATTATTGAAATAAAATTGAACCATGTTAGTCCCGAAATGACCCAGTATGTGTCGAGTGGACGTTAAACCCCATTTCTCCATTTCTATCTCTCCCTTAATTATCGATTGTAGATTACCTTGATGTAGCACCATGGGTCTTTTGTCCGACGCGGGAAGCGGTCGCCACATCCTACGTATGAACCGTGCATTCTTTTCTTACTATATATGTTAGTTGCCGTGTGATGGTCTAGTATAGTCTCTGGTTGAATTTGTAATTCTTTAACCGGTTAGGACGTATCTTTAATTAATGTCATTCTGACATTCCACATTAATGACAGCTTCACATTGTAATTCCATATACTGTATCTTAATTTGTATGATTAACAGTAACAACAAATGCAAGAATTTCTTGATTACAGTTTTATATTAAGCTCCGATACATAGGACACAAGCATACATTAAAATAAATTACAATAAAGTCATTCTCTAATTTTTGGTCAAATATGACGTAATTAATTATAACGATTGGTTAATTTACCCTAATGACGTCAAAACCCAGCCTTATATGGAAAGTGGGAACTTACCACCAGAAATGTCACATGTGATATTTTGTTATTAACCTTGAATTAAATGTTTACCAAATTATATCTCTTTTGATGTTGAATTCGGTCACTCATTATTTGAATGGACGAGATCTGACTTCTACAGAATGTGTGAATCCAATAATATAGTTAAACATGCAATATAACGCTATTATTAATTTAAAGAGCAAAAGGGGGTTAATAGCAACGGGTTTCATTTTACTATTCTTAGGGACATCTCCAGCAAAGAATAAACCCAAATATGACATGATTGGGGAAATACAATTCTGTTACCCCTACCCCATAAAAAAATTACCAAAAACACCCCCTAAAACAAATCAAAATAAAACAATTCCCCATATAATTCTGCTTCGTATTTTTTGTTATGGTTAGGTCTATTTTAGAGGTGATGGGGGGGGGGGGGGGGGTCGACGCGCCAAATATTGGGAAAAGTCAGTTTTTCTAACCGTTAAATCTATTTAATAGGGTTTCTACGAGTAAGCAGACAAACGCCTACTTTGTAAGTTTTATAAATAATTCTGAACATATTACAACATAAAGTAAAACACATTTAAATAGTATTTGATACGAAACAGTTAGTAATATTATGTACAAACATTTGAAATGGTATTGGTAACTTTATAAATTGGTTAGAAAAACAAACATCATCAATGACTATGTTCAACATTTAATTTGTTACAAAACAAGTATCACGGCCATCTTGTAAGTGTGATGTCATATCAGAAATAGGTGCGCGATTGTCCAAGGAAGAAGCAGGCCAAGTGTCATGTCCATCGACTGCCCGAAGAACAACAAAAAGAACTACATGATGAGTGGTAGTTGGGGAACAGTTCCTGCATGGCCCCCAAAAACATCACAGGTAATTAGGTTCAATACACAGTGTGTGGATGGAACTCGATATAAACCAATCCGATTAAAATACAGATCTATAATTCTTTTCTTTTATCATACTTGCGATGATGGCCTCCAGTACCTAGTGTAGTGCAGGCAAGTAAAACGAAATTTTGAACTATAAAAAACGACGCGAAATAGGATCTGTGTTTGATATAAAATTGACATTACATATTTGACATTATAATAATACGATAATTTACCTGTACAAAGGAAAACCAGATGTGGGACCTTGATTTAAAGCGGGTGGGGTATACACTCCTGAAAAGGAACCCTAAAAAAATAATACAAACGCCCTATGTATATACTAATTTTAGCATAACACACCCTTAAAATACTTATTCTCTCGATTTCTTAACAAATTCAATGTATCGTATCGCATCTTCATCTATTGTGCCTGTTGGTTCACCTCGGCCTGTTGTGTTTTCAAAATGGACAGTTGGTTGAGGTTTGTTGATATTTCTCTTTCGTCTTATAAACCTGATAATTAAAATATTGTTATTTTATTACTTTGCTCAACAATATATTTCAACAATATTTGATCACAAAAGAGGACCGAGGCACAGACTAGGCCTATTATTACCCCTCGCCTACGTCATAAGTCATGATAAGACACATATTATACACAGAGATATATAACGAATTCACGAAAAAATATTGTTATGTATATTATATCAAGCGGTTGTCATGCAATTTACGCCAACATTTTGCAAGAGATGGACGTAGAAACAACCTACAGGATCCAAAAACTAAACCTTGATTTTGAGTACAATCAGGGCCATACCCGATGAGTTACACTCCGATACATGCCAATATCGACATGAACCGAGATCCGTGTGATATAAACCTATATATGTTCCGTCAAAATCGGATAACAATTGTGACCTGTAGAGCGTCCACAATCAAATTGTGTACGGGCAGGGGCGACGACAACATATGTCCACATGAAAATGTAAGCGTATGGAAATAGAATGACTGATGAACAAATGGATATGTAAATAAAATTATATATAAAAATCAGTGGATATATGTGTTCTATGCCGGTATTCATGATTTGACTACCGTATCGACTATTTATATGTTATCGGCTATCTATATATATTGGTAATTATGATTTGATTATCGATTAATACAATAAACTTAAACATACGAACAACTTAATCATGACGTCAACTGGCAGATATCGTCATTCAAGACCAATCGCACTATCTATATGGCTCTTTCCTGTAAATCTTTGTTTTTTATTTTATTTCGAGTGAACCCATTATCACTGAAGCATCAGAAATCAGAAATCTACAGCACAGGCTTATAAGGCTGTTTAGTTTGCAACTTGTCCGCAGGTTTGTCTTACTGCACTTGCTATTACAATATTAAAGTTTATTTATAAATACAATTGTATATATCTTACCACGTTATAAAGCAACCAAGCATGATGAATACCAAAACCCAACTTATAATTCCTGGTATCATAATCTCATATTGTTGGCCGACTGTAAAATATATATACATAATCCTATACATTAGACTGTCTATACTGATAGATTTATACTGATATAAAACATGTGATTATTTACAACGATAAATTGATATTGATATATATATATATATATATAACGATACAGTGATACTCGTATAAAATTGGCGACAGTTTCTAACGATACAGTGATACTCGTATAAAACTGGCGACTGTTTATAACGATAGGGGGACACTGATGTAAAATATTTATAACGATATTGTGATACAAATTAACATAAAATTACAAACCAACGCACTGCTATTTTAAGCATATCACAAACTTATGAAATGAACTGGTATTTAATGTATTATTTTTCTGTGCCAATGATAAAATTACAAACCGGGACACTGTTCTAATTGATTACATGCAACTGTCTCGGTAGAATTACCAGTACAATACATTCCACCATTAGCTACTTCAGGATTATCACATCTCCTTGTCCTGGTCGTGGTACCTCCACCACATGAAACAGTGCAGATACTGTATTCCGACCAGTTACCCCAACCACCATTCGTCACTGTAACAATACATGTAAGCTGTATTATTAACATACCAATAAATATGTAATTTACAACCCAATTAACGTCCGGTAGCAAATGTGTAGTGTCAGGATAATATATAATACCATGGCATAAAACAGGGAAAGGGAGTTAGATCAAATAAAATGTTCCATACGGTATGTAGTTGAATTTGCTCCAATAGTAAATTGTAGTAGTATTCTACAGGGTACTATCAGAAACGATTTAACAGCTGTTACGGAATTGCTGTTAAATATAGAACCCAATCAGTAGTGTAATCCTCTGATTTGTCTATAGAATGTTATAGACAAACGTGTTGTAGGTAAATGGAATGGTTGTTGTTTGTAATATATAATACATGATATTATGACCAGCTTGATTTAATTAAGGGTATTTACTGTAAGGCACTAAATCTAATTCCGAATGATGAAAAAATATGAGACGACAGAAACAAATACGTTAAGATTCAAATTAAAAACATGTGGTTCAAAAGATTGTATAGATTAATATAAAGAAATAAATTAGATAAAAAGTCTTACTTTTCGGGGGTGGGGGTATGCCATGCCATGTACTTTGCGGGATCTTTTGTCCGGGTATAGTGACGTTTCTTCCTACTGTAATAGTAACACCAAATGTACCCTACTCTACAACTTTAATAATAGTGATGTTAACATGAAATATACCACACCCAACTACGCTAATATAGTGATAAATAACATCAAATATACCACACTCAACATAAAGAAATAAATAGATAAAAAGTCTTACTTTTCGGGGGCGCTGGTATGCCATGCAATGTACTTTGCTGGATTTTTTGTACGGGTATAGCGACGTTTCTTCTTACTGTAATAGTAACATCAAATGTACCCCACTTTACAACTTTAATACAGTGTTAGTAACATAAAACGTACCACATTCAACTACTCTAATATAGTGACAGTAGGCCTAACATCAAATATACCATCAAATATACCACACTCTACTACTCTAATATAGTGATAGTAACATCAAATATACAACACTCTACTACTCTAATATAGTGATAGTAACATCAAATGTACCACACTCTACTACTCTAATATAGTGATAGTAACATCAAATATACCACACTCTACTACTCTAATATAGTGATAGTAACATCAAATATACCACACTCTACTACTCTAATATAGTGATAGTAACATCAAATATGCCACACTCTACTACTCTAATATAGTAATAGTGGTAACAAATGTACCATACTCTACTATTCTAATATAGCGATAGTAAACTCTAGAGTTGTTTTGTTTGTTTTGGTTATCAGATTTTCATTCTAGCTTTAATATTAAACAGTCTATGCTTACAATCCCAGATAAAACTAGTATAATGCTAGTAATTATATTTAGCTTGTCATGTAGACAAACATTTCATTTTGATAACTGAAATATATATTCACCTGATTTAAAACAATCACATGCCGCGTTCACGGCCACATTACCTACAAGAAAGTAAAACAAGACTAATAAAACTACAAATATGTAACATCGATGTCGCCTTTTGAAGTAGATTTCCCGCGATATAACTCACTATTTATGAAAAACATTTAAGTAATATGCCCATTTTGCAACATTATGTTGTAGTATTGAGTAGTACATCATGATGTCATAGATATTTCTTCGTCCATTTATTTTCCATGAGTGATCTGATGAAATGGTCAATTGGCGCTCTTTAAGACGTTTAATTTTTAAATCAAATGTCCTTTCGGGACTAACATGGTTCAATTTTATTTCAATAATTCTCTTGCGCGTAGGGGTCTTTAGCAGTGGGAGGAAACCGGAGTACCCGGAGAAAACCTACGAGGTTGGACAGGCGACACTACTCCTTGTCACGTACAACCGGAGACTCGAAACCACGCCAGTTGACTCAATTACAGACCTTATGATATTCACGTGCTATCCATTCGGCAGGCTTTTTTTTTTATTTCAAACTGAACGGGCTAGACATGCGCAGTAGGCGGTAAGTTACATTCCTGGATAAATGGCGGCGTCCATGCAGTGTCTGTGTTATCGAAAGCGGCAATAATATTAATATTAATCGAGGGGTGAATTGGGGTGATATGGAAACACCATTTGAGAAAATAGCGGTCAAATGTGCACATACAAAAATTTCCTTTCCTGAATCGATAAATTTGTAATTAGACACACGTAAGCATTTTACACAAATCCCTGTTTTCTCAAATGTTCGTATTTTATATTTTCTATCTATCTATCTATCAGAAAAAATGGGAACCGGATAAAGAATATGAAGCTTCCCATGCGTAGTACGTGTGAACGCAACACGATCCTGTCTTAAAAACCCGGCGATTTTTAGCTGGTTTAGAAATAAGCGTCTGAACGGGGTATAAGTGTTTCACCAAGCCAACGTGAATACAGAAAACAAATGTATACAACTGTATACAAGTTCTTAGGATACATACATACAAATTGTACAAAAGGCCTACCGTAAAACCCTATCCATACTACATCATCGTAGCCAGCGGTCATATTATTGAACTCTATCGTAGCTTTGCTGTACTCCCCCAGATTAAAGTAGTTACCGAGAAATACCCCATCATCGTTACATGTGTAATAAGGTTTATCGTTAGTTGTTACTATGACCCTGTTACACGACTCGCCACCCAAGTAGATGTACATGGTTTCAAAAGTAAACTTTCTAACACTAGTTATATTACAGGAACATGTTAACCCTTTAACTGGTGATATTTTACCACTAAAGTACAGATACCCAAGGAGACGTAATACTCTATTAGTTGTCATCATGTTATGTATCGCGGAATCTGTAAAATATATTAAAGATACAAATAATAACTATTATATTAATAATAATTGTTGATATAATATACTCTTAAAAAAAAGTAGGGGATATTCAGAAACAATACAAAACTGCGCAAATGCACTGCTGTTTTTATTAGAGTTAGTGTGTGTTAATAACAGGCCAAATGGCTACACATGAACATAAACATTTCATATGGGCGGCTTATCTGACGGCACCATTTCACTCGCAAAGAGATACACTGTCGAAAGTGAAAATTGACGTTTTTTATTTTTGTCTTAATAATGGGTAATTGCTCCACCAATCCTCAGACATTCAGCAATTCGTCGTGGCATGCTCCTAATCAATCGTCCAATCACGATTTGGGGCAATCTGACCCACCCCTATTGCAGTGAAACGGCCAATTCTTGCAGTGTTGTCTGTTGACGTTGACGTCAACGAACACGTCTCCCGATCAAATTGAACGTAACACCCTAAAGCAAAGATACGCCAAACAGTAAATCTTATGCAAGAACCGATAGGAAAGCAAACATGGATAGATAAACCAGCACGCGGCAGTTTTCATCAACCCTTGCTTGAAGTGTCAAATTTGACAATGAACCAGTCCCACGTGTATGGCGCTATTACGTGTCGCATGTGCAGCTCAGTGGTTCTGTTGGGCCGATAAGTTCTTCATCTGTGAACATACTCTCAAAGCATGTCAAGTGTCCATGACTATTTATCATATCACAACCTGCATTTCAATATCCCCTACTTTTTTTGAAGAGTATATAACAAACGTTTGATGGCCTCATATATATCTGTGTGGTCTTTTTGAAATTCGTTTTGTTTTGTATCTTGTGATTTTTTTAAATCATTATTTTAAAAATGTGTATTTTCTTGTTTATGTACAGCTGTTATCATTAGAATACTTACCAGGTAAACACCCATGACGAAGTTCTCCGTAATCATAACTAGTACCAGCAATATAAGGAAAGGTAAAGTGACAGGATTGTTGATAAGAACAGGCTTGATAAACAGGTAAAGTATCGTTTAGACTTATAGTATCTCTAATATCGCCATTACTTCTGGTACAGCAGTGACTACCACAATCATTCTTATCTTGTAGTTGCCAACAGCCTGTACCTCTTGGTTTGGTTCTGACATACATATCCCCAAATATATAAATATGTTGACGTCTAGGACAAGTTAGAGTATAATTAGAACATGGTGATCGAGGTGGTCGATAACAATATTCTTCTGATACGACAACCATCACTAGAATACAAAAATAAGATTGTGATTTAAATGTGGAAAAACCTATATATTTTCATTGGAAAATAAAATATGGTGCCAACCATGTAAACAACATTATACCAATACTATAATAAAACAATCAGAGAGTATGTCTAGAATATGATAACAACATCACCATTACTATAATAAAACAATCAAAGAGTATATCTAGAATATGGTAAAAACACCACCATTACTATAATAAAACAATCAGAGAGTATGTCTAGAATATGGTAACAACATTACCATTACTATAACAAAACAATCAGAGAGTATGTCTAGAATACGGTAATAACATCACCATTACTATAATAAAACAATCAGAGAGTATACCTAGAATATGGTAATAACATCACCATTACTATAATATAACAATCATAGAGTATACCTAGAATATGGTAATAACATCACCATTACTATAATAAAACAATCAGAGAGTATGTCTAGAATATGGTAACAACATTACCATTACTATAATAAAACAATCAGAGAGTATGTCTAGAATACGGTAATAACACCACCATTACTATAATAAAACAATCAGAGAGTATACCTAGAATACGGTAATAACATCACCATTACTATAATAAAACAATCAGAGAGTATACCTAGAATACGGTAATAACATCACCATTACTATAATATAACAATCAGAGCGTATGTCTAGAATACGGTAATAACATCACCATTACTATAATAAAACAATCAGAGAGTATACCTAGAATATGGTAATAACATCACCATTACTATAATATAACAATCATAGAGTATATACCTAGAATATGGTAATAACATCACCATTACTATAATAAAACAATCAGAGAGTATGTCTAGAATACGGTAATAACACCACCATTACTATAATAAAAAAATCATAGAGTATACCTAGAATACGGTAATAACATCACCATTACTATAATAAAACAATCAGAGAGTATGTCTAGAATACGGTAATAACATCACCATTATTATAATAAAACAATCAGAGAGTATGTCTAGAATATGGTAATAACATCACCATTACTATAATACAACAATCAGAGAGTATGTCTAGAATATGGTAATAACTAAATACAGTACGTTATACACTAACAATTATTACAATTAAACTATTACAATATGATTCTAAGGCGTATATAAATATATATTATGTGATATCACCGCCAATATTACCATACACAACACCAACACGTGACTAGAATATAGTAACAGTCATACACAACAACAACACGTGACTAGACTATAGTAACAGTCATACACAACACCAACACGTCACGAGAATATAACAATGATGACAAAATCAATTAATTGTACAGTTGCTACTAACTAAAAGCCACAAACATAGTTAACCAATATTACCCTATCAACATTAGTAACATTCACATAAATAATAAATTATTTAGAGAAATTAAATTAATTGAGTTTCATTACAATGGTGACAATATAATGAGATAAAAAGATATGTTTTAAAAATTGTGACCTCTGGATGGTCGACAACCTTGGCATTACATACTTTTACACTATTAGTGTACGAGGAGTGACCTTTTCGTCGGGCAGTTTTGGTTAGCAAATTCGAACTCAATCGTCGTTATAGGATGTAGCGGTGATTTAGTTAAGCATTTTTTTTAAAATCTGATATAAATTGTGACCACTAGAGGGATCGCAAGCTAAAAATGTGATTTTTTGTATAGTCAGGGGTCATAATCCAGGACGTTACGGTCCGATATGATATGCGCGAATATTGAAGTAAAGATACATTTAACGTTTCATCAAAATCGGATATAAATTGTGACAGCTGGAGAATCCACGATCGAAAAATGTGATTTTTCGTACAACCAGGACGTTACGGTCCGATATGCGCGAATATTGAAGTAAAGATACATTTAACGTTTCATCAAAATCGGATATAAATTGTGACAGCTGGAGAATCCGCGAGCAAAAAATGTGATTTTTCGTACAACCAGACGGTCCGATACATGCTAATTTCGAAAGGAACCGAGATCTTTGGGATATAAACCTATAGATTGCCCGCAAACAAAATGTCAACGTACGGACAAGGGCAACGACATTATACGTCAACGTAAAAATATGGGCTTATAAAACTATACTCCTAAACACTGTTATAAACGTAACTGTGATGATGTATTAGTCTCTATATAATTAATATGATATAATAAATGGCTAATATACCTGAATACAGGAATAAAAAGACACTTAGATATGATTTCATCGCTATTTTCGCCATAATCTGAAATAGAGATAATCTTTTTGACATAGAAACCGGTCAATTTTAACTTTGGTAATTGTCTTTACAGTGGTGTGTGAGGTGCGTTTAATCCACTTTTTACTGTTTTAATGTTCGTAATTATATAAAACATGTATTCGTATATATACAGCCGACCTTTGAAGAAGGAAAAAAAAATATTAACATATGGATTGAAAACGCCAAGAGAATAGAATATCTCTACATGTATTACCTTCATTTCGACACGCAATCCTCGGCATAACATCTATTTTCAACACATTTATAATACCAAAAATGTTCCACTTTCGAATGACTATCTTTAAAAATAAATTCCATAACATAGAAATAATCAATAGTAAACAACAACCACCTATCATTAAAACTTATTACCATAGAGCTAAATTCCAAACTTCTAGTAATGTTACTTTTTCTACTTCTAAGTGTCAAGGCCCATTTTGTAAATTTTGTCAACATATGATGATTATTAATACCAAATTCATCTTTTCTAATACTAGTTATACATTTAATATTAATACGAACTGTAGTATTACAAATATATTTAATAAAAATACAAGGAACGAAATATCACACATTATGTCTGTTTTAAAGGGTCTAGTTGTTTACCATACAGATCCGATTTGGCTAACAATTGATGTAAGGACTAGAAAGGGTAAGGATTTAATCTAATGTTCGTAAGATGCTTGCACTCAATCAAATTTTGACATTCCGGTTGGGGCTCTCGCTTTAAGATGAAAATATGAGCTAACACGCCAAAAGTGAGGCTCAAGTTCTTTGCGACAATCACAAAATAAATAGATGATGCATACTGATTCATTGCACATTTATCTTTTGGTAAAGGATCGAGCAATCAAACTGATTATCTACACTTAAAGGCTCAATACCACTCTTGTTGTAACTGAATAATATGTCCCAATCTTTATTCTGGGGATATAAATTTCATCTTAACACACCTAATTTAAAACTTTTGAAAAATTCAACTAAATGATTTGAAAAGCCTGACGTAAAGCTTTTCAAATGTGACTTGGATTTAAAAATATTTTTGAACCCTCTGGACAAGTAAAATAGGATTTAATGGACAATTTACACAACAGGTAAAACACTAACACATCTAGTACTTAGAATAAGGCTATTTTTTATTTTCTGGAGCTGTCAAGCCAGCAAGAGTGTTATTGTCCCTTTAATGTTCTCGATCGAACTCAATCAAGCTTTTGAAGTACCTGGTTGTGAAACTACACACAGTTTCATTTTATCTCTCAAAGTTATCTTGTCCTAAAGCATCGACAAATGAAATTGCCTAGTTCTGTCTAGCTTAAGCCGATAATGGTATTGATTGAACTCACAGTCAAGGCATTGACCTAATGAACATCTACATCAAGTTTAAATATGATAATATTAAATTTATTTTTCATAGCAAACCATCTTTTTGCGGTAGCGTTCTCCTTTAAAGCGGCCAATTGTAACACTATTATGCCCTCCATTTAATATTATTCCAAATTCATAATCAAGTTAGACGTCACGTAATACAACGGAAATAGGATATATATTGATATCTTAATACTGGTATTTCATCTTCTTTAGTTTGTTATAAACACATTGGTCAGTTACCTTTTAAAATGGCATTGTGATGTAAATTTACCAGATATTCTGTCAAGGCCAATGTCCATATTTGGGTAATTAAGGTTAGAAATTCAGATGCCTCTTGACTTCTTAGAAGTACCATGATGCGAGGTTACCATCAGCTTACTCGCTGTGCGAGTTGAGTGGGGTTCGGAGAAACGCATGTTATTTTTAAGAATTGTAAAATAAAATGAATTGAAATGGGGGTTCAACGTCCTACTGTTCTGTTCCAACTGGACTTTAATTATTGCAATGTAGACTATTGTTTAACTGTTTTGACATAAAACCTATACCAAAACTGTCCCTGTGTATATCTGATTTGGGTAGCCGTATAGTAAGCACATAACGTGAAGTTCAAAACAGTATCCTAACAAATCAAACCAGTAGACGATCAAGGCTGTATAACAAAAGATGTGTGGCCGTGTAGTGCTACACAGTTTACACAACTAAGTAAATCTTCAAATGGATTTTACCGCTTTCCGGTGCGCAAAAATTGGTAAACATTTTGGGTATTATAAAGTACACCTAAATAAACGCAAAATGCATAAATACATTTTCTGGCAATTTTTTTAGGAGTAAATTCATAAATTGACTGGTCTAGAACATGTAGGAGTCGTGCCAGTAAAGGCGAGTTGATAATAACTTGACTCAAAAGGGTTATCTCCATTGAGAATAATAGAAACACGCCATGAGCCCTACCATCCTTAATTGAATGTTGGCGGCAAAAAACACAATTTCTAAAAGATTTTTTGTTGTAAACAAATAGCTAAACGATTGTACTTTTGAATTAATATATGAACTTTATTTTAAAATTAGATTCAAACCACAATTCCGTTGGATAACTGAATTTACAGTTGTCCGACATAATTAAGTTTTAACGGCTTATGGGGCTGTCACACATTGACGTACAGCATCAGCGTATGCAGGCGTATGAGAAATTTTAGCAAACACGCTGGTGTACGTTGAATACGTTTTTAACAAGTTACGAGCACGCTGAAATACGATGGTATAAGTTGTTGTACGCCGAACGCGGCCCAAAATTTTGTGCATGCATTAAATTTTCAGCGTATGCCGACGTATTCCTTACACGTTTGGCGTAAGTTAGCAGTACGGGACAGGCAAGAGTTATGTACACGTTCACGCACGTTACATGTAGGTTACTCAAAAGTTAAAATACGTCGGCTACCATGTTCTATTTCTCAAGCCAGGTTAGATATATCTGAACAGAAATAGATTTTGTAGAAACTTCTACGGTATTCGAACAATTTTTCTTGTGATGCAATCAGTGCAAAGAGAATAGTGCATTAAGATCTACTTGCTTTCTAGCATCACAATATGACATTTTCTGTTGTATTCGTTTCTTTTTCGGCGAAAAGGGGGTTAGATGGCCGAATGGTTAGCACGTGCGCGCTGTATCATAAAGTCTGTCATTGAGTCAACTGGCGTGGTTTCGATTTCCCGGTTGTACGTGACAACCTCGTGGGTTTCCTCCGGGTCCTCCGGTTTCCTAAAGACCCCTACGCGCCAGCGAATTATTGACATAAAATTGAACCATATGTTGGTCCCAAAATTACCTACTATGTGTCGAGTGGACGTTAAATCCCATATCTCTCTCTCACTCTCTCTTCGACGAAACTTTAGATAATATGTCGACCATGACTTTAATATTTTTTTTTATTTGAATTGAATGAATTTGAAATATCCTCTGTAGAATGACGTTTCTGTTTACTACATTCGTTAATGAATAACATTTTTTTGATTCACCCCTCGTCGTCCGCCAGGTTAAGATCCTGCCTAGTAGGGGCAAATCTAGTACGGATAGCCAGTGCGTGGCTCGGCGAATGGTATACTCAAGTCAGAAAGTAGAAATATATTTCTTACATGATTAGTGAAATAACAACAAAGTATTAAAGTTAGTATTTTACTTCTACAGAGCTAAAACAATCAAAGCCTATTGATCAGAGTGGGCCACTCTGAACCATGGGTTAACATAATATGTTGCAGAAACATGACACAACGCACTGCAAACACCTTGCCCCATTAGTCGCCATTTCGCGACACGCAGGTTAAACGAAGGGTATATTTTTTATCACCCCCCCCCCACTACACCCTGGGGGGGGGGGGGCTTTTGAAAAAGTTAGCAAACATTATGCTAGAAAGGGGAGTTCAAATAGACAAGAAATAATCCAATTACTCGTTAATATTTACTTATACATGTTAATAAATATCGTATACTCACCTGTGGTACCAAGTCTAGCATTCAGATGAATGAATCCTATTTATGTGTAGTTAATATCTAATTATTCAGAAGCATTCGACTGTTAGACAAACTTGGTTTAAACTCAAACTATGTATATAAATTCAATGTAATAAAGTATAAATGTCACGTGGTCTCAAATTGTTTCAAGGTGATAATATAAATTGTTAATTATTCTAGGTAAAGCTGATACGCGAAGTAATATGATTTTATTGTTTAATAAGTTGATTCGTGGAAAGTTCAAGTTCCCTGCAAAATAAAATGATCCATGTATGCGATATTTGTTATAATTAGTAAAATTAATAATGTAAAATTAATTTGGGACGATATCGTGGTATAATTACGGTCCAAAATTAATAATATGGTTTTTATTTTCTAATAAGTTAAATCGTGGAAAAGGTCACAGCAAAATAAAATGAGCCGTGTAGATGATATTTGATAATAATATTAACATTAATTTCAGAAGATATCGTGGTATACGTACGGTCCATAATCAATAATAATTCGTTGGCACCTAGAAATAGATGCAAGTGGGTCGCTACGCATATAATCATATAATAATGTAATATGAATGCATACAAACTGATGTACATTCAATCGGGTTTTTTGTTTTTGTTTTTGTTTTTACTGTAATTTTTAATCAGTTATATACGTCGAAATATGCAGAGTCCGAATTGAATAGCAGTCTTTGATATCTGGTTTTTCCAGTCTACACCGGTAGTATACTCCTGTAGGATATGTTGTGCCTCTTTCATCGAGTCCTTTCATTAAAAACAGCGCGAGGGCATTCTGGCAAGCGATTCGTGTGCAAACTTAAATTTTCATTGTGTTTTAAATATTTGATATCAAATTTTACGGTAAGATAACAACATCGCTGTTGATTTAATTGGTCCAATACGTTGTGTTTGCAATGTCGAAAATTGTGGATGATATTGAGTTAACTTGCGTCTTTAAATCGTGGTAACTTCCCAGCAAAATAAAATGGCCCGTGTAGACGGTATTTGATTTGAAGATGATATTGTGGTATAATGACATGCCGTCATTAGCAATAAATTAAAAGTCAAAGGTGTATTCGTATTTCGGTGTAGTCGCAAAAGTATTACATTGTGACGGCCATCCGGTCACGTGATAAAAGTCAAAATCATAACTTAACACATCGCCTGCGTTTAAAGATACAGTGCTAATTTAAAGAGGAAGACCAACGATTTATCAACAAAGTTTCTATAAATCTTAAATATGTATTAAGAAACAATCCCTTCTGTAACACAAGCAAAAGAGTTTTTGTAAGTGGAAAATTAATTTTTATTAAAACCAGAAATGATGTAATTGGTTTAATTGCACGCTCGTTGGTCTCTATAGCAAGTATATAAATCCGGCGTATATTTAGCGCTCTATTTGGTTTACGCATCTTCATTCGGCCGAAACTCTGATCAAAGGGATTGTTAATTAGGATATTATAATTCTTTTTAACGTAATTTGTAGGTATGTCATCCGTTGTAAATACCATCACATGTGTTGTAGGTAAGTCATCTATTGTAAATACCCACACATATGTTGTACGTATCATCACCTGTGTTGTAGGTAAATCATTCATTGTAAATACCATCACATGTTGTGTAGGTAAGTCATTCATTGTAAATACTATTATCATCCCAGCACGAACTGTAGATAAGTCATCTATTTCCCCAGGAGAGGGGAGTTCATCGGCGAAGTAGTTTGTCTCCAACTCATTTGGCTATAAAAATTAAAACTATCCCAGAGCGTCTTAAACCAGATATAAAAGATGCTCTTAATGTTTGTGACTTTCTACCCACATGCGGACAATCGAAAATTAGTTGTAGCTTTGGTTTAATTCACTCCAACAATGGACCACCGAAAACGGATGCATTTCTCACAGAAAAAAGGTTTGCATCAAGATTCAGAACTATGCTTGGATGGCAATCGCCTTCCAGTTGTGGGTGAAACAAAATTTCTGGGGTTAATATTTGATAAGATATGATCATTTACACGTATCCCCAGGATTAAAAAACCTTAAAAAGTAATATCTGAAAGTCCTCCAAATATAGAGAGAGTCTTATCACATGCTGACTGGTAAGTTGCTTCGATTATATCGAACATTATTAATAAGATCAAACTCGATTATAGTGTATAGTGTATTTGTCGTCACACAATTCTTATCGCAAAGAACTCGATACACACAATCAATGACTTAAAATCAGTATTAGCATTTCGTACATCTCCAGTAGACAGTTTATACCTCGTGGTGCATCAGTCCGCTCTGTACAACAGATGTGATAAACTGGCCCTGCAGTATAATACAGATATTGCATCTTTACTTACCATATCACATTCGTATAACACCACCACACCATGGACAATTATATCCGCCCAAACCTGAAGTTATTCCATCATTTGGTATTTACATACAACCCCTTTTTCAGAGGCTGGCATTAGCCATGGCAATTGCGAATACACCTTTCTTTGGGACTCTCCTAAAGATCAATTTAGATCTATCAAAAATAGAAAGAATTAAGGTCTGAATATGGTGAGTGAGAGAGAGAGAGAGAGAGAGAGAGAGAGAAATGGGGTTTAACGTCCACTCGACACAAACTAGGTCATTTCAGGACTAACATATGGTTTTTAATTTCAATAATTCGCTTGCGCGTATGGGTCTTTAGCAGTGGGAGGAAACCGGAGGACCCGGAGAAAACCTACGAGGTTGCACAGGCGACCCTACTCCTTGTCACGTACAGCCGGGGATTCGAAACCACGCCAGTTGACTCAATGACAGGCTTTATGATACAGCGCGCACGTGCAAACCATTCGGCCATCCAACCCCTCCAATATGGTGAGTATGCTCCTATTTACACAGATTGAACTAAAGATCCTGATTGGGTAGATTCTGTTACAGTCACACCATCTACAAATATGTATGCGCGTCTTCCTCTTGTTTCTTCCATATAGACTAGAATATGAACAGAAGGACTAAAAAATGATGTCACGGAGAATGGCGGAAATCGCTTATAACGTTGAAATTTACCTGTGGCAGATAACATTGATATTCGAGATCGTGTGATACTTAAGGAGATATGTTGACATTGCTTGCATTATTTAAAAAGTTTATGAATCTTTTCCGGTGAGCTTTAAGAATTAAGTTTTTTCAAACGCTGTACTTGAACAATGTGGAGTTTGTGAGATTCCATAAGTTTCTCTTCTTAGCATCCAAAGTAATGGTGAAAAACGTGTATGACTCATAGTTGAATGCACACCCGTAGCCAGCCGGGGGCAAGGGGGGCTGGGTGAGTGCCCCGCAGAAAAGATAATTTGACCCCCACCCCCGAAATAAAGTTGCCGACCATAGTTCTAAAATACCGACTGTTGTAATAATGGGCAGTAGTCAGGGATGTTCATGTGGAGTACTGATTTGGGTGGGAAAAAATATATTCAGTGAATTCTATAAATAGCGACCGGCAGCTATTTTGAAATATTATTTGTTTCTCCAGAAACTTGTTATTTCCCGAACGCTGTACATCTCAGTATTGTAACACCATCAAGTTTATCAAAATCGGGGCAGAATTAACTGAGTTACTGTCCATTTAGTAACGCGAACTGACAGACCCCTTGTTCGAGAAATTGGCTATTTTGCGTCAATTTTCAACCCCACTCAATATCTCAGAAACCAAAAGTTTCAGAGACATAATTATTTCACCAAAATTAAGCTTAATCCGCACCAATACAACCATGCAAACACATTACACATAGCAGTTTATTTTAATGTCTGAAATAACGGCACTGCTTTGGCAGAGGGGCGGAATGGTTGTCTTAAAGTGGCAATGTACCGTGTTTATATTTTTAATTATGATTCTGTTGTATTTATGAGCCTATTTTATATCCTGTTCCCGGTGTAAATAAATTCTGTATTTACGAAAATTGCTCATAATCTGTTGATAGTGTTACGCCCCATTTCATATCATTTAATACAATTCTGTATAGATTTGTCATTGGCATTAAATGCTATACTTATCAAGATAGTTTTGTAATCTTTTAGTTTTCTGTAATAAATATAAAGATAGGTTGCCAGGCAACGAAACATACGCTCACAACAGTCAAGTGGTGTGGTTTCGATTCCCAGCTTGTACATGACCAGTTTCCTCCCACTGCGAAAGACACCTACTGGCAAGCGAATTATTTAAATCAAAATTGAACAATATGTTAACGCATTTAACGGTGCGTAGCAAACACGGACTGCTACGGCACTGCCGTACTTGTAGTAGAACCACGTACACATATCAAGCTTCCATGTAATACAAATATAAAACCAACCAAATGGTTTTCTACACAAAAATGTTATTCGTTTTAAAATGGATTAACAACCCTGGTCTGTGTCCTAGTCTTTTCCAAGTTTTCACCTGATTTACCAAGTGCATTGTGTTATGGTATTGTTATTTTGGGATTTTATTAAGCTAAAAGGTCGGAATATTTGTTCTTGTTGACACTGAAATGTTTCTTATTGAAATTTTTCATTCGTCCAAATGTTCTTTGAAAGCACACCTCATAGATATTAAAATTTTGTATATTTCAGTTGATGACAAGAATGATAATGAAGGTGGTACTATGGAATGTGAAGACACTGATGTTCTTCCAGAAAAAGCTATGGTAGAAGAGGGAATGCTAGAAAAAGACAGTACAAATGATGAACAAACTTCTTGTGAGTATTCTACTGTTGAAATTAAATTAAATACTATATGTGTATTGAGTCAAGTGGTGTGGTTTCGATTCCCAGCTTGTACATGACCAGTTTCCTCCCACTGCGAAAGACACCTACTGGCAAGCGAATTATTTAATCAAAATTGAACAATATGTTAATGTCGAAATGACCTAGTTTGTGTCGACTGGGTATTAAACCCCATATCTCTATCTCTCTGTGAACTAACCCCCCCCCCCTCTCTCTCGCTCTCTCTGAACTACCCTCTCTCTCTGAACTACCCTCTCTCTCTGAACTAACCTCTCACTCTCTCTCTGAACTACCCTCTCTCTCTCTCAACTACCCTCTCTCTCTGAACTACTCTCTCTCTCTCTGAACTACCCTCTCTCTCTGAACTACCCTCTCTCTCTCTCTCTCAACTACCCTCTCTCTCTGAACTACTCTCTCTCTCTCTCTGAACTACTCTCTCTCTCTCTGAACTACCCTCTCTCTCTCTCAACTACCCTCTCTCTGTGAACTGCTCTCTCTCTCTCTCTCTCTCTCTGAACTACCCTCTCTCTCTCTCTCTCTCTGAACTACTCTCTCTCTGAACTACACTCTCTCTCTCTCAACTACCCTCTCTCTCTCTCAACTACCCTCTCTCTGTGAACTACTCTCTCTCTCTCTCTGAACTACCCTCTCTCTCTGAACTACTCTCTCTCTCTCTGAACTACTCTCTCTCTCTCTCTGAACTACTCTCTCTCTCTTTCTCTGAACTACCCTCTCTCTCTCTCTCTCTCTCTCTCTCTGAACTACTTTGAGGAATAGCAAAGTTTGTTAAATCTCTAATAGTGTTAAATATACATTGTAATCCTTAAAGTAAAGTATTAAACACTAAAGTCCTCAGAAATAAGGTAGACTAAGTTGTATAAATGTAATTCAATCTTACACAGGTCCTCCGGTAGTCCTTAAAGTAAAGTATTAAACACTAAAGTCCTCAGAAATAAGGTAGAGTAAGTTGTATAAATGTAATTCAATCTTACACAGGTCCTCGGGTAGTCCTTAAAGTACTCTGAACTACCCTTTTTTGTCTAGCTTAACAATAATGTTTAGTTTTGAGTTTTTACTCTTATTATCTTCATTATTGCAGTTGCTGGACTGAGTGTGGTTGTCACCTCAAACAGTAAAGATAAGAGACGTTGGGATAAGAAGAACTATTGCGTTTATTGTGATAAACCATATTCAAAGCTACCTAGACATTTTGTACAGAAACATTCGCAGGAGACAGAAGTGGCAGAATTTTCATCCCTTCAAAAGAAGTGCAACAAGCGAAAAATACTGATTCAAAAACTGACAAACAAGGGTAATTTTTCATACAATTGTGAAGTTCTGAAGAAAGGAAGTGGTCAATTAGTTCCATCCAAGCGACCTAATGCAGCAGAAAAGAGAAACCCAAGAGATTATAGTCCTTGTGATCTTTGCTTGGACCTTTTCATAAATAAAAAGCTATGGAAGCACCAACAAGTATGCAAACTGAGAAAGTCACACACATCAAAAGCACGAAATCGAAATATTCAGTCGAGAAGTTCTCTGATGCTCCCGTCAGATGTTGAACATAACGCAGTACTAACCAAAATCCTGGAGGATATGAATAATGATAGCGTTTCAATGTGCGTGCGAAATGACGAACTGATATTGAAGTATGGTGTTAAACTATTGAAAGTGGGAAAGGAACAACATAACAAACATTACATTTCCCAAAAGATAAGAGAATTGGCACGTCTTGCACTTGAGTTGAGAAAAACAGATCCCCTAGTTACTTTCCAAAACGTAATCCAGCCAGCTAAATTTAAATTTGTGGTTGACGCTGTGAAAAGAATTTGTGGTTATGATGTTGTCAGTCAACGATACAAAACATCCTCTCTGGCTTTGAAATTGGGTTCATCTTTTAAAAAATGCTGTTAAAGGCAGAAGCCCTGGTTGCCCAGAATGACACCCAGAAGTGTGCTGCAGACCAATTTACTGAATAGTGTGAGCTAGAATGGGGTGATCAGATATCTTCCGAGGCATTGAAAACGCTTCAGAAAAAGAAGTGGAACAAACCTCAGCTACTTCCTATGGTTGATGATCTAATCCTGTTACAGAAATTCTTGAGAAAACAACAAGAGACTTTAATAGGTAAACTGCAGAACTCTGTTAACACCGCGGACTGGTATGAACTTTCAAAGATATTATTAACTAAGGTTATTCTTTTTAATAGAAGAAGAAGTGGAGAGTCATCCAGAATACTTATTGAAAGCTATCAAAAGTTACAAAATACAACTCATGACAATGGAGACGTGGGCAAATCATTATCCAAATTTGAAACAGAACTGTGCAAACAACTTCATCGCTTTGAAACTAAAGGAAAAAGAGGAAGGAAAGTTCCTGATTTATTGACAGAAGACATGAAAACGGGAATAGATTTACTGTTGAAATGTAGGACACAAGTAGAAGTTTTACCAGAAAACTTATACCTGTTTGCCATCCCGAACAGTGTAAATGCCCTGAGAGGTTCCGATTGTATTCGAAGATTCAGTATAGAAAGTGAAACAAAAAGGCCTGATATCATAACTTCAACCAAGCTAATAAAGCATGTGGCTACTTTCAGCCAAATGTTGTCTCTTAGAGATAATGAATTAGACATTCTCGCAAAATTTATGGGACATGACATTCGGGTTCACCGAGAGTATTATAGACTGCCAGAAAATACACTTCAGGTTGCCAAGATAAGTAAGATACTACTTGCCATGGAAACTGGAAATATCACAAAGATGGCTGGAATGAACCTTGATGACATTTCTGTTGATGTTACTACTACAAGTTAGTAAATTATTCTAAACTGTCACTTGTTTAAGACATTTTTTAAAAATTTTTTATATAGATTGGTTTCCCTTTTGGGCACCATTTTCAGTCTTGGTCGTATATTGTCGTCACCCCCGTCCATCATATTACGGGAGCCACGGTGGCTAAGTGAGTAGGACGTCGGCTCCCTAACATTGGCGCGCACATTAAAGATCCCTTGACAGTTGGAATTCGATATAAGATTACGCCGTAGCGCTGCTGTCTGGGCAAAATTTTCTCATATCACACTGTATTGCGTATGCCATGTCGGAGCAGAACAGTAGGACGTTAAACCCCATTTCATTTCCGCCATATGCTCGCACGACTCACCTGCTAGCAACCTATCTTTAACTCATTTGTGTTATGAGCTATTTAACTTTTTTTTGTCCCCTGCCTTTCGTCCGTACGTCTGTCCGTCACACTTTTTGGGACACAATAACTCTCTTTCTAATTGAACTAGAATGTTCAAACTTTGTGTAGGTGTTTATTAGGTCAATACCTTGATGGAGTTCGAAGATGAGCATTTTCTGCTTAGGGTAAGCAAAGATAAGCAATTTGATTGGTTGATGCTTTGGGACACGACGTTGGAACATCACAACTCTGATTTTAATTGCGATAGAATGTTTAAACTTGATGTAGATGTTCATTAGGTGAATGTCTTGACTGAGTTCAATAATTAACATTTCGAGCTAAAGCTAAGCAGGGCTAATCAATTTCATTGGTCGATGCTTTGGGACAAGATAATCTTGATTCTATCTGATAGAGAGTGATGAAACTTGGTGTATAGTTTGATTCCTCTATACGTTCGAAAAAAATATAAATGTGCGAGTAATTAATGTGTCATCTATTTATTTTGGGATTTCGGTGGGGGACATCAGCCTCACTGTTGGCTTGTTTCTACAATAATTGCTTCATTTCCATGTTTACATTCAGTTGATGATGAAAGTGATAATGATAGTGATGCTGAGGAACCCGTAGACGAACCATCTAAAATATGTGGTGCAAGACAGAGGGCCTGGCTACGACAGTGTCTTGTCTTTCGGATGGGACCAACAACTGAGGCCCTGTTTGCATGTAGGTGTGCACGTAAGAGAACCCTTGTTGGAATTCGAAATAACTGTAGCACCTCTGTCTGGGCAAAATTTCCCTCATAGCACTCTGCATGGCATCCCCTTTGCAGTAGTTCAGATCTAGTCATTCGGATGGGACAAAAAATGAGTCCCCATCCACCCGTAGCACGTAAAAGAACCCTTGACAGTTTCAATCGAAATAAGGGTATGTCCGTCTTCATTAGCCCGGATGTAGCAGAAAAGTCTGATAAACTCCCTTTTCATTGCATTTCGTTACATATCAACTCCAGTATTAGCAAGCATACACACAGGATTGTATATACGGTAACCCTCTTACAAACAAATCCAAAACTTTTATGCTCAGATTTGTGAAAGCACTCGACATGTATACGAATAATCATACATTCAAACAATTTAACATTCATTCTGATATGTTTTCAGGGGTTAATTTGAATGGGAGTAAGAAAGGTACATGTAAGCAAGTCAGAAGATATTGGACAGCCGATGAAAAGAGAGCTGTTTCTGAAGAGTTGGGTAACAACATTCGACAAATGAAAGTTCCCGGTAAACTGGATTGTGACAGATGTTTAAGAAAGCGAACGGAACTGTCAAGACGATCATGGAGAGACATCAAAAATTATGTTCATAATGTGATCCAGTCTAAAAAAAGACAATGAAGCATTTTTAAACATGTTCTGTTGTTGTCCGCCGCCTATTTATTTGGAGATTGCGTTTGTTTAAATTTTTGTCATTACCTACAAAAGAATAAATATGTGATATCCTTTGTACTCATTACTTTTCAAATCTTCTATTACTCATTACATGACCATTACTTCACAAATGTAATGATTACATTCCATTACCATTACCCTAGCCCTGATTACAGGCAAAATTGGAGCATGTACAGTAGCACGTTTTATTCATTAAATGACAGACAGCATCCCAAAATCAATGGAATGTGCATGGTGTTTGGCTGATATCTTCGTTCCTGGAAACCCCAGAGACTTGAAACATTTAGGACTAGTTAAGAATAATGGTCCAGGCATGTCCTGTAAATATCAAGTCTCTATCTTTAGTAGGAATCATTTTATCAGCCAAAATACATAAATTCAACAAAAAGATGCGCAACTTTTGTTGAAACTGCTCATTTTTAGGTGTTTTTTCGGCCATAGTTTTATTTCTATTTTGGATAGAGACTTCCGGTTTTAGCCGTCCCCTTGATACTGTTGAGACAAACTACCGTGTAAAATATCAGCATTCCAGCTTTCATAAATTTAAAGGGGCACCCTCCTCTACAAAGAAAAATACTCTCGAATGCATATGTATGAAGGGCCACCATTTTATTTCTTATTTTTCACGTCCACTGAAACATCCACAAGAGCAACCTAAAAAATGTACTCAACCTGAAGGTCCAAAGTTTTAGTTAGAAACTGGAAGTCCCTGGAAGTGCCCCAAATTGAGCTATGGGGCTGAAATTGCAACCCCCTGACGGCATTAGAAAAAATGTTATCTCCAAAAAAAACATCGGAATGTGCTTTGCGTCTGTACATATTGACGTATAAAATTATTTCTAATAAAGATAGAGAACTGGTCAAACTGTAAGTGTAACGCTCTTGGTAAATCATTTAATTTGCAATTTTATACGCCTGTGATCATCGCCGAGACCTGAAATAACACACTGAGGTGCGTAATATCATTCTGCACCCGTTAGTTTTCCGTTCACTCAGTCTTGACATTGTTCCTTTCATTCATTTCTTGTTTTTATGCCTGGGTTAGTTTGCAATGCTTATGGTGTCATTCGTGGTCAAAGGACAGATAACTCACCTTTGAGGAATAGCAAAGTTTGTTAAATCTCTAATAGTGTTAAATCTGCATTGTCCTCAGAAATAAGGTAGAGTAAGTTGTATAAATGTAATTCAATCTTACACAGGTCCTCCGGTAGTCCTTAAAGTAAAGTATTAAACACTAAATTCCTCAGAAATAAGGTAAAGTAAGTTGTATAAATGTAATTCAATCTTACAAAAGTCATCGGGTAGTCCTTAAAGTAAAGTATTAAACACTAAAGTCCTCAGAAATAAGGTAAAGTAAGTTGTATTAGAGGTCCTCTCATGGTAATAAATGTAAACTACTATAAACTCAAGTCCTCTCTAGTGTATAAATGTAAATCAATCTTACACAGGTCCTCAGGTAGTCCTTAAAGTAAAGTATTAAACACTAAAGTCCTCAGAAATAAGGTAAAGTAAGTTGTATTAGAGGTCCTCTCATGGTAATAAATGTAAACTACTATAAACTCAAGTCCTCTCTAGTGTATAAATGTAAATCAATCTAACACAAGTCCTCTGTAGATATTAAATATAAGAAAAGGCCTCATATAGTCTGTAAAACATGTTATATTTTTATGACTGAATCAATGCAATCTACGTAGCAGACAATGCACATGATGGCCCTGACAATAACTGTATGAAATCTTAAAGCCGTAAGACGACAGGAAACCTGGGTCCTCGGGAGGCTTTGAAAAACCATAGTCCTCACATAATGAGCAATGCAAGTATGGGTGTGTGTGTGGGGGGGGGGGGTGCGGGGGGGGGGGGTAAAATTTAAAGTACGAGTTATCGTGTAATGCTTGACCGGCAAGTATTTTATATTCTTCTTTCAATATATTACGTATTCCCTGGCACATTCATGATTACATGATTTAGAAAAGATAAAATACTCTTTCGTTTGAGCAAAAAATGTCGCTATGAGACAATAACCTAATTTCTGAAAATAGACTGCTTTCAATTTATTTTCTTTTTCGAACGACCCACCCAATTAGCCATACTACGCACGTATATATGCTTGCTCGATTTCCCATTGTTGTATGGTGACTTATTGCATGCCAGGTTGATTTCCGCTCATGTAGTCAGAATGTTGCGGTTCGATGAACTTCGAGAAATGTAATTTGAGAAATGTTTTTCAAGATTTGTATTTGGAAATTTGTATTTGGAAATTGTTTTTCGTTGTATGTATCTGATGAAATGTAAATGTAGGCAAATTTTTTGATTTTCTAAAATAAATTTTATCTTTATATGACTAAAATTAAATTAAACCAAAATACAATTTACAAATTTTTTATGACAAATATCTGATTTGTAAAACAAATATTGATTTTAAGATACAAATGTTAATTTTAGAGTCTCAAGACACGTATTTTGACTTTTAGATTACCCCCCCCCCCCTTACTCTCTAGATATAGGAATTGCAAGGAAATATTATTTAGTGACAATTTAATAAAGATAGTGACTTATAATTACGCAAAACTAATTACGTTTTTATCAAATTGGTTCAATATTTCCTTGATCTTAAGAGTTTAATGATAGTCTAATGTGGACCTCTTTATAATTATTTCATAGCATTTTATGTGTTTATTTTTATTTAAATTATAATTTTGTCGGCCAGTAAATGAATATTTCAGCAATGGTACCTTGATCAAACAAGACTCTATTCCGTAATCTTTTAGATTGAAATTTTAATTTTAGCGACATTATTTTATTAACAGAAAAAGACCAAGGACCATATATCACTGTTCTCCTGTGTTACAAAGAATCTATACAAAAATATTATGTCACCAATTTATGAAAATGTAGGTATGAATAATCAATATTATAAAATAAACATAACGCCTATGTACATATTTACAGTTTCAGCTTTTCTATTTTCATAGCTTTCATAAAACTTCAATTGAACCTTCCAGAGATATCGACAAACCTATGCACGTGATAGGAGTATTGTCTAATAATGTTTATATTGAAATTAAAGTGTGTGTGTGGGGGGGGGGGGGGGGTAAATAAAAAATGATGTTTTACGTGAATGTAACGGACACATACAGAATCTCCTACGATTCTTTCTTTATGTCAAAAAAGACGAGTAGGAGATTTTATTTAGCACGCAACCCTTTCTTACGCGCACAAATAAATAAATATAATTCTTTGGTATAGATTTAATTTTACTGAACCTTATTATATTACGGCGTAGTGATACATCATTTATTGACAGCAAGTCACCCGTTGCGAAGTCATGTATATTAACCCGGTGTTGCCTTAAAAGGTTTACTTCCTTTGACAGACCTCGGATTTTGGAGCATCATTACCAATTGGATGAATAAATTCAACCATGATTTTCAGTTAGCCTGGTGGCTGAAGTGTTGAAATTTGGTTGATGGACTTCTGGGTCACTTTGCTAAATTCCATTTTGGCGGCCATCTTTAAAAATGGCCGCCGTTATTTCATTGAAATTGAGCGCATCAGGGAAACCTTCATAACTCCTGAACAGATTGACCTATGGATATGGAATGTGGCTCACAATGTTCGCACGACAATGTTACATCTGCTGCTATATGGTACTTGCTGTTGATTGAATCACATATTTTCCAAATCAACAGATTGTTCTGGAAAAAGCAACGTTATGGCATTTTTTTTTCAAGTTTTCAACCTGGTATGCACTATCTTGTTGCTAATTCATACGGATGATAATGAAGCCCGCATATATTCAAAATTTCATACAAGGGCTAGGTTTAGGGTTACCAGGAGACGAGTTATTTATGCCATTCATACATGATAAGTATACACACAGTCGATGGACAACCACCATTCTGGATATTAAAACTACCGTTCACTCCTGAAGACACATGTGCTAGAATATACCATACGACATTAACTTGTTAATGTTGTGTGGAACAGTGGTTGTCTATAATTCTTGTCAGTATTCCTGCTGCAAACAAAGCCACCTGTGATTAAGACTGTGTACTATTCGGTGATTTTACTGTTGTGTGACCTCTTCCCCCGCCCCACCTCCAACTTGGAGGTGCGATTGTCTATAATTCTTGGGTTAGTATCCCTGATGCAAACAGAACCACCTGTGATTAAGACTTTGTACTATTCGGTGATGTTTTATAACTCCATTATGCAGATAATTTATTAATTAAAATATTTTCTTATTAAATAAGATATATTTTTTTTTATTAATTTCGATTTTTTTTTATTAATTCAGATAGATTTTTATTAATTCAGATAGATTTTTTCTAGTAATTAATATGTTTTTATAAAATAAAGATTTTGTTTATAAGGGTGTTTTTTTTATTAATTAAGATAGATTTTATTAATTAAGATAATTTTTATTTTATTTTAAATTAATGTAGTTTTTATTAATTACGATAGTTTTTTATTAATTACGATAGTTTTTTATTAATTAAGATAGATATTTTTATTTTATTTTAGATTAATGTAGTTTTTATTAATTAATATATCTTTTACTAATTAAGATAGTTTAACTGATAATTAAGATACTTTTATTTTATTTTAAATTAATGTAGTTTTTATTAATTAAGATAGTTTTTATTAATTAAGATAGTTTTTACTAATTGGGATAGTTTTTTACTGATAAGGACAGTTTTTTTATATTAATTAAGATAGGTTTTTTTATTAATTTAGATAGTTTTTATTAATTAAATAGTTTTTTTAGTTATGTATGTAGTTTTATTAATTAAGATCATTTCAACAAACAGATTTAAACAAATAATACATCAAGGTCAAAACAGTCGCGATTAATTCTACCAAATAAATTCAGTAATTGGAATGTCGTCTATGTCAAGTTAAATAAGATAAATCCACATTACTTCATTCTGACATACATTAAATCATATAAGCTAGCTCTCTGGCCTCTATAGGCGTCTTCAGATATTAATTATGTATACAAATATATATATTCAACAAATCAATTTATATAATTTACACATCTAATTAAAATCGAACTAGTTAGAATAAAGAAGGGGGAATTGATAGAAAATAAGACACCCACACTTCACACAAAACAAATGTCGAATACTTTATTATTCTGTACTTCACATCAAGTCATCATCATATCCGATACTGTCATATTAAAATCTATACATCTAAAAATAGAAAACCAATATGTTATCAATTTATACACTGTGATAAAACTAGTGTATACATGATAGACCTGTTTATACATCATTAAAGACTGACTTGTGAAGATGAGATGCCCTTGTTTATACACCATTAAAGACTGGTCTGTGACAATAATTAGCCTATATATCATTCTGACTATGCATTTTCTTTATCTTGTTTAGTGTCTGCCAATTCCTGAATTTTTTGTCACGAATTAATGCGAGACATGACGAATATTAGAGAGTTACTATAATTAGCCTGGCAGATATTATAGTTACTATAATTAGACTGACAGGTATTATGGTTACTATAATTAGACTAGTCGTAGAGTAAATAAAGGTTCTATATAAATACAATGCTGTTTAACATCCTACTTGTCTTCCATCATCTACATTAATACATTCTAATTTTCGAGGGAAAGAGTAACTTGGCTTACTAAGATATTACACGTGTGAAATAAACCACTGCAAATGATTTAGACATTTATAATTCGTTTAAACTGGTGGGGGTGGTAAACGTTTTAATGTATGTATTAAATGTGTACCTACCAACATAAGTATAAGATAAATTGAACCCCTTACATTGGGTCAAATCATCGTTTTCAGCGAACTCTACTTGAACATCTCCTTCTGTCGCTGTTATTGGTGTTGGAGCAGTCCCGCCACAAAAAGTGTATCTGTAATAAGAGATAATACACACAAAGACTATGTACAAACATTAGAGCTAGTCCTTGAGAGCGAGAGAGAGAGGGGGAGGGGCATTTCTTGACTAACACACGGTTCAATTTTATTTCAATGATTCGCTTGCGGGTATGGGTTTTTGACAATGGAAAAATACCGACGATGTTCGACAGGCGACCCTACTCCTTGTCACGTACAAGCGATGAATCGAAACCACACTATTTGCCTCAATGACGACCTTTATAATTCAACGCACATGCGTTAATCATTCGCCCCCGCCCCACCCCTACATATTAAGAGATAGAACATACTAACACTGTATATACATCCATTACAGATTATAAGATATACTAATTAGAATTTTACCTAAAGCATAATCTAACCCGCCCACCATCTCTTCTATATGTTACAGTTAACGTATATTTAAAACCGTCGACATTCCAAGAATCACGATATGTGTATTAAAACTCTCACCGAAGCGACTGCGTGAATATGTCCAGGCTATCTTGA
Organism: Patella vulgata; assembly: GCF_932274485.2. Taxonomy (NCBI): domain Eukaryota; kingdom Metazoa; phylum Mollusca; class Gastropoda; family Patellidae; genus Patella; species Patella vulgata. The sequence goes on along the minus strand of NC_065886.2, from coordinate 10,457,502 downwards.
CAATTAGTGGTACCACTCGAGCCTTGGTCACACCCTGGGGCAGCTGTTTTCTGTATTTCAAAATCCCCATCAAATGCAATACGGATCTGTTTACCGGAAACTCCCGGAATGTTAATTACAAAAGAAATGTCTGCTAGGTAATTATTCGGGTAATTGGGTGATGTTATAATATTGTCTATAACTGAAACAAAAGAAAATAAAGATTATCATGTTTCGTTTCAGGGAGAGAGAGAGAGAGAGAGAGTTTAACAAACGTTCATACGACACAAACTAGGTCATTTCGGGACTAACACGAGGTTCAATTTTATTTCAATGATTCGCTTGCCCGTAAGGGTCTTTAGCAGTGGGAGGAAACTGGAGGACCCGGAGAAAACCCACGAGGCTGGACAGGCGACCCTACTTCTTATACAGAAAGGGTGGATGTAATAAATATTAACTCATGAGTATTACTAGTTTGATATTATAATTGGTAGAGATGTATAAACTGATCTACTAACCTTGACTGAGTATTACTAGTTTGATATTATAATTGGTAGAGATGTGAGATGTATAAACTGATCTACTAACCTTCACAAGTTGGTCCAGTTATTCTATCTATGCAAGAACAATTGAATCCCCCTTCGATACGTGAACAAGTTCCATCATACTGACAGGGGTTCGGCTCACATACATCTTCTATAAATAAACACTTTAGATTAAAGTAGATAAAATACAAGTATTTCTAAGTTTATTATAGATACATACATACAAAAATTAAAACAAACTCTCGTTTTTCAAGTTTACGGTAGATAAAATTAAAATCACTAAAAAAATAAATTCTTGTTTTTTCAAGGATTGGCGTGTGTTTGGTTGTGAATTCCTACATGTAATTCTCAATCCCACAAAGACATCTAGTGACTTTAGGTTCGTGTACTGTCCGCCAATTCAAAATGGCCTTGTTAATTTAAGTATAAGATGTCTACTTTCGCTATTTAGTGAAACTGATCAAAGAGCTACTACAAGGTAACATGGATAATTAAATCAAACACAAATGAAATGAAATGGGGTTTAACGTCCTACTTTTCTGCTCTGTAAATCAAACACATATTTCTAGGATAAAATATGGTAGTAAAATAGATTGATTATATTATAGTACTATTTGAAAACTATCTTACTCTCACAAAAGTCACCGGTAAATCCAGCCACACAGATACATGACACTCCACCAGCCTCTGGTACACAAGTTCCATTGTTTTGACAAGTTTCCGCAACACATAGATCAACTAGAATTATATCAAGATAATGCTCATCAAAATAACATAATATACAAATATAATATACAAGAAAATAATTTTCCGTCATAAAGATTGGTAGCTGTTGTGTCTTCTTCATTTACAACGAAATAACTCTCACGATTGTCGCGGATGCGACCGTAGTTTGTCTGGATACAAAACATTGCTACTTGGTTATCTAGATCAAACATTCATTCTCGGTTATCTAGCAAACATTCATTCTCGGTTATCTAGCAAACATTCATTCTCGGTTATCTAGCTCAACATATCAAAAACAGTACAAGCATGTGAGTATGTTTCAAAACATCCAAATGACAATCATATTTGAAGGGGTGAAAACATGGTCTGGACACTTCTAAACAAGCCAACAGTGCGACTGATGTCCACCGCCGCAATGACACATACTAATTAAATGCACATTTATCTTTATGAAAAGTATCGAGCAATCCGACTGATTATGTATACTTAGTCTAAGCAGACACGGTTTTGAGGTACCTGGTAGTTCAACTATACACTACGTTTCATCACTCTCCGTCAGTTAGAATCAAAGTTATCTTGTCCAAAAGCACGGACCAATTAAATTTCTCAGCTCTGCTTAGCTTTAGCGGCTAATGTTAATCATTGAACTCAGTCAAGACATTCACCGGAAGAACATCTACACCAACTTTAAACATTCTACCGCAATTAAAAGCAGGGTTGTTATTTGACCAATAAAGTTGCCTATAGCTACTTAGCCTAAGCAGAAAATTTGCATCATCGAACTTAGTCACAGCGTTGGTATTATGAATCTATACTCTGGGTTTCATCACTCTCACCCAGCAGTTATCGTGTTCCAAAGTATCACCAATAAAATTGAACCATTTGTTAGTCCCGAAGTGACATTAACCCTCTCTCTCTCTCTCTCTCTCTCTCTTTACAACAGGGCAGCATGATTGACAATATTAATACAAATACATTGCTGACATAAAATATAGTATTAAAATAGATTAGGTTATCTTACCCTCACAATTGTCACCGGTAAATCCGTCCTCACATTTACATGACACCCCACCAGCTTCTGATACACAAGTTCCATTATTTTGGCAAAGTTTAGTAGCACAAAGATCAACTAGAATTATATCGAAATAATCGTCAACAAAGTTTAGCAGCACCCAGATCGACTAGAATTATGTATGGTTTAATGGTCGACAGCGAGACATTAAGTAATATATTGATACAGCACGAGGCGTTAGCCGAGTGTTGTAGAAATATATTACGCAATGTCTTGAGCTCGAGACCATTAAAAAACTTAAAATACAGACACTATCCAGCACGTGCTTTTCAATGAAAAACGTCACGCGAGTCCAATATTTCATCTAGTATAGATAATGTTCGATTGGCAAGTTTTCCGTACCATTATTGGAATTAATGGTAGGCCAACATCAAAGGATGACGTCACATCTGTATTTTAAATCGAAATAATCGTCAACAAAGTTTAGCAGCACACAGATCGACTAGAATTATATCGAAATAATCTTTATAAAAGTAGTCTACATCCTTCAAGTAAGAGAAATTTTCAGTCAGTACAGTGAACTCTTTCACATTTGAATAACCTTTACGTGCGCGCGAGTATCAGGTGAATACTTGCTGTAGGACCATCTTTAGTTAAAATGGGAACAGACAAATGTTGCTATTAATTCCTACCACCACAATCTGCTCCCGAGAAGCCACAGGGACAATTACAAATACCATTAACACATACTCCATTGTTGAGACATTCGACATCATCACAAGGATCTAAACAAAATGATATTAAATTAGTTAAAACAGGTTTATATAATATTTTTGCCTTTGTCTCATCTCCCATAATATGTCTATAATCTGAATTTAAACTATGTTTAAGATTTATAATTGACACATGAGTTACGCGGATTAAATCCCCGTATATGGCAGTAATACAAGTAAGGAAAATAAGCGGAACCTTTTGGTACCTCGTTGTCATTAGAATGGCAGTTTACCAATATAATTATCCAAAACATTTCTTTCTTTACATTTTAAAGTCTGTTCAAAAACATGCTTGGCAGAGATTTGAATCTTACAGAAATTCAATCTGATTAAAACACCGATCCTGTTTCGTTTCGTTTTTTATAGTTCAAAATTTCGTTTTACTTGTCTTCACAACACTAGGATCTGGAAGAGTTGTTATATTACCGGCGTTTGGTTGAAGTGCGGGATTAGCCCCTCACACGGTCTGTTACGGCGACTTCTTGGCGTGTCATGCAGGGAACTGTGAGTAAACCACTGGAAACGTCAACGCTGATTGATTAATCAATGTCTGGCGTCACAGGGTCAAAAGCCGCTCGTACGACCACTGACACGGCCTTCCAGTACAACTTGTCAGATCTTTAGGTAGTGTAGGCCATCGGAAGTATAATAAAACGAAACGAAATATAGATCTGTATTTTAATCAGTCTGAGAGAAATTAGCCTATACATTTAGAAATCAGTAGCGGATTATCAGTGAGGCTGAAGCCTCAGACCCAAAGATTTTGTAAAAAAAAATTTTTTAGACTTGTCTGATACGATTAAAAACGCATAGACAATGAATGTTAGGGGGGTGGGGTTTAGGCCCAACGGGAATCAACATAGGCCCTGACCCGAAATTAATTCGGCCCACGCCATTTTAAATAGGCCCTATTTAAAAACTAAATAGGCCCTCCAGCAACTGCCGCCTCAGGCCTTGGTGGAGCTTAATCCGCCACTGTATCTAATGACATGTTTTGTATAAAGTCATTATTTGAGATAGTTTACTATCAAACTAAAGGGGAATGACCACTGTCTCCCAGAAAATAAAAATAATCAATCTTGAATAATTTCATATTGAAAATAAGGTTGTCCTCCCCTAATTAGCGAAACTCCTACTTGGAAAAACAAATGAACAGTTAAAATATTGAAAATAACCTTTTCATGTCCAAATTAGCGAAAATCCTAGGTGGTAAAACTAATTAACAGTAAAAACATCGAAAATTGAAAGACATCCGATATACCCCCCACGGTTAAATCACCTCAGACCGAAATCTTTTTTAAAACAATTGCTCAATATCTCCATAAGCTATAGAATAACTTTTACATTAGGATACATACATACACTGTACCAAGTTCATTTTAAATACGATTTTCATTAATAATGATAATATGGTTACGTGTGCAATAAACAAGAGTGTAATTGTCCCTAGGTGTGTTATATTAGAATTAAAACTGTCAAGAGTTAAGTACTACGTATAATTACCTTTACAACAGTTGCACAGGTCCGCTCTTTTAAATGTATCACAACTTACACTTTCAAGGTTAAACGCTGGCCTTCTCCTCCAATACCTTCTTCTGTGTGAATGACCAGTAGAAACGGTTGCAACAACAAGAACAGCAACTAACAAACCACGCATAATGATTATTTAACGCGAAGTTGAACGTGTAAGACAAGTTCTGGTGGAGTTATGATGCTCATTATGGGTATGCCGTCTTTTAAAAGCCATGAAATGGCAACAGTTGTTGTTTACGTTTTCCTAGCCATCTGAAAATATATCGTCAGCAACGTCAACAAGGACGTAATTTGGATAGTTTGGATTAGAATAAGGAAGTAAAGAATGCTTTGTGTGAATATACACAGAGAAAAAAGGATCACAATATCGGAATGTTTATGCGAATGTTAATGCGCTCGAGATAGATTTGTTACGTAAATAAATATATGAGATAGTAAAATGAATATTTTGACATATTCTGTTTTGCAACTATGGCGGTGAAAGCAGCCGGTGCAGCACGTAACAGGCCTATGACGCAAGCAAAGCATGAACCCCTTGCGTAATGAAAATAATATTTGGGAAATCAGCCATCCAGGACAGTTTTAAAATCGCTATGTTCACTGTCTGTATTTCACAATTGGACTCTGACAACTGACTACAACTAAAAGATGGCAAGTTATTGAAATGGGGAATAATAAATTTCAATGAGACAGACTAGTACGGCAGCTGGGTTATCGTCCGTCGACCATCATTACGAAGAGAGGGGGGGGGGCTTAGATTTAAAGTCCGTTCGACACAAACTAGGTCATTTCGGGACTAACATATTGCTATTTATTTCTTTTATTCACTTGTGCGTACGGGTCTTTAGCAGTGGGAGGAAACTGGCGGATCCGGAGAAAAACCAAATCGGACATTTTTATACGCCCATTCGTAGTTTGGAGTTACCGCCCTTGTCATCCTAGCATCTCAATGGCACGATACAGTCTAGAATATTTGGTGGACAAACCTTATCATTATTATTCAGCATAATAGCAAAGCTGCACCAATTCGAATATATAAAATATCTTTGGTTTTCACGGCACAAAAATTTAATATTGGTCAAATCTTCCCACACATTCTATGTCTTGACAGTGAACCGTGGAGTGTAGTAGTTTCCTGTTAAAGTTCTTAATATGGACTCAATAAGGAGAGAGAGAGAGAGAGAAAAAAATGGGGTTTAACGTCCACTCGACACAAACTAGGTCATTTCAGGACTAACATATGTTTTTTAAAATTTTATTTCTATAATTCGCTTGTGCATAGGGGTCTTTAGCTGTGGGGGGGGGAAAACCGGACGACCCGGAGAAAACCCACGAGGTTGGACATGCGACCCTACTCCTTGTCACGTACAACCGGGGATTCGAAACCACGCCAGTATACTCAATGACAGACTTTATGATACAGCGCGCACGCTAACCTTTCAGCCATCCAACCCTCGACTCAATAAGCATAAATCGACGTAAAGTTACAAGGACTAGGATTACATATTCAAGCGTAAGTCTGATGAACAAATAAAACTTGCCCCAGTTTCTCTTGGCCCGGCCAGCTTGTTCCTGCCAGAGAAGCCATGCAACTTTCCTAAGATTGGCATTGCCGGAATGAGTTCTTATAATAATAATTCTTTTTTCGTGTATTAAAGCCTTGCGGACATAATAAAGTTTAAGCATATTAATATGAATTAATATACAATTAAATCAATATTAACAATATTAAACATCGTGTTACTTCATTAGTTAATAATTTCTAAATTTATTATTATATATTGTGGATAAAAATGTATTAATTGATTGATTGGTTGCATATACCCAAATGTGCAGAAACAAAGCCAATTATGCATAATGTATACAATATTTGAAAACTGCGTCTAATATCTTTTAAGGTTCTACAACCTACTCTGAATCTCAGAATAGTAAGACGTTAAATCCCATTTCATTTCCTACTCTGAATCTCTATGGCATTTTAAGCACGCTACCTTTTGGTGACAGATGCGCCTGGAAACCAGCTAATTATGACATAAGAATCATAATTTGAAAACAATTTAATTTACGTTTTAAGTAAATAACAGAGACAGACTTAGATCAGGACAGGAGGTTATCATATTCAGGGGTAGAGGGTACAAATTTTCAGATGTCCACCAACGGCAGTAAAGGCTGGTGTAATCAATTTCAAAAGGTAACATGTATAGAAATATCTCAATACTTTATTCCCGTTATATTTCATTTTATAACCATTTCATATACATATGTAGATATTTTATGATAATATATTATTTTATACTTTGATCATAAAAATTTATTTCCTTGTTGGGCCTTCCTTATGCAATCAAATCGATTTTAAAACACGATATATAATACCTTTTATTATCGCTGTTAAAATCAACAACTGAATTTTTACAAAATAATTTTCTTATTTATAACATTTAAAACCGTGATACATTTAAAATATAACATTCTGAAAAAATATTTGAAATTGTGTATGGAAAATTCCTCTAGTACGATTCATCGTGAACGTAAACAGAATCTAACTACGTGGGTTGGTAACATATCGTTGTGTTAATTTAATGAAATCCATGTAATTCCAAACAATCAATAAGTTTATGCAGCAAATCGACTACATTCGGTTAAGGGCCCTGTCCAGAGAGAAAGATAGGGTTTAATGTACCCCGTCATTTCGAGACTTACATACACTGTAAATAATATTTGTGTATTTTCACCGTAAATTGACTGCATTTTAACACTGACTTGTAAATTTACATCTAAGTGGTAGATTTAGATTTAGAAACAGCATGCAAATTTACAGTGAGTGTAAAATAACTTGTTCTTGTTAGGGTGACCCATGCACCCTACAGAATGTTGGTCTCGACACGGCGAATGTACACGCTTCAGTGGCTTATCTTGAAGTGATTTCTCGCATACACTACGCACTATGGTAACACTCAGCGGAAGAGTCTATGATACTATAAATAGCCATCGCACGTCCAATTCTCTACACATCTATCAACTATTACAGCCGTAAAAAATCTACTTTTGATGAATCTGAATAGCAGAAATATTTAGCTTATTGGTTATTACAGTAGCTTTAGAAATTACGTTTGTTTTATTTTTTAAATTGCTTTATCATTAACTGTACCATTAACTGTACATTGAGCATATTCAATGTTATTTCACTGGTTGCAGATATAAAATACCTTTATAATCTAAATGTTATAATAACTTGGTACCCTTTTACTTGTCAACTCCGACAAGTTACGGTCATCCACAGATAACTATTTACTAAAAGAAAAAATGGCTGAACTTTCATGTTATAGAGATCCCTCTTTCAAGTCAAGCACCAACACAGTGGGTTTTCTTGACTCTCAGCAACTGTAAATATGTTATTCCGAGAGGATTTTAATTATTGCGTTTATTTAGATCTTCCCCATCATCTGTATATTTGGTTTGTTCTATACTGATACATGTATTCTAATTTGGGGGTGGATGTGCGAATGGTTAGCACGTGCGTGCTGTATCATAAGGTCTGTCATTGAGTCAACTGGCGTGGTTTTGAATCCCCGGTTGTACGTGACAGGGAGTAGGGTCACCTGTCCAACCTCGTGGGTTTTCTCCAGGTCCTCCGTTTTCCTCTCACCGCTCTCTCTCTTTCTCTCTTCCTCCCTCTCTCCCATAGTAAGTGCGGTAGGACCGCACTACACGCAAAATAAAAATCTAAAAGATAAACTTGCGGACAGGACTATACAGACATAGCAAAAAATAAACAAACATCAAATCAAGTGAATGGATCCAGAGGCCAGCCGTAAGCATCCACTGCGCTGTACAGTCCCGGACCTGTTATGGTACAGGCCATGGGCGTCACACATGGTGGGGGGGAGTACGCCCCACCCCAAATACTTGGACCCCCCCCCCCCAAAAAAAAAAAAAAAACAATAATAAAAAATAAAAATAAATTACATAGTAGTCCCTAAAAACAATTATTAGGATCAGTTAAGATTCTATCTGTATAAAACAATGTACAAATTAAAACACAAACACTTATGTTTACTTTTTGAAATCCATTTATAATACACAAAATGTACAAAATACTTTAAATTTCTATACAAATGTAAATGTCAATGTGTATATGTGTATAGTATTGTATTTAACAAGGTGATTGTCAAATATGCATCCTCATAAACTAAAGTTATGTGATCAAGTTTTGTTTCATTTGGATCCTCCTCATAAAAATTCTCCTACTAAACTCTCTTTGTCGTATTGTTCATAACTCAAGCGTGACATTCAATATGTAAAAGTCATGAAAAAAATATGAATACGGCTCGCCCCGAGTTAAACATGATAAACATTGTATTGGTGTGATATTTTAGTTTAACCCCTGAAATTGAAAAAAAGAATTAAATGATTTACAAAAAAGATGTAACAGAAATCATGAAACCGATACTGACATTAGTTGTCCCTTCAATGGCAATAGTGAAATGAAATGAAATGTGGTTTTATGGCACGTCAGCACCAACCGGGCTATATTGCGCCAAACATATGGTGATTCTTTCGAGACAAGCTAAATCTTATCACAAAGTTATATGCATAAATAAAAACAATATCACAGTATCTAATTTAAAAACAAAAATAAAAAATTAAAATAGAAAATATTACACATACACATGTATATATACTATTCAAAAAAAGTAGGGGATATTTGATTTTGGGGGGATAATACTAAAATATGCAAATGACTACGAAAAAAGTCACTATAGAACCTAACAGAAGAAACATTTCCAGTTACATGTGACGCCCAAACGCACCAATAGCTACCGCATGGAATGCAGGTGATGCTTGGGATCATCATGGGGGTCCAACCCAAGATTTGCACGACTCGTGACTTTGAATGTTACAGTCATTGTGGCATTGAATTCCAGGGTGGAAACATCAGTTTAATTGTTTTAGTGACCAGAAAACAAATTTTGATATGCGTCGGCTTACCCAAAATGAAAGGTTACGTGCCCTTGGCATGCTACAGATCGGCACAACACAGGCGGTTGTGGCGCGGACGATGAATGTTTCTCAGTCTGTCATAAGCAGGCTATGGTCCAGATACCGTGATACACAATCTGTACAGGACAGACCACGCTCAGGTCGACCAAGGGCGACAACTCAAGCCCAGGATCGATTTATCCGTACCTTGGCCTTGAGAAATCGTGTCATCACAGCAAATCAGATCAGCGCTCGTCTTCAAACAGACACTGGTGTGAGAGTGAGTGGCCAGACGATTCGGAATCGACTGCATAGGGGTCACCTTCGCGCCCGACGTCCTCACGTGATCCCTTGTTTGAGAGATCATCACATTCAGGCAAGACGTCGTAGGTGTAGTGATCGTCAACACTGGGATAATCGACGCTGGAGCAATGTGATGTTTTCAGATGAGTCAAGGTTCACTGTTGATTTTTTGGACAGACGTAGGAGGGTGTGGCGTCGTCGAAACGAGCGCTTCCACGACGTTAACGTCATCAGACATGATCGATTTGGGGGTGGTTCTGTTATGGTGTGGGGAGGCATCACTGTTGCTGGAAGAACGGCTTTACATGTTGTTGCAGGGCGTGTTACAGGCCAGTACTACCGGGACAACATCTTGGCAGTCCATGTTGTGCCGTTCGCACGACGTCATGGCCGCCGTTTCATCTTCCAGGATGACAACGCAAGATGTCACAGGGCCAGGATCGTTACAGGTTACCTTCAACAACAGAACATCACCACATTACCTTGGCCAGCACTGAGTCCCGACCTCTCCCCCATCGAGCATGTCTGGGACATGCTTGGACAGAGGTTACGTCAACGTCAACAACGTCCTGCCAATGTCCAAGAACTTGCTGCTGCGTTGCAACAGGAATGGGACAATCTGGACCAAAATGACCTTAGACGTCTCATTAGGAGTATGCCACGTCGGATCAATGCTTGTTTGGCAAACAGAGGAGGATTTACCCGTTACTGACTTGGTTGTGATGCTGTGGTAACTTTGCTGTTTGACCCCGGGTATCATTTTACCCTTATAATGGTCAGTCTGTGCCTTACTTAGTCTAACGATCATTTGGAATAAATCGATGAATTAGGTGACTTTTAATAACACTTAAAAATCAAATATCCCCTACTTTTTTTGAATAGTATACAATTTAAATTTATAATAAAAACCTGTCTCTTTTAAAAAGTTTAGCATTTTGCAATATAAACCAGGTTAGGCAAATAATTGGTGTAGTGACTGGCAATGGTAGTATGCTGACAACTTGAGATGCTTGCACTCAATCAAAATTGTCGATAGTGAATTGCAACTGAGGAGGCATGTGAGAGATACAGCTATATGAGTGTCGATAATATTGAAACAGTCACAAATAGCATGTCGATGTTTATCTTATGTTTTAAAGAAATGCGGCTAACCACAGTGATGAACGGGTCATTGGTTATAATATTTAGTTTTAATTGATAACACAATAATCTCACTTCTCCTGGGAACGTGACTCGTTTTACCTAGTTTTCTACATGAAGAAATTAAAATCTCGTAGACCGCAAGACTTGGTTTTGGGGGAACTTATTTTTTGTTCATTGGTTCCGGCAATTTTAATTTATTCCAGATCACTCATTCCCTTCATTAACCCATCCGTTCAATCTCATTAAAATGCAGATCTATATTTCGTTTCGTTTTTTTATACTTTCGTGGAGATCTGACCGGTTGTAGCGATAGGTTGCGTCACAGGTCATACGAGCATTGATATTACTAGTGGATTACCCACAGTTCCGTGCAAAACACGCCTGAAGCGCCGTAACCGACCGTTTTATTGGCTAATCCCTCACATCATTCAGAACACGTCAATGCTAACAACTCTTCCAGATCCCAGTGAAGAAAAGACTAGTAAAACGAAATTTTGAACAATATAAAACGAAACGAAATAGGATCTGTGTTTGGATCAGATTGATTTGGTTAGCGACAAAAGTGAATTCCTTTGACCTCCATTCACTCTGTCTAATATAAACAAGTAAACAAGAAGTGTTTGGTAACTTCCGTGAGTTTGGGTTAGGTAAGGTTACCAATGCTGCAAACACATTTACTAAGTAATCGTATTTCATAAATACAATAGTTACCACTCACTGTGGCTTTGAAGCCCCCCCCCCCCCCCTCCCCACCCACGAAAAAAAATAATAATCGTCCCTTTTCCCTTTAACTATCACGTGACACGGTTTTATAGTTGCATTGTCAACGTGTCTGGGTCATCGTAAACCATAAACTTGACTTTGGTAAATATATTGCTTATAACTAGGCTTAAATTAATAATTTCAAAAACAAAGTGCATAATAACGGGGAGCAACTGCACAAAGTTTACAACTTCATAACCTTAAAACATATTGCATAATATCGTAGACTGATCGACCTATATAATATATTCTCACATCAAGCCTGTAGCTGTAATTGATACTGGTCCCAAATACGATTAAAACAATATTTGATGTAACATGCCTTTGGAAATAAACTAACCTACGTACAACCCGCTTGAAAACTTTAAGAATTTGTACGAACTATAACTATATCGGTAACGCGGGTTTTGTCTAACATTGGGTCAATAATGCATTACTGAATTGTTGTTTTCTTTGACATTGGAGAGAAAGAGAGAGCATGGGGTTTAACGTCCACTAGACACAAACCAGGTCATTTCGAGATTAACATATGGTTTAATTTTATTTCAATATTTCGCTTGGCGTAGAGGATTTTAGCAGTGGAAGGGAACCGGGGGACCCGGAGGGAACCCACGAGGTTGGGCAGGGCTGCGACCCTACTCCTTGTCACGTACAACAGGGGAATCGAGTTCACGCCAGTTGACTCAATGACAGACCTTATGATCCAACGCGTACGCCATGTCATTTCCATCCACGTTGTCTAATTCGAATAATAATAATAATATGTCCATTTATAAATAGAGAATCCCCAACAGTCTTTTTTATATCAAAAAATATCAACACAGGCCGATAAAGTAAAAAAGGAACGAGACTTTGCCGAGGTTTTTTTTATTATTATTATTTTATCGACGAGTGTTGATATATTTTGATATCAAAAAAGACGAGTAGGAGATTTTATTTATCACCCAATCCTTTCTTACATGCACAAATAAATAAATATAATTCTTTGGTATAGATTTAACTGTACTGACCCTGATTATATTATAATGGTGATAATATTGTGAATTGTTGGTATTTCCTTCTTTCAATATATCATTCATTCATTGTTCATTCTTTCATTTAAACATTTCTATTTTTCTTATGTTTCTATTAATCCTGCGTTGTTAATTAGACGTTAAGCTACTTATCTAATGACTGATCGTTGACAGCTGACACATTAATGAGTTTAATTACTACCTTATTGTTTTATTTTATTGCAATCTCTTTTATATTTTAATCTTACCTCTTTAATTGTTATTAGTATAGTTGGTGTATATTGTTAATTCCTTAGATACTATTTTATTATAAATACCGATTTGTACATTTATATAGGACTCTAGGTTTCATCCCGTTTCCAGGAGAGTTACTCTGCTTGTCGGACGTGCTGTTCTCCGTATATGGTGTTAAATGTTTTCCGGTAATAAATAGTCTCAAGGATAGTTCCAGTCTTTAGTTATTATCGAAGATTTATTACGGCATAGTGACGCATCATTTTTTGACAGCAAGTCACCCGATGCAAAGTCCTATATATTGACCCGGTGTTTCCTTTAAGGTTAGGGGAGTTGGGTGGCTGAATGGTTAGCGTGCGCGCGCTGTATCATTTGAGATAAGTCATCTTTCTTTCCAAGATTTTATTAAATTTTGAGATAGTCATCTTTTTTTCCAAGATATCAGTTTTGTCTAATTGCCTTTTATTTCAGTCCGGGGAAATTCTAGATGATCATACGTTTACCATACAAACAAGTGGAGTACCAATACCATATGGTGAGGCCGAAGGTTGTTCTAATATAGTATACTACCTATCATGTCCTAAACGTGGTTATGCTTTGGTTGATGTTCGTGACACTGGTTTCAAGTTGAGTTCATCTGTTAGTAAGTAACCATATAATGGGGGAATGCCAGATAAATTGTAATTAATGACTCTAGGAACTTTGTCGGTCTACACTAGTATCGAAGCGCGTCCCCCTAGAACATTAGGTCTCCCCCCACCCGCCCCCTTGTTGCATATCCACCAGAATCCTTATGTATAGTAGTGACCAGCATCGCACTGGATTAACCAATAAGCAATTTGTTGAAGCACTAATGTGGGGTCAGAGCTGTTTTTAAAATTAGATGCCAGATATACCAGAAGACAGATAGCAGACTACGGCTAAACCAGGCTCAACAAAAAAAGGGGCCGTTATAACCTTGAACACCGTTTTGTTCTTTTGACATTTTTTTTTCTTATGGTTTGTTCAGTACCATTCAGGATCAATGGTATTAGATTTTAATTCTGTTATTTGTTAGGCTAAATCATGTTTAATTTAATATATACTATTCAAAAAAAGTAGGGGATATTTGATTTTGGGGGCATAATACTAAAATATGCAAATGACTACGAAAAAAGTCACTATAGAACCTAACAGAAGAAACATTCCCAGTTACATGTGACGCCCAAACGCACCAATAGCTACCGCATGGAATGCAGGTGATGCTTGGGATCATCATGGGGGTCCAACCCAAGATTTGCACGACTCTGACTTTGAATGTTACAGTCATTGTGGCATTGAATTCCAGGGTGGAAACATCAGTTTAATTGTTTTAGTGACCAGAAAACAAATTTTGATATGCGTCGGCTTACCCAAAATGAAAGGTTACGTGCCCTTGGCATGCTACAGATCGGCACAACACAGGCGGTTGTGGCGCGGACGATGAATGTTTCTCAGTCTGTCATAAGCAGGCTATGGTCCAGATACCGTGATACACAATCTGTACAGGACAGACCACGCTCAGGTCGACCAAGGGCGACAACTCAAGCCCAGGATCGATTTATCCGTACCTTGGCCTTGAGAAATCGTGTCATCACAGCAAATCAGATCAGCGCTCGTCTTCAAACAGACACTGGTGTGAGAGTGAGTGGCCAGACGATTCGGAATCGACTGCATAGGGGTCACCTTCGCGCCCGACGTCCTCGCGTGATCCCTTGTTTGAGAGATCATCACATTCAGGCAAGACATCGTTGGTGTAGGGATCGTCAACACTGGGATAATCGACGCTGGAGCAATGTGATGTTTTCAGATGAGTCAAGGTTCACTGTTGATTTTTTGGACAGACGTAGGAGAGTGTGGCGTCGTCGAAACGAGCGCTTCCAAGACGTTAACGTCGTTAGACATGATCGATTTGGGGTGGTTCTGTTATGGTGTGGGGAGGCATCACTGTTGCTGGAAGAACGGCTTTACATGTTGTTGCAGGGCGTGTTACAGGCCAGTACTTCCGGGACAACATCTTGGCAGTCCATGTTGTGCCGTTCGCACGACGTCATGGCCGCCGTTTCATCTTCCAGGATGACAACGCAAGATGTCACAGGGCCAGGATCGTTACAGGTTACCTCCAACAACAGAACATCACCACATTACCTTGGCCAGCACTGAGTCCCGACCTCTCCCCCATCGAGCATGTCTGGGACATGCTTGGACAGAGGTTACGTCAACGTCAACAACGTCCTGCCAATGTCCATGAACTTGCTGCTGCGTTGCAACAGAAATGGAACAATCTGGACCAAAATGACCTTAGACGTCTCATTAGGAGTATGCCACGTCGGATCAATGCTTGTTTGGCAAACAGAGGAGGATTTACCCGTTACTGACTTGGTTGTGATGCTGTGGTAACTTTGCTGTTTGACCCCGGGTATCATTTTACCCTTATAATGGTCAGTCTGTGCCTTACTTAGTCTAACGATCATTTGGAATAAATCGATGAATGTGAACTTCATTTCATTTTGTCATTTGTTTCTTCCTCAGTTTCATTAGGTGACTTTAATAACACTTAAAAATCAAATATCCCCTACTTATTAAAGTCACCTAATGAAACTGACGACCATAGCCTACTTATGACAGACTGAGAAATATTCATCGTCCGCGCCACAACCGCCTGTGTTGTGCCGATCTGTAGCATGCCAAGGGCACGTAACCTTTCATTTTGGGTAAGCCGACGCATATCAAAATTTGTTTTCTGGTCACTAAAACAATTAAACTGATGTTTCCACCCTGGAATTCAATGCCACAATGACTGTAACATTCAAAGTCAGAGTCGTGCAAATATTGGGTTGGACCCCCATGATGATCCCAAGCATCACCTGCATTCCATGCGGTAGCTATAGGTGCGTTTGGGCGTCACATGTAACTGGAAATGTTTCTTCTGTTAGGTTCTATAGTGACTTTTTTCGTAGTCATTTGCATATTTTAGTATTATGCCCCCCAAATCAAATATCCCCTACTTTTTTTGAATAGTATTAATTTTTTATAAAAACATCGTCTCAAATGAAAAGTCCAGGGGAAGAACGATCTAAGTCACATTTTTGTCTTTTCCAATTAAAGGCGAAACAGACTTTTGGACGAGAATGATTGACGCGAACAGAACAACGAGTGGGTTTAATTACAACTGCAAAATGATGTTTAATACGAATCATAATTACCAGTATAACAACTGACTTCCACTTTTCAGCCAAATTAAGGTCAAATAAAGGGTACGATGGACGTATTTGTCCGGGGGTGGCTGTTTCAGAAGAGCCTTGGTTCGAGTGACTCCAATCGTTTTTATCTGAAATTGATTGTTCCACACAATTGTCTACCGGATGGCGTCATTAACTAGGGTTCGTTGAAAAAGTGACTTAGATCGTTCTTCCCCGGGGCTCTTCAAAATGTTATATAACGAATACATATATTCATCAAACATGTTTTTAAGTGTAATTGTTAATATTAAACTAACATATTTCATTTTATTACAAATATATTAAATTAAACATGATTTAGCCTAACAAATAACAGAATTAAAATCTAATACCATTGATCCTGAATGGTACTGAACAAACCATAAGAAACAAAAATGTCAAAAGAACAAAACGGTGTTCAAGGTTATAACGGCCCCTTTTTTTGTTGAGCCTGGTTTAGCCGTAGTCTGCTATCTGTCTTCTGGTATATCTGGCATCTAATTTTAAAAACAGCTCTGACCCCACATTAGTGCTTCAACAAATTGCTTATTGGTTAATCCAGTGCGATGCTGGTCACTACTATACATAAGGATTCTGGTGGATATGCAACACGGGGGCGGGTGGGGGGAGACCTAATGTTCTAGGGGGACGCGCTTCGATACTAGTGTAGACCGACAAAGTTCCTAGAGTCATTAATTACAATTATCTGGCATTACCCCATTATATGGTTACTTACTAACCGATGAACTCAACTTGAAACCAGTGTCACGAACATCAACCAAAGCATAACCACGTTTAGGACATGATAGGTAGTATACTATATTAGAACAACCTTCGGCCTCACCATATGGTATTGGTACTCCACTTGTTTGTATGGTAAACGTATGATCATCTAGAACTTCCCCGGACTGAAATAAAAGGCAATTAGACAAAACTGATATCTTGGAAAAAAAGATGACTATCTCAAAATTTAATAAAATCTTGGAAAGAAAGATGACTATCTCAAAATTTAATGAAAATGTTTATCAAAATAATAATTCCTAATGTAGAGACCACGTGTGCAGTGTTGTGCTGGTGAATATATCTATTTAGCTTGACGAAGAAAGCACTGAAGTAATAAATGTCTGGTTTCCTATAGCCAACCACTCAACTGAATGATAAC
Organism: Patella vulgata; assembly: GCF_932274485.2. Classification (NCBI taxonomy): domain Eukaryota; kingdom Metazoa; phylum Mollusca; class Gastropoda; family Patellidae; genus Patella; species Patella vulgata. The sequence goes on along the minus strand of NC_065886.2, from coordinate 10,440,098 downwards.
CTGGCCGTATCGCTATAGACAACTACACACATGGATCATCGAGACTAGCACACCGAAAACCACACAACTGGGTGATTGAGACCGGTCTGTATCTCTATAGTTGGCCTCGATCGTTAGAAGTGGCACACAACATGAGACCGAGAGAAACTCACAAGTCTTCTCACTGTTATGGCGTAATGGTTGTGGAAGGAACAATGGTCACATTGATGATAGATGACGGATTTACCGTCAAATACTGTACCCCCCACCCACCCCCACACCCCCCCCCCACACACCCCCACACACACCCCCACACACACTCCCACACACACTCCCACACACACTCCCACACACACACTCCCACACACACACATAACCTCCATATCTTATAAATAAAATCGCTGATTGTCATTTGTGTCTCACATTAAAGATACATATTCTCGATTATTAAGTAACATTCATAATGGCTATGGTACCCTCGCTTGACAGGCGTTTCATAACCAGTCTCCGGTAGTGACGTCAGTGCTTAACCGTAAACGTTAGCCTGGTCCGCTATTTTGAACTTGTCATGTAAAAAAAGGTGTAACTAATAATTTCTATAACATCTGAAGACTACATAAAGACTTGCAAAAGTCGGATTTAGCTCTTGCATAATGTATGTTTAAATCTGGAAATTACATTATATCAGTCCACTAATGGTTTCGTTCCGTTCCTTTACGTTCAGTATTCACAATGTCATAATGAACTGAGGATTTCGCTACATTCGGCATAATTTGTAGATATAAATAAACCAGCATCACGTATAAAGCGTTGATTAAATCTTTCGATGGGCTTCTTTTTAGTTTGAATGAATTGAAGCCGGGAGATTGTTTGTCGATGTTATTTTGTTTTTCTATAGTAACGGCTAAATCATAAACCCGAATACTGAGAAATTAGAAATTGTTTAAAAGGTGTCGTTGTCAATGTGGGTTAACGTCTACTCGACACAAATAAGGTTATTTCGGGACTAACACATGATTCAATTTTATTTCAATAATTCACTTGCGCGTAGAGGTATTTAGCTGGGCGGGGGGGGGGGGGGTGCGCGCTGAATCATAAGATCTGTCCTGTCCTTGACTCAACTGGCGTGGTTTCGATTCCCCGGTGGTTGTACGTGACAAGGAGTAGGGTTGCCTGTCCAAACTTGTGGGTTTTCTCCGGGTCCTCTGGTTTTTCTCCCACTGCTAAAGACCCCTACGCGCAGGCGAATTATTGAAATAAAATAGAACCAAATGTTAGTCCCGAAATGACCTATTTTATGTCGAGTGGACGTCATTAAAATCCCCCCCCCCCCCTCTGGGAATCGAGCCACCCCAGCTGATCTAAAGCGTACACGTTAGACCATTCGCCTACCCAACCCGCATCATTTAGTTAAATAGCAGGAGCTGTAAGGCCGCACTACACGCAAAACAAAACAGATAAGACAAACCTGCGGACAAGACAAACTATAGAGACACTGCAAGAAATAATATATATATATATCAAATCAAGTGAATGGATCCGGAAGCCAGCGTCTACTGAGCTGTACAGTCCCGGAACTGTGATGATACAAGCTTCAGTCATAATGGAAAAAAAAAACATAACTACAAGAAAGACATACGAGAAATCATGCGACCGATCTTGAAGAAATATACCATGACTACATACGGTAATATCCAGTCGGATTTTGTTCCACTCAGTCTCTCCTTGGTCATTATATACAAGCGTTTCATCGATACTGCAATTCGTCGACGGTCCAGAATAACCACCAGTAAGTGTTACAGCTTGGTTAAGGTGGTGAAGAGTCACGTATTCTGTCGGTTGTAACGATGACAATTCATAGCAATATATCTTCACTCTGGTATGATTATATATAACAGGATATAACCAATATTCACCATCAACATAAGATGGGTTACATCTCTTTATATCTTCACATGATGATATATCTATAATATAAAACATTACATATCTTCACATGATGATATAACTATAATATAAAGTATTATATATATATCTTGACATGATGATATAACTATAACATAAAACATTATATATCTCACATGGTGATATAACTATAACATAAAACATTATATATCTCACATGGTGATATAACTATAACATAAAACATTATATATCTCCCATGGTGATATAACTATAATATAAAACATTATATATCCTGACATGGTGACATATTTGTTGCGAACGATGTATGAGTAATCCCGAAATGGATTCTCAGGCTGGGCCAATAAATAGCAGACTCATTGCTTCGAGTTACGATGGGTGAAAAAAAGAACAAAAACGATGTTGATGGTACGAACTCTCTAGTGCATTTCACATGCTTTATTTTGGACTACATTTATATTATATTGCATGCTTGTATTACTAGGCCAATAGACGTAATTAACCAGTCACTCTCCAAATCTGAAGGGAGTTTATTTCTAACACATCCCCCCTCCAGGATGTAACATACAATGGCACATCCTAAAACACAGATTCCGAAACACATTACAGATTCACGAAATACGATAGAATTGAACATTCCAGAACGACGATAGAACTATATAACTTTAAATAGCGAACTATATAATATACACATCACTATTTCGATGTACACTTTGCGATGAATTCAACGATGAAACACTTTCGATGAACTTTACGATGACTCCAACGATGAAACACTTTGAAACCGCTGCATTTCCACATGGATAATAAGCACACCATATAACGATAGACACGAACAACGGATTTCGAACGATGACGATGTATAACTAAGCACATTATTGATAGCCACTTCTTCACACTACACCTAGGTATCTAAGCTTCCAACGGACACAGACGATGTATCGGCCTTTTAAGTATATTATCGCCGACTTTGACGTCAACTACTCTAACACGATTGTCAATTCCAGGATACGACTTTACTATACGACCTAAGGGCCATTTTCCCCTTGGGGAAAGTGGGTCTACAACTAGTACTAAGTCACCCTCCAATAAGTCCTTATAGGGGGTTTGCCATTTCGAACGATTATTTAATGTGGGTAAGAACTCTCGTAGCCAGCGTTTCCAAAAAGAGCTAATCAAATTTTGAACCATGCGCCAACGATTACGTGGATTAAAACGAACGCCATCGATTAATTTGGACGACACTAATTGGTCACCTGTCCGGCCAAAAAGAAAATGATTTGGCGTGAGAACCGATTCGTCCTTCGGGTCATCACCTTGATAACAGAGGGGCCGAGAATTTAGTAATCCCTCTGCATGAATAAAAACGGTCATCAATTCTTCATCATTTGCATCCGCATCGCCTAATACGCCCTTAATAGCTCTTTTAGCCGACTTTATAAGAGCCTCGAACACGCCTCCAAAATGGGGAGCCGCTGGGGGATTAAATCTCCACTCGATGCCCTTAGTAGCGAGGTCACTTCCAATCCTTGAATTGTCCAACTTAAACAAATTCCTAAGTTCTCGATTTGCTACCACAAAGTTAGTCCCATTGTCGCTCAAAACGAAATTCGGTTTTCCTCTCCTGCTAACGAAACGATCGAGAGCCAGCAAAAATGAATGACTATCGAGTCCCCAGGCCATTTCCAAATGAACTGCCCTAGACGACAAGCATGTAAACAAACATAGGTACCGTTTCGTTCTAACTTTACCCCGTCCCTGTTTTGTTACAAAAGGGCCTGTGAAATCAACACCAACTTCCGAAAATGCATGTGAGGGGGTACCTATTCGACACAAAGAAAGCGGTGCCATTAATTGCTTAGCCGGCTTACATTTTCTCCTTCGACACTCGGGACAATGATGCTCTAAGGATTTGATCACTTGTCTAACGCGCAAAATCCAATACTCTTCTCGAATTTTACTGATACAATGAGAAGTTCCTAAATCGTGGTTTCCTTCAACATGAATGTGCGTTGCAATTAATCGCGTCACATCGTCTTTTCGTGGTAGTATTACAGGAAATCTCGATTCATACGAAATGTGATCGGCTTGTCTCAAACGACCGTCCAAACGAAATACACCATCTTCATCGAGACAAGGATTGTGGACCCGCGACAAGGAACGACTTCTGAGCTGAACGAAGCTCCAATAAAGCATCTTCAGACGGATTAGAGCTTGTATCATTAGCGAGGGGCCAATTTTCCGACGACTGACTAAGAAATAAAGGTCCATGCCACTACAAGTCACACTTCGATAAAGCGGAAGCCGATAATCCCCATGTGGCTGGGTCGCTAGCATTCGATTTAGTGTCAACATAATGCCACTGAGAGGGTTCAGACATAGAATGAATTTCGCCAACCCGGTTTGACACAAACGGCTGGTATTTCCTCGATTCTCCCTTTATCCAAAACAGAACATTTTGGCTATCAGTCCAGTAAATAACTGTCGAACTGGAAACATTAAGCACCCGGCAGATAGTTTGTGCGAGTCTTAAACCTAATACTGCTCCCGATAGTTCTAGTTTGGGAATAGTGATTGATTATGGGGGGGCGACGCTAGTTTTAGAAGCCACCAAGTTCGACGAACAGGACTGATCGGCGTATTCACAATGAAGATAAACAGCTGCGGCATAAGCAGAGGAGGACGCGTCAACGAACGTGTGGATGGTCTTGCGGATAATCTCTTTATTACTGACTAGACATCTAGCAATACTGATTCCTTCGAGAAGCGCTAAACCAGTTATTCCATTGGCTTGATAGATCTAACGGCAGGGGTTCATCCCAACTAAGTCCTTTTACCCACGTTTCTTGAATTTCTATTTTAGCGCGAACCGTAAAAGGTGCAAATTAAGAGGGTCGAACAGTTTTGCAGTTTTACTAACGACAATCCGTTTTGTCAAAACGTCAATGAGAATTGGATCTATTTTGAAGATAAAACAGTCTGTCACTGCGTCCCATAAAACACCCAGGGTCTTAAGAGTAGGAAGACCAGAAGGATCAGCGATTTCCAAACTACCGATTCGATCATTGCTTGGAATTTCGGACAATACATCAACCGAATTCGATATCCATTTGCGAATGTGAAAACCTCCCAAAGCGAGTAATTCCGATACTTCACGCCTGAGGCGGGTTGCTTCTTTAACTGAATCCGCACTATCCAGTAAATCGTCTACATACATAGACTCCAGAATAGACGAAGCACCATTTGGATATTTCGAAGTATGCGACATTGCATGTTCTCTTAATACAAGTTGTGACAAATAAGGCGACGATGCATTCCCGAAAACGAGTCTTTGATATTCATAAATTCGAACTGACTGATGGGGATTTGTGTCTCTCCAAAGAAATCTATGATAAGGTTTATCGATAGGTTTCATCTCTATCTGCAAGAACATTTTACCGATATCAGCTGCAATCGCGATCGATTTACTCCTAAGTCTGACAAGGTTGTCTATTAATTCCCTTTGAAGTTTTGGGCCAGCATGTATGCAATCATTTAAAGATTTACCGTTAATCTTTGCTGCGGCGTCCAAAACAATCCTTACTTGCGTAGTTGTCTTATCAAGGCGTACGACAGGGAAGTGGGGAATATACCAAACATTTTTCTCGTAATAATCCGAGGGGAATACCTCTTTAATGTAACCCTTCTGTTCATAGTCGCGAATGATCCGACTATATTGTTATGAAACAAGGGGTCGGTTTGCCAAAGATCGCTCTAAATTTCGCAAACGAGAGAGCGCTAGATCGTAATTATTCAAGATAACTGGTTCATTCCGTTTCCAAGGTATTGCAATTTCGTAACGATCACCTGTAAATTTTAAAGATGATATAGATTGTTCTACAACTTGCTTGTCGATCGACGAAATAACAGCGGAATCGTTACTAATTCCCGATGTATCAAGTTCCCACATATTGCGCAATAAAGTGTTTGTATCATTTTGTACAAAGAATGTTCGAACAAAGTGATTCGATGATTGTCTACACGAGTCCAGTTTAAACAAGGGACCTATACATTTCCATCCCAACGGCGTAAGTCTTGCGATGGACTTTCCGGGTCTACCACTAATTTCGGTGAGTGAGCGATGTACATCAGATACATTAAGTCCTAATAATAAATCGACGTGGATTCTACCACCAACACGAGGAAAGTCAATATCATGCAATTGGGGCCAATTATGTACATATTTATTCCAGTCTATCATTTGCAAGCCATCGGTAACGTTTGCAACCGTAAAAGCGTCAAGTTTGAGACTAGTCTGTCCATCAAGACTAGTGATAGTGAAGCTAACTTTAGAACTTTTTAAACCATCGCGTTTACCACCCAACACAGCAACATTCAAATAGGAAACTGGCCCTTTAAGTCCCAATTCCGATGCAACAGATTCACTAACATAAGAGTCGGTTGAACACTCGTCCAACAGGGCCTTCAGCTGGAGCGTACGATGTCCGATGTTAATAACCGGGATTATGCGCATTCCCACGTGATCTCCAGAGGTGGCCATATTTGTTCGTGGCCATCGACGATTGGCTCCCGAATTGAGAAACGGTGGCACAACTGGATATCCCCCTCCGTGCAAAAGAGTATGATGAGACCGGGGACAATTGTCTATTCCACAGCGACGAGAGTTCTTGCAATCGCGCCCTTCGTGACTTGGACTTAGACATCGAAAACATAAAGACTTATCCTTTGCAACTTGCCATCTCCGGTCAACAGAAAGCGATCGAAAGTCTGGACAATCGAAGAGTCGGTGATTGTTAGTACACAAGTCGCATTTCGGCCGGCTGTTAGTTGTATATGCGCGATTCTTTTTGTAAGCGTTACCGGTACCACCTTGATTGAGACTGGTCTTAGGGGCGTAGAAACCGTCAACCTCTTCAAGGGCTTCAATCCTAAACTAAACCTCTAAAGCCAACCATGCGTGAAGATTAACAAGACTTTCAGTTTTCTTTTCTATAGAGACCCAACGCTTAAAGTTTGCGATGTTCATTGGCGATAATTTTGACTTCGCAACAGAATAAAACATTGAGTTTTCTTCGAATTCCTCGAAGCGACCAGCATCTTTCAGTGCAACGATCGAAAGTTCGAGCTTATCAGTAAATTCTTCAAGCATTTGTAAATCGGAAGAGTTAATAGGTCTCATTTGGCGAATATAGTCTAAATGTAGCAGAACAGTACGACGATGACCACCGTATTTTTCTTCGAGTCTTTTCTTAGCGGACGCGTAACCCAAAGACGACGCTGAAAAACCTTCAATAGCCCTTAAAGCATCACCCTGTAGGTACAGTCTAAGCTGAAGCATTTTGTAACCATCACTACACGCAACCCTATCGATGCAATGTTCAAACGCGTCCTTAAAAAGTGGATAGTCTCTTTTATTGCCACCAAATCTTGGAATAGAAACGCGTTTCAACTGATTATGCATATCGCTATCTATCGAATACGGCTCACGGGATCGAGCAGTTATAGAATTATTTTGACTCTTGAATATTATCTGGGGTGGGCTGCTCGTTTTCAGTCACAGAACTATTCTGAGGGAATTCTACATTTTCTCTAGGCGACGGATTATTCGACGATGATTGACGCGTTGTGTCTATCTCATTCGATTTTGACTTGATCAGAGCTAATGTACTAGATACAGTTTCTGTAAATCTTGGATCATCTTGTATCGCATCCAGTTCATCACCGTACCTATCTGGATCAAGCTCGCATAGCGACAACAAAACATTGATAACATCTTGTGTTTTCAAGACCTGGTCAACACCACTTTTCAATTGTTCTAAGTTCGCGGTTTCTGAACATAGTAAACTAGTTAAATAAGACTTAGCTTTAGTGAAAAAAGTTTTCAGCAAACGTTTTTGTTTTAATAATTCAGCTGGAGTTTCCTGTTGGTCACGATCGTGTATTTCTGCATCGATGATACCTGATCCATCACGTTCAGACATTCTATTGATTGTTGACTACTTGATAAAAAATTAAATAATTAATGAACCTGGTCTACGAAGATGACTGACCTTGGATGACATTCTGGCGATTTGGGGGTCATGCACGTGGAGCTCGATGTAAACAGCAACCATGGAGTTCAGTTGTACCATATTATCATTCAGATTTCATATTTTCCACACAGTAAAACCACGCTCTGCTACCAGATTTATGTTGGGAACGATGTATGAGTAATCCCGAAATGGATTCTCAGGCTGGGCCCATAAATAGCAGACTCATGGCTTCGAGTTACGATGGGTGAATAAAAGAACAAAAACGATGTTGATGGTACGAACTCTCTAGTGCATCTCACATCCTTTTTTTGGACTACATTTATATTATATTGCATGCTTGTATTACTACGCCAATAGACGTAATTAACCAGTCACTGCAACTCTGAAGGGAGTTTATTTCTAACACATTTATAATATAAAACATCACATATCTTGATATGGTGACATATTTATAATATAAAACATTACCTATCTTGACATGATGATATAACTATAATATAAAACATTATATATCTTCATGTGATGATATTACTATAATATAAAACATTACATATTTTCACATTATGAATAACTATTTTCTATGGTCCCCGCCAATATTTTTCATCTCTGCCGAATAGAAGCAGATAATGTCAGTATGATCAGATTTTGGGGTGGGGGGGGGTGACTGATCTGCAAAGTGTTCATTTCGTGTTTCACCCGAATTAGGCACATTTTCAATATCAGCGCTACAGACGTGGGTTCCAATCTGCCCATTCTGGAATGTATAACCCTGGTTTTGTTTAAAGGGTCAAGCTAGATTATATTTTGGAGAATAAAATTCCTTAATTTTGTGTTAGAAGCCCCGAAAATTCCCTAATTTAGGGTCGAAAAACTAACTCAATCTACGTGATGAGTTTTCAAACATCTTAAACCCGTCAGTCTTCATCTGGAAATGGAGACCGGTGTTATAAAATAACGTGTAATTGAAATTTACCTTTCGTTATGAAGTATGCACTATATGAAGTATGCACATTAAATAGACCTCTAATGAAACGGTAATAGATTATCAGGTCCCCCAACGAAAAATGTGACCCGAAATCTTAAGGGTTACGTGTCCAGATATGCGGTTTTGACTTCCAAACGATCCAATATTTTGAGCTAAAATTTTGAAACAGTAAATGCATAGGCCTACACTATTTCTCTATATTTTGGCGCTTAAATTTCATACGTACACGGACTTTTTTTTCTGAGATTGTTAAAATCGGGATGGTCCCTTTAATTAATGACTCGTTTCTCATTAGATGAACATATTCGACTGATGAAGGTACCGCCTGTCTAAATGATAGCATGATATTAAATGGTTATTATACAAGAGCTAAATTTGCCTTTTTCAGGTCGTGTTTTTTCTAGCTGCAAATATTAAACAAATTTTCATTTAGACATTTATTAACATGACAGGCTCGTAATCAACGCTTTAGATTATCGCATGGCTTAGATATTGAGTGAATTAGACATTGTACGCCATATCTGCGTTACACGATAATATGACCGGCGACATGGAGATTGAATGGACAATCCAAAATAGGAAATGTCAATCGAAAATCGCCGGACACAATTTATGGCTATATTTGTCAAATATTTGACGTGTTGGCTCCTCTCCAGAACAATACATGTAGAATAAAATAATTATTTAAGACTAAAAGCAAACCCCAAACATTTAAAAATGTATACACATATAATATATGCACTTGGCAGTTCAATTTTAACTCTATATTATTTTATGTTATTGTATTTTACAGGGGGTGGATGACTGAATGGTTAGTGCGTGTGCGTTGTATCATAAGGTCTGTTTTCGATTCCCCGGTTGTACGTGACAAGGAGTATGGTCACTTGTCTAACCTCGTGGGTTTTCTCCGGTTCCTCCCACTGCTAATGTCCCATACTCGCGCAAGCGAATTATTCAAATAAAATTGAAACATATGTTAGTCCCGAAATGACCTAATTTGTGGCGAGTGGATGTTAAACCCCATTTCTCCCTCTATTGTATTTTATAATACAAATGTTATAGTACAGCAAATCCCCCGCACACACACACTTCCATCGAAAGGCGGGGAACAATAAAACTTACCGCTGTCTATCCAATACTGAAACCCATCGCCGTACACCAGCGGCTGTGTAGAATATATTCTATCTGGTATAGTTATACAAGCCCTGGTAACGCGATGATAGAAAAACGACCGATGTCCTCTACCTTGTGTGATATGGGCACATTCTAATTTACAACTGGTATAAAACACCGAACTTTGATCAGGTATAACGTAGTTGGATATAAATAAAATAAAGTTAAACTCTTTAAAAACTATCTTCTTCGTGTGTCAAATAATTATAATTCTATCCAAATGTTTTAAACACGCCTTGTATGTATACATACAAATCAAGATGAATGGACTGTCAACACCTGGTCTACTCCAATCTGGAAGCTTGCATCCAGAATGTAAAATCGTGGATGGGCAAAAACAAGTTTTAATACTGAAATCCTACTTGTAGATCCAGCTTGCAGACTACACAGTAACTATGGCATATATATGATTCGCTAGATGACGACTAATCTGTCAGTGGAACCTCATTATTAGTTACAATCTTAAGAATAACGAATCAAAACGCCAGAGACGTGTCAACATTGTTCATTGTTTTCTGGCTTGAATAGTGTAACACTTGAATAACAAATGAACCAATTAAAAAGTTTTACAAAGAATTCAAAATCATGCAGCTAGAATCTTCTGTAAAATTACACCGCGTGATCGCATTTCTCCAGTAAAGACTTATTGTATTGGCTTCGGATTAAATTAGAATTAATGTGTTTGGCATACCACGCAGTGAATGGAGCGGCACCTTCATACGAGAGCTGACTGAAAAGTTCTAGCCCTATCTGTAAAAGACTGTACAATGTAGCTGGTGGTTTCAATTTATATTTTTACATAGTCCCCTTTGAGGTGTACACACTTTTGCGAACGATGTTGCAAGGCCTGGATGCTGGTCAGGAAGAGATTTTGTTCGGCCACCCTAAAAAAAAGTCGTTCACAGCTGATATGACGTCATCATTACTCGGAAAATGACGACCGGTTAGTTGATTTTTCATATTTGAAAACAGCTAGGTCTCATCCATGGTTACAAATCCGGCCAAAAATTATAGCGATCTGCTTCAAAACAGCAAAGATTGTTATTGTGGAGCAGGAAGAAGAATCGTTCCCTTCAATTGGAGACCATGTTGATATGTATCTGTGTTGGGGTTAGTCCTTTCAGTTGCAGGTACTTGATGACTGCCTTATATAGGCAGTTTTGGCCATTGCTTGTGATTTCAATGGGTAGGTCCACGAGAGAGTCTGGTAGGAAGACAACAATTACCCTGCAGTTGCTGTTCTTGTGTCTATGATTCATTCAATGATTGTACTTGTTGGTGGCAAAAGTTTGTTTCAACCCCATTGATCTATCCTTTTCAGACTTAGAACTTTTCAGTCCGTCTTCGTAACTTTCATTTGTGCGGATAAATAAAACGACGTCCTACTTTATACAGCAACCGGACTTTACAGTTTAGTAAAAGGTTCTACGAAATTTGAAAACAAGATCCGTCAAAAAATGAAGCCCATATCGCGCTCATGAACCAATATTGACGGACCGACTTACAGGTAACCGTTTATTTATCAAATGTAAACACATTTAATCACATCCCCGGTCATACTGCACGCAGCGACCCATCTACGTCATACTTCCCAGAATGTGACACTGCACTGATTATCCGCCATTTAAAACGCTCATGTGATCATTTCGGGGCGGGACTTATCGACTCGAGACCGCTTTGTTTAGACAACAGAGTAAAAATAACCCACGCACGTGTGTTTTATGTAAACACGGCATGTCGCTGACACTCGCGTAAAAGCGATATATAATATGTGCTATGGGTAATATTGCAATAAATTCTTTACCATTGTAAACTGTCTTTAGAGTTTCAATCTGTTTATCTTTCAAAACAAGGTTAGATACTCCTAAATTTGTTTTCGCAAATAAAACCGCCTCTGTGAAATTATGTTTCATGGGCGCTGCCATATTAAATAATTAGAGGACTATTTTGTGATTCGGCTTTGATTAGTTTGACATTTTTCATACACACAGCGGCTAAATAAACATATTTAATTTCATTCAATATGACAATAGAAGAGAAATAAATACTTTTAAAAATTTCTAAAAGCATACTCAGTGTTTTCGACTTAAATCGTCGATGTAGGAATTTAAATGTCGGTTAATTAGCTTAGGGCCTATTCTAGCTGTAGATAGGCAGCCTAAGTTTGGGATGATCCCCGGTGTCCCCAGTGGTCTCATTCCGTTCTACTTCGCTAACCCTGAATTAATCCATAATCCACGATTTCAAATTATCTGCCCTGGCCTTGAATATAGCTAAAGCCTTACGAACCAATGAAAAAACAGTTTACAAACCAGTCTTACTAATGAAACTGCCTTCGTTTTTTTTTATAAGGGTAGATAACCATATTCATGTCCAGTTAGTGAATGCTTTGTGTAAATAATGTATATATTTCTAATTTATTTATATTTAATTGTATTATCAAAATCTGAAGAATTTTTGGTTGATTTCAAATATGTGTTACATCTATATGTTTGACTTGTTTTATTATTATTACTATTCGTTCTTTGTCTGAAATGTTTCATTCTGTTATGTTTATTATTATCGAACTTATACTTGGAAATTTGATTCTCAATAAAGCTCTTGATCCTATATATACATAAACACCTGTCCGGTCTTCATTGATATATTATATAATAATTGTAATTTGTTGTTCATAAATATGCAATTGGTATAATTTATTTCTCTCATTTAGACTACCTTCTGACCAATTCCTAACCTTGTCTCATAGAGGGGAGTCTTTGCGTTTTACTTACTTAACCCGATGGAAGTTTGCCAACTTCCTTTGCAATTAACCATTTATGTGATTGGTCGATGAAATGACAATCATCAAGGGAAGATAACTTGAAAACTTGCCCCCCCCCCCCATAGATTAACCCAGGGGTTAGTGTGTAACACTAATCTGTGTCTCGGTACCAAATAAAAATACATGTGGCACTACGGGACACTAGGTATTTCTTCGACTTCATGTCGTGGGATCAAGTATTTTAATCATCGATTAACTGACTCTGGAACACTGTTTATGTTGTTACTAAGTTTATATTTAAATACAGGAAACTACAAAGTTAAATACAGGAAAACTACAACATCTATTATAGAAACTTTAGGCGTTGTTAAAATATCTACGGTCTGAGTTTAGCATCCTTTACAACTCAGACCTAACGGGTTAAATACTACATTGTCTCTATCCCAGCCTCTCAGTCGAGAAGGCTACGGTGTTCCCCTCTCGGGCCGCTCTAATCGCTCGATGATATCTGAGGGTAAATCAAACCCGTTCTCTCCTATATAGAAATATAATGCTTCAACTATTAGGGCGGGACAATTATCATTTTTGGGTAAGTGTTTCGTATAGGCACCGTTTTACGTCAACACTATTCTATACTATTCAAAAAAAGTAGGGGATATTTGATTTTGGGGGCATAATACTAAAATATGCAAATGACTACGACAAAAGTCACTATAGAACCTAACAGAAGAAACATTTCCAGTTACATGTGACGCCCAAACGCACCAATAGCTACCGCATGGAATGCATGTGATGCTTGGGATCATCATGGGGGTCCAACCCAAGATTTGCACGACTCTGACTTTGAATGTTACAGTCATTGTGGCATTGAATTCCAGGGTGGAAACATCAGTTTAATTGTTTTAGTGACCAGAAAACAAATTTTGATATGCGTCGGCTTACCCAAAATGAAAGGTTGCGTGCCCTTGGCATGCTACAGATCGGCACAACACAGGCGGTTGTGGTGCGGACGAGTCTGTCATAAGCAGGCTATGGTCCAGATACCGTGATACACAATCTGTACAGGACAGACCACGCTCAGGTCGACCAAGGGCGACAACTCAAGCCCAGGATCGATTTATCCGTACCTTGGCCTTGAGAAATCGTGTCATCACAGCAAATCAGATCAGCGCTCGTCTTCAAACAGACACTGGTGTGAGAGTGAGTGGCCAGACGATTCGGAATCGACTGCATAGGGGTCACCTTCGCGCCCGACGTTCTCGCGTGATCCCTTGTTTGAGAGATCATCACATTCAGGCAAGACGTCGTTGGTGTAGGGATCGTCAACACTGGGATAATCGACGCTGGAGCAATGTGATGTTTTCAGATGAGTCAAGGTTCACTGTTGATTTTTTGGACAGACGTAGGAGGGTGTGGCGTCGTCGAAACGAGCGCTTCCAAGACGTTAACGTCATCAGACATGATCGATTTGGGGGTGGTTCTGTTATGGTGTGGGGAGGCATCACTGTTGCTGGAAGAACGGCTTTACATGTTGTTGCAGGGCGTGTTACAGGCCAGTACTACCGGGACAACATCTTGGCAGTCCATGTTGTGCCGTTCGCACGACGTCATGGCCGCCGTTTCATCTTCCAGGATGACAACGCAAGATGTCACAGGGCCAGGATCGTTACAGGTTACCTCCAACAACAGAACATCACCACATTACCTTGGCCAGCACTGAGTCCCGACCTCTCCCCCATCGAGCATGTCTGGGACATGCTTGGACAGAGGTTACGTCAACGTCAACAACGTCCTGCCAATGTCCAAGAACTTGCTGCTGCGTTGCAACAGGAATTGGACAATCTGGACCAAAATGACCTTAGACGTCTCATTAGGAGTATGCCACGTCGGATCAATGCTTTTTGGCAAACAGAGGAGGATTTACCCGTTACTGACTTGGTTGTGATGCTGTGGTAACTTTGCTGTTTGACCCCGGGTATCATTTTACCCTTATAATGGTCAGTCTGTGCCTTACTTAGTCTAACGATCATTTGGAATAAATCGATGAATGTGAACTTCATTTCATTTTGTCATTTGTTTCTTCGTCAGTTTCATTAGGTGACTTTAATAACACTTAAAAATCAAATATCCCCTACTTTTTTTGAATAGTATAGTTAATTGTACTAATCCGTCCACGAGATGACTGGACTATAGTACCCTACTTCCAGCAATGGATACTGACATAACTGTCGGTGAGTTGGTCTAAGATAGTAGCAGAATAATGCAAGCTACTTCATTACCCTAGTTTTCATCACACATCATGTAGGTAAAGAATTTCTATATTAAACAGAACACCTTTATTAGTACTAAAATAAGCCCTATAGTATTATAAGTGGAGTAGAACGGAATAAGACCACTGGGGATACTGAGTAATCATGGCTGTTTTTATTGTTCATTTTTTATAAATAGACACATATAACCATGAATGTTTTATTGTTCATTTTCTTAGTTTATAATTTCCAATTCTAGTTTTCTTTGTTTTAGTTTCAGTACTTCAATATTTTCTTTTCAAGAACTCGCCATAACAACCCACGTGCTTTCTTTAAGCAGAAATTTATAAACACACATTTTTGGTTCAATGTCAATTGCACGAGATCAAGTGATTTTGTTGAGAGAAAAAAATATATGTGATTCATTGGGCCTAAATTATTCCATGCAATAACAGTGTTTGTTTGTCGCAGTGTTATTTGTGACATAATCTTGTACATATTTATAATTTTACTGATATCTCCTTCACAAGACCAAAAGTTTTTGAAGATTGCCACTTTTATTGTTTTAAAACTTAATCTTTTAAAAATTTAAATATTGATGAAACTGGAAGAGTTGTTATATAACAGGCGTTCTGGTTGATGTGAGGAATTAGCCAATGAAACGGTCTGTTACGGTGATTAATCATTGTCAGATCTTCGTGTAGTATAGGCCATAGAAAGTATAAAAAACGAAACGAAATGTAGATCTGTATATTAATCAGGGACATGTTTCACGAAATTTTAACTAAGATAAAATCCAAATTTTAGTAATTTGATTGATTGATATAAGATTTATTTTAGTGCTAAGCCAATCAAAATTGAAGTATCTACTAAAATTAGGATCCAGAGTGTATTGAGATAGCGGTTTAGCTCCTTTAAACCCTATGTTATATATCGAGGTCTTTCGTGCAATTCTTTTATTCTACCGCCGTCTTAATTAAAAAATCAACACAATTGGTATTTATTGATCTTACAACTTTGTCTTAGATGAACGCGCTGACTTGCTGGACCATGCTTTATAGATGATTATATCATTGTTTCGGTTTTGTTTAATGTCAATTATTTAAGCTTCTCGTACAGGCACAAAGGGAAATGAAATTGGTTTTAACATCCTACTGTCGTGAGATAACAGATAGTTGTTCTTCTCTATAATAAACGGGAAGTCGAGACATGACGACCAGTTTTTCCTTTCTTCAATATACATGTACCGACAGGGGGCCATACCGTGAAAATAGAAAATCTCCTATATCAAAAAATATCAACGCAAGTCGATATAACGTAAAAAATAATAAAATAAAATAAAAACAGGCTCTGCCGAGGTTTTTTTATTACTTTATAGACAAGTGTTGATATTTTTTGATATCAAAAAAGACGAGTAGGAGATTTTATTTATCACCCAATCCTTTCTTACATGCACAAATAAATAAATATAATTATTTGCTATAGATTTCACTTTTACTGAACCTGATAACATTACGGCGTAGTGTGATATACATCACTTTTTGACAGCAACTGAACCATTGCAAAGTCCTTTGCATTGACGCAGTGTTTCTTTGAAGATCAATTAAACCAGCGGCTGCCAGGCAGGATACGCCCACATTTTCGAGAGATGGATAGAGAACAAGCTAAAAAGATAGTGAACTTTCCTACAATCAAGGGCCATAATTCAGGAAATTACAATTCGATATGCGCAAATATTGAAAGGAACCGAGCTCGTTGGGTTATAAACTTACATTTTAAGTTTCAACAAAATCGGATAAAAATTGTGACCTCTATATACGATATTTTTACGCTATTTGAGAAAGAAGGGGAGCCGATTTTCACGAAATTCGAACTCAGTCGACCTTAGGGTGTATCGGTGATATAATAATACGTTTTTTTAAATCGGATAAAAATTATGACCTCTATTCTATAGGGTCCACAAGCTTAAAAACGCGATTTTTCGTACAATCAGGGGCCATAATTCAGGAAGTTACATTCAGATATGCGCGAATATCGAAACGAATCAAGATCTTTGGGTTATAAACTTACATTTCAAGTTTCATCAAAATAGGATTAAAATTGTGACCTCTATAGGGTCCACAACCTTGATATACCATATTTTTAAACTATATGAGAACGAAAGGCGGCCATTTCGTCTGTCAGTTTTGGGCCGATTTTCACGAAATTTGAACTCAGCTGTCCTTAGGGTGTAACGGTGATATAATAATAGTTTTTGTTAAATTCGGATAAAAATTATGACCTATATAGGGTCCACAAGCTAAAAACGCGATTTTTCGTACAATCAGGGGCCATAATTCAGGAAGTTACGTTCCAATATGCGCGAATATCGAAAGAAACCGAGGTCATTGGGTTATAAACTTACATTTCAAGTTTCAACAAAATCGGATAAAAATTGTGACCTCTATAGGGTCCACAACCTTGATATACCATATTTTTACGCTATTTGAGAACGAACGGCGGCCATTTTGTCTGTCAGTTTAGGGCCGATTTTCACGAAATTCGAACTCAGCCGTCCTTAGGGTTTAACGGCGATATCATAATGCGTTTTTTTTAAATCGGATAAAAATTATGACCTCTATTCTATAGGGTCCACAAGCTAAAAACGCGATTTTTCGAACAATCAGGGGCCATAATTCAGGAAGTTACATTCCGATATGCGCGAATATCGAAACGAACCAAGATCTTTGGGTTATAAACTTACATTTCAAGTTTCATCAAAATAGGATTAAAATTGTGACCTCTATTTTTACTTTTTTCGGTAATGAAACATTTATAATACATTAAAATCTGATTAAGAGTAACAACTCATTAAGTAATTATCAGAAAACCATTAGAATTTGATCAGTTTTTATAAAGTTCTGCCCCATGCTAACGTTTAGTATACGAAACTTTTAACATCATGGATTTAGCTGTTCAAGTCATAAAGATTCATTGAAAATCAATATACTTGTTCGGCTCAAGACCTTGAACACTGTGTATAAATTTCAAGTCAATCGGATATTAACTTTAGCCTCTAGAGCGTCCACAAGATTTTTCAAAGTGATCAAGGGCCATAATTCTAGCTGTAATTATCGGAAATCGCTGAAAATCAATAGGCTTCTTCGTCTCATGACCTTAAACACTGTGTATGAATTTAAAGTCAATCGGATATTAACTTTGACCTCTAGAGCGTCCACAAGATTTTTTGAAGTGATCAAGGGCCATAACTCCGGCAGTAATTATCGAAAATCGCTGGAAATCAATAGGCTTCTTCGTCTCATGACCTTAAACACTGTGTATACATTTAAAGTCAATCGGATATTAACTTTAGCCTATAGAGCGTCCACAACCGGACAGACGGGGGCGACAACAATATACGACCACATTTCAATGTGGGCGTATAAAAAGTAGTTCCTTTTTAACTGACCAATCAAATTCATGTGAAGCAGTAGATTATGAAATTTATCACATTTAAAGTCAATCGGATATTAACTTTAGCCTATGGAGCGTCCACAATCGGACAGACGGGCGGACAACAATATACGACCACATTTCAATGTGGGCGTATAAAAATTAGTTCCTTTTTAACTGACCAATCAAATTCATGTGAAGCAGCAGATTATGAAATTTATCACATAAGCGATCACTCGGCAAACTTCAGCAGATTCCAGTACCCTACATCTAGCCTCTCGCAGAGAGGGAGAGGGTTTAACGTCTACTCAACACAACCTAGGTCATTTCAGGAGTAACATATGGTTCAATTTTTATTTCAATAATTTGCTTGGGAGGGAATTGGAATATCCGGAGAAAACCCACAATTTTGGACAGGCGACCCTACTCCATGTCATACATCCCGGGAATCGAAACCCCGCCAGTTGACTCAATGACAGACCTTATGATACAGTACGCACATGCTAACCATTCAGCCATCCACACACCCCCAAGTCATAGAAAGTCAATAAACTTTAACACTCTCTTATATCCCCGCCAAAACAAATTAGTAATTATAAAATAAAATGCGGTTTAACGTCCTACTGTTCTGCTCCCTACTGTTCTGCTCCGAAAACGGGCATACGCATAACATTGTGTTATGAGGTAAATTTTGCCCGGACTGCGGCACTACGACCTACTCTTATATTGAATTCCAACTGTCAAGGGATCTTTTACGTGCATGCCAATGTGTACATGGGACCTCGGTTTTCCGTCCCATCTGAACATCTAGACAGCTGTTCTTGTCAGGTTCTCTGTCCTGAACCACGCTCGAAAATCTAGATGAACATTCTTGGCCAATGCAGGGATCGAACACCCGACCTCAAGGCTAGCGAGCCAGCGTCTTACCCACCGTGATATTCTGCCATAAGTATCTGTTACAGTTTAATTCGATAAAGTCAGTGGATGGATGATCCAATAAGAAATACATAAAATAATTAATACTTGTAGAAAATATTTAATGGTTTCCATCTGTTATATTTACATATATATTTACATATTTGATCATATAGATACTTATATATATACACACAGCACTGTTGATATCTTGATAGGCCTACACAATATATTTTAAAGTTTATCATTTCAATAAATGGGTTAATATATATTTTGTGTTTGAATGTAAATCTTTCAACTAATCGTTTGAAATTTTTTTTACATCTCTGCTCAGAGACCAATTTATATTTATTTCCTGTGATTCATTATTATGTCACCAGAAAAATAATCATAATACATCAAATAGAAGGTTTATCAGATCAGTTGCAATACACATTTGGTATATTGAAATATTGAAATCTATTTATGATACGGATCTATATTTCATTTCGTTTGTTTTTATACTTTCGATGGACTACACTACATGAAAAACTTTTGATAGCCTACACTACATGAAGATCTGATCGGTTGTAGTGGAAGGTAGTGTCAGAGGTCATACGAGCAGCTTTTGGCCCTATGACGTCAGACATCAGCGATGATGTTTCCAGTGGGTTATCCGCACAGTTCCAGGCAATTCACACCAGATTATTTCATTGGCTAATCCTTCACGCCATCCAGAACGCAGGTTATATATAGGGCTGGGTAAAATATCGATATAAATCGATAGTATCGATTGGACGGCCCAGAAAAGCACTATCGATAACGGTGGGTTACTATCGATTATCGCTCTTCGTCTATTTTTCTTGCGTCTGAAATCTCAATGTTTTCTTTCAGTTAATCATAATACACCGCTCACTTTAATTACTATCAAGTATCAATGTAACACATAACAAAATTGTGACTGCTTATTGAACAGCTGTTTTCATAAATTCACTCTCATTGAAATGTTACTTTAGTTTTGAAGAAATTATTGTTGAATATCGCTAAATCGGAGATACCCGGATGTGTAAATAAAGTTAGAGTTATTTCCCTTTGCAAGCGTCAGAATTCATCTGCCATATTGATATTTTCGCACGCACGTACGCAATGTTTTGAATCGGAACAAGTTCATTTTGGTCCCTTAACATAATTATTTACGATATTTCTTCATAGGGAAACAACGGCTGCATTATTTTAATAATAAACAACATCAATTTACGTATATATACGTGATATAACAAGTTTTATTAATGTTTTCCAAATAAATCTCCTTAGACAGGAGCAAACGATCTTTCGCAACTTCGTATGGATTTGAACTTTGAACTTACACAGTATCCAGTCTTGATGACGACCGTGAAAATAAGTTTGTTTTCGATACTATCGATTATCGACCGACCGACATTTCATTGCCGATTATCAATAGTAAAAATCACTATCAATACCCAGCCCTAGTTATATAACAACTCTTCCAGATCGTGTCGTAGTAAAGACAAGTAAAACAAGATCTTGAACTATGTAAAACGAAACGTAATAGGATCTGTGTTTTAATCAGATTGGGTATATGAATATTTTCACTCTACTTCATAGTTTTTTCTTTAATTAGTTGTATCAATTAATTCATAAAACTTCATGTAAATAATGGCATAACAAAAATTTGTGTAAAATATATTGGTGATTTTAGAAATATATGGCTGGAGAATCCTGGTTGAATGTGACCTGTGTATTCTAGTTCAATTACTAAATGACATTAAAACAATAACAACACAGGCGATTTGACTTAGTGTATCTCCAGCTCAATTAAACAGATGTGGTTTATAACTGTATCCTTTGCTCCATAATAACAAGCGATGAAGAGAATCCTAGTTGACCGTGTTCTTGAAACAATGTAATTTACTGTTTGTTCTATGATTTGCTGGGCAGATGAGCACAATAGTTATCACATTTATATCATTCCCTCCTGTCACATTGATAACATCCCCTCCCGTCACATGCTATCACATTCCTGGGTTCATTTTCATAATCCATTCTACTGTTTCAGATAATAACGTCATATTATAGTGACTGAAAATAAAAACAAGACAAAATATTATCAATAAACTAGATCACATTCATATTCTAAAATATAATTTATACTAGTTAACAGGTTTGATTGAAAGGATTAAGAAGACCATTTCATTTAATTTGAAGGATTATCAAGAGCGAGCGAGAGAGAGAATGAGGTTTAACGTCCACTCAACACAAACTAGGTAATTCTGGGACTAACATATGGTTGAATTTTTTTCAATAATTCGATTGCGCGTAGGGTTCTTTAGCAGTGGGAGGACCCAGAGAAAACCCATTGTCACGTACGACCGGGGATTCAAAACCACGCCAGTTGACTCAATGGCAGGCCTAATAATACAGCGCGCGGGCTAATCATTCGGCCATCCAACCCCCAAAAAATCATCAAAGACATGTCATTTGGTAGGAAGGATGATCAAGGACACTTCATCTGATGGGAGGATTATCAAGGGCATTTCATTTGATAGGAAGGATTATCAAGAACATTTCATTTTATTTTGCCAGTCAGACACTTTTACGATCTACATATATGCAACCCTAACACCTCCACTCATATACACCGAGGTCGGAACTTCACCTTCAGTCATTACCTTCCGCCATTTTCAACCAAAGGTAGATCAATGTCATTCTGAACATCATTTTGGCCCTGATAATGAATTTTATGAGTGCAAAATTTATTATCAGGGCCAAAATGATGTTCAGAATGACATAGTCTTTGAAAAATGCTTTTCCATGTCACGAAAATAGAAGATTTGGGGCGCCATCTTGGATTTCCACCATCTTGGATTCTGACTATCTCATTTAAGATAGTGGGAATGAACTCTACAGACCTGAAAAGCATAAAATAGACACATTCCAAGCCATACCTGGCCTTTCTAAGTGATCTGTCAAGCTCAAAACGTCTGAAAATCCAGAAAATAGTCGCAATTTTTGAAAAAATGGCCGCCGGCAGCCATTTTTGGCAAGAAAATTATGAAAATATTACGGTGTAAGTTTGACCCCGAGTGGACTTCGGTGACGGGTAGAAACCTTAGAAATTCCAAAAAAAGTGAAAAGTGAAACACCCTAGTGGCTATTGTTCATCTCAGGATAAAAAGAAGATTCCTTTTAGATGCATTCGTAACTTATTAGTTGGTGCTTAATTTTAGGTTCGGCCAAAGTTTCGACTGTTCCAGTCAATAGGTCAAACTTATGGAACCCAATTTGTCTTCTTAGTCTCACCTTGCTATTCCACGGAACGTCTTCAACTGTTTCCCAAAATTCTTTAACTCCAAAGTATTAGAATATTCTCCAGCACAGGAACAATATTTTCTCATATTATTATCTTTTACCTGTATAGTGAAAGTAATGAAAACATATAAATAAGACAAGTGTCGCAAGGTAACATATACAATAAATGAACATAAATCAGACATGTGTCGCAAGGTAGAATATACAATAAATGAATAAAAATGAGAATAATTTGAACAACTGGCTACCATTAAGGGCCAAACAACTGGCCACCATTAAGGGCCAAACAACTGGCTACCATTAAGGGCCAAACAACAATTGGATGATAACTTTTGGTGTTAGTGCGTTCACAAGAAATTATGGATGAAGGACGGACCGACAGATGTCCACATTTCCATGTGGGCATATAAAAATTGACAATATAATTTAAATTGGAATGAATATTTGGTTATCAGATTTATGTACAGAACTATATAAATGCAACACCCGGATTGAACCCCAGGTCTACTGGTTAGCGAGCCAGTACCCTATTCATTGAGCCACCGCAGCTTCATCTTTGAAATAAATATAGATATATTATTTACAATAACTCACCCCTTTACATTTGACACATTTTAAATCTTGTAGGATATAGGACATAGATTTTCTACTAACAGCCTCTAATAAACTCTGTTCTATTTCTACGATATCATACTCCGTCTGACACTGTATACACGACCATAACATCCTAATAAACACAAAATAATAATTACATAGACGCTGGGCTATATTTTATATATAATAATTACCTAGAACCATCTTGTTAATATAATAATTTACATATAGGGCTAATTACATAAGACCATCTTTTATATAAATAATTACATAGGGGCAGCTTGGAGGAATGGTGTCTGAAAATTGAGGGTTACCTTTAAAGAAAGATTTCTGGATGTCATTAATTCTAGCTGACATGTAGTGAATCGAGCAAACATACCCTTCAGAATAACTGAATTATTTTGTACATATGGCACACATTTAGTTACTGAATTATTTTAATTCCTAGAAGGGATGCACCATATACTGATGTCAAGAATATCTTTTCCGTGTGGAGTCGACAGAAGTTTGATGATGAAGAAATAACTGTTTGAGAATCATCAATTAGGACCATCAAATGTTTAATGAGTAAGGAATCTTTCACCCTAACTGCAGAGAGAGAGAGATATGGGGTCCCACTCAACACAAACTAGGTCATTTTGGGACTAACATATGGTTTAATTCCATTTTAACAATTCGCTTGTGCGTAGGGCTCCTTAGCAGTGAGAGGAAACCGGAGGACGCATCGAAAACCCACGGAGTTGGACAGGCAACCCTACTCTTTGTCATGTACAACCGGGGAATTGATGTCAGACCCTCTGATCCAACATGTTAACCAATCAGACACCCAACCCCCCTCTTGAGAGAGAAATAATGAGATTGTTATGTACTTACCCACTAGAATCTTGTGTAAGATATGGATCTCGACACAAATCTAAATCACGAACATGATTACATGATTTACATATCACCTGTAATAATCACAGAAAGATTTACATATTGCCTGTAATATTTACATATCACCTGTAATAATCACAGAAAGATTTACGTATCACCTGTAATAATATCATGACCGTTCAATTTCGTTGTATAAATTTAACAAAACATTCTTTAGAGAGTAATTTAGAAAATCAAATGAAAAACCTATAGCTAGTTTAGATACCATTTTAAACTTAAAGGGGAAGACCAACGATTTTTAACAAGGTTTCCATAAACCTTAAATATATATTGATAAATAATCCCCTCTGTAACACAAGCAAAGAAGTTTTTGTAAGCGAGAAATTAAGTTTTATTAAAACCGGAAGTGACATAGTTGGTTCAACACGCTCACTGGGCTCTATAGTAAGCATACAGATTTGGCATAAGTTTACTGCTGTATTGTGTTCACGCGTCGTCCTTTGGAGATCAAATGGGCTGTTTATTAGGATATTATAAACACTAATTTATGTCTATTTAACGTTTAGTACACAAAGCCGTTGCGTAAATTCACTCATACTGAACAGTACGCTGTGCCTCAATTCATGCCACATGGCTATATGTTTACATCACATGGTTTGATCTACTTGTCACGTACTAGCGAGTATCAAATTCATAAAATACAACTTACTTCAGGTAAGACGTAAGATAAACATGGATCTTGAAACTGTGATTCTGATGAAAATTCACCAACACCAATCAACTTTAATAAATCTCTCTGTAATTTATTGACTTGTATCGTTATATTACTGTCTAATGATAAAACCTGAATTATAAAAAAACAAACAAACATGTACTGGTAGTATAATTACTATTTTATAAATATGCTAGATAATTGTATTATTTCATGGTTGAGAAAATAGCCCATGTACTGGTAATAGAATTTCCATTTTATGAATATTATGCCAGATATTGGTACTATTGCATTGCCCTTGCGGTTGCGAAAACAGTCGTTCGTCCAACATATACCAACAGAGAAATATATAGCATGAGATCGAGACGCAAGCAATTAAAGAAGAGACTTCAAATTAGTAGTGTTACATTCTAAGATGGTTGAATAAATGACTTGAGTCGTTGAAAAGTTTCCGCTTAAAGAGCCATTATGGGAGATTAGATAAAAGAGTTGACAGTTCTTGCTAAACATAGATAACGTAAATAGAATATGCTGAAAATTTCAGCCAAATTGCTCCACTCTGAACCGAGATATTAGATTTTGAATTTTAGGCTAGCCTTGATCATCATTACTAAAGTCGGTATGATAAAAAAAACAGTCACGATTATCCATTTTTACATTTAATTATTTAAAAAAAATATATTCCAATCCGCTAAATATCGCAGGATAGCGATGGCATCAAGAGTTGATTATGGTCTGGATAAGTTAATTAAAATGTTTAATTTATAATTTAGATAACATTTCAGGCCTAAAGAAAGACTTGCAATAGGCAGATTTAACTCTTGCATAATGTATGTTTAAGTAACTTGTATTGCTGTCGGACATGTTTGTCTCAACGGAAACAAACATATCATACCCTATAAACATACCTTACATATACATTTAATAAATTCTAGAGCTGGGTTGTTTAACGGTAGATGTGAACCTGGTAACTGGGGAAACTTCTCTATATCACCATGGTTACCCCGATTTCCACTTAATTTCTTTTGTATTTTTTGCGTTAAGCTGCAAAAAAAAAAATTAGATTTATACACAGAAACTTAGAATCTATGATGTCATTGTTAAAAGAGATTAAGGAATCTCTTTTAACTACAATATTGTGAAAGATAAATCTCTAAAATGAATATTAGTACAAAATTGTTTCAGTAGTTACACAAGTATCATGAATTAAAAATTTGTCATGAACTGAAAATTTGTTATGAACTTTGTCATGAATTGAAAATTTGTCATGAATCTGTCAACATTCGGCATCCTCTGTCCACGATATAAACAAGACGTGGTCAAAAGTCAACTGCAATCTTGACGAAAATCCTGATCTTTTTATTTTGTTTTCTTAGTTAAATGTTAAATAATCAATCTTGAGGACATTTTAGCTTGGATCAAGCTGTGGACAATTTTTATATTTTCAGAAACATGCAAATGACGTACAAAGACTTTAAGTTTATGATTTCGGATGTAATCACCTCATTAGACTGGGTGGTAGATTTTAAATCCAAGATTCATGGTGTTAGCAAATCTTAAATGGGTAAGTGTTAAAATATGGGTAAAAAAAATAGCCACAGTGGCTCTGTAAGTAGGGGGCAGTTCCATGGGTAAACAAAGCTGCAAATCCCTAGGAGCCTTCTCAGCCAACACCAGGATCGAATTCTGGACCTCCAGGTTATAGTCAGTCTGAATCTTACTCAGTGAGCCACCATGGCTCCCCATACGTCATTCACCCTGCTGGACAGCAGCGTTGTTGTCACCTTTTCATTGTAGTCCAACTGTCAAGAGATCTTTTGCATACACGCCAATGTGTATACAGGACCTCGTTCTTTTTGTCCTATCCAAATGACTAGATGTTGTTCCTTGCCAGACCCTCTGTCCTTAACGTCTGTTCTGCAACACACTGAAAAATCCTGAGGAACTTTTTCTGCAAAGAACCAGATCAAGCTCAGGACCCTCCAGGTTAGTGAGCCAGTGCCACTGTTGTTCTGGTATCAAGACAAATACAAAACTGACGCTCATTTATTACTTACGAGAACATCTGTTGAGATAACTCTCCATGTACCAGCTCTTGTGAATAGGAGATTGTAGATGGTGTGGCTGATGTATCTATGACAACCGGAGTTTGACTAGAATCTCGACAATGTAGGGGCGTGTTGCCGGGGGTGAAGCGTCTTTGTTCTTCTTGAATATGGTTAAACACAGATAATATATACCCAGCTATCAACATCTAAATACGAGAAACAATTTAACATGTGACTAAATACAGATTACAGATACAGTATGTAAAATTTAGAGTTGGTCGCTCTTGCTATAATAGTTCAAAAATATATAACAAAACATACGTCCACAGCAGCTAAATCGTCCGAGTAGTCGACAAGTGTTGTTGCATATTTATTCTTTTGTAGGTAATTGGGGGCATTTACAATAAAATTTCATATAGATCAGAATATAATTTTTGTCGTTTGAGGGTTCACAAGGTTCTACAAACTGAAACAAGGGCCTTAACTCTGGAAGTAATTTACAGAAAATTTGAAATTTGATATAAATTTCATACAGATTGGATGATAACTTTTGTCATTCGAATGTTCACAAGGTTCACAAAGTAAAACAAGAGCTATAAGTCTGGTTCCTGTAGTACTGTCTCACTTTATTTACATTTATACCTTTAATATACACCTCTGAGTAGAGAGAGAGGAATGGGGTTTAACGTCCACTCAACACAAACTTGGTCATTTCGGAACTACCATATGGTTCAATTTTATTTAAATAATTCACTTGCGCGTAGGGGTCTTTATCAGTGGGAGGAAACCTGAGGGCCCTGAGAAAACTCACGAGATTAGACAGGCGACCCTACTCCTTGTCACGTACAACCAGGGAATCGAAACCATGTCATTTGACTCAATGACAGATCTTATGATACAGCAAGCATGTGCTAACCATTAAGCCATCCAACACTCTCCCCATGGTCTAGAGAATTGATAATAGGTTTGTTACGTGAATACATGTCTAATAATCTATAAAGTATTTGAAGCCAGAAAAATACCCCGTAATTAACCTTTTTCTAATTAAATATGTCAAAGGGTATTCTCCGGGGACGTTAATGAGTAACGTAGAAGATTACTACAGGTAAGTGATTGGTTAATGAGTAATGTAGAAGATTACTACAGGTAAGTGATTGGTTAATGAGTAATGTAGAAGATTACTACAGGTAAGTGATTAGCTAATGAGTAACGTAGAAGATTACTACAGGTAATTAATCAGCTAATTAGTAATGTAGAAGATTACTACTGGTAAGTGATTGGTTAATGAGTAATGTAGAAGATTACTACAGGTAAATGATTGGTTAATGAGTAATGTAGAAGATTACTACAGGTAAGTGATTGCTTAATGAGTAATGTAGATGATTACTACAAGTAAGTGATTGGCTAATGAGTAACGTAGAAGATTACTACGGGCTGGTTCATGAGTAACAGAAGAAAAAGAAAAATTCTTACGTTAAAGTTAGTTTGACAAGCTCCAGCTTCTGGTAAAAATAACATCATATTCCAATTCATCTCAACTTCTGGCTGTAAAAATACAAAATACAATATCAACATGTATCAGGCAAACTTATTTTGAAAATGGGTGATTTTAAAAATCCTCTTTCATCTTTATCAAGAGATCTGTCATTTCAGAGCTATTTATGGAAAAAAGCAAAATAAATGACATCGTGGGGAGGCAACTGTTAGTTGAAATATGTGCTGTAGAGTTTTGCAGCTAGAAAAACTACTTTAAGTCTTTCAAATTTGTATAAAAAAAGAGGAGAAAATATTCAATGACTTAACATAACTCTTAAACCAGTTATGCGATACAGACATTCAATCATTGACTTACTTGATTTTCGGAATCAGATTTATTTAATTCTTCTTCCTGTTCCACTATTTCCTCTCCATCACTTTCTCCATTTTCTCTTACTGCTGCCTTCTGGGATTGATCAGAGGGTAATTTCCCCCGCACTCCTCCATAATTAGCCTACAAAAATTACACATCTGAATAAAACAAAGATCCTATTTTGTTTTTATTAGTTTAGGATTTTTTAATAAGCTCGGTGGTTTGATAAGCTTTAGGATTCATGAATACAGAATTATAGAGCAGTTGAGACCAAAAGTTAAATATGATAGTCTATGTCATTCTGTCAGAGTTCGGCTCTATGACCTCTGACATGACCTCTCTGAAAAATCAGATCAATATGGAGCCTATCAAAAAATGAATATATATAAAATTAATTTCGATCTGCATTTTAATCAGATTCACCAATCAATAATCACACACACTGATTGTCCTGGTTTTATGCAGTACTTTTAATTTTAAGGTAAGATGTTCCAGAAACAAAGAGCACCGGACAAGGAGTAGTGACGTCTGTCTATCCTCATCTTTCTTTTTCAGATTTATCAACTCACCTGATCGAGCCACATGAGTAGTTCCCAGCACTGTTCATATGACATGTCAATCAAATGGAATAGTTCTCGTGACTTAATACTATTGGTGATATATTCCACATACGCCAAAGCATCCACTAATTGTCGTTTCTTTGTACAAAGAATCAGACGATTAAAATTACCATAAACTATGTTTGATCCCAAACGTTTAAACTCGGCTACTAACTAAAAATAAAACATAAAATATTACAATTAAATATATTGTTCAAGAACCATTGGTGAAGCAAAGATTTCAATTATTAAGAGGGTTGGTCCATCAAAATAATCACTGGCCTCCTGCTCTCCATGTTTTAAAGATGGGATTATCTATCCCCTTTATTAATCCCTACAAACTGTTGAATATTGGTATTAAATTATAAATTCTAGCACACATGTAATATACTTGAATATTGCCTGTTGTTTAATATCAATACTGTTCCTCTAATCTAAGATGATTTTTTTCTTACCTGCATAAAGACTTTTTTCATCATATTATGTAACGTTCTTCTTAAGGCTGGATCATAAAGAAGTGAGGAAGGGGATCGCAACCATCTATAAGTTAAAATACAATTTTTTTTCAGTATTTGTTTAAAACCAGTAATCTGAAGCAGTTCTAGCAGTTTTAAGGTAAAAAACTGCAGCCCTACTAGTTGAATAATTTGTCTTTATACTGACGGGATGTCTAATTCTTTATTCGTTGATTATTGCTACACCAGGATCCTCAGCATCGGTCGAGACAGTTCATCAGGATTTTCCGACGTGGTTTCCTCTTGTCAGTGGTGCAGGAAGAAGGGCCTAACAAGGATAGCTGTCTAGTCATTTAGATGGGGTGAAAAATTGAGGCCCCATGTACACATTGGCTGTTCATAAAAAATCCCATGGCAGTTGGAATTTAAAATAAGAATAGGCCATATTGTCGCGGCCCGGGCAAAATTTCCCTCATAGCACACTGCATGGCGTATGCCCATCTTCTTTAGCCCCGTCGGAGCAGAACAGTAGGACTTTAAACCCCATTTGATTTCTTTTTGCTACAGCAGCTGTAAGTATGTACAGACAAAATAGTATAAGGTACAATTAATGAAGCATGAAAGTACTGTAGTAAATACAGGACTTGCTGAGAAAAGACACTCAAGAGAGGTCAGATTATCATGTTTTATGTGTCATAAAAGGAAAGTCTCAGTCACTTGAGCACAGGGCAAAGTAGGATTACTATTTCTAGAACACCCGATACCTCTTCTCATTGGAGTAATCTAATATATACAGGTTTATATGTGCAATAATTTACCTGTAAAAGTGTATAATTTGATTATCAGCGAAGACGTTACTATAAGCTGTTACATCACGTACCCAACCATGGACCATACTCTTTAATATTCTATACAAATATACAATATAACACATGACAAATAATATAATACAACATGACCATTAATATAATATAACAATACATGACCATTACAGTATATTATAATACAATATTATAATATAACAAAACATTATAATATAATAACAATACATGACCATTAATAAAATATAACACATGAATTATTATAAAATAACACATGGCCATTAATACAATATACATGACCATTAATACAATATACATGACCATTATAATATAACAATACACTGTTATACAGGTATCGTATAATACCTAATTTCTTTCACATTTGTTCAATATCAAATCTGTGTTAGACCATTTACTTTGATAATGAGTGTTTTTGAGCACTGTTAAAAAAATAACGTCCCAATTAATTATCATATATTAATAATCAAATAGGTCATTTATTTTTGAATATCTAAAATCAATGATTGTCATGTTGTAAATGTACATACCTGAAAGTTGTAGAACAGAGAGCAGTTTCATCATAACTTGTCAACATCGTGGCTGCACCTTGACCTTGTACCATCTCTTCTAACGACGATTGTGGCATCGTGTCAAAACTCACAGCAGCACTAGCACCCTCATGATCATTTACATGAGCTGACTGAAAAATTCAAAATATTTACATAACTAGACCAGAAAACAAAAAGAGAGAGGGAGAGAAATGGGGTTTAACGTCCACTCGACACAAACTAGGTCATTTCGGGACTAACATATGGTTCAACTTTATTTCAATAATTCGCTTGCGCATAGGGGTCTTTAGCAGTGGGAGGAAACCGGAGGACCCGGAGAAAACCCACGAGGTTGGACAGGCGACCCCACTCCTTGTCACGTACAACCGGGGATTCGAAACCACACCAGTCGACTCAATGACAGACTTTATGATACAGCGCGCGCATGCTAAACATTCAGCCATCCAACCCCCCAGAAAACAAAAAACTATAACATGACTAGACTGGAAAGCCAAAAACTATAACATAATTAGACCGGAATACAAAAAACTATAACATAACTAGACCTGAAAGTGAAAAACTATAACAAAACTAGACCGGAAAACAAAAAAAAACTATAATATAACTAGCCTGGAAAACTATAACATGTTACTATTGTTCTTGTATTTTCTTTTTTATATGACGTGTGTTTGTGTGTGTAAATGGTGTTAGACCGCATTTCGATTTCACCTGTCAAGGGTTCTTTTATGTGCACACCAATGTCTACACAGGAGCTGGTAATACTGGGTATGGGACTTGTTTTAAAAGCATAAAATATGGCAAAAATATAGATCTTGACAAACTGATCATTTTATGAATTCGAACCATCGCAACATGTCACTACATATATAACGACATCATCAATGTATATAATAACTGCATAGAATCATATATTTTAACATTAATTCCAATATTTGTGTTTCCATTCCATACGATGTAGAAGATATCTTGTCCTCTACGCTGTTAACGATCTAATATTAAAATACAGATCTTACATCATCCTTTGTTATTGGCGTATCATTACTTATACTAGTTAAACTTTTGAACCCGTGTGACGTATTGTCTGTATTGTGTAATATATTGAAATAACAACTTGTGACTATATCACTCATGTTTTTTCAATATATTACTTAATGTTTCGCTCTCGACCATTAAACCACACTTAATACATTCCATTTACATTAATTTGTTGCCTACAGTTTTTTGTTTTAAATTTCCAATGCATTTAAATATAACACTCTGCACCGGTTAATTATTTGTTTATATTACATTCCATATATTCATGTTTAATATTTTATAAGATTTTTTCATCTAACAGTTTGTTTTAAAATTCCCAGTGAAAGGACTCAGTGGGGTAAATAAAACTAATTCACTGACAATATTCGTCATGTGTTTTATTAGTTCCACTTTAGTAAATGTTGGTTTTGCTTCATTCCATTTCATTGAGTTTGTCCACCTATTTGAAGTTTAAAACTATATTCCCATGGACGAAAAAATCCTCCAAAAACCTGAGAGATCAGTTTGTTATCTCTTTCAAATACAAA
This sequence comes from Patella vulgata, assembly GCF_932274485.2. Classification (NCBI taxonomy): domain Eukaryota; kingdom Metazoa; phylum Mollusca; class Gastropoda; family Patellidae; genus Patella; species Patella vulgata. Next base: position 10,407,252 of record NC_065886.2, on the reverse strand, counting down.
AGAAATATATGTATAAGCTTAGAGAGACAGACATGAAGTCAACACAAACTAGATCATTTCAGAACTAACATATGGTTCAATTTTATTCAGTAATTCGCTTGCATGTAGGGGTCTTTAGCAGTGGGAGGAAACCGGAGGGCTCGCAGAATATCCACGAGGTTGGACAGGTGACTCTAATCCTTGTCACGACCAAGCGGGGAATCGAAGTAATGCCACTTGACTAAATGACAGACCTCCTGATCCAACCCGCACGCGTTAACCATTTGACCACCCAACCCCCATACTAGATACTAACAATCTGATTAGAATACAGATCTATATCTCATTTCATTTTTTTATACTTTCGATGGCCTACACTAAATGGAGATCTGACAAGTTGTACTCAAAGGTCATGTCCAGGGTCTTACGAGCGGCTTTTGATCCGATGACGTCAGACATTGATTAATCAATCAGCGTTGACATTCCTAATGGTTTCCTCAGTTATGTGCATGGCACGCCAAAAAATCGCCATAACAGACCTTTTCATTGGCTAATACCTCACATCATCCAGAATGCGGGTTATATAACAAATATCCAGATCCTAGTGTAGTAAAGTCAAGTAAAACAAAATTTTGAACTATAAAACGAAAGGAAAAAGCATCTGTATTTTAATCAGATTGAATGGAGAGGGAACTGCTTATCCCTCGCTTCAACCAAAAAGCCGGTAAAATAACAACTCTTCCATATCCTAGTGTAGTAAAGACAAATAAAACGAAATTTTGAACTATAAAAAAAGAAACGAAATAAGATCTGTGTTTTGTCTGCGATATCACCTCAGTGGAAGCGGACATAAAATACAACTAACAAACAACAAGATCTGTGTTTTAATCAGATTGAGATACTAGAACTTACTTCTATAATTGTATTAACAGCTAAACTTGTTAAATCTAATTCAACACAAACAGTTGGATAGTGACCTGGATTATTGATTTCAATAGCTGAACTTTCTTGTAATTCCATACATAATCTGTCAATATAAAATATAAGTCAAATAAAAATACAGTTTCTTTTCTTCTGTACAGTCTGTTATTCGGAGCAAATGGTGCCCTATATATACACAAATAACCCCGAGAAAACCATATACTACTGGAAGCAATTCCATTAAAAATAACCCTGTGAAGAGAGAGAGAGAGAGAGAGAGAGAGAGAGAGAGAAATGGGGTTTAAGGTCCACTTGATACAAACTAGGTCATTTCGGGACTAACCCATAGTTCAATTTCATTTCAATAATTTGCTTGCGCGTAGGGGTCTTTAGCAGTAGGAGAACACCAGAGGACCCGGAGAAAACCCACGAGGTTGGACAGGCGACCCTACTCCTTGCCTTGTCATGTACAACCAGGCAATCGAAACCACGCTAGTGGACTCAATGACAGACCGTATGATACAGCTCGCACGTGCTAACCATTCGGCTATCCAACACCCACATTTCATTTCCAGGTTTCGTGAAGATGATTTTACCTGTTATCATCCGCTTCCTTTCCACCAAGATCTGGTCGTTCTGTCGGTGAACACCACAACAGATGATTGTGTTTGTATAGATGTCGAGCGAAGAATAAATCACAGCCATATAAGGTTATATCTTTTGGCATGTTACCAATAGGAATATGTAGATAACGACATTGTTCCATCATTGCCTAAAATAATCAAAATACATCAACATTAATGGCTCAATATCACTCTTGTTGCAACAGAATAATATGTCCCAATCTTTATTCTAGTCAACAAATTGTACTATTATACAATATTCCAATTAACTGATGATACAAATTTCATCTTAACACACCTAATTCAAAAAATTGGAAAAATTCAACTAAATGATTTGAAAAGCCTAACGTAAACCTTTTCAAATGTAGCTTGGATTTTAAAATATTTTCGAACCCTCTGGACAAGTAAAATAGGATTTAATGGATAATTTACACAACAGGTAGGACACTTAAACATCTAATACTTAGAATAAGGTTAATATTTATTTACTGGAACTGTCAAGCCAGCTAGAGTGTTATTGTCCCTTTAATGGACAGACAAGTTAAAGAGAGGGAGAAATGAGGTTTAACGTCCACTCGACACAAACTAGGTCATTTCGGGACTAACACACGATTCAATTTTATTTCAATAATTCACTTGCGCGTAGGAGTCTTTAGCAGTTGGAGGAAACCGGAGGACCCGGTGAAAACCCACGAGGTTGGACAGAGGCGACCCTATTCCTTGTCACATAAAACCGGGGAATCGAAACCACGCCAGTTGACTCAATGACATACATAATGATACAGCACATATGCGCTAACCATTTGGCCACCCAACTCCCCGAATGTCAAAGGGGACTAGAAGCAATTTTTATTTAAATTTGGTAGGGATCTGTAACAAGGGTTTAAAAATATTAAAGTTGACAAGAATAGCATAGTTTACCTGTAAAATGATATCTATGTTTATATAATGTTATAATAATTACCTGTAAAATGATATCTACGTTTAGATAATGTTGTAATAATCTTCTGCATCCTGTTCTCTGCCAGTCTAATACATTATATAAATTATCACTATAATTAGAATATTATCTTAATTAATCTATAGTGATAAAAACAATCTTAAATATACATATATATACGTCATTAGTCAGATCATAATCATTAATCCATATATGTGTAGCATTAACAGTAAGGTACTTATGTAAATTTACCCATGAGGTGTACTTATGTTACACTACCCATGTGGTGCACATATGGTGTTTTACTCATGTGGTGTACTTATGTAACACTATCCATGTGGTGCACTTATGGTGTTTTACCCTTGTGGTGTACTTATAATACTTTACCCATGTGGTGTAGGTTACTTCAATTGCTTTTACCCATGTCTTGTACTTATATTACTTTACTCATGTGGTGTACTTATTTAATAGATGCAGCTTGAAGATCGTTATCTTACCTGTCAGTTATGTGAACAGGTACGAGAGGAAACTCACTTAACCCAGGCATCACAGAAACAAGGTGAGCAAAATCTATAAATACATAAAACAGAGAAAATATTTAACCTTAAAAAATATAAATTATTTTTTTACTTCAATGTTGTTAATCAGGAAAGGGGGGGAACTAGGAGATTATCAATTCATACTCTTTGAAATTCTAACTGTTTGGCATCAAAATTGACTAAGTGGCAATTTCTGTAGCCAGTAAATATCACTAAAAGCATCTACATTATTGTCTATAATCAGGCCTTGGACAAACTTCAGGATTCAAAGATGGTACATACTCTTCCGGGACATATCTGTCAGGACTCAAACCTGGGACATACCAGTCAGGACTCAAACCTTGGACATACCAGTCAGGATTCAAACATGGGACATACCAGTCAGGATTCAAACCTGGGATATACCAGTCAGTATTGGAACTTGCAACATACCAGTCTGGATATACACCTGGGACATACAGTCATTACTGGAACTTGCAACATACCAGTCAGGATTTAAACCTGGGACATACAAGTATTAGAACTTGTGACTCACGAGTCTGGATTCAAACTTGTGACATACCAGTCAGTCTTCAAACCTGAGAGATACCCGCCCAGGGACATCCAAGTCAGAAAATTTACCTAATGCCGATTGTACAGCGATAAATGTTGGTCCTTTTTTCTCGTCCTTATAAGCTGATAACATTCTCTGTATCGTACGATAAACCTGACGAATATCCTTCTCAATTTTATATTCAAAACTATGGCCACCAGGGGGCAGGGTATCTTCGTCTGCTCCTCTTGTTACTCTGAAATTTACAAATATCAAAATAAGTTTGGGAAACTAATCCTCGCTAAAGTACACTTTAGTTTTAGAATATTAACCAAAATAAAAAAGTGTTGAGTAGTAAGGCATCGGCTTAAGAATGATCTGTACATCCAAATGACATTTAATTTATCAGCATAATTTTTTCAAAAAATATCAAATGTTTCAATCTGATTAAAATACAGATATATATTTCGTTTCGTTTTATATACTTTCGATGGCCTACACTACATGAAGATCTGACAAGTTATAGTGGGAGTTCACGTCAGGGGTCAACCGAGTGGCTTTTGACCCTATGACATCAGACATTGATAAATCAATCAGCATTGTCGTTTCTAGTGGTTTACCCACAGTTCCGTGCATAAAAAGGCCAAGAACTCGCCATAACAGACCATTTCATTGGCTAATTCCTCACATCAAGAAGAACGCCTGTTATATAACAACTCTTTCAGATCCTAGTTTTGTAAAGACAAGTAAACGAAATTTTGAACTATAAAAACGAAATGAAATAGGATCTGTGTTTTAATCAGATTGTAAATGTTTCAATATCTATTAATTGATTATTTAACATTTAGTTAAGAAAACACAATCAAAGTATCAATGGTAGTTTATCTCCCAGCTCAGATGGACTTTGATTGATTCTGAATATTACGAAATTTTCAATAAATTTTTAATTCATCATATCTTTGTTGATACTGAACAGAATTGAACCATTTTTTGAGGGACATCTCAAAAAGAGAGAGAGAGAGAGAGAGAGAGAGAGAGAGAGAGGGAGGTTCAATTTTATTTCAATAATTCGTTTGCGCGTAGAGGTCTTTAGTAGGAGGAAACCGGAGGACCAAAAGAAAATCCACAAGGTTTGACAGGCGACCCTACTCCTCGTCACATACAACCGAGGAATCGAAACCCTGTCAGTTGACTCAATGACAGACCTTATGATACAGCGGGCATGTGCTAACCATTCAGCCATCCAACTCCCCACTCTCTTTAAAGAGATTAAACTGTCACAATGCTGCAATTTACAATGAATTTAGCATTCATCATGACGATCAGCTGTTTTAAAGCAATCTGTTTTATTTCTCCCTGATGTAAAATATCTGTCATACTAACTTGTTGTTTCTCTCTGCGTTATATAAAGCTGTTAGATTGGGCATCTGATCACTTCGTACCGTATCAACTACAAATATTATACCTTTCTTCGTCATCGGAAAAAATAAACCATACAACTGTTTCGTTCCACTACAAATACGTAAAATAGAATTAAAGATTCAACACACGAGAAAATAAAACAATGATTATCATACAATTAGAGCCCCAACATACCAGTATAAAACAAGGAATGATCATACAATTAGAACCCCAACATGGCGGTATAAAACAAGGAATGATCATACAATTAGAACCCCAACATGGCGGTATAAAACAAGGAATGATCATACAATTAGAACCCCAACATGCCAGTGTCAAAGGTATATATAGAGCTTTTGACTGCACTATACAAAATCAAACATGTTTTTATCATTTTGATCCAAAAGCTACTCAAGGATGACTTCTAGTTATGGTCATTTACACTGTATTTCTATTGATTTTACAGCACCATCATTCTGTGTCTTAGACAGATATAGTAATAATAATTGTTTGATCTTTTTCGTACGAGATAGTCTATTCATCACAACAGTCATTTCATAATCAGAATTAAGATGAGCTTTATTAGATAATAACGATCAGGCACGGAGTTCACAAAGCATTCTTAGACTTAAGTTACGTATTTACTCAAAATTCTTCGCCTTATTTTAACTAAACTATAGCCCCTTATAAAACTTTTGTTGTTTTAATGTATCAAATACATCAATAAGAAACCATGTGCAAAGTTTTCTGTTTCTAGATCAAAGATATTTCTCATAAACACTGATTGAAAGTTGAGTAAATTCTTCACACAAGTCTGAAAATGCTTTGTGAACTCGGGGCCTGGCATTTTAAATCAAAATCATTTAGTTCAATGTTTCTTTCATCACTGATCAGCTAAAAATGGCATGATTTCCATTGATTTGGATAAAATATAATAATCCGTATACGCAAGTGAAGTTAGAAAAACGAGGGAGCAGAGTTAAAATAGGGTTCTAAGATCAAAAGTTAATAAAACACGAAGGGTTCATAGTTCATAAAATACGAAGGGTTTAGAATTTGGATAGTGTTTTAAGATGAAAAGTTTGAATTCTGTTACCTGGAATGTTGATAAAGGTAAAGATGTTTAATAGATCCTGTCTCCAGATATGGAAACTGAGCCAACGTTCGGAAGTCCAGATTATCCATTTCAAATGTGTCTGTCTCCTGCAATCAATAATTATCATATTTATATTATGAATTAATGGATTCGAAAAAAAAATCTTGAAATGATAAATAAACAAATTTATTCACAACTTGGTGCCCACACTTTAAGGAGGCCACAGTGGATCAGTTAGTAAGGCACTGGCTCACTAACCAGGTGGTTCCCAGATCCATGCAGGTGTTGTCTGAGAAAGTTCCTGTCTGGTTCCCCTTGTCAGTGGTGCAGGACTGAGGGTCTGCATGGAATAGAGTCTTCGGATGGGAAGCAGTTCTATGAAGAGTAGGTGGAAGTCGTGCCACTGACTGGGCAAAATTTCCCTTATAGCTTATGCCCATGTTCTGTATCCCGGTTAGTGCAAAAAAGCTGACATTAAACCCAATTCATTGTACATACATATCAGAATATTATGATGGTGGATTAATTCTTCGACAAAATCATGAATTATACTGTATAGGAGACTGAACAACACCTGCATACAAGCCACGCAAAGTTGTTTTTTCCACAAAACTATTTCACGTTTATTTACATAAAGAAAAGCAGAACATGATGTCCAGAACTATTTTGACTTTGCTCATACAGTAATTATTTACACAGAATTCTTCAATAAAATCAAGAAACAGTTTAATTATGTTTATGTATACTCACCCTTCCTGACATCTGATTAGCAAATTCTCTATTAACCGTGACAACACAACCCAGTTGTATTAAAGCACGGAAATCTAACGGTACCTGGGTCTCGTAAACTCCTTCAATATCAGGTGAAGACAGATCCGCATTAATGTCACTGTAATAATTAATATTGTTTTAATATAGTATTTGTCACCAACAAACAAATGTGAGTCAAGAACTACTTGAATAATATTGTTTTGATACAAGACTTCTCACTAGCAAACACATGGTGAGTCAAGAACTACTCAAATAATATTGTTTTAATACAAGACTTCTCACCAGCAAACAAATGGTGAGTATAGAACTAGGCCTACTTGAATAATATCATTTTAATGCAGGTCTTGATACCAGCAAATCAATGGCAGGGAGTTGTCACCAGCAAACCAATGACTAATAGATGACGAGGTAAGTAAATGTAATTAAGCGCCCAGAATTAAAGTAGTTATTTCTACTGGCCACTGCTGAGCATGTTGGAGGGACTTTGGAACAAATTACTCAATCAGCACAAAGAATTGAAGGAGGCCATAGTGAGCTCCCTTTGAGTGTGTTGTATAACTGTGACTCTCAAGTCTACCCACTAGGTGGTAGCATAGTTGACCTAATAGTAGCGCCGAGCCTTGAATTCAGTCTTTGGTATTTTCAAAAACAATTCTCAGTTTTTAATTTACATTTTGTAACTTGAGTTGTGTTAAATCTTACTTGATATGTTGTATATAGACATCTTCTGGTACAGAATATTGATATAAATTAAACACAGGATGTGATCGTGGTAATGTCTTCATACTCTTCTTCCATACTATAATAAATACAACACGATATATTAACACGTCTTCCATTATAATATATACAACACGATATATTAACACTTCTTCCATACTATAATAAATACAACACGATATATTAACACTTCTTCTATACTATGATAAATACAACACGATATATTAGCACTTCTTCTATACTATAATATATACAACACGATATATTAACACTTCTTCTATACTATGATAAATACAACACAATATATTAACACTTCTTATATACTATAATATATACAACACGATATATTAACACTAGTGATGTAAACTGAGTTCAAAGCATCTACAAGATGACAGGGGCAATAACTCTGCATAAGACTTATAGACAATTCTGAGTTTCGATAGGGTTCCTCATTATGAACAGCCAAAAATATTAGTAAGTTTGAATCTTACCTCCAAAAGTGAATAATTATTGCTGTAAACGAAGTTACAATTGCGAGAAATTTTAATGTCTACGATTCTCTGCAATATTTCTGCAAGCGCAGTTATCACTGCAGCAAGTTTTAATATTTGATTGTCTGCAATTAGCTGATAATAAATGAAGCCATCTTCTTGATGATGTACCCCTGGGGCGAATTCAGAAACCTAAAAATATTCCATTGACTGTCATAAGCTAGACAATAGCAAAATGGCATAGTTTGATATACTTACGTTCACCTTCGCCTTGTTTAGGAGTTTTCTGATTGACATAAAATATTCTCGGTACCACCAACTTCATAGCATGGAGATCGGAACCAATTAGAGCCCAGAGTTTAAACTGACCAGGATGTGCGGTTTCTGCCAACTAGAAATTGATTAAACAAAAACATGGAGCATTAATTGGTTTGGATGCGATTACATTGTTTACATTTACAAATGTGTGTGGACTCAATGCAGAGAGACCATGAGTATGAGTTGTGGTCTTTAGCAGTGGGAGAAAACCAAAGGAACCTGAGAAAACCCATGAGGTTGGACAGACGTCCCCCACTTGTCATGTACAAGTTGTGAATCGCAACCACACCACCTGACTTAATGACAGACCTTATGGTTTCACGCACATAAGTTAAACCACTAGATTATCCAAATCAAAGAAGAGTAGGTGGAAGTGACATGTTCCGGGCAATATTCATTCAATCATATTGTACATTGTTAACACAGAAATAAAACTTTCAAGCTGTATTTAGTTGTAAAACCCCATTTCACATCTCTTTAAAATCTTACCTGTACAATCTGCCATGGCATGTCCATCATACTTCTGGCTGTTTTACGTAGAAATCCACCCAATCCTCTGGAAGGCGTGATAGTTGTATTAGAAACATCAAATTCTGTTCTTCTACGTTTTCTGTCCTGTTTTTCCTTGGCTTGTAATTCCCATTTCTTTTTATGATATTCAACCCATACTTTTCTCTCCTCCTGAAATATATCAAGTTCAAAATGAGAGAGAGAGAGAGAGGGATAGAGAGAGAGAGAGAGAGAGGGGGGGGGGGTAATTAACTGTCCACTTGACACAAACCAGGTTATTGCAGAACTAAAATATGGTGCAATTTTATTTCAATAATTTGCAGCGGGAGGAAACTGGAGGACCCGGAGAAAACCCACGAAGTTGGACAGGCGACCCTACTCCTTGTCACGTGCAACCTGGGAATGAAAACCACGCCACTTGACTCCATGACAGACCTTATGATACAGCGCGCACAAACTAACCGTTCGGCCATCCAACCCCCCTATTTAGTTAAGAGCAGATAGCTCTCGCTATAATAGTTAAAAAGAAGATAATGAAAAGGGAATATTTTAAAATTTCAGTCAAATTACTTCAATCTGAGTGACATTAGGGCTGTTTGCAAAACAGTGGAGTCTTGATTGTCGTTACTACTGCTGTTACGATAGAAAAACAAAGTCTAGATTATCTAGTTTTTAATTAAATCATTAACCAAAAATCATGTTTAAATTCATTGCTACCATTGTTACGATAGTAAACAAAGTCTTGATCATATAGTTTTTAATTAAATCATTAACTGTCAATCGTGTTTAAATCCATTGAAAATATAAAGCATCTGATGGCATCAAGAGTTGATTATGATCTTGGCAAGTTAATAAATGATTAAATAATAATTTAGATAACATTTCAGGCCTAAAGTAAGACCGCAACAGACAGATTTAGCTCTAGCATAATGCATCTTTTATGAATTTCCATAATTCATTAAAGGAATTAAAATTCCATTGTTTAATTCATTGCATGAGTGACCTGTTATAATAGCCACAATCACTAACGACTCACTATAAGTTAGAAAATATGACAACATTATGTTGTTTAAATTGTTTTTATAAGACTAACCTTCGTGGAGCCCATGGGTGGGGGTGGACCAAGTATTTCTCTCCACGACTGGGAACCCTGGGTATTCTGTGTATTCTGATCCATACTATCGTTACCAGACTGGGCTCGTTTACGTTTATGAGAGATGGCCATTCCGTTATTATTTGTACCATTTACACGACCACCTATATCTTCAATATCTGCTAGTCCGTTCTGAGACGACGGAATCATATCTTGGAAATCCTCATCCTAAAAAAAGAGATATGATTTAATTGGACTGGAAACAATTCTATGGAAAACAATTAAATCTTTGCTCTATACACCAAGAAATCCTCGTAGAAATGGCATTCAGAAATAACAGTAATATAGTATATGGTAGTTCTTCTGTCTTTCTGAGTATCAAAGAGAGCGAGAATAAAATTCTAATGCGCCTTTTTGAGTAACAAAGAAAGAGAGCATAGAAGAATAGAAGTCTAATATCGTCCTGGAGAAACTCCTAGGATCCAAATATATACATGTAGTAAGAAAAAAACATTGATTTTATCTCATTTAAATAATTGTTTTGTTTATTGAGCTCAATTATTAAATGCTGTTTATACTTTAAATACAGAGACCTGCCTCAACAGTTCTAACTATAACTTGTACAGTAAATATAGAGACGTAACTCAACAGCAGTTCTAGCTATAACTTATACCGTAAATACATAAACCTACCTGTATAGCAGGTCTAACTGTAACTTGTATGTTAAATACAGAGATCTACCTCTATAACAGGACTAGTAAAATCTTATACAGTAATAGTAAGTGCAGGGGGACCACAACACACACAAACAATTACACAAGACAAACCTACAGACAGGACACAACAATACACAGACACCACAAACAACAAGTGAAAAAAACCAAAAAAAACTAAAGGGGGGGGGGAGGGAGAGGGAGAGAGAGAAATGCGTTTATTTTGGGACTAACATAAGGATTAATTTTATTTCATTAATTCTTTTGAATTTTGGATCCGGAGAAAACCCACGAGGTTGGGCAGGTGACCCTACTCCTTGTCAGGTACAACCAGGGAATCAAAGTCACGCCATTTGACTCAATGACAGATCTTAGTATATAACGTGCATGCGCTAACCATTCGGCCACACACAAGCCCCCGCCCCCTCGGAGAAGGGAAGCAACACAAGAAAAACAGAAACCTACCTCTATAGCAGGTCTAGCAGAAACTGTAAACATCTCACTGATTTTCTTCTGTTTAAAAACATCATTTCTTTCTAATAATTTCTTCCGTAACCAGTCGGGATGCGGTATTCTGGGGACAGGGTTGGGCACTGACTGTAGAGCAGCAGGAATCGTGATAATCTTCATGATAGTGCCACCCAGACGTTCGATATAATACTGCCAGTCTAAAATCTCACGAATATCAAAATCATTCAGATCCTGACGTTTCAGCCATTTTCTCAAATAATGTTTTTTGATTGATGGTTCGGCCTGAAAGATAGCCAATGGGATGGCTCGTTCTGTGACCGGTGCACCGTCAGGTTTTTTAGAAATAACGTAACGACAACTGAGACCAGCGTCTTTAACCATTTGATCCCCCAGAAATTCAGCCAAACGTCTTGCGGTACTGATGGATGTTGACTTCTGGCTGCCGTACTCTTCTAATTTCTTGGACATACTTCGATTCTCTGCAATAAGTTCGAATAATTCTGAGTCCGGCATGTTAGCCGCCTTACTGTATAAAACATCCAACCAGTAGTCAGCTATCTTAGCAACAGCTTCATAACATTCTTCTAATGTCTTTCCTTTTAAAAACGCCTCGAAGACGGACGACTGAAAAATCTTGATTAATTGCAACTCTCCACGCCTTTTGACTTCGAATCCTTTCAACTCGGCCAATGAGCCGTCAAAATTGAACACAGCATAGCGCTTCTTTAACTTTTTTCCCTCTTCCTTCGAGGCCGGTAAAATCATAGCAAGATACGGTCCGTCAACCTCGAAGAAAATGGAGTTTTCCTGGCGAACGGAATATTTCATGGTGACGGGATCGTCCAGTTCCTGATACTGTTCGTTAGTGAAAAAATCCTGAAAGTGAATTAAATAATATATAGTAATAAAACAAAAAGAGAGGAGAGAGAGGAATGGGGTTTCAAATAAAATCGACAGAAACCAGTCACTTCAGAATACGCTGTACAATTTTAATTTAAGAATTCACCTGCATAGAGGGGGTCTTTTGCAATGGGCAGAAAGTTGAGGACCTGGTTGGACAGGAAACCATGACCTTGAAAATCAGCTCTGGAACTTTCAGTTTGAATTCCTGGTCAGTGGTGCAGGACAACCAGGCATGGCAAAAGTGTCTAGTCCTTTGGATGGGTCAATAAACATACCATTGGCAGTATGTGTAGCGTCAATGTCACAGCTAAACATCCATTAACAGAGCTAAACATCTATTATCAGAACTAAACATCTATTGTCAGAGCTAAACAGCCATTGTCAGAGCTAAACAGCCACTGTCAGAGCTAAACAGCCATAGTCAGAGCTGAACAGCTACTGTCAGAGCTAAACGTCCATTATTGTTCCCTTATTCTCCTAAACATATGCATAAAAACAGAAATTGTGTAAACATGACATACTGACCTTAACCATGACGTTTAACATGGCGCCAGGATATGATATGGTTACTTTAGATTTCTTGGGGTTCGTAGATTTGATGACATAATTTTCAGGGAAGGTGGCAGGTAATATACACCAAATACCATCCGTATCTAACTCTAGGGGACGACTGAAATATATAGATAATTATATATGTCAAACATTTGTCAGGGATTAAGAATATTTTAATTACTGGTACTGTGAGATAATCTAGACAAAGTGCTGACTAGACCCAATATTATGAGGGCAGGAACAATATTGAGAATTTAGGCCATATTGCTTGTGCTTTAGATTATAAGGTCTGTTATTGTGTCAAGGGTCATGGTTTCTAGAAATGTCGCCTGTCCAACTTTGTGGATTTTCTTCAGGTACCCCCGAATTCCTACCAGTGCTAAAGACATATATGTGCAAGTGAATTATTGAAATAAAATTGAACCATATGTTAGTCCCAAACTGAACTAGTTTGTGTCGCATGGACATTAAGCCCTATTTCGATCCATCTATCGCAGCAATGACTTTTCAAGCAACACCATGCCCCAACTTGAAATAACTATCAAATGAATATAAAACATCACACTTCGACTAGTTCACATGTAATAAAGACAATGACAGGTTGACAGTAACACATGTAATAAAGACAATAACAGTTTGACAGTAATACGTGTAATAAAGACAATAACAGGTTGACAGTAACACATGTAATAAAGGCAATAACAGTTTGACAGTAACACGTGTAATAAAGACAATAACAGGTTGACAGTAACACATGTAATAAAGGCAATAACAGGTTGACAGTAACACGTGTAATAAAGGCAATAACAGGTTGACAGTAACAAATGTAATAAGAGGGTAACACATGATACAAATATTAAATGTCATGACATACCCAATCTGTTCTACAATTTCTCTAGCTTTAGTGATAATACTGGCTCCTGTATAACATACAATACCAGCCATTTCCATACTATACCATCTAGCTCTAGAATTAAATACAAAAACATAATATAATACATGGTGATTATGATAATGATAAAGATGATGATAACAAAGATAATAACAAAGATAATGAAGATATTCATGATGAAGATAAAGATAATAACAAAGATGATAAAGATAATAACAAAGACAATGATGATAACAAAGACAATGATGATAACAAAGATAATGATGATGATAACAAAGATAATGATGACGATAAAGAAGATCATGACAAAGACAATGAAGATATTCATGATGTTTATGATTGATATAGTCATCAAAAGCGAGCATCACCTATGTGTTATTTGAAAACTTTTAGATAGGTATCATTTTAATCTGATTAAATCCAAGGAGATTATCTACCATCGATAATTTGGTTTTATTTCTTACTTAAGTTAAGAATTTACTCAAAATTGTTCGCCTTATTTTAACTAAAATATAGCTTTTTACAAAAGTTTTGTTGTTGTAATGTGTCAAATACATCAATAAGTAACAATGTGCAAGGTGCTATGTTTCTAGATCAAAGATATTTCTCATAAACAGTGATTGAAAGTTGAGTAAATTCTTAACTTAAGTCTGAGAATGCTTTGTGAACTCTGGGCCTACTATTACGAAACAGCTTTATACTCACCCTTTTCTCATAACATAACCATAGAAAGAATTGAGGATACATTTATGAGCCAACTGTAACGAATCGTACAGTACCACCATTCCGTTCGCTCTCTTGATTTCAGCTGCATCTTTACTTCCTTCTGCTTCTGACAATTTCTTCTTCCACACCTTTACCAAGCCTTTAAACTCGTATCGACGATCACGGAAAGCTCGTACTGTGTCCACATAGAATGAATTTTCTCTTTGACATATCGTAGCAACCCTCTCCTCCATTCTTGTAGATTTGGTTTTCTTGTAAGCTTTTCGACAATAATCTATTTAAGTAAAATAAGTATATTTAAATTACAAGAATAGATGGGATTATTGCCTGTGTCCACTTGACACAAACTAGGTCATTTTGAGACTAACATATGGTTCCATTTTATTTCAATAATCCGCTTGAACGTATGGGTCTTTCATAGTGGGAAACCATGAGGATGGACAGGTGGCCCTCCTCCTTGTCCAAACCATACCACTTGACTCAATAACAGACCTTACGATTTTATGTATACGCATTAAACTCTTAGACAGCCGCACCCCCCCACCCCCCAAGTCTTGGAGAAACTGAACACAAGTTTGTCAATGAGGGAACTTGTTTACTGAAATGAAATGGGGGTTTAACGTCCTACTATTCTGCTCCAAACTGGGCTAATGAAGGCGAGCATACACCATACAGTGTGCTATAAGAGAAATTTTGCCCGGACAGCGGCACTACGGCCTACTCTTATATCGAATTACAACTATCAAGGGATCTTTTACATGCACACAGGACCTCGTTTTTTTGTCCCATTGGAATGACTAGATAGCTGTCCTTGTCAGGCCTTCCGTCCTGCATCACTGACAAGGGGGTATCACGCTGGAAAATCTGGATAAACTTTCAGGGATCGAGCCAGCGTCTTCCTACTTAGCCACCATGATCCCCAACCTGTTTACTATACCTGCTAATCGTTTTTTCTCTATAGTTGCCTGTTCTTCTCGATGTAACTGATGAAAGGCTCGAGGTTCACCACCAGGATATTGAGGTGGGAATTTCTCATTCTCTAACTGTTGTTGTATTCGATGAAATTCATTTCTTGATGCAGGCACTGAAAATATTCAAACATACATTGACTAATCATTATGATTGCTTAGTGTTGAGACGATGGCTTGAGGGGTAGCCCAATGGATTTTATACTCCCCAAGTCAGTAATCCATGGATACAATGACTTGAAGGGTAGCCCAATTGATCTTATACTACCCCTGTCTGTAATACATGCTGCCATACCAAACACTATTTCTTGTGTATTTCAGCTACTGATCATCGTGAGAGTTTATGAATCCCTTGTAAACTACAATATTTGTGAAAGTCAAACCTCTTAAAGAAATGTAAATCCCAAAAACGTTTCGCAACATTCATTTTCCTCTACAGATGATATAAACAAGCCAACACTATGAGTGTTGGGTAGAGAGAGAGAGAGAGAGAGAGAAATGGGGTTTAATGTCCACTCGACACAAACCAGGTCATTTCGGGACTAAGGTATGGTTTAATTTTATTTCAATAATTCACTTGCGCGTAGGTGTCTTTAGCAGTGGAAGGAAACCGGAATACCCAGAGAAAACCCACGAGGTTGGACAGGCAACCCTTCTCCTTGTCACGTACAACCGGGGATTCGAAACCACGCCAGTTGACTCAATGACAGACTTTATGATACAGCATGCACACGCTAACCATTCAGCCATCCAATCCCTCGGTGTTGGGTAGAATCTTTTGATGAGTCTCTTTTTAATCTGGCTGATTCCCAGCCGGGAGATTATTTACCGTTGATAGCTTTGTTGTTCTGATCAAATATATGAGTACATTTAAACCCGCCGTGGACCAACTAACATTTGTTGGCGCCTAGCAAAACAAATGTTTTATACCTTTTTTTTAAATTTCCGAAGAATGTTTAAATCAAAGGACCAACATTTATTCAAAAGAGACGGATGTGGATGTCACATGATTGACTCAAACATCACGTGGTAACAAAATGGCAAAGTCGGCCATTTCTGTACCAAGCGATTGTTAACAAAATACTGCTTTGATGTTTGTAGAAATGTTTCAATCTTTGTTGAAATTCAACGCAAACGAGGCCAACACGAACATTGGTTGCTAAACAATATTTTTGAATCAAACCAGTTTGATATTGCAAGTATTGTTCGTCCAATAAATGTTTGCGTTGAAATCCAACGCACACTGGATAACTTTTGTCAGAAAACATTGTTCGGGCTTAAAATTGTGGGTATAAAAACGAGTGACTTACTGAACTCTCCTCTCCACATCCAGGACATATCTCTCTGGCAGACGGCACCAGGTTTATTAAAATCACACGCAGCACATGTCGCTTCATCAACTATAGCTGGTGGCTGAAATGAGAAATAGAACAGGAAACTAATATCAGTGCAGGACGACCACACCACATATGACAAGAATCCCTTTAGGACTACGTCAATATATGTATAGTCACTCGACACAACCTATGTCATTTCGGGATTAACATATGGTACACTTTCATTTGCAAGCTCAGTATCAAAATCCTGCCACTTGTCTCAATGTCAGACCTTTCAGGTATCGTTTAATCTTGTGTATTTAGCTGTAATTTCTTTAACATTCATTCTAATATCAAATCTGCTTGAAGATTTGTAAAAATCATCTGAAATCAACCCAAATCTTCTCATTTGTACTTCTGTCCAATTTAAAGCTGACCGTTTGAATGTCAAATTTACAAGCTCTTAATTTACCTTGATTATTAATGTAAAATCAGTCATTGGGACAAAAGAATATACCTGTATATGTTTAATTACCTGTAATCTGTTGGTCAATATAATATTAGGATACATGGCACCAACATCCAGATGGTAAATAATAGGATTCTCTAATCTATTCGGACAATCTCGTAACATTGATAATTTCTCTGTTACATCATCACAAACCTAAAATAAAAACAGTTGATTATTCCTTTGATGTTAGCTTACCATTATTTCAAATAATGTACGGACAACTCACCAATCCTAAAATATTTATACCAGATGAAATATTTGACTCACATGACGATTTCATTGAAATAAACAGTGTCTGTATTTTAAGTTGTTTAATGGTCTCGAGCAAGACATTGCCTAATATATTGAAACAACACTCAGATGAACGTCCTTGTGCGGTACCAATATACTACTTAATGTGTCGGTCTTGAACATTAACCACACTTAAATTTAATGGTAATTTAAACATTCAGTTGATCCAATAATCCTCACATTCTTTTTGTCATTCTTAGTGTTTACCGCCCACTTCCACCAAAGGTGATATCGCAGACAAGTTGTCTTATTTTCATTTTAATTATCTTAGCGCATGTGCAGGTGTCTTTCCTGTGGGAGGAAACTGGAGTATGCTGAGTAAACCCATGAGGTTGAGAAGGCGCCCCTATCTCCAAGCCACATACACTCACACCAGGGATCGAAAAAAACAACGGCGGGCCAGAGATGACCGGCCAGCTAGAGGTCGTAGCGCGGCACTCTAGACCACTAGGCCATAGCACCCCCTCTATCCTCACATTCTTTTTATAGTATTTATATACTCCCCCACATCTTCTGTAGGGATCACAGTGTTGAAATCACATGTAAAATTGGGTTACTAGTTAGTATGGCTTTATCTGAACTGCATCAATTTTAAGGAATTCAGTTCAAGAAATTATAAAACTAAAGCCATAATATGTAACAAGATGCTAAAAAGTATAGCCATTAAGACAAATTTTAATTTTTTAATTTTACCTCTTTAAAGTTAGTAACTTGATCTAATGGTATTTTTTCTTCTACTTCAATACAAAACTTCATTGTTCTTTCAACGTTATCTATCAATGTTTGAAACGCTTCTGGTACCTGAACAAATAAAATATTAACATAGGATGCCAGCCAATGAAAATACATTATAGGATGCTAGCCAATGAAACATAGCTAAGCCATCTGACCAGTTCACGAGTGCAACAGCTTGGCGAATGTGATACACATCTTGTAAGAGTCTTCACAAAAATCTTGAATAGTACTTACAAAAAAACAAAACAATTAGTCAAAGTCAAAAAAAAAGAGAGAGAGAGAGAGAGAGAGAGAGAGAGAGAGAGAGAGAGAGAGAGTTTAATGTCCCCTCATACATATTTCTACATGTCAGATAGGTTTTAAGAAATAAAATTTACTCACCATTCTAAATCTAGCTGGTACATCTGCTCTATAAACACCAGATTCTATGGCCTCTACGTGCCCTCCGACATACGTCTCTGAATCTAAAACATGGCCGTCCTCCGTTAATCTATTTAATATAGACTCTTGTTTATTAGGGAACACAATATTAGCGTGATACGCCTGCACCATCAACAACGCCTCACACAGTGTACCAGAGCCTTTACGTAGAACCTGTTAATACAAAATTTTATTATATTGGCGACATTTTTGTAATCAGTAAAACAATTTTTCCTAGACATGACTTCCTGACATCATTACATTGAGCAACTGGGTTAATAAAGACGGAGCATACGCCATGCAGTGCGCTATGAGGGAAATTTTCCCAGACAGCGACACTATGGCCTACTCTTACATCAAATTCCAACTGTTCAGGGATCTTTTACGTGCACACCAATGTATACACAGGACCTCAGTTTTTTGTTCCATCCGAATGACTAGACAGCTGTCCTTGTCAGGCCCTCCATCCTACATCACTGACAAGGGGGAACCACGCCAGAAAATCTGGATGAACTTTATCGGCCAATGAAGGGATCGAACACGGGACCTCAAGGTTAGCGAGCCAACTTCTTACCCACTTAGCCACCGTGGCCCCTCATTAAATTGAGCAATTGGGTTAATGAAGACAGGCATATGCTATGCAGTGTTCTATGAGGAAAATATCGTCTGGACAGCGGCACTGCAGCCTACTCTTATATCAAATTCTAACTGCCAAGGGATCTTTTATGTGCATGCCAATGTGTACACAGAACCTCGGTTTTCATCCCATCCGAACAACTATATGTTGTGCCCTATTTCTAATTCCAACTGTTGAGGGATCGTTAACATGCTGCCAATTTATATGTAATACAGACTAATTAATTATTCGACACCGCCCGGCAAAGTAAACAGTTGTAAACCTGACACTCATTATCTAGACGGACAATCTTAAATTATGCGACAACAGTAACCCAATAGTTTTCGAAGATTCTCAATGAATTTTAACAATTTGCCAATAATGGTTTGAATCCAATCATTTAATAAGAAACTAGCACTAAACAGCTAAACGATACCTAAGTTGTAGTGATTCATATCAGAATTTAAGCTCACCTCGTCTGGTTCCATAGGAATAATTGTACACAAGGCAAAGATAAATGGATGAACATATTTCATATATAGATAATACGTAGCTACAGCATCTGATACAGAATAGTTAGCTAAAACCTGTAATATACAAACATATTGCATATATATATAATACGCAGCTACGGCATGTCATTCTGGGGGAGTTTTTCAAAGAGATCGGTTTTTTGATGTTTGCAAACAGTGAAATTAAGAAAACAATGACTGATTAACAATATAAAAAAAAACACAGATGAAAAGACAATTTTTTTCAAATCTGTAATGCACTAAAAGACAGACATCAGAGATATTGTGCCTGTTCAAAATCTGAACTAGTCTCTAACAATGTCTAAGAATATCACGATTTAGAAGTACCTGTAGTTCTTCAATTAAATAATCAAGAATATTACGATGTACACATACCTGTGGTTCTTCACTAGCTAATCTACACATCTCTTCTGGATCTAATTCTACTGGATCATAACGTAACTTAGCCTACGAATAAACAATTGAGCTGTTTACAAACAAATATTTGATATTTATCGTAATCAGTCCAGGGTAGTTGCGGTGTTACGGGGGAAGAATAAGTCGTGTAACTAGAAAATTGTTTGTTGGAATCTTAATCATGGACGAGAAAGAATCTTCAGGAATTCTTTCAAACCATATTCACATGTCCTGTGGAACATCTGTATGTTCGTTAAGGATGAAGTGTGTCAAATACCCATGGCTCACCTGTGTTTTAGGTAAGAACAAAGTTTCTCAAATACCAATGAATCACCTGTGTATCCAGTACGAATGGAGTGAATCAAATAGCTATAGAGAACCTGTATATCAGTTAATGATGAAGTGAATAAAATACCCATGGAACACCTGTATGGCAGGTATGAATGGAGTGAATCAAATATCCATGGATCACCTGTATGTTGGTTAATGATAGTGAATAAAATAGCCATGGAACACGCCTGTGTCTGGCAAGAATGGAGTGAATCAAACGTGCATGAAACACCTGTGTTTTAGGTAAGAACAAAGTGAATACTTACTTTAGCTACAGCTTTTAAATTCTGACTACCAACAGGTAAATAGCTGTCTCGTTTTACCCACCTACAAACATATCATATATATAATGTTAAAAATGTACATTTGAAATATATTTATATCATGATAAAAATGTACATTTGAAATATAGATAGTAAATTTATTCATGTAACTTTGCAGTGTGCCATGAGGGAGCGAGAACAAGAATGGTCCTATTTTTTGTCCTATCCCAACAACTAGACACTTGCCAGTCCCCATACCCAAATTCCAACTATACATCCATGAGAACGAGAACAAGGATAGTCCTGTTTTCCTTCAATAGCAAGACGCTTGCCAGTCGCCATGCTTCTTTGACATAGGGAAACCTCACTGGAAAATCTTTAGGAAATTTCTCGGCCAACACAAGATCGAACATATGAATTATCTTTATGCCTTCATTTCAAACAAAACATAGATAGTGGTTAATTAATATATTATGAATTTGGAGGGGTTCAAGTCATTGAAGACTGTACTGTGTAAAAAATTAAAAGCAGAATATATATATGTCATGGGGAATTTGGGGTAAATTCAAGGACAATATCTTTATAAACCAAGAGCCTTACACATAAAAATTAAACTAAAATAATTTAAGAATGCAATATGCTGTGAGATAAATTTTGACATGGCCTACTCTTATATTGAATTGTATACACAGGACCTCAGTTTTCCGTTCCATCCGAACAACTAGACAGCTTTCCTTGTCAGGCCCTCTGCCCTAAACCACTGACAAGGTGGAACCGAATCGAAAAATCCTGTGGAATTGTCTTGGCCAACACTGGTATTAAACCCATGACCTTCAGGCTGGGGAACCAATGTCTTACTTACTGAGCCACTGAGGCTCGCATCTTGACAAATAAATTGGAATGTATAAAATACTAACTTAAAACAATCCATGTGTATTCCAGTTCTAGATTTATATTCTCCTTGACTATCTTTACATACTCCGATCTCTCGTTCTAAATCTATCCCATGAAACCCGGCTCTTGCCTCTACAAACGGCCAATCGAAGAAATCACCGTTATATGTGACATATATATGTGGTTTAACTTCTACAATATGGTCTATAAATCTCTGGATTAACGCAACCTAATAACACAAAAACAATTAAATAAATCACAGAAAAAAAACCTGTAATACTCTTCAATCATTTATGCTAATTCTATTAGAACTATTCCATTTAAAATTATCTGGGGGGTGTGAGGGGTGTGGGGGTGTGACTTATTCTAGAAACTATCCCGCCCCTACTCCACTCCCTTTACCAACCATATCTATACTAATATTTGTGAAGTTTGTCTGTCTGTTTGTCTGTCTGTTCGGGGTTGGCGGCTACACTACATGTAGGTCTGCCCCGAGTCTGAAATTTGGGGTATAGGGGTAGCTCGGACCGGGGAGTAACATACCGGGCATTCTTCTAGTTACATATATTTGTATATTTTTTAACACCACTACCGGTCGGATCTTTTCCTAAAAATTGTATTTAAGACATCTTGAGAATTTTTCAAGACCCTTTTTACAGAGGGAATACCATTTTTCTAGACCCTAACAACCACCAGATTATTTCAAAGGGTGGTTTTTACATGGAATATCAAGTATGTTTTCTTTTAAATTATACAAAATTTACAGATATGGAGGAACATCTGATACTATGCTAATATTGCACAGAGAATAGGAAATGTTGTACAAATGAAATGGGGTTAAACATCCTAGCTCCAACTGGGCTAATAAAGACAGGGGTTCGCCATACAGTTTGCTATGGGTGAGATTTTGCCCCGACAGCGGCATTACAGCCTTCCGCAGGGCTTGCCACGAGACGCGAGTAATTACTCGCGCGCACGCTACGCTCGCGTAAAACCAAATTTACGTGAGTGATTAAGTACTCGCGCAAATATAAAAAATAATTTAATCAGAAATAATTGAATATCGTAATATAAAAAGCCGTAAACAATTTGTATGCCTTCATATCGATGCACTATTGCGCACGCGGCGTGTCTTTCCAGTGCCAACTGTTGTTACTAAAAATACTTTGAGACGGGTACTGCCAGGCGTTTTTTAAGCGGATGTCCTTTGCCGTGTCTGGATAATCAAACATTGAGCGGATGTTGTCGTTTCTATTAATAGCAATTCTTTCGATCCCGCATCTTTTCTGCAAATTGATGGGATTGAAATTGTTTTGCCTGTTCTTTTACCTTTCTAAGCTTTACCCGAATCCCCTCAGCACGCCAACGATGGCAAAGGGAAGCCCAGTTTCTCTTGCAACGTTCTTGTCATGGGAAGACGATTAACAGATATTTTTTTTTGCCAAGGAAATAAAAGAGTATGCATTGTCATTGTGTGTGTGTGAAATAGCTTTATTCAACGTCCGCTTCCACCGAAGTGACAAGAGCATTGCCATTAGGCTCATGAAATTTAAATGGCTACTCACGCACATCATTCTGCGTGAGTAAATACATGTACTCGCCTCACTCGCGCAAGTCTATATTTGCGTGAGTAGTCATCTACTCGCCTCCAATTTGCTCATGGCAAGCCCTGCTACTGACATATAAAATTTAAACTGGGAAGGGTTCTTTCATGTGAATCCCAATGTGCACAGGAGAACTTGGTTTTCCGACCCATCCAAATGACTATACGTTGTCCCTTGCCAGACCCTCCGTCCTGCACCACTGCTGTACAAATCGGTTGTAATGTCTGTACATACCGTATTTTTCGGTGTATAAGGCGCACTTTTTTTACCAGGTATTTTATTTTCTAGAAGGGGTGCGTCTAATACATAGTATTTAGCAAATCTTGGCCTTTCTGTGTGTCAACATAGAGGTCTGAAGTTGATCATATCGACAACAGCAATAAAGATGGCGGCCATTTCCCATACCGATATCCCGTATACCGTTAGTCATAGACGACAGTGGCAACAATATAGGTCAATAGTGGTTTAGTGTTATTAAAAGATCTGCAAAGATATCGTAAATAATTAGATGACATATTTTTCTGCTATACCGACATTCCGATGTCGTCATTTTTCGTCCAATAAATATGGCGGCCATTTAAGATACGGTATCGGCTTTTCCGTATACCGTTAGTCATATTTCTATTATTCCGGCTTTTCCATATACCGTTAGTCATAAACGACAGTGCTAACAATATCTGCAAAATTCTCGTTAATATTTCTATTATTCCTGCGTATTTGATGACATATATTTCTGCTAATCCGTTTACCGGTACAGTTAGCCACTGTCGGCAATCCAAACAGTGTGTTGACGAAAAGGCGGGGCTTACGACAGACAAAGAGTTTTCATTGGCTATTAGAAGGGTAATTTCCATTGAGCACACGCTCATTATACCATAGGCTATGGGTATTGTCTGTTACAATGATAGCGTTAATGGGCGGGATTACAGTTAAACTGGCAGAATATATCGAAGAACAGATTAAATTTAAGCCATCGACTAAAATATATTTTAATGACATAAAAAATTAACACAAGTATAATAAAAACATATAATAATTGTTGTATTACTTGGTAAATCAAATGTCAGTGGGGTCTGGTCTGCATTTCCTATCTGATCGAGGGTGTAATCATGCTTGGATCTTAGATTGATGATGAATTTTTGAAAACTGGTTAGTTTGTCGTCAAAATCTTGTGGTAGTTTCTGTGATATATGTGTTCTTCTACGAATTGATAGGTCGTGTCGGTTCAGAAATCTGTACACCCAACTTGATGTTGCCTTGAAACTTGCATATTCGGCTTTGCCCTTTGCCAACAATAGTGCCTTTAGTCTGACTTCTGTTGTCGAAACGGGCAAACCTTCTTGACGCCTCTCATTCACATAGTCTACCAATTCTCTCTCAATTTGAGGATAACGTGCGGCGCTCCACCTATTAGCTTCTTTACTAGGTTTCATGTCGGTAAGTTTCCCCTTCATCGCCCTCCAACGTCTCACGTTTGACTCCCCCAAACTAAATTCACGACCCGCGGCCCTATTTCCGTGTGCTTCAGCGTAACTAATTACCCTCAACTTCTCCTTAGCGGTATAAGCGGTTCGTCTCGTAGCCATTCTGAATAAATAATTTTTAAGAATGATGGAATGTTCACTGGTGTTTTATATACATCGGGGTGTTTTCTTTGAGCAAGACTGTCTTTTAGTAACCGTTTTAAGTTACCGACGGTTTTCATTCAACATGGATTCAGTGATTGGCCCATTGTTATAATTTACCGGTATAGTTAATTATCTACCAGTGAGTTGTTATCGTTTTCTTTATGAAGTCGTTTGCAGTTGACAAAACCATTGTTTCTTTGATTGGTATTAAAAATGCTATTGTATTATTTTACCGGTATAGTTAATTATCTACCAGTGAGTTGTTACCGTTTTCTTTATGAAGTTGTTTGTAGTTGACAAAATCATTGTTTTTTTGATTGGTATTAAAAATGCTATTGTATTATTTTACTGATAGATCTAAATGGCTACAATCTGGGTATTGTCATGACGCGTGGAGTGGGCGGGGCAACAGACGCTATCGTTTGTCAGTTGTTTGCATAACTTGGAGTAAACTGGAATTGTTGTTTCTCTTTTACCGGTAGTCAGGATTTAAGTTGTGAGTAGCTGATCATGATATATTATTTCTACAGGTATTATTTAATTTGTTTATCATCAAAACCGATTCATTTATCACAGACAATTACGCACGAATTTAACACGATGTAATAGACGGCCATGTTTGTTGTGGGCGGGACTTGAATGACAATTTCACTACCGTACGAGCAACAGAATTACAGCTGAAAGTTATGCAATAATGCAATTGCGTGTTATAATTAATATAAACAAATGTAACAAAAGCATTTTATTTCATAAAGAAATATAATTATATAAAGCTTGATACGGCTAAATATCGGTAATTATTATAACTGTAAACAATAGAGTTTGACCTAGTTACTGGAGATCGCAGGTGGATTTGAGTCACATATGCTATGGCACGAGTTTCACACGCGCTGGGAAAGGGTGCGCCTAAGCCACGCATATTTTTTTTTTCCTGAAACACCTCTGCCAAAGTCGCCCTGCGCCTTATCTACGCATGCGCCTTATACACCGAAAAATACGTTACTCACACTGTAACCCAGATATCATTTAATTTTGTGTAATCTTGTCTAATTTCTTTTACATTTATTCAATATCAAATCTTTGTTTTTAAACAAAGATTTGATATTAAACGAATGTGAAAGAAATTAGTGCTAGATACACAAGATTAATGATACCCGGGTAACAGTGTCATCATGATCATGTTTTGTTTACAATATAAATGTTTAAGTTACACAATTTGTTATGACCTGCTGTACAAAATGGTTCTAGTCCCTGTACTCACCTCGTCTGTTTCATTAAATATAATAAATGGTCCCTCAAATTCTGGTCTTGGTGTATATTCAAAATCTTCAACATCTTCGGCTATAATCTCACGATTACAGATTAAATAACCCTGAAATACATTTATAAATACCAAATAAATCTGTCTAAAATACATTTATAAATATCTAATCAAGGTCTCTGATTGTCATTCCACGTTTTTTTTTAAATCCCTAGTAAACTACATTATTGTTGAAGTAGAATCTCTAAAGGGAATTTCTGTCCAAATATGGTTCAATTTAATTTAGTTCATCACAGCTCATTTTGATTAGCATATGATTTAGGATTTATGTAGTACAGGTGGATATTATGGCTTTATGAGGCTTTAATCCCTCCAACCCACCTATAAGATTTCAATCCCTCTAAACCATCTATAAGATTTCAATCCCTCCAACCCATCTATAAGATTTCAATCCCTCTAAACCATCTATAAGATTTCAATCCCTCCAACCCATCTATAAGATTTCAATCCCTCTAAACCATCTATAAGATTTTAATCCCTCTAAACCATCTATAAGATTTCAATCCCTCTAAACCATCTATAAGATTTCAATCCCTCCAACCCATCTATAAGATTTCAATCCCTCTAAACCATCTATAAGATTTCAATCCCTCTAAACCATCTATAAGATTTCAATCCCTCCAACCCATCTATAAGATTTCAATCCCTCCAACCCATTTATAAGATTTCAATCCCTCCAACCCATCTATAAGATTTTAATCCCTCTAAACCATCTATAAGATTTTAATCCCTCCAACCCATCTATAAGATTTCAATCCCTCTAAACCATCTATAAGATTTCAATCCCTCCAACCCATTTATAAGATTTTAATCCCTCCAACCCATCTATAAGATTTTAATCCCTCTAAACCATTTATAAGATTTTAATCCCTCCAACCCATCTATAAGATTTTAATCCCTCTAAACCATCTATAAGATTTTAGCTCCACCCACCTGTCCGTCTATCATGTAGGATATCATCATTATTTGATCTGTAGCCGAATCAGGAAATTTTAACGGTAATTTAGTTGTCTCAATATCATATGCAAATACAACAGGATCCTGGAAAGAAAAAGAAGATTGTATACCTAATTACATGATATAATATTCACTAAAAATACATTCACTAAAAAGCTACCTTGGAGGTTTGGCCGAGAAAGTTCATCCAGATTTTCCGGCGTGGTTTCTCCATGTCAGTGGTGCAGGAAGATAGGCCTGACAAGGACAGCTGTCTAGTTGTTCGGATGGG
Source organism: Patella vulgata (assembly GCF_932274485.2). Lineage (NCBI taxonomy): Eukaryota > Metazoa > Mollusca > Gastropoda > Patellidae > Patella > Patella vulgata. Next base: position 10,380,007 of record NC_065886.2, on the reverse strand, counting down.
ACGAAAAACTGAGGTCCTGTTATACATTGGGGTGCACGTAAAAGATCCCTTGGCAGTTGAAATGCAATGTAAGAATAGGCCATAGTGCTGCTGCCCTGGCAAAATTTTCCTCATAGCACACTGTATGGCATATGCCCGTCTTCATTAGCCCAGTCGGAGCTGAACAGTTGGACGTTAAACCATATTTCATTTTATTTAAACGAAATGGGGTTTTATAATGTCCTACTGTTCTGGACCTACTAAACTAATCAAGACGAGCATATGCCATACAGTGTGCCGTGTGTGAAATTCTGGCCTGACAAGTCACTATGGCAATCTGGTTAAAACACAAATTCTATTTCATTTAGTATTTTTTAAAGTTCAAAATTTTGTTTTACTTGTCTTTACTACACTAGGATTTGCCAGAGTTGTTATATAACGTGCATTCTGGATTGCGTGAGGGATTAGAAAATGAAACCACCTCTTACTGCGACTCTTTGGTGCACGATGCACAGAACTGTGAGCAAACCACCAGAGACATCAACGCTGATTGATTAATCAATGTCTGACGTCATAGGGTCAAAAGTCGCTCATACGACCTCTAATGCGACCTTCTACTATAACTATTCAGATCTTCATGTAGTGTACTGTCGGCAATCAAAAGTATAAAAAAAACGAATTGAAATATAGATCTGTAATTTAATTAGAATGGCCGCTATGATCTACTTTATTTGGCTTTCCTGCTGGCAGAAGATCTTTAACTCGCTGTCATTGGTATACACAGGACATGGTAATGACTAGATGATTTCCTTGCCAGACGATGAATCCAGCAAGTTGGTTAAAAGCACACTTGATAAAAACTTACAGGTCTGTCAACCAGATCATCTCTACGTCGTAATTCGATTGGTTCACTTCCTCTACCACGTACAGAATACCAATGGCCGACAAATATCTCTTTATCAATGGACACACGTACATGGTATGGTACATCATATTCTCTACAAAAACAAATATAAATAAATATCTAGAGAGAGAGAGAGTAAGAGAGAGAGAGAGAGAGAGAGAGAGAGAGAGAGATGGGGTTTATGGTCCACTCGACAGAAAGTAGGTAATTTCAGGACTAACACCATGGTTCAATTCTATTTCAATAATTCGCTTGTGCGTAGGGGTCTTTAGCAATGGGAGGAAACCGGAGGAAAATCGGAGGACTCACAAGGTTGGGCAGACGACCCTACTACTTGTCACGTACAACCAGGGAATCAAAACCCTGCCAGTTGTCTCAATGACAGACCTTTTCATACAGCGCGCACGCGCTAAATATTCGACATCCAGAATCTTAAGACATGTGTATTAGAGACAGGGAGGGTCGTCGTCTGTTCAAACACATGGATTTTCCTCCCCCTGCTAAAGACCCCTCATACAAGCAAAATTATGGAAATAAAATTGAACCATATGTAAGTCGCAAAATAACTTAGTTTGTGTCGAGTGGCCCTTAACTCCCTTTGTCTCTGTCTAATATTAGAGATAAACTATTTATAGACCAATCTATCCAGTCAACACACATTACCTGATATCAATCATATTCTCCATTTGATCAGATATTTTCTTAGAAACAGAACTTGCTTCTCCTGTTAAATGGCTAAAATAAAAATAAACAAAAAAATCATTCAATACATCTCACTCGACAACATTCTTGGATATTCTCCGACACACACACTTTCTTGATTATCAAATGAAATGTAATGCGGTTTAAAGTTCTACGTTTCTGAACCAACCAAACTACAGAGGTTGAACCAATCTGGTTAAAACACAGATCCTATTTCGTTTCTTTCTTATAGTTCAAAATTTCGTTTTACTTGTCTTTATTACACTTGGATCTGGAAGAGTTGTTATTTAACTCGTGTTCTGAATGGTGTCAGGGATAAGCCATTGAAACGGTCTGTTATGGCGAGCTTTAAGCGTGTTTTTCACGGAACTGTGGGTAATCCACTAGTAACATCAATGCTGATTGGTTAATCGAATGTCTGACGTCATAGGGTCATACGTCAGTCTTTTGACCCCTGACGTGACCTATCGCTATAACTTGTCAGATCTTCACGTAGTGTAGGCCATCGAAAGTATAAAAAAACGAAGCGAAATATATAGATCTGTAATTTAATCTGATTGGAGGTTGAACATACTCCATTAAGAGGAGCTTTTTTCGGCTCTCCTCTGAAAAACACACAACAACGACTTGAACTCAACATAGTGGACTTCTTTAAATATCTCACCATTTCCACTGAATAAGATTATGACCGATAGCTGAATGGCGGAGCATTACCTTGTCATCATGGTGGTGTAGGCATCATTAGATTTTTCTCGTTCTTTGTTCTTTTTCACCGCGGAGAAAACTTCACGTTTAACTTTCATCAAATCTTCAGTACTAATAAACGACAACTTCAACATTTTACGTTTCAACCCTACAAGATGATTGGCCTGTAAAATAAAGAATGATTTTTGTATAGGGATTTGGCACAACAGGTAGAGAGTGTGATTTATAACCAAATGGTTGCAAGTTCGAGACCCACAAATTGTGACTAATGGAATAAGACAGTCCATCCCTGTATTAAAGTCTACCCAGCTGTAAATCGGTACACATAAAGAGAGCGAGAAATGGGATTTAACGTCCACTAGACACAAACTAGGTCTTTCGAAACTTACGTATGGTTCAACTTTATTCCTTTATAACTCAATTGTGTCTAGGAGTCTTTTTGGAGTGGGAGGAAACCAGAGGACCCCCCACCCCGACCCCCCGGTACAGATAGGATGGTCACTATGGTGTATGCAATTACACAAAAAAATGTTGACATTTTTGGACAACATGGGTTGGGTCTCTTTCTAGAGTTCTAGGGGATCACGTGGCTAGGTTGGTAAGACGCTGGCTCACTAGCCTGGAGGTCGGGTGTTCGATCCCTGCATTGGCCGAGAATGTTCATCCAGATTTTCTGCCGTGGTTTCCCCTTGTCAGTGATGCAGGACGGAGGGCCTGACAAGGACAGCTGTCTAGTCGTTCGGATGAGACAAAAACCGAGGTCCTGTGTACATATTGGCGAGCATGTAACGTAAAAGATCCCTTGGCAGTTGGAATTCGATATAAGAGTTGGCCGTAGCGCCGCTGCCTGGGCAAAATTTCCCTCATAGCACACTGTATGGCGTATGTCCGTCTTCATTAGCCCAGTTTAGGAGCAGTACAGTAGGACGTTAATCCCCATTTCATTTCTGGCGTGTGCACTGAAGATTATATATGGTCTGTCATTGAATCAAATGGCGTAGTTTGTTCATACATACAAGCAGTAGTGACGTCTGCCCAACCTTGTGGGTTTTCTCTGGTTTCTTCCCACAGCGAGTTAATGATATAAAATTTTCACAATATGTTAGTCCGGAAATGACTAGCATTTTCTTTTCTGTTTTATGTCAAGTTCAACATTAGTAGTGGAATTGTTGCGGATATTTTTTCAGTTATAACTAAAATCATAATTTCCACGTCTGCTCAGATCATAAAGTTGTGACAATTTTTTTTAACTTACCAGATCTAAATCCTCTTTTGTTACACTTTCAATGGATGCAATTTTACCAGAAAATTTTCTCGTTAAAAATGATGCGACTTCTCTTTCACAGTCTTTTTTAGTAATCACATAAAAATAGGGTTTAAATGGTAGAGTTGCCTAGAGTAAGATAAACATAAAATAGGTTAGATTTTTAGAAGACCAAACCAGCTCTTTATTCAAACATGTCTGATTTGTAAAACAAATATTGATTTTAAGATACAAATGTTAATTTTAATGTAGAAATGTCGAAATACGACAACAAATGAAGAAATAAGAATTAAGAACTTAGAATTAAGAGCTAAGAATATAGAGCTGTTTGGTCTTCCATAAGATTTACCTAGAAGATAAACATCAAAATAAAGTTTAAATTGTTGAGTTGCCTTTAATGGGATAAATAACAAAATTGGGTAGAGTTGCGTAGAATAAAGGGAGTCACGGTGGCTAAGTGGGTAAGACGCTGGCTCGCTAGCCTGGAGTTCGGATGTTCGATCCCTGCATTGGCTGAGGAAGTACATCCAGATTTTCCGGTGTGATTCCCCTTTGTTAGAGATGCAGGACAGAGAGCCTGACAAGCACAGCTGTCTAGTCGTTCAGATGAGACGAAAACATGAGGTCCCCTGTACACATTGGCGTGCACGTAAAAGACCCCTTGACAGTTGCAATTCGATATAAGAGTAGGCTGTAGTGCCGCTGTCCGGCCACAATTTCCCTCATAGCACACTGTATGGCCTATGCCCGTCTTCATTAGCTCAGTTTGGAGCAGAACAGTAGGACGTTAAACCCCACTTCAGTTCATTCATTTGCCTAGAATAAAATAAACATGAAAATAGGATTTAAATGGAAGATATGACTAAAATAAAATAAATATCTATCATTATTATCAAACATTTCTTGATACCCTTTTCAAACATTTCTACATTTTATTTCATTGTGTCAACCCTCCCAGGTCACATTCCTCCTCTAACGATCCCTGGTTTCGTCACCCAATCTGAATTGTCATCTAGTAATTTGTTTCCACCAGGATACCTGAACATAATGTTGGTGATCCATGTCTCCCTCTCCCCCCCTCCCAACAACCATCTGGTTGTATTGTCTGTAGATAGGCCTGCATATTGTTTGTTATGTTTATATTCTGTTCAGCTGTTTTCCTGGCCTATACTGAATCCTGCCATATAATTATTAGTGTAATTCCCAACAAAAGTTAAAATATCTACTAACTTTAAAACGACCTCCATCTTCCTGTAGGAAGTAATAATCAACAGCTGATACAAGTCTTTTATTGTCATCCAATATATCGGTCTGAAAAAATTATAAATATATACAATATGAATAATATGATGAAAGATTTCAACAATACATTGAAAATCATTTCATTATATATACTAACAACAGAATTCTTTATTAAATTCTCTGATCTTCATTTGTGTAATTCTACCCAGACAGTGGTGTTACGGCCAACTGTACTTTGATTCCATGTTAGCCATTTGAGGAAATGTTAATTACTTGCAAGCAACTATATTCTGCATGTTGGATCTAACAGAAATATCAGTTCAAATCAAAAATGATTCAATTCCTTTCAGTATCTACAAAGGTATAATGAATTGAAAATATGTCAACATTTGGGGATCTTCTGCAGGTAATAGGAACTAGATATTTCAAAAATTTATCTTATAAGTATTTTAAATAATTGACAGGGTTTTATTAATCTCCCTGACGTCACACACAAGGTAGAGTATACTTATACTTTCTAGACACTATATAATTCACTACCAATTATTTTCATACTAATATAATATTCCCCATTTACAACAAGAATTTGTTTCCATGGAAACATAACTAAATAATAATTCACTAATTGGAAATCGATTATTTTCATACCTATATACATGTATATTTTCATGGGGACACAACCGGACAATAATTCACTATTATTTGGAAATCAATTATTTTCATACTAATATATATTCAACATTTACAACAAGAATTCATTTCCATGAAACAAAAATTATCAAATCTGAGAAATTTGGGTTTAGCAAATGACTCAAATACTGTAGATATATTTAGAATAGTTTGAAGTTGGCCCGAAGTTGGCCCAATGTTTGCCAAATAATGAATGGGCATACGTTGGCCATGCCATGTTGGCCCCACGTTTGTCGTGCAACGGTGTCGCTGGCCAACCATTGCCGACATTGGGCCAACGTAAGACTGCTAGCTGGGTTATGTTTTACCGGGTGCATGTTGATATATTTAGAATAGTTTGAAGTGTGTTTTACCGGGTGCATGTTGATAAGCCATCCTGTTATTTCTTGTGGATCTTTATATCGACTGTAACCAAATCTCAGATCAATTTCATCATTTAAATTAGCTCTTTGTAATCGTTTCTCGGTGGAATCTTCACGTCTAAAATAAATAAAATAAAAAGTTTAATTATTTAATAAATCTTACTCTGAATATTCTTGAAAAACACCTTCAACTTTTTGATTATTAAATGATTGGGCACCCACCATATTTTAACACACATCACCATAACTTATAGTGATGTTTGATAACGTTTTTTGATTCGGACGTTCATAATTATGGCGTATTACTACTGCGCAATTCTGATCAGATTAGTACTTTGATTGGCTATTGCACACATGGCCCCGCCTTTATGTGTTACAGACGTAAATTTAAAATGTCGGAAAAAGCAATCTACTGTCACTTTGATTTAAAAAGAGGGGATTTGTACCCGTTTCAGGTAGGATTATATGCTTAATTGTAGCTGGGTGTGGCAGAAATATTATAAATAACAATAATTAATTACAAATGCCCGGTGCGAATCGCTCCCGTATGTGCTACGTTGAAGTTAATAGCACCATTTCTTATCTCGAAACACGGAGGGTTGAGATGAGATTACGGTTTGTTATCTAGGTCTAGATCTATAATTAGATTTATTAATTGATTGGCCCCCAAGAGCTTTATTAGAAAAACAAATATATCAAAATTGTGATAAAAACAATAATTATAAACAATGGTGAACTCATCAATATATACATAATTAACCTAGTCTATACTGCCTATCTAAGATTAGTAGTCTTAAACCAGATCGACGATCAACAACAGTTTGTCAGTACACAGTACAGTGACAGACGAGACAAGTGAGAGAAGAAATAAGTCAAAACTAGAATATGACATGGTAAAATGTTATTGTACCCGCTTGATTCAGGTTTTTCCTCGTCGTCCGCCTTGTATTTTCCACTATTCTGTAAAACCATCGTCCCCGATCCAATACAATCTTTTCTGCTTTCTCAGGTCAACAACAAAATTATGAGTCCATGTTAAGTTTGGCGCCAAAAGTTATCTGCCCTTGAGCTAAAAATAGATCTGACAATATTTTGGACGTGGGCTTTAATCAATACATAACGAAACGAATTTTTAAATAAATATCAATTCGTTTTGAAAGTAAGTATTTATAAACATTGCCTGTTGCCTGAAATATGAATTGTAGCATAATAAAATTTGAATAATCATCCTGTTATGGGTTGTTTTTTTTGAATCAATAAAAGGAACTATTCCCATCATTTTGCGTTTTTCTGAACTTTTACCAACGATGAATTTTAACTGACCAAGATGTCAGCCTCCATGAATGCTGTGTTTTCTCGGTTTTCAAGGTTATTTTCTTATTTTAGCTGTTTATATTGAAATTTAAAACGCGTTTGTATAGAAAGGGCTGAAGTTTCGTTATTGTACATTGAGTTAAACCTTTTTTAATTTGATCGTCTTTCCATTATTTTATTTTGGCCAGAAAACCCCCAAACCGACCAACCAATTTCAATAGATGATGGGCATGGCAATGGCAATAAAATAGCCACTTTTCCAAATACATGTAATTGATGTTTTATTAGTAAAAGTCAATCATTCATTTGATGCTACCGTAATTTTCTTACCTTTTGAGCGAGTTGTCGTCTGGAACCATAGCCACGGCACAGGAAGGATGGGGTGTGGTGAGCACTGAACTTGCATCATGCATGAGGAATAATAAGACTCCATGGGAGGAACAAAAACCCAATATTCATACGACCAGGAAGGAACTATATTGAAACTCAAGATACCACTGGACAGAAACGTCCAGAGATGCAAACAATCGTTCATAAAACAACACATATTAAATACTATTTGCACTGACAGTTTATGATGATATGAAATGATTTGCTTTGATATTCACAGAATTTATTAAAATTATTTATTTTAATTGACAGATTGTGTTTAAACCAAGGTATAACCCTACGGACAGTTCATACTCAGGTGTCACCGCTGTTATTTAAAGTATCAGAACAGCTATGGTAAGTTGGTTGGTGGCTAAGTGGGTAAGATGCTGGCTCGCTAGCCTGGAGGTCGGATATTCGATCCCTGCATTGGCCAAGAAAGTTCATCCAGATTTACCGGCGTGGTTCCTCCTTGTCAGTGATGCAGGACAGAGAGCCTGGCAAGGACAGCTGTCTAATCATTCAGATGAGACGAAAAACCGAGGTCCCATGTACACATTAGCATACATTCCTTGACATCTGGAATTCGATTTAAGAGTAGGCCGTAGTGCTGCTCTCCGGGCAAAATTTCCGTCTTAGCACACTGTATGGCATATGTACGTCTTCATTAGCCCAGTTCGGAGCAGAACAGTAGGACGTTAGTCTACCACTTCCGGTTTCGGAGTTATGACCCCCGAGCGAAGTCGGTCTGTTCGGGGTTGACGGCTACACTATGTCTGCCCCGAGTCTGAAATTTGGGGTATAGGGGTATCTCGGACCGGGGAGTAACATAGGCCAGGTGGCGTTAGTCTACCACTTCCGGTTTCGGAGTTATGACCCCCGAGCGAAGCCGGTCTGTTCGGGGTTGGCGGCTACACTAGGTCTGCCCCGAGTCTGAAATTTGGGGTATAGGGGTAGCTCGGACCGGGGAGTAACATAGGCCAGGTGGCGTTAGTCTACCACTTCCGGTATCGGAGTTATGACCCCCCCCCCCCCCCCCCGAGCGAAGCCGGGATTTTCCTGCTAGTATATAATATTTGTTTCATCTTCAGTGCCGAACCTATGAAAAAGAAGAAAAAGGTCGACCCTATGAAGCAGTTCGCTAAAGAAGCTAAAAAACTCAAAAAGATTGAAAGAGAAATCAGACGATTGGACAAAAAAGGACGTATTTTAAAGCCTATTGATGAATTGGACAGTGTGAGACGGTTATCGAAAGAACTTGAGTAAGTAGAATGAAATTTTTCCTGTGTGGTTTCTGCCTTGTTAGTGGTACAAGAAAGAGGGTCTTGCATGGAACAGCATCTAATCTTCCGGATGGGATGAAAATTCAAGGTCACATGTAAAAGAACCCTTGATGGTTAACGTTCGGTGAGGATTAAAATGTTGTCCTCTGAGCAAAATTGAGCTCAGTCAGTGTAGTAAAGTTGGACGTCAAACTACATTTCATTTCACATAGAATTAACCCTTTAACATCTGAAAATGTAAATATTGACCATGTGGTTCCCCTAAAATATTTTTAAAAAGTGAAGATTTTTTTAGTTCAGTTTTGAAACTGCCAGAAGCTACTGCTTGCTAGGTCGCGGAATTCAAAAACTGATATCCTGTCCTTGAAAGATGCATTATGTAAGAGATAAATTTGCTGAGACTATGCAATTCTTCAAACAGTCAAAACTTCGCTTAGAATGAAGTTTTTTGACTTTAATTTTCAATATATTCATTTTTCATTATCTACTTTGAAACTATTATAGCGAGAACTGTCAGCTCTTTATCTAAATCTTTCATAATGTATCTTTAATAGTTCAGTTATTTATGTGACTTGGGCAATGTATGGTTCTAGAGGGAGCAGTAGTTGCAAGCAGTCCAATTGCTAAAATGCTAAATCTATTTGTTGAGATGTAAATAAGGTTAGGGTATGTGATTGTTGGCGAGATTGTAGGTAAGGGTTAGGGTAAGCATTGGGGCTAGGTCCAGGGTAAGGGTTGGGATTAGCACTAGCCCTATTTACATCTCTTGATTTATGACGAAAAATTGAGCTGGCCTTATCATTTAGCACTAACCATTGCTAAAGGAATGACAACAGGACTATGTCAGAATTATTTGTTGACATCAATTAGCCTTTTATTATACTAGAAGTTTAATATATATGTTAATTTAGAAATTCTAAGCATTTCAGCTCCACCCACTTGCAATGCTTTATCTCTCAATAATGTCATTCAGCGTAAACCTTGATGTTATTTAGGTTGCCGACTTCTGTAAGAATTAGATTTTTTATGTCAAACACCAAAAAACACAATTTTTTTCTTTCAATTATAGCAATATCCGATATGATTTTATATCATTTCAGATTGAGAAAAAGAGAAAGGACAGTTGTGTCATTCGATGAAATGGAAAATAGAGTGCTGCTATATAAAGATTGGACTCGTTATAAAGCTCAACAACGTCGACTTGATTCTATTACACTTAGACGTCTTCAGAATTCACAGACCAAAGCGCTGGATGAATTAAGAAAAGAATCTGAGGACCTTTATCAAAAAGCCATACAGGTTTGTTCTGATTACAACTAACAACTCGTCAGATGTCAGAAGGATTGGGATGGCCAAATGGGTTACCATGTGTGCATTACATATAGATCACAAGATCTTTCATTGAGTCAAGTGGCGTGGTTTTGATTTCCCCACTTGTACATGACCCCTACGCTCAAGTGAATTATTGAGATAAAATTAACCATGTTAGTCTAGTTGAAATGACCTAGTTAAACTCCATTAATTCCGTTTGGAATTTCTTGATTATTCCTCTTAAATTTGTTTTATTTTTATTCTAATTCCTCGAGAAATCCTTGGTTTTTATTCTAATTCCTTGATTTTTATAATAATTCCTCTTGAAATTATACTAATAACTCCTCTGAAATTGCTTGATTTTTTCAATGATTCCTTTGGAATTGCTTGATTTTTTCAATAATTCCTTTGGAATTCCATGATTTTTTAAAATAATTCTTTTGGAATTCCTTGATTTTTATATTATGAAAATCTTCTTGAAATCCTTGGTTTTATTTTGCAGATTGATGAAGGAATGCTTGAGTTACGTATTACTGGACCATTATCAACCCCTCCAATAAAATCTTTTGAGCCCACAGATGGGGAATATGTCGACAAAACTAGAAAATTCGATGAAACAGAAATAGAGATACCGAAAATAGAGTTGACTTCTAAAAGAAGACGGACCTAAGTGTGTCAGCATTGGGATCTAGCAGTTTCCTTATCAGATATGTTTTGTGTTTGAATTCTGGCTTGAGATTGGTTTACATCAGTCTTGCCATTGGCTAGATCTGAGATCAGGGTCGCGTTTCACAAAGCAGGCGTATAGATATGCGTAATTGTAAATCAAACATTTTATTATACAGTGTCTTGAAAATGAAATGAAATGGGGTTTAATGGCCTACTTATCTATTCCAAGAAAGAGTCTTTTCCCCTTGTCAGTGACGTAGAATGGATGGTCTGGAAAGGAACAGTGCTTAGTCGTTCGGATGGTATGTAAATCCAACGTCCCATGGACAGAATTCGAAGTATGAGTGGGCCTTCACCCCCGTCCAGGCAAAATTCTCCTCAGAGCACACTGTATGAAAAGTAGGACATTAAACCCCAATCTATATTTATTAACTCGTTAATCTGCAATCTGATTAAAACACAGATCCTATATCGTTTGTTTCTTTATAGTTTAAAATTTTGTTTTACTTCTCTTTACTACACTAGGATCTGAAAGAGTTGTTATAAAACCCAAGGGGGGTTGGATGGCTGAATGGTTAGCGTGCGCGCGCTGTATCATACAGTCTGTCATTGAGTCGACTAGGGTCGCCTGTCCAACCTTGTGGGTTTTCTCCGGGTCCTCCGGTTTCCTCCCACTGCTAAAGATCCCTACGCGCAAGCGAATTATGTAAATAAAATTAAACCATATGTTAGTCCCGAAATGACCTAGTTTGTGTCGAGTGGACGTTAAACCCCATTTCTCTCTCTCTCTCTCTATAAAACCCACGTTATTGTTGTGAAGGATTAGCCAATGAAACGGTCTGTTGTAGCGAGTTCTTGGCGTGCAATGCACAGAACTGTGGGTATCATACTAGAAACATCAACAAAATTGGTTGTCGAAAGCCGCTCGTATGACCTCTGACGTGATCTCCCACTACAACTGATTAAATCTTCATGTTGTGTAGGCCATTGAAAGTATAAGAAATACAGAACGAAATATAGAACTGTATTTGAATCAGATTGTACATATCTAGTATTAAACATACATTATGCAAGAGCTAAATCTGCCTATTGCAGGTCTTTCTTTAGGCCTGAAATCTTATCTAAATAATTAATTAGACATTAATTAACTTATCTAGACCATATTCAACTCTCGACGGCATCAATAGACTACGATATTTACTAGATTAGGTTCCGATTTGCTGTTCGACTTCCATTCATTTAAATCATGAAATGGATAACCGAGACTATGTTTTTTTGTCATATCAATTTTAGTAATGATGATCAAGGCTAGGCCGGAAATTCAATTGCTAAAATCTCGGTTCATAGTGGATCAATTTGACAGAAATTTTCAGCAAATTCCCTTTACATTATCTAGTTTTTAACTATTATAGTGAGAACTGCCATCTCTTTATCTAATCTTCCATAATGTATCTTTAAACTGTACATGTATATGCTGTTTATATAGAGATGTCAGATTAATAACAGTTTTAATTTGTTTTGGGAGCCTTGATTTGATTGTATGGTTTACATGTATATAATAAATAATTACAAAATTTTAACATGTAGTTTGAATTTGAAAACAAGAGGAATCTGATCGTCATTTTAATCCCTTGTAAACTACAATATTGTGAATATCTGTTAAAGCATTGTCCAGTTTTTTTCAGTATTTACCAAGATATGATTAATTAAAAT